>NC_083243.1:126607123-127207123 GCF_032191835.1 Heteronotia binoei
GTGTTCCAGCCCTTTAATCATTCTAGTTGCCCTTCTCTGGACTTTCTCCAATGCTATAGTATCCTTTTTGAGGTGCAGCAACCAGAACTGCACACAGTACTCCAAATGAGACTGCACCATCGATTTATACAGGGGCATTATGATACTGGCTGATTTGTTTTCAATTCCCTTCCTAATAATTTCCAGCATGGCGTTGGCCTTTTTTTTTTTTTTTTTTTGCAAACACACACTGTCTTGACATTTTCAGTGAGTTATCTACCATGACCCCAAGATCTCTCTCTTGGTCAGTCTCTGCCAGTTCACACCCCATCAACTTGTATTTGTAGCTGGGATTCTTGGCCCCAATGTGCATTACTTTACACTTGGTCACATTGAACCGCATCTGCCACGTTGATGCCCACTCACCCAGCCTCAACAGATCCCTTTGGAGTTCCTCACAATCCTCTCTGGTTCTCACCACCCTGTGTCATCCGCAATTTAGTGTCATCCGCAAACTTGGCCACTTCACTGCTCACTCCCAACTCTAAATCATTTATGAACAAGTTAAAGAGCATGGGACCCAGTACCGAGTCCTGTGGCACCCCACTGCTTACCGTCCTCCACTGCGAAGACTGCCCATTTATACTCACTCTCTGCTTCCTATTACTCAGCCAGTTTTTGATCCACAAGAGGACCTGTCCTTTTACTCCATGACTCTCAAGCTTTCTAAGGAGCCTTTGATGAGGAACTTTATCAAAAGCTTTCTGGAAGTCAAGGTAAACAACATCTATTGGGTCTCCTTTGTCCACATGTTTGTTCACCCCCTCAAAGAAATGTAACAGGTTAGTGAGGCAAGATCTTCCCTTACAGAACCTGTAATGTTAAACAACATTGGGGAGAGCACCGCCCCCTGTGGCACTTCACAATTAAGTGGATGCCTCAGGGACAGTTCTCCCCCAATCACCACCCTTTGTCCCTGACCATCAAAGAAAGAAGAAAGCCATTGCAAAGCCAGCCCCTGAATCCCTGTGTCGACAAGGTGGTGGGTCAGTAACTGATGGTCAACCGTTTCGAATGCAGCCGATAGGTCTAACAACATGAGCACCGCCGAACCGCCTCGATCCAGATCCCGCTGGAGGTCATCCACCAGGGCGATGAGCACTGTCTCCGTCCCATGACCCAGGTGAAAGCTGGACTGGTAAGGATCTAGGATGGAAGCGTCATCCAGAAAACTCTGCAACTGTAACGCCACTGCCCTCTCAATATTTTTGCCCAAAAAGGGCAAATTTGAGACCGGCCAGTAATGTGCCAATTCGGCTGGATCTGATGTAGCCTTTTTCAGGAGAAAGCGAACTACAGCCTCTTTAAGAGGCTGTGGAAAAAGTCCCTCTGAGAGGGATCTATTTACAATGTCCCATGTAGGACATCTAAGCTTCCTCTGGCAAGCTTTAATTAGCCAGGAGGGGCACAGGTCCAGATCACAAGTTGTTGGGCATGCAGTAGAGAGGATTCTGTCAACTTCCTCCAAGCTAAGTGTGTTGAAGCGATCCAGAACTGGACCAGAAAACAGGCACAGGGTTTCGAGTTCACATATTTATTTATTTATCTATTACTTAAAATTTCTATCCCACCCTCTCTGCAAGCGGACTCAGGGTGGCTAACAACATTCATATTCACAAGTTAAAACCAATAAAAACCAATAAAATATAATTACAATTTAAGATTTTAAAACCACTTTGTGGTGCTGTATCACTACAATATAAGCAAGTTCTTCTTTTCTGACGGTGATCACCTAGTTCTCTATATGATGTCGGGTGGCAGTTCTCTCCCTGTTGAATATCAAAGGCCTGTCGGAAAAGTTCGGTCTTACAGGCCCTGCAGAAAGTGGAGAGATCCCGCAGGGACCTTATGGCCTTAGGGAGAGCATTCCACAATTCTGGTGCTGCCACCGAGAAGACCCTAGCTCGCATCGAACGCAACCTAGCCTCCTTTGGTCCAGGGATGGACAATAGATTTTTTGTCCTTGAACGCAGTGCTCTCTGGGGAACATGCGGAGAAAGGCGGTCCCACAGATAAACAGGCCCCTGACCATAAAGGGCTTTAAAGGTCAACACCAACACCTTGAAATGGACTCGGAACACAATAGGTAGCCAGTGCAGCTCTTTCAGCACTGGCTGAATGTGCTCCCATCAGGGGAGCCCCATTAACAGCTGTGCCGCAGCATTCTGCACTAGCTGTAATTTCCAAGTCAGCATCAAGGGTAGCCCCATGTAGAGAGCATTACAGTGATCTATTCTTGAGGTGACCGTGGCATGGATCACCATTGCTAAGTCATCATGCTCCAGGAAAGGGGCCAACTGCCGCACCCGCTGAAGATGAAAAAAAGCGGATGTAGTAGTGGCTGCTACCTGGGCCTCCATTGTAAGAGAGGACTCAATGAGCACACCCAAGCTCTTGACCTTAGGGGCCGGTATTAGTGACACCCCGTCAAGAGCCAGCTGAAGGATCTCCCCCCCCGGACCACCCCGGCTCAGGTAGAGAACCTCCGTCTTCGTCAGATTCAGCTTCAGCCGACTCAGCCTGAGCCAAGATGCTACAGCTTGAAGAGCCAAGTCTAGATTTTCCGGGGTACAGTCGGACTGGCCACCCATCAATAGATGGAACTGGATGTTATCTGCATATTGGTGACATCCCAGCCCATACCTCCTGACAATCTGGGCAAGGGAGCGCATATAGATGTTAAATAACATCGGGGACAGAACTGCACCCTGTGGTGCCTTTGGGATGATTCCTCCCCTATCACCACCATTTGTCCCCGATCTTGGAGAAAGGGGGCCAACTACTATAAGGCGGACCCCTGAATTGGCAAGTTGGCAAGGTGGCTAGTCAGTAGCTGATGGTCAACCATATCAAATGTGGTTGGCAGATCTAATAATAACAGCTGAGCCGCCCCGATCCAGATGTTGCATGAGGTCATCTATGAGGGCAACCAGAACCGTCTCCATCCCATGACCTGGTTGAAAGCCAGACTGGAATGGATGCAGTGCAGAAGTGTCATCCAGGAAACCCTGTAGCTGAGTTGCCACTGCCAGCTCTATAACCTTACCCAAAAAGGGAAGGTTTGATACTGGTCGATAGTTTGCCAATACAGCCGGATCTGCAGATGGTTTTTTCAAGAGGGGACGGACCACAGCCTCTTTAAGAGGTGTGGGAAAGATCCCTTCTACCAGGGATCTGTTGACAATACCTTGTAGTGGCTCACATAGCAATGCCTGGCTAGCTTTTATAAGCCAGGACGGGCACGAATCCAACCCACAGGTCATAGGGCGTACAGCAAAAAGGATCCTGTCGACTTCCTCCAGGCTGAAGGAGTGGACTGAAGGAATCTAGAATTGGACCAGAAGACGTGCTCGGTGCCCCAAGTTCTTTCACTATATATATTATGGTGGGAAGGTTGCGTCGGAGTGACGAGACCTTATCTGCGAAAAAACTCGCAAAAGCCTCACAGCCAATTTCCAATTATCTAACGTTTGGTTTACCTTGCAGTTAAGTTGTTAGCGACCGAATTATACTAAACAATTGTGCTAGGCGCGAGGTCGCAGACGCAATCCGGGACGCAAAGTAAGTCTTCTTTGTGGCCGGACTGCCAACTCATAGGTCCTCATAAATGACATATAAGATGTTCTCATAGCTTCGTCGCGAGTGCATCGCCATTGTCTCTCTAGTCATCTTAATTGCCGTTTCATTGATTGCAGCTCTGGGGTATACCATGGAGCAGATCATGAACAAGGATGAAGAGGACGTCAGGGGGTGATCTTGTTGATGGCTGTAGAGAGCTGGTTATTCCAGATCTCCACCAGCTCATCCAACAAGTCACCAGAGGGCCAGGGATTCCGTAAAGCCATTTGAAGCCACAAAGGGTCCATCTGGTTTCACAGGCGAGCTAAAACTTGCTTACTGCCTAAACAGGGTAGGGGTGAAATATCCACACGGGCCCTCAGGGCATAGTGGTCAGACCATGGCACTGCCTCAGCAGAAATCTGATCCACTACCAGTGCAAAGATCAGGTCTAACATGTGTCTGGCCCGATGCTTGGGCGCTGTTATATATATACATACTGTATCCAATAGGGGGAGGGACGGTGGCTTAGTGGTAGAGCATCTGCTTGGTAAGCAGAAGGTCCCAGGTTCAATCCCCGGCATCTCCAGCTAAAAAGGGTCCAGGCAAATAGGTGTGAAAAACCTCAGCTTGAAATTCTGGAGAGCCGCTGCCAGTCTGAGTAGACAATACTGACTTTGATGGACCGAGGGCCTGATTCAGTATTAGGCAGCTTCATATGTTCATATGTGGCAGGGAGGTCGTGGCAGAGTGATGCAATCTTATCTGCAAAAAAATTTGCAAAAGCCTCACGACCTATCTCTAATTCCCTAGCATTTGGCCTGCCTTGCAGCAGTGTTGTAAGATTCCAAATCGTACTAAACAATTGCGCCGGGTGTGAATTTGCAGATGCAATCTTGGCCGCAAAGTAAGTCTTCTTTGTGGCTTTGACTGCCATCTCATAGGACCTCATAAACTCTCTATAAGATGTTCTAGTTGCTTCGTCTCGAGTACACCGCCATTGCCTCTCTAACTATCTGAGTCCTCGTTTCAGCTGTCGCAGCTCCGGGGTGTACCACAGGGCCAGCTTAACGTGAGGGTGTTGAGGTGCGATCTCATCAATGACTCTGGAGAGCCAGCCATGCCAGGACTCAACCAGATCATCAAGAGAATCGCCAGGGGGCCAGGGATCCCATAGAGCCATTTGTAACCGTTCAGGGTCCATCAGACTCTGCGGGCGAGCCAAAATAAGCTCGCTGCCCAAACGAGCTTGGGATGGAACATCCACACAAGCCTTGAGGGCCAAGTGGTCTGACCATGGCACCGCCTCCACAGTAATATCGTCCATCAAAACCACAGCCACAAAGATCAAATCTAACATGTGCCCCGCCTGGTGAGTGGGTGATGTAACAAATTGGGAGAGTCCCAGTGTCGCCATGGATGACACTAGGTCCATCGCCTGACTAGAGGTCGTGTCATCAGCATGGACATTGAAGTCACCCAGGATCACAAGCCTTGGGTACTCCAATGCCCAGCCTGTTACGGCCTCGAGCAGGGATGGTAAAGTGCTGGCTGGTGCATTAGGTGGACGGTACACCAGCCAAATCACCAACCCCTCCCCAATGTCCCACGCCAGACCGGCACATTCAATACCATTGATCTCTGGGGCCGGGAGAGCCCTAAAGAAGTAAGCCTCTCGTATGAATAGCCCTAAAGAAGTAAGCCTCTCGCCCTAAAGAAGTAAGCCTCTCGTATGAGGCTACCCCTCCCTCTCCGCCTGCTAGTCCGTGATTGGTGAAAGACTGAGTAACCCAGAGGAACCATTTGGGAGAGGGCCACAGTGTCTCCCTTTTGCACCCAGATCTCAGTCACACAAGCCAGGTCCACGTCCTGCTCGAGCAGAAACTCTCAGAGGACCGAGGTCTTATTATTTATGGACCTGGCATTGCATAACACCAATGACGGAGGTGAGTAATTAACCTGGCTCCACTGCCTGTCACTGTTGGGATGGGACACAGACCGGAAAGTGGCCGAGCACCACCTTGTCTCAGTCTCCTCCCCTTATATCGATGTCTGTTCCCACCGTCATACCTTCCCCTCGTTTTGTACGTACCGCTCCTCTTGTTTTGTACATACCTTGTACAAAACAAGTCCTCTAACAGTGTGTTATGCTCACAATTGATCCTAACTACTGTTATTTCAGTTCCATTGAGCTGAAAGATGTGAGAGATTCTATGAAGAAGCTAAGGCAATGGGAAACAGCAATAATGGCTTGAACCCTATACATTGTTTCCATTTGCATTAATCTTTGCCTATTATAGAAGTAGTACCTCCACTTCTGAATACATTCCTTTTAGAATCATAGCTCTGGAAGGAACCTCTAGGGTCATCTAGTCCAAACCCCTGCACAATGCAGGAAATTCACAACTACCTCCCCACACACCCCCAGTGACCCCTGTTCCATGCCCAGAAGATGGCAAAAACCTCCAGGATCCCTGACCTAATTGGAGAAAAACTATCTCCTGATTGCAAAATGCTAGATGCTCTTTATTCTTTTGTGCTAGAAACTTGTTTTTCTTTGAAAGGTATCAGTCTTCCATGAGCAGAAATGTTTAGCATCAGAAGAATAAGCACTCTGTAGAATAAGAAGTATCAGTCTTCCATGAGCAGAAATGTTTAGCATCAGAAGAATAAGCACTCTGAAGGACCATTTTAATGACAGACAAATAGGACCACAAGCTGAAATAAGATACAGGGCCCTAACCAAGGTTTTGAAGAACCTGAAGGAACAATCCACTGAAGTTGTCAGTCTCCTGATTTTTATTGTGGGGTGTTTACTTTTACAAAATCAGCCCTGAGGCTGCAAGCATTGGATCAATGATAAAGCCAATTTATAAGAAAACTATAAGAATCTCTGAATTTTGACAAAATATAGGCTCAATCTTGTCTAAAATTTCTGTGGGCAGAAAGATTTTTCTTGGTTTATTACTGAATAGTGCCTGGAGATACATTTTCCCTGTCTGCATTTTGTCAGGATTTGCTTCAGTTTTTTAGCCAACATGCATTCCAAAACTGCCTCCAGTAATTTGTTCAAGGTTTCCACATTTCCCCCAGGATCTGCTTGTAGTGCAAAACAGAGCTGAGTGTCATCTGCATATTGGTTGCAGCTCTGCCTGAATCTTCACATGACCTCTCCCTGCAAATAGATATTGAAAAAATGTGCAAGATGGAACCTTGGGGAATCCCATAAGCCTAAGGCCAAGTCTCCCAGCACCACACTCTGAAACCTACCCTCAAGGTAGGATTGGAACCACTGGAGAACAGTGCCTCCCAGTTCCAAAAGTTCATCCAGAAGGATCCCATGACTGATGGTATTAAAAGCCATTGAGAGTCCAGAAAAGGGCAACTAGAATGATTAAAGGTTTGGAACACTTTCCCTATGAAGAAAGGTTAAAACGATTGGGGCTCTTTAGCTTGGAGAAACATCGACTGCGGAGTGACATGATAGAAGTTTACAAGGTTATGCATGGGATGGAGAAAGTAGAGAAAGAAGTACTTTTCTCCCTTTCTCACAATATAAGAATTTATGGGTATTCAATGAAATTGCTGAGCAGTCAGATTAGAACGGATAAAAGGAAGTACTTCTTCACCCAAAGGGTGATTAACATGTGGAATTCACTGCCGCAGCATATTATTGGAACGGTCTGGGGCAGTGATGCTCTGTATTCTTGGTGCTTGCGGGGGGGGGGAGTGGAAGGGCTTCTAGCCCCACTTGTGAACCTCCTGATGGCACTTGTTTTTTTTTTTTTTTTGGCTACTGTGTGACGCAGAGTGTTGGACTGGATGGGCCATTGGCCTGATCCAACATGGCTTCTCTTATGTTCTTATGAGAGGTCCAGGAGAATTGATAGGATCACATTCCCCCGGTCCATCTCCCAGTACATGTCATCCACCAGGGCAATCAAGGCCATTTCAGTCCCATAACTGGGTCTGAAACCAGATTGGAATGGGATCTAAACAATCTGCTTCATTTAGGAATCTCTGAAGTTGGACAGCCACCTGGTACATTTGAGACTGGATGGTAATTATTCAACTCTCTGGGTCCAAAGTAGGCTTCTTTAGGAGTGGATGTTCCACTGCATGCTTCAAGGCAGGAGCGACCACTTTGTGTCTTTGGGAGGCAGGGCTTTTTTTTGTAGCAGAGACTCCTTTGCATATTAGGCCACACACCCCTGATATAGCCAGTACTCCAAGAGGTTACAGTAGGCCCTGTAATGAGCCCTGAAAGCTCTTGCAGGATTGGCTACCTCAGAGGTGTGTGGCCTAATATGCAAAGGAGTTCCTGCTACAAAAAAAGGCCTATTGGGAGGCATTTACTGCCTCCTAGACCCAGTCTGTTACACACACACACACACACACACACACACACCCCGGCAGATGTAAGCAGCTAGGAGGGTCCAGGATTGTATGAGCAGATGGTAGGTTTCAGCTTCCAAGAATCCAGTCTACATCTTCAGATTGCACAAACCAAAAGGTATTCTATGCAACTGGACAAATTGGCACCTTAGGATCACCCTGTTCTGTCACTGCTAATGCAGATGCAACAGATTTTATCCACAAAGTGCTTAGCAAAATGATCACAGCAGGCTGCAGCGCAGTCCACCTCCTCCCATTAAGTTAAGAGCAGCTTCAAGAGAGGGATGAATGGGAGAACGGAATGGGAGAACTTTATAGTCGGGAAAGGTCAAACACCCCATACCAGTGTTTTTGATTGATTTTGTCACCAATGGAACTCTTAAATAAAAATTAAACAGGAGGAAATCTAATCAAAGATGCTATGTGTCACTGGAGTTTGGCCCTGAGTCTCAAGCTTACTTTACTATTATACAATCATTAGCTGTGCCAGTGTTTTCTCTAAACTCAGTAGTGTGCGCTAGCTCACAGTTTTTTAGCCTCTGGCTCACACATTTTTGTCTTAGCTCAGGAAGAATGGCCCCAGAGCAAACTAATTTATGCAATAGCCAAATCACTCACTCACAACTTTAATGCCAGTAGCTCACAAAGTAGAATTTTTGCATACATGACTCCACTGCTTAGAGGGAGCATTGGCTGTGGCTCAAGGTAATATCATTTTTTGTAAGAGAATCTCTTACCCTGTTTTGCTTATCCTTTTTATTTAATTGTTCATTCATTTATTCAAATTCAGTTAGGGGTTTTATTTCTGGGAAATTGTCAAAGTTCTACTGCATTCCAATGGGTAAGTTTGCTTATACTATAGATTTTAAAACATTGCAATAGTCCCCATTATTTCAATACTTCATTCAGAACTATAATTGAAACCATAGCAGCAGGCTAAATGCTTTGAAATAAAATGCTGAACATTTACAGATATTTTCCAAGGTTTGCCTTTTGAATTTTAGTCTAGCTTTTATTCATAGACTTCCTTGCGATTTAGAATATTCAAATTTAGGTAAAGTTTAGTAATTTTCATTATTGTTTCCATAAATAGGTTGTATTTAATTTTTATAGTTTTTATGAATGTATACTTTAACATTTTTCAACTAAAATATAATTCACCTTATTTTAGCTGAAAAACAATACTGAAATATATTTCAAAAATACTTTTTGCATATGTGGATATTAAACAGAAATGGACCTATACTTGATGGCATAAATTTACAACTGCTTATTTCCTCTCCCCAATCATGCACGTGCTTGCTTTGTATCAGATACATTATTTTAAAAATAGATGGTATGCTTTGAAAGATGTATGTAACAAAAACAGTTCCCCTCCAAAATTTAGACCTAAACTACCCAGCCGGGACAATGCTAGGTATGATGGAGATATGCATTTACATTACCACCTATTAACATAGAAAGTGGAAGAATAGGATCTATTTCTCATAGAAAGCAAAAACAAAGAAAGCTAAACTATAGCTTATTCCCCACCTTATCTTGTTGTAATCCTTGGTTAAAGTATTTTTCTTCCAGCCAGGTATTGGAACTGGGTGGGAGAAAAATGCTTCACACAATGAGGTGAAGACAGGGCTTAGCTCCCCTTTTCTGTGTGCTTTGTTTTCTGCAACAAGTGGGGGGAACCACATCCCCTATGAATTGCTGGCCGTGTGAATAAATATACATAGCTGCCCTATCATGTCTAATTTGGCTCTCAGTTGATTTACATAAGTCAGTGATGTCTTAACTGAATTGTGTCTTGGCTTGTTTATTCACTATAGGACCTGTAATTGTATAGATAATGAAACCTTCACTTGTAAACTCATCGATGGCTTTTCTTTGCCATGCAGATTCATTATTTTCCAGTTCAAAAATCTGTTCTTGGTGCCAGGCAGGCCTTGAATTCAGTAGGAGCTCACAGGAGCAGAGCTTTCTGACACCCCCCTCCTCCTCCCCACCTACCTTGTCCATTGAATAGCAGGTGCAGCTGCATAACAATCCCTGGATTAGGAGAGCGGGCAGCCAGCCAGCCACGAGGAGCTTTGCCACATCACCAGCAGCCCTCATTAACCCCTGGAGAAGCCCACACCACCCTTTCTCCACTTCTGATGTGATTTTGGATGGTGATTTTGGGTGGCTTGCTGGCCTTTTGACTGGGGGTGTGTGGCCAAGGAGAGCCTTAGGTGAGTAAGGCCTGCTTGGGCTGGCTGGATCTCTAGCCAGCCCAAGCAGGCATCGCTCACCTGGGGCTCTACTTTCTTGCACCGGGTTGCTTTTGGCTGGTGGGGGGGAGAGCAGAATATGCTAATAGGTTATGTTAATGAGTTCCACCATTTTTCTACAAAACAACCCCTGGTGCTAGGCAGTATTCCAAAGATAATCACCGATGTAGATTTTTTCTGGACCTTTTCTGGTTCCAGAACCAAAGCCATCAGGGGAAAGAGATGGTCCCCTCATGGAAATTCCAGGCCTCTCCCCAGAATGTGCAGCTTTAAGCCCTTATCCATTTCATTTCTAGATATATGGGGAAAGCATGAAGGCAGTTTCTCCTAAATCCCTCAGAGCAAGTAAATATGCTAATTGAAAGGCATGAGCCGGGCACTATTTTCTTTCTTTCTTTCTTTCTTTCTTTCTTTCTTTCTTTCTTTCTTTCTTTCTTTCTTTCTTTCTTTCTTTCTTTCTTTCTTTCTTTCTTTCTTTCTTTCTTTCTTTCTTTCTTTTTTAAATGCATTAGAATTATTTATGTTGCAATTAGACAACTGTAAAAGCATTAGGAAAGTTGTATTTAAGTTGTGGTTTTCAATGCTCAGGGGTTTTTCCAGTTAAGATCAGTTTCAGAAACAATCCTTTGTGTACCCACAAGGTGGATCTTCACTAAGGAAAGAGCTTTCTGCATTTTGTTCATAATAGTAAAATAATAATGTGGCGATTTAGCACCATTATTCCATCATGTTGTAGAAATTTGCCTGATGTCAACCATGCCTTTTAAGTGTCAGGCAGACATTTTTCTTTGTTCTAGTTTTTATTAGGTAATCCACTCCAAATAATAATTAACTGTTGGTTTTATTGGTGTTCTTCTGTCATTCAGATTACCAACCTTACAAGTGAACACAGAATGAGTTCAGTAACACCTTTAAAACCAACAAAGTTTTATTCATGGTATAAACTTTTGTGTGCATGCATACTTTTCCAGGTTCAATGAAATTATGCTCTATCTGTCTCCTCTCAAGCTTGGAGATGACCTTACAGCATTTTCTTCTTTGAAGGACTTTGGACAGTTCCGCAGGGCCAGTAAGACAGTCCTCTTCCGGTTGGCTTATAACTGACCAGCATTGAAATATTCTGAAGGAAGACAATAAGATAGCAACTGACATTGACTGATACATTGATATACTAGTTATTTTTAATTATGTAAATTATTATTGTATTTTATTTTTTTTAAACCTTATTGTTAGAATTGTTATGTTGTGAGCCGCCCTGAGCCCGCCTCGGTGGGGTAGGGCGGGATATAAATGAAATGAAATGAAAGTGGGGCAATTGGCTGTATAAAGTTATCTTTCCTGTCCCCAGATCTGAGAAATACATTCTAATTTACCATTCCAAAGTACATTACAATCTACTATTCATTACATTACATTACAATCTACCTTTCAAATTGATTATTCCAAAAAAGAAATAAAATAAAGAGGATGTATGGCCCTTTGGGAGATTACTGAGAAAGAATACAGATGTAAAGGCTGAATAAGGTTAGCATATGTAGTGAGATAAGAGACAGATGGAGCGTAATGGCAGGGTCTCAGTTAATTACTCTCAGCATTCCATAATTAAGGTTCATCTGTGCATCAATTTTCAATGTTGATATATTTATTTCCTTCACTATGTTTCCCCCCAGAATTAAACCCAAACAAATAGTAACCATATAAGCTAAGTTTGTTATTCCTGATTGGTTCTTGAATCTGTTCAATATCTTCATGAAACTGTATTCTATTTTTTTTTTTAAATTACTGCTAATTTACTACTCACACTCTAGTATGTACTGGTAATTTCCACTTCATTGTATCATGTAGTAGAAATAAGTGTGCATGCACACAAAAGCTTATACTGTGAATAAAACTTTGTTGGTCTTGAAGGCGCCACTGGACTCAAACTTTGTTCTGCTGCTTCAAGCCGACATGGCTATGCACCTGAATCAACCTTACACATGAATAATGCACAGTAGCATCAGTATTTGATGAGTTTTATTTATATTGCTGATTTTGAATTAGAGTATTGCTGCTTTAATTAGTATTTTACCTGCCTTCTCTCTCACTCATTACCAATTACAACTTATCATTGTTGTATTATTTGTATGTTGCTAGTTGTGCATTTTAGCTCTATTGTTTTAATAAACTTTGTAAACCACTGGTGAGAGTATGGAGTATAAATAAGTTAACAGAAAGATAAATAGGTAGGTCGATCTACCCCACATGGACAAAAAGGAACCCACATTGAGCTCCATAAAGAAGAAAGACAGTTAATAAATGTTTAAAATAAATAAATTCCTTGCTGATAGTGTGTACCTGATGTTTCTCTCCAGGGAAATTGCCCAAAGTGGCTTAAAAATAAAATATATGAAAAACAAACTATTTTAAATATTATTAATTAAAAAACAGAATTTAAAAACCCAGCCAGAGAATGAAAACACAGATAATTGATCTACTTAATACTTTTCCAGACTAAAAGCACATTATAAAAAGATGTTAAAATATCAATCCTTTCATTAAAATCAGTAGTACATGGATTCGGAAATATATGGGGGGTTGGAATATGGAATCCCGTATATTTCTGAATTCCGTGGTCGGAATAGCCGCTTATATGGTAGATGCGCGGCTATTTCCAAATATACTGCCCCATTATACCCTATGGGCCATTGAAATCAATAGCAAATAGGGTATATTTGAAGCCGCCTGGAGGGGAGGGGGGTTGAGTGAGAGATCCCAAATTTGCAGGGGACCTGAAGGGGATTCTCCCCTACAAACCCCTCAAGTCCCAAAAAAGATTGGGCCAGGGGGTCCAATTCCTGGGGCACCCAAAGCCAAACCTAACTTCACACCAGAGAATCTCTATAGGACCCAAATGCACTATATACATCTATCTACTCTATGAACCCTGCCACACAAAACACAATCTGCTCAAGGTCTGCTCTGCGGACCTGACTACAGCAAACCCAGATGCCAGCTGTCCAGCCCTGCCCCAAGAAACATGGGGAGAGCTGGCCAAGCACAACAAGAATGCTGGCTCTGGGTCTCTCACCCAGGTGCCAGCTTCCCCCCCCCCCAAAAAAAAAATCAGAACCAGGAAAAGGGACAACAGGAGAAGGCCAAGAAACTCAACTGTTAAAAAAGTGGCCTTTTCACCAATAAGAAACCTCAGGCCAAATCAATCAACAACACCCCCCCTAAAACCAGAACCAGGAAAAGGGGAACAACAGGACAGGAAGATACAAAACCTGCAGCAATAGAGAATAGATCCCAACAGAAGGCCAACACAAACTCAACTGTTAAAAAAGTGGCCTTTTAAACAATGAAAATTAGGCCAAACAGCACCCTCCCCCCAAGAACCAGAACCAGAAGAGAAAAGGAACAACAGCAGCACAACACAGCAGCAACAAATCAAACACATAATCCTTTTAAAACAGTAAAAAAACCCTTAACTTTTAACAATACAGGAACTTTACCATCCCCTTCCCCCCCCCCCCCCAAAAAAAACCCCTTCACCTTAACCCCAAGAAATCCAAGCCACCCAAATCAGGAAAAGTAAAAGGACACTGCACTTTTAAAAGTACTCTCACTAAAGTAAGATATGGGCAAATTGGCAAAAAAAAAAAAACCCACCCCAGGCCCCCTCCCCCAGCAGAACCCCCTAACCCCAAATAAGCTACTCACCGCCCAAATCTGGATAAGTAAAGGAACTCTGAGTCTTAAAAAGTCCTTTTACCAACTAAAATAAAAACAAGAACCCCAAGACTGTCTTACCTTAGACGTCTTCTCTACTCCAGGCAAGTCTGGTAAGGCTGAGAGAGAGCAGCAGCAGCTGAGGCCAAGGGGCAGCACAGCACAATCTCTCTCACACACCAACACACACCAAAACAGCAGCAATGGAGGAGTTCAGCCAGGCAGACTCCTTAAAAAGGTTCTCTGGCCCTACAGAGAGCAGTTTCAAAAAATAGCACTGCTCTGTGATTGGCCAGACAACAGTGCTTACGTGGATACCCAAGTAAGCAAAAGATCAAAAGAACAACAATTTTGCTGATGGCTGGGGGATCAGCTACACAACAGCCCTGCAAAGCATGCATTTGCAATGCATTTTGCAAATGCATGCTTTAGATTGGCTGCTGGGGCTCCTCTTCCCCCTCCCCCCCCCGATCCCAGGGAGGCTATGGGAGAGGCGGGAAAAGGCTACCAAAGGTGGGGAAGGAGGCAAGCATCTCCCCTGGGGCTGCAGAAGCCCCTTTCCCACCTTTTGCATTGAATTCCGTATACTTCTGAATATCTATACAGAAGTACACGGGGACCCATACTTGGCTCCTGCATAATGGGCCCCAATTGGATTTGGCTGTATGCGATTCCGTATACAGCCAAATCAGGGGAGATTTGGCAGTTGATTCGGTTCAGCCGAACCAAATGCACACCCCTAGTTCCTAAAAGAAAGCAACATGTCAGCCTCCAGGGGAAGAACATTCCACAGGTGAAGCTCCACTACTGAAAAAGCCCTCTTTTTGCCAGCCTCCTCAGTTTTGAAGGTGGGGTCACAGATAGCAAGGCTTGTGAGGCAAATTGTAACTGGCAGGCTGGACACCATAGGTAGAGACAATCCTTCAAGTATCCTTGCCTCTAGGCTATTTAAGCTTTAAAGGTAAGATCCAGGACTTTGTGCTCACAACCAAATGAACAGCCAGTGTGGTTCTTTCAGCAACAGAATGCTACAGACCTTGACTACAAACCCCTGACATTAACCTAGCTGCCAAATTCTGGACCAGTATAAGGTTTTGGACTGTTTTCAAAAGAAGCTCCACATCTAGTTCACTACAATAATATAACCTGGATATAATCAGAACATGGATCTCTGTGGCCAGATGACATGGGGCCTTCAAAACATTTTCCAGTATGTACACACATAATAAAAAGCATATTAAACACCTCGTGCCTCTCGAGGATGCAGAAAGCTAGCTTTATACAGGTTAATATTTAAAACTGGCTTTATATAAATAAATGGCCTTAGGCAATCATAGGGGAGGGTGATTCATAATGATGTTACAACCACAAAAGACTTCTGGTTCAGATGCGCCATCACACTAAATCTTAGTTTAATTAAACTAACAATGCTTAGCAGGGCTTTTTTGTAGCAGCCCTGTACTAAGAGCCCTGTAAGCTCTTGGAGGATTGGCTACATCAGAGGTGTGTGGCCTAATATGCAAAGGAGTTCCTACTAAAAAAAAAAGCCCTGATGCTTAGTGCAATGGTTTAAATTGAGCCACTCCACTAGCTGTTGTTACTTAGTATCCATCAAGTCAAGATCTCAGGCTGGTTTATAATCAGAGTTGGTCTTAGCTTTGGTTTTGTGTGATGTATGAATTTAAACATCCAGGCTTTGTCCTGGTTTAAACCTAGTTTATACCTGGCAACACCCTCCCAAGCTACAGAAAGAAGGCAATGAAACCACTGTTTTTTGGGGAATACCAAGATTTGAGTGACTGTGAGCAAAATCCTGATTTCACAAATTAACAGTATTTAAAACAGATCATGGTTTTGTGTGAAGACTGAACTGATCCCCTGTCTTTAGTAGATGCTCAGCTTCTAAAAAACAGTCTGCCCTGACACTCCCTGAAAGCCCAGAAGCCCACAAAGGTGGTCATGGGATAAGTCCTGGCCATAGTTTGTGTGAAATGAATTGAGAACACACATTTTGGTGCTTTCCAAAAAGAGACTGTGGTCAGATGACAGGTTTGGCATGGTCTGGCAATGCCTCTATTTTATCCAGTGTTACTTTTTTTTCCCTGAAGAGGTTTGTACAAACATGCCACCCTTAGCCTGCCTTGCCACATGCTCACTCCATAGTTGACCATTCAGATTATTGCTGTGTGGTAACCATGGGGCAGATGAAATCCTTTTTTTTTTTTGTCTTTCACACATATGCATAAGTGCGTAGACAGTTCTGCAATCCTGCCACCAAGTACTGCTGCCCTTCTCAGTTGCCTTCACTGTGCCTCTCTTCCTTGGAATATTGTGAGGGGGGGGTGTAAGCATCATGCAGATTTACATGTGAGGAGCCTCATTAACTTCAGCACATCTAATTTTGCGATAATCATGGGATGCTCTCAAGCAGCAACTTTGAAGCAGGAAAAAATGGGAGTCTAACTAAGGACTATTTCTATGGATTTCCAACCCCAAGAAGCAGAAGGGGGAGGATTTGTCATTCACTTGGTACATTCACACTACACTAAATATTGTGTTTTGCATCCAGATTTTTACTGTATAAGAATAGCGAAAATCTGGATGTAAAACACATTATCTAGTGTAGTGTGAACGCACCAACTCAGTCAGTCAGTCAGTTTATTACAATTCAAGATCAGAAATTGACTCTTCAGGAAACACTCAAAAACAACTCATCTCGGAGTTCTTGATCCTGACAGAGTGTTTGGGTGCTGAAACACACAAGCGGTGATTCAAAACCTTGGGGCAAAGATCAACTTATATACACATTGCTACTGAATTTTTAAAATGGTGCACAGACAGAAAAGTGCAATCTGACTTCCCAAACAGCTTGATTTCACAAGAGAGTTCGGACATCAGGAAATATGTGGTGAGATCAGTTCCATCCATAAAGACTGGACTTTCTCCAGTGTCGGGACAGTTGGGGGTGAGAACAGGGTGCTGACAACTGGGGGACAGGATACAGATGTCATTCTCTGAATGAGCATTTTTAATCTGGATGTGAGAACCACAATATTAACAACATCTGATTGTAGCCGGACTTGGATGGTTTCCTTGTTGCTTCTGCAGTGGCTTATACAACAACAGCAATGGGGCTTCCACATGGCAGTTATCTCCACATTTCTTTGCCCCCAGTAGCAGCTATCCCTCTCCAAATCACTAGGGCTTTTCAGGGGTTTTTTTTGTAAAATCAGCAATTATTGTTATATTTCTGTAACTTTATAACAATATGTGAATCAGGTTCTCTGAATTCCCAGGGGTTTTTTTAAAGTAACTTTCATTCCAGAGAGACAACAGGGAAGGCATGTTTTTAATGCAAGTCTCAGCTTTCAAAGAATCTGCTATAATGATATTCAGTAGAAATGAACAATAACAAACAACCCCTGTATAGGTGTGACAAATGGCTGCTATGAAGACTGGGTCAGGAAGAATGGCTATTGTGATGAGGTCAGGAAAATCCAAACTTACCCATCCATATGGAAGCCATCCAGGCTTTTCATTCTGAAGATTTCACAGCACAGAGGTTTCAGAGATCCTGGAGACAAGTCTGCAAAAAACACGTTTCATCTAAAAACCAATCCATGGAATGAGTTGTCACGCATTCTATTTACTATTCGTTGAGCAAAAGGTAATAGTTGCCCTTTTGCATGACAGAAGAGTACTGTTCCTGATAGTTCACTTGGAATGGCCATTTCACACAAGTATCTAGTCATGTGAAGTTGGCAATATGACAAACATAGTATGTGAAAAGTACAGTCAATTCACTTAGGGGAGACATCAATGGGTGCCCCCCCACCCTGTCCACCAGCTGATCCTAGTAATTTGCTTTCAGTCTTGGCTTCAGCAAACTTTATAGTCCAGTTACATTAAATGTAACTCTATTTGCATATTGTGCTATGTGCCTCTCTAGAGGTCAAACTACACAAAACCACACCTTTAAAGCAATGACCATTTTAATAGCCTTTTTTATTTTTAACATTGACCTGAGGTCCCCAATCCTCCCAGGGACTATGGTGTCTGTAGACTAGGAGCCTCCTGTCTCCCCCAGCTCAATTTTCAGAAAGCTGGAGGCTGAGGGAACAGACACAGGAGCCCTTCATCCCTCCCATGTCACAGTCACCAACCTCTAGGTGGTAGCTAAATCTCTCACACTATTACAACTGATCTCCAATAGATTACAACTAATCTGCCTTTGAAGATGGACTCTATAGCATTATATCCAATTGAAGACCCTTCCTTCCCCAAACCTTGCCCTCTTCACACTCCCCCCCAACAAAAAAACCTCCAGGTACTTCCCAACCCAGAGCAAGCAGGCTTAGGCCCCAGCAGAATTAGACCCCATTGATCGATTTAAAATTTTTTAAAAGGCTTTAAAAAGGCACCACATTAAGAACATAAGAGAAGCCATGTTGGATCAGGCCAATGGCCCATCCAGTCCAACACTCTGCATCACACAGTGGCCAAAAATTGATAGATAGATAAATAGATGATAGATAGATAGATAGATAGATAGATAGATAGATAGATAGATAGATAGATAGATAGATAGATAGATAGATAGATAGATATACATACACATACACTGTGGCTAATAGCCACTGATGGACCTCTGCTCCATATTTTTATCTAACCCCCTCTTGAAGCTGGCTATGCTTGTAGCCGCCACCACCTCCTGTGGCAGTGAATTCCACATATTAATCACGCTTTGGGTGAAGAAGTACCTCCTTTTATCTGTTCTAACCTGACTGCTCAGCAATTTCATTGAATGCCCATGAGTTCTTGCATTGTGAGAAAGGGAGAAAAGTACTTATTTCTCTACCTTCTCCATCCCTATTATGTCACCCCGCAGTCGACGTTTCTCCAAGCTAAAGAGCCCCAAGCGTTTCAACCTTTCTTCATAGGGAAAGTGTTCCAAACCTGTAATCATTCTAGTTGCCCTTTTCTGCACTTTTCCAATGCTATAATATCCTTTTTGAAGTGCGGTGACCAGAATTGCACACAGTATTCCAAATGAGACCGCACCATTGATTTATACAGGGGCATTATGATACTGGCTGATTTGTTTTCAGTTCCCTTCCTAATAATACCCAGCATGGCATTGGCCTTTTTTATTGCAATCACACACTGTCTTGACATTTTCAGTGAGTTATCTACCACGACCCCAAGATCTCTCTCTTGGTCAGTCTCTGCCAGTTCACACCCCATCAACTTGTATTTGCAGCTGGGATTCTTGGCCCCAATGTGCATTACTTTGCACTTGGCCACATTGAACCTCATCTGCCACGTTGACGCCCACTCACCCAGACTCAACAGATCCCTTTGGAGTGCCTCACAATCCTCTCTGGTTCTTACTACCCTGAACAATGTAGTGTCATCCCCAAATTTGGCTACTTCACTGCTTACTCTCAACTCCAAATCATTTATGAACAAGTTAAAGAGCATGCAGCCCAGTACCGAGCCCTGCGGCACTCCACTGCTTACCGTCCTCCACTGCGAAGACTGCCCATTTATACTCACTCTCTGCTTCCTATTAATTAGCCAGTTTTTGATCCACAAGGGGACCTGTCCTTTTACTCCATGACTCTCGAGCTTACTAAGGAGCCTTTGATGAGGAACTTTATTAAAAGCTTTCTGGAAGTCAAGGTAAACAACATCTATTGGGTCTCCTTTGTTCACATGTTTATTCACCCCCTCAAAGAAATGTAACAGGTCAGTGAGGCAAGATCTTCCCTTACAGAACCCATGCTGAGTCTTTCTTCATTCTTGTGGATGGACTTGGGGATGCTGTATTATGTAGTGTGGCCTTAAGGGACCTATTTTAAAAATGTGTACTATAATTGTTTATCTGTTTTTTGGTCACTGGTTGCTATTTTGGACTTGATTACTTGCACCTATATGTTCAAATAGCCTACCTAACGGAGACAGGATAGTTGCCCTGGGCTCTGGTTTGGGAAATATCTGGAGATTTTGGGGGTGAAGCTTGAGGAAGTCAGGGCTTGGGGAGGGGAGGGACCTCAGCAGGATATAATGCCATAGAGTTCACCCTTCAGAGCAGCCATTCTCTCCAGGGGAGCTGATCTCTGTCAACTAGAAATCAGTTGTAATACCAGGAGATCTCCAGGCCTCACCTGAAGGTTAAATACCAAAAAAGCCAAAGACTGTCACAATCATTATTACTAATAAATTTTATTGGAGAAAATTATCTACAATATATATTATCAAATATATCTAACCACATTCAAAGACATATATCCTATATACAAACTTTACCAATGTGAAACATATACAATGCAGTTTTTTTCCAAAGAATACAATTCAAATTTCCCCAGTCTCTTTCCAAGTCTCTTTCAAATCTTTAAACTTCTGCAACCACGCTATACTCAAGTGGAATGAGAAATTGCCTATGTAAACAAGAAGCCTCCTTTCCAAAATGCATTAATCCAAAAAATTCAGGGCTGCTGCTGTATTTTCCAGAATTGCCAAAGGCCTGTTATTTCAACGTCAAATGTTACATCTATCCCGGCCAGCAACAGTTGACCTGAAGCATTCGTTTCACCTGTAGGCTTCTTCCAGGTCAGGATAGGAAAGTTTAACTTCAAAGTTTAAAATGAAAATCTGCCAGTCAAATAACTCTTAATAATGAATAAAAAACATGTTATAGAACCTAATAACCATACTCACATCTACTGAAGTTACAATTTGTGCATTCCTATATTGCTACCAGCGTAAAGTCTTCACTTAATCAATTTTATTAGCATTGAACTCAAGATGCTACAAATTTAAAGGTCTAATTACTTGCACCTGTTGAAGTTATTGAAGAGCTACCATGATTTTTCAAATCCATCTGTATTAAACAAAACATGTCCTGTCAGAAATATTTTACCCATTCAATGTTAGTTTATAGAAAACAATAATCCAAAAATGAATTTAATCCATTTGGCATAATGATATTTAATTTATAGATCCATTGTGTCTCTTCCCTTAATAAATGTTTCTGTACATTCTCAATCATGCCTCTCCTTTCATATTTGTAAATGCAAAGTATATAAAACTGCCCACATGATCCCCCCCCCTAAAAATGGAGGGCATGAGACGCTTCAGTAACTTGGTTATGAATGCTACCATGGTGTTTCAAAATTCTCACGTACACTGGTCTGCTGGTGTTACCCATGTATATTAAATCACAATCACAAACAATTGCATAGACCACATATTTTGTTGCACAGGAAGTATAACCTTGCAAGTATATAACGAGTCCATTCTGTGGTGGAGTGATTTCAGAAATCTTCAATGCCTGAGGACATATTAAACATCCACTGTAATGGCAGTGTTCCCTTAATAACGATGCTATTTCTGCCTGTTGTTTCTTCCGAGAGTACACCACCAGATCTTTAATATTTTGAGTCTTTCTAAATCTGACAAAAGGTGCTAATTGGCATCCCGGGATATCACTAATGAAATGCCAATGTTTAATGAGTATTTTTTTGAATTATATTAGATAATGGAAAAAAGCAGGAGTCAAGTGCACCTTTAAGACCAACCAATTTTTATTCAGAACATAAACTTTTATGTGCTCTCTAAGCACACTTCATCAGATGAGGTATCCTGTTCAGGTATCCTGCTTTGTTCTACTGCTTCAGACCAACACGGCTGCCCACTTGAATCTATTAGATAATGGAGTATAATTTAGATCCCACATGATATGATCATTATTTACTCTAGCCCTCTGTTCAAACAGATCCCTTCTATCAACATTCTTAGCTCTAATCAAAGCTCCACATACCAAAGTGTCTGGATATCCTTTAGTTTTAAATTCCTCCACCACAATTTTACTATCCTCCATAAAATCCTTCATAACTGAGGAATTTCTGCATGGTCAAAGAAAGTGCCCCTAGGGCAAATTCCTTCTAGGGTGGATAGGATGGAAGGACTGAAAACTTAAATAAGAATTTCTATCCATTGGTTCTCTATATGTACGGATAGCTAAGATATTGTACCCTCTATACTACTGTGTCCAAAAATGGTAAGGTATATTTGTTATGTTGAATGGAGAACTTGAGGTTAAGATGTAATCCACTGATCCATTCCAATAATGGACCCAACATCATCTCAGCTCTAAAAACACAGAACGAGTTGTCAATGTGACATTTGTACAGGAGAATCTCAAAGAAAGGGTTGACTCTGGGATCCAAAATGTTGGCATCTTCAAAATCTGTCATGAAGAGATTTGCCAAACTTGGGGTGGAGCTATTCCCATGGCTACCTCTCTGGCCTGAAAGTAAAAAAAAAATGGAAATAATTCTTTTCTAAGATGATGTCACAATTCTAACAGAAAAAGGGTTGGGGAATGCAAGTCTACTCAGGAATACAATGTCTTTTCTATCATATGGCAAGCCTCCTTCATGTGGAATATTACTGTAAAGAGCAGCAACATCCATGCTAACTAAAACGGCTCCTTCTGAGATGTACATCCCCTCAGTGATTTTAATGAAGTGTTTGGTATCCCAAATATAAGATCCAATACTTGGAACAAATGGCTTCAAAAAAGAATCCAGAAATTTGGACAATGGCTCTGATAATGAGACAGATCTCAAAATGATGGGTTGGCAAACATACCTTGGACCCATCATGCTCACAATCACCATGAAATAAGTGACTCCAATTAAGTAAATATATAATTGGAAGCATTAGCCAAAATATAATATATTTATTTCATATGAAGAGACTCAATCAGAAAGCATGATGTTTGAAATAATATGAATAAAATGGTATGAAAATATCTGTGACATTTGTTATGTAAGTATCTCATTGAACTATGCTACTTTGTCACTGGCATGTGCATCCTAAGCAATTTTAGGATTATGTCCATGATTGACCCCAATCAGTCTGATAGGCTTGCTTGTTGATATGTAAGTATTGGTAAAGAGCCATCTTGCAATTCTTTGCCTCCCACAGCTGTCAATGGAAATTCCATGCACATACATTAGTGTTTATCTTACTGTAAGCAACTGTTTACAGGGGGCAGATACGGATCTGCAATTGGCAATAACTGAGTGCCCTCTCTTGCATTATATTTTAAAGGCAGGGATGTGCTATGACAAATCAGACTCATATTTGAAAGTTTTGTTAAGCTGTAGTATGAGAATGATAACTCAAGCCTGCAAGAAAATCAAAGAAACAACTTTTGAATAATTAATCTGGAACCCTTTGGCAGGTCAAAGTCTTTTCTCTATTTTGGTATTCTCACAACTATTGCATATATTTTCTGACACAGATTTTATTTTCAGTAATTATACATGACTTCAAAATACAATGCAAGAAATGTATAAAAAAATGACTAGGTTGGTGTTAACCTTTTCTATTCCCCCGCCTAAATGTTTCTACCTGTGTGACCATAATAAGCAAAAATTGTTACCACCTGAACTGAAAACAAAATTTCATTTGCTTGCCTTCTGCAGTCATTTCCCAATCTCTGTTCCTTTGTACCTATGCACATGGAATTTTTAAGGTATTAATTTCAATATTTAGAAAAGTATTTTACATAAATATATACAAATGGTATTTTTACTGCAAATTTACTTAAATTAGTTTTACTTTACAGAATTGGATCACGGGGGAAAATTCTAATTACTCTTACAATGTGTAGAAGAAAGATCAGAATATATTTTGTCAAAACATAATTGTGAAAATAGGTGAGGGTGATGACAAATTTGTAGTTATTTAGTTCCCATGTTTTTTTGGGGGGGCGGGGGGAGATTACAAGTAAAGTGATCTTCTATTTCTATCTGTCATGACTCCACTGTTTAAAACAAAACTTCTATTAAATTAAATTAATATGCTTTGGTTCTATTTGCACAGCTCTTTATGCTACCTGGGAATGTGAGCCTTGATCTAGAGAATCATACCATTCACTTTGAGCATACAGCAACTTTGACATTTTTCTTCTGTACTCTAGGCATGTTTTACAACTTTACCACATCTTTCTTTATGGATGAACTGTTTATAGGACACTCGCCATTACTTTTTTGCTACTCTTGGGAGAAGGGAGACAAGTTAAACTATACTACCTTCACCCAAGTTCCAGAGAACACCTACTTGCACCTTTGCTATGTAAGGTTTACAACATTTCTGATAACCAAAAAAATGACTATTTAAATGTCTTTTTGATCAGAAATGATTGTGATGGCTAAGTAATATACTGCATTTATTTATACAGATCTAAACCACTGCATGGAGAACATGCATAAATAAGCACGGCTAAGAACTAGTGAACTACAGTATCTGAGTATATGGGTGTAAACCAGATCTCTGTCAGGTAGAGCTGCCAACCTGCAGGTGGGTCCTGGAGGTCTCACAGAATTGCAACTGATCTCAAGACTACAGAGATCAATTCCACTAAGAAAAAATGGCTGCTTTAGATAAACATATTTGAAAATTTGCCTTGGAGAGCAGAGTGCCATTGGAAGAACTGTTGTTCTAAATTCATTGAGACTGTCTCTCCGTTGTCTTGGAGCATGGAATTCACTTTCTTTTGGAGAAGAGGACAATCCTTTTGAAATGTGTTAGTGACCGTGTGTTGGACCTTTTGGGTCTGGTTTTTTGATTCTCACTTTGGTTATGACATTGGCGATAGAATGAGTAAATTCAGTATAAAGTTTTTCATTATAAATAATTCTTAGTGATTTTGGACACAATAACCTTTGGTGTCAGTTTTAACCTCCAGGTGGTGGCTGGAGATCTCCCAGAATCACAACTGAACTCCAAGCTACAGAGATCAGTTCCCTTAGATAAAATGGCTAATTTGGAAGGTGGGCTCTATGGCATTACACCCTGCTGATATCCCTCCATTCCCCCAAAAAATGCCCTCTCCAGGCTCTACCCCCCCCCCCCAATCTCCAGTAGTTTCCCTACCCAGAGCTGGCAACCCTAGATGGTGGAGAAAGAAGAAGGATGAGTGACAGAAAAGGGGGTGAGATATGAGGAAGAGTAGGGAAAAGAGAGAGAGAAGGAAATTATAAATAGGGGAGAGGGGAGGAAGCAAAGCAGGTAGAATAGGGTGCTCCCTTCCCAACAAGTTCTTTGCAGATCCCTGCTTGTGCCTTGTAAAAAAAAAAAAAAAAGGAAATTCTGAGTTGCAATTACTCCCTGTTCTGGGCCCACCACATGCCTACAAAGAAATTAGCAGTTTCCTCCAGGCCTTCTTTCCCTTCTGCTGTTGGCTGGACTGTCTGAGAAGTATGCCATTGCTAGTGTTGGCAAACTCATGGCCTTGCAAATTCAGGGTGGGGTTTTTTTGTAGAAAAAGCCCAGCAGAAACTCGTTTGCATATTAGGGCACACCTCCTGATTCCAAGTCATCTGGAAATGTGTTCTGTGCGTTCCTGCTCTTAAAAAGCCCTGTGCAAATTCATAGAGTTTGGGGGGCAGTGAGTGTGGAAGGTGGATTTTGGGGAGGGGAGGGACCACAGTGGGGATATGATTCCATAGAATCCAGGGAAATGTGTTGTCTGGAGATCAGCTGTGCTAATCTGGGAACAAATATTAACTTGTGTTCCATGAATGCAGACTGATTATGTCATTTCCCTCACTTCAAAACTTGTTTATTTTTAATAGGGAAAAAATACCTTTGAGAGAAGACATCTATACAGTCATACCTCTGGAACAAGGTTCTGTGGAATTTTGTTTATTATAGAGAAAAAAATCTCAGTTTTACTAGATCTGAGACTATCAGAAGAACTTTCTACTGACAAGGAATGCCATTATAGAAGGCTAAAGTCCCTTCAGCAGGATGAACCAAATTTAGGGGGTTTTATTATTTTAGGAATAGAAAGACTACCAGAACATTAAATTCATTAAAAATAACCCTTTATTTGTAATTGGTTACAAAAAATAAACAGCAAACTAATGATAACATGAATGATAAATGCAGTCTTGTCAGCTCAATCCTGAGGACTGCTGTAGTGGTGGCAGCCAGCCACCAGCATAATAGCTGTTCTGTTGGACATTGTGTGTAGAGGAAATAAGACTCCACTAGGAACAGACCCATAGTCAAAATACTAGAGTCCCTGTCCACCTTGTATCTCTGAGGTACACTGGTGATGAAGTTGATCAGCTCTTTGAGTTCTTTCCCTTCTTGGGATTGCACTATAAAACATCTCCTTTTGATGGCTTCTTGTTTAAAATATAAGTTGTTCTGCAATTTTAGCATAACTTTGTCTTTTGTCAGATGTTCAGTTTACCATGGATCAGTAAATAAAACTGATCAGGCACAACTAAATTCCTAATCTACTTTCTGATATCAACTTTATTTCCCTACTTGTCAAACACCTTCCCCAGCTTGTCCTTAATTCATGACAAATAGTGATGGATGTGGTTATTGTAGGTTAGGTTTTGTCATAATAATTCATATCAAACAAAGCAACCCCAAAAAAGACGCTCCTAAATATATTCTTTTTTTTAAACTGGAGGTGTGGTGGTAGTGGCAATGAAAGATATGTGTGGCTACTTGTACTAGCCACACATTACTCTAGTCAAATGGAGTAATTTATAGAATATTCCTTATCATTTACTTTGCCATCAGTCCAGTCCTTCTTGTGTTCATTCCAACGCCATATAGCATATACTGAAAGACTGCTCATACAGGCAAAAATGTATACAAGAGAATAATAAAATAACATTTCAGTCCAATTTTTCCAGTTTGCAGAGGAATATGAGGGAGCTGAAAAGCTGGTTGCCCAGAAATCCAATGAAACTTGACAAAGAAGCACTCCCTGACCTGGAAGAAACAGATTGCTATACAGCACCCTTTAGTCGAGCACGCATACATCAGTAAGTAAGTGATGATGACATAGAAAAGATTCATTAGACACCCATATGAATATTTCATTTTTCCTCAGTTGGTGACATAACAGATAACACTTATCATTAACAGATGGTTGGTGTCAAAACTGAGTGGATTTTATATTCTATATGCTCTGGCTTCTAGAAGTAGAGTGCATATCATCAACTGACAATCCTCCAAAATCATAGGATTAGAAGCAGTTCTTGAAGAATGTTAAGCAAATCTGAAGTGAAAAAGTGTTCAGTACCTCATAATCTGTGAAATCCTGGGAAGCAAATCATGGGGAGGGGTTGCATGTGCAGAATTAAATATTCAGGGTTCTTGACTAAAAGTGTAGGTTTCAGTTTTGTGAAATGGGTGACTGAAGATCATTCACAGTCTATTCTTACTGGTGCAGTGCCATTCAAACGTTCTTCAACAGAAGCAGATAATGAAATATGCCATGATGTTAAATATATAGAAAGTGTTAGAATAGAATATTCTACCATTATCCTGGAGTCCATTCCAACTAGGAATACTTCAAAAATCCTCCATATCTGACTATCATAGTTTCAAAATTCCAAATTATTTAGTTGTTTTTGAAGTTCAACCAGGTGTTGTTTCACTTAGCTTTGTTTTAAATTTATGGGATACAGCATCAAGCACTTCTCCAGGCATTTAGTTTCTTCACTAATTGTGTCTTCTTGCTTTCCATTTTATTACTGATGCACATACATGTATTGATAAAACACTGTATAATATCATGCATACAATTGCTTCAGTTCTGTTTATGAAGGGTATTACAAATTCTCTGTAGCATGTATGTGGATCACTAAAACCCCGCACAAAAAATAGTGTAGTGATAGCTTTTTACAGTATTTGGTAAGTCTGCACATGCGTATCAGTAATATAGAGGTTCTAAAAAGATGCAAATGAACTCAAGAGACTGAAAGTTGCAATAAGTGGTGCATGTTCCAATTCTGAAATAAATTGAAAGGTAAACAAGAATTCAGGAAGAATAATCAATCTTTGCCAATAAAGGTTTTAATTGATTGATTGATTGATTGGAAGACTGAAATGAAAAACAGAGTGAATTGAGGGGGGCATGTAATATGATACGACTGTTCAAACATGCCTTTAATTGCAGAAAATAGTACTCTTTAGGATTTTGAAGAGTAATTTCTCATTCACTGTAAGATCCATGAGCTTTGGAGATTACTCAGTTCTTATAGATCTCACGACAGGTGAACTGAGTTCCTTTTCAAATAAGTTTAATTGGAGGGAGTTGAAAGCTGCACTATTGTCCTGGGGTGGATGCTTACATAAGAAGTGCACTAGAGAACTTTCTGTTCCTTTGTGGCTCAGAAACAAGAAAGCACAAATGTAGTTCCTCAGGAGGGGTCACAATGCAGTGCTCTACAGTTAATAATGGACTGCAAATAGTAGCCAACTGAAATATAGTTCTTTGTTATTAAATTTTAGAGGTCTCAAAGGTGTAAAAGCTTATATTGAAACTATCAGACAATTTTGTTCATTGTGAAAAATATTGTATATTAGTACTGAAATAGTTGCTGTCAACATTAATTAACATTATCAACCTCTTCTGCAGTTTTACAATCAACAACAAAGACAGTTTCTTCAGCAACTCCACAAGAAGTAGAATAGTACACCATATGCTGCAGAGGACAAAGTATGAAGATGGCAAATCAAAAATGGGTACCAATTCATAATATTTATTTTGGGTTTTAGACTAGTTGTTGCTGGCATCATGAATCCAGCCACTCAAATATTCAGTGATTTACTTCAGTATGTCCCTGACTCGAATAGCCCAGGGGATCCCAATCTTGCCAGATCATAGAATCTAAGCAGGGTCAGCCCTGGCTAGTATTTGGATAGGACAACTCTAAGGAATACCAGGGGTGTGACACAAAGGCAGGCAGTGGAAAACCACCTCTGAACATTTCATGCCTTGAAAACCCACGGGGTTGCCATGTCACATGAAGGAACTTTCCACCACAACTCAGTGCAATATTCATTAAATACTTGCTATAGGCTAGAAAAAATGTCATAAACTAACATCTGAATTCTTCACAGAAAACCAACAATATGTATTGATTTAATATTTAGTGGGTGGATCCTCTGAACTGTGAGTCCAACAGCACTTATTGTTCCCTCCCCCATTCCCCTTCCCCCAGTAGCCTCAAAACTTTCAAGTTTGTGGACAAAACATTATGGGCATTGTGGTGGTGCACTGTTTGCAGTGAAATTGCCCCTCTTCACTGTTCCATGAGTGAGCTCACTGATAGCACAAGAGGCTCCTTTGGTGGAAGAGAGAAGTGGGCTGATTTTGTCCAATTCTTCCATCTCATTGCTGCCTCTTGTATCCTGTGACATTTTGTCTATGAGACTTCCATCACCTCCAACATCAGATTTCAGTGGAGGCATCTGGAAGATGAGAACAGCATGAAAGATCCACAACAGGAAGCACCTTCTACTTGTGGTTCATAGAGTGCAATCCAAAAGTAATATTATGTATTGGGAATTGGGGGGGGGGGGGTTTGATTATGAAATTCTGCCCACCTAAATATTAGAACTCCTATTTACCTGATATAATTTGTTTGCATTGCATTTGTATTGCATTATTTGCACCAATATTCTTGCTATTCCCACACTCCTTTTACTGTTTTAACTGTGTAAGATGTTTTAAATTAAATAATTTTATGTTAGATTTTATGTGCTGTGAGCTGCCCTGAGCCACTTTGGTGGGAAGGGCGGGATATAAATTGAAATAAACTTGAAACTTGAAGCTATCCATCATTCTTCTGTTTTTTTAATTGACGTGTATAGGCTTCTGAGCATGCATAGTTTGCTGCAGATCTTCTTTGTGGTCTTTGTGCTTCACACTCATGGGATATAGCACCTGCGCCGATCCTCTGAATCGGTACCTAAAAAGCCCGGGATTTTTTCGTGCTCAGCACCAATTAGCATGTGCAGGCGTCCCAGTACGCATACTCACCGGAGCCAGTGTGAAGATCCTACCAGTTACTTTTTGACTGCCACGCTGAGAGGATCTTCTTTCTATTGCTCTGGTCGGTACTGTAATCCTTTGGATTTTTCTATTTGTTATATAGCCTGTTTGTTGTTTTCTTAGTTAATAGTTAGATAGTTAAATAATTATAGATAGTTATTGTTGTTGGGGGAAAAAAAAGACTGTTCTTGTTGGACTTTGCCCCTCAGGGCTTTATTTTTTCCTCCATTCCCTCAGAAATAATTCTGTGTGGGTTCCGGTGCCTATGGAAAGGTGTTGGAGTTTTTTTAAATGTTGCTGCAAGTGTGGTAGCAAGATTGCACCTTCTGATGGTCACTCCCTCTGCTTACTGTGTCTGGGTGAGGAACACCGAGTCCATTCGTGGCTGCATTGCTTGAGCTTCTCTAACCAAACCCGCAAAAACCGGGCAGCAAGGCTATTGGCAGCACTTGTGGAATCGGCTCTTCGTCCATCGAAAATGGCAACGGGCCCATCGGTATCGATGGGGGAAGCCACCCCGGCCCCAACGGTTACATCGGTCGAGCCATTGTCACTGGTGCAGGCTGATATGCCGACTGAGTGAGGCTGACCCATGAAACAACCCTCTAAAGGGTTAGTGGTGACTCCCACCAAGAAGCGTTGGGACAATTTGGGGACCGGATCGTCCCTCCCAAAGAAGTCGAAGGAGAAGCAAAAGAATAGACTTTCCCACACTCCTTCCCCTTCTCGGGATACTTCGGCATCGACGCAAGCTGCTCCACCCTGGAAGATCCTGGCGTCTACAAGGAGTCCTTCGATGTTGAGAAGCAGAGGTTTTCAGCCAATCCGCCTGTCGGGATCGGAGCAGGAGATAGACCTGACCCAGCGCACCCAGGGATCACGTTGTCGGAGCGACAGTGGTTCGATATCGGAGATCGAGGCTTCAGTACTGAACAAACCCCTGGCACCTCTTGCACAGACTATGGAAAGAAGAGAGCTAGAACCAGCTGCCATGGTTCGACGTTTCCCACCACTTCCGCCATGGAATCAACGTCAGTGGCCTTGCTCCTATGGTTACCCATACCTGCCATACCAGTGGTACCCTCCACATGACTTTCCCGAATGGGATCAGTGGTCAGAAGCCACTCATCTTTCAAGAGTTTCCCATCACTCAAGGCAGCAAGCATCGGTGTCGATCCCTCCCGAAAGACGCAAAGAGAGGGTGGAGGAAGTGCAGGTGTGATCATTGGTATCTCTGCAGTCACCCGAGCGAGCTTCGACTCCGATACTGTCTGAGCACTCAGTGAGAAGAAACTCCTCATCATCAGACTCCGAGGTCGGTACCAATGTCCCTGACAGAGAGATGGAACCTTCGCCAGAGTCGCATATTGCTGAGGATCTTCCCATATCTCCATCGGAAGATCTGAAGTCTTATGGGGACCTGGTGAAGCGGATGGCAAACTCCCTCTCCCTCACAGTGGTTCAACCACAGCCAGTCGTCGATGACACGGTCTTCAATATTATGCAGAGGGACACATTGACAGCTGTGGCCCTGCCTGTGACAAAAGTTATCCTGCAGGCGGTGAAGGAGCCTTGGGCAAAACCGGCATCTACACCCTTTCTTCCCGGAGACTGGACCATATGTATCGGGTCCAGGAGGCTGGTGCTGAGTTTTTGTTTGCCCATCCGAAGCCCAACTCGGTGGTGGTCTCTTCATCATCCAAGGCATGCAAGACCCATTCTTCCCCACCTGACAAAGAGGGCAAGAAATTGGATAATACGGGAAGGAAGTTTTATTTGGCTGGGACACTGGGAGTTAAGGTCTCCAATTATGCCACGTGCATGGCTCGCTACCAATACTTCATTTGGGAGCAGCTCACACCCCTTTTGTCTTCCCTGAGTGAGAAGAAGAGATCTTCGTTTAGGAAACTGCAAAAGGAGGCCTTTGCTGTGGCCAAGCAACAACTGGCTGCAGCAAAGCACATGGTGGACATATCGGCCAAAACCATCACTTCTGCCATCTCCCTTCACCATCACTCTTGGCTAAGGTCTACAGCTCTTCAGCCTGACACCAGGGCCTTCGTAGAAGACCTGCCCTTTGAAGGTGAAGGTCTTTTCAGCTCGACCACCGACAGTGTCCTCCAAGAGATGGACAAGAATATAAAGACCTCAAGAAACCTGGGTGTCCTGGCCTCCTCTAGGGCTGGCAAACCTAAGCAGTGGCATAAATCTTGGCCCAAGAGGCCCTACCAAAAGTTCTCCCCCGACCAGCCGTGGAGACCTTGGTCTCCCCAACAAGAAAGCAGATCCCCCTATAGAGGAAACAACAAAAACAGGTTTGCTTCAGCATCCCAAACCACTGGCAACCACTGGGGGTATCCTCAGGTAAAGGTACTTGCCACAACCAGGAATTGGAAGTGTCCTCTGTTCTGTTTCAGGGGAGGCTTGGATCCAGAGTCATTGGGAGACAGCCTGATGTTCCAGTGGAACGATTGGTTTCTATACTTGTTTCCGCCTCTGCTGCTGCTGACAAGAGCTGTCAACAAAATAGCAACTAGCAAGGGGGGTTCTTTATCAGTTTCCAGCAGAACCGAACCTTCTGTCGGCCCAGGACGGTCATGTGTTCCATCACAACATGCCTCACCTGAAGCTGACGCTGTGGTTTATAGACCCTGTGAGTTCTCCAGCAGAGTCCAACACATCTTTATAAATAGTAAAAATTGTCTACTCGTGCTTTCTATGACAGAAAGTGGGGGAAGGTTATTCAGTTTTTGGTTGACCCTACAGTCTCACCCCAACGGGTGGGGCTATCAGTGATTTTTGACTTTTTTGTTATCTTTGGTGGATGCTGGTCTTTCCTTTTCTTCTGTTAAAGTTTATTTATCAGCAATTTCAGTGTACCATAAGTCTGTTGAAGCACATTCAGTTTTTGCTCATCCTCATTCGAAGAGGTTTCTAAAGGGTCTGCTCAGATTGCATCCCCCATCAAGGTCACCCCCACAGCTGCGGGTCTTGACTTTAGTATTAGACAGGTTGACCCGATGTCCCTTTGAGCCAATGGCAACATGTTCTCTGCAGCTTCTGTCCTGGAAGACTGCTTTTTTTGGTAGCAATCACATGGCACACCGTGTAGGGGAGCTCATGACTATGCGTTGTGACTACCCATATTTAGTTTTTAAGGAGTCCAGAGTGTCTTTGGCTCCTGATGTTTCTTTTCTTTCCAAGGTGGTTTCCCAGTTTCACCTTAAGTTGGATGTTTGGTTACCCACGTTTTATCCCACGCCTTCCTCGGATGAGGAACGTTGGTGGCATGCCCTGGACATTAAGCGTGCATTATTGTTTATTTGAGTCATTCTAAGCGTTTTCGTCAGGACCAGCATCTTTTTGTTTCTTATGCTGCTCCTAAATTGGGCTCCAGAATTTCATCTCAGCGGCTTTCGAAGTGGTTCACTGAGACTATTAAACTGTGCTACTTGTTGTCAAAGCCTGGGCCCATTCGTGGACACTCTACTAGAGTGATGGCGACATCGGTGGCATTCCTGAAAGGCGTTTCCCTGACGGACGTGTGCAAGGCTGCCACCTGGTCCTCTCCACATGCTTTCATGAAGCACTACGCTCTGGATGTGCATGCTCAGCAGAGGACTTGTCTGGGAGCTGTGGTGCTGCAAGCTGTCTCTTCTGGTTGACCGTCTTCCTGCCTCCAGGTATGTCTTGCTTGCTAATCTCCCATGAGTGTGAAGCACAGAGACCACGAAGAAGATAGACAGGTTGCTTATCTGTAACTGTAGATCTTCGAGTGGTCATCTGTGCATTCACACTACCCGCCCTCCTTCCCCACTGCTGACGGTCTCCCTATGTTAGGGGGCTTCCAGCAGTCAAGAAGGAACTGGTGGGATCCTCGTGCTGACTCCGGTGAGCATACGTACTGGGATGCCTGCGCATGCTCATTGGTGCCGAGCGCAAAAAAATCCCGGGCTTTTTAGGTACAGATTCGGGGGATCAGCGCAGGCGCTATATCCCATGAGTGTGAATGCACAGATGACCACTCGAAGATCTACAGTTACAGGTAAGCAACCTGTCTTTTTCAAATCACATCTCCCCTGTCCCTTCCATGATGCCAGGACACAAGAGCCTATACATATATTGATTAAAACATTAGGCAAAAATGCAGTCTTCATACACTCACACAAAGTCATCAGTATTTTTGTGCTATTATTTAATCACTGCACATACATGCAGATGCCTATATTTAACTGAAGTGAAAAAAGGAATTCTGATCCAATAATACAATTTGTCAAGATTCCTTTTTGTTCAGAGTTTTGATCAGTTTGTATGTGTGATCATGCATATCAGTAATAGCAGGCAGAAAGATTCAAACTTAAAGCAGAATAAACTATGCACATTCGTTTAGAAATTCTGCATGTTATGCAAAGTAGGCAAAGCACAATGCAGAACAGAATCAATATATGAATCAGTAGAAAAAATGAACTGGGGACATATGCTTACTATTGCTTGTTTCCAGGGCCTGTTTTGTAGGAAAAGCCCAGCTGGAACTCATTTGCATATTAGGCCACACCCCCTGATGTCACCATTGTTTTATACAGGGTTTTTTTAGAAAAAGTCCAGCAGTAATCATTTGCATATTAGGCCACACGCCCCAATGCCCAGCCAGCCGGAACTGCATTCCTGTGTGTTCCTGCTCAAAAAAAAAGCCCTGCTTGTTTCTTTGTTTCTGATACTGCTAAACTGAAAGCCAATGACAACAATGTTGTATGTTATACAAACAGCTTTAAAATATAGCCAACAATTTCCTCCAAACAGATAAAAACTACTTCAGGTTGTTCTTTGTATCTGATATTTTGCTAACAAGTTACCATCAAAAGCTATGTGACATGAGTCATCTCACTTCTTGCAGTTTAATGGGAATTCAAAACTTTCAAACAAAAGACTACAATGCTCAAAAACATAATGGCCAAAAAAAGACTGCATCAAAAGGGGGAGGGGGAGTTGGTTGGATCCAAGGCTCCCTTTCAATGGCAAGAATTTCACTGGGTGGAGGTGTCCTTCCATTCAAGAACGAACTACTTCCTCCATGTGGAGCCACTGGATTCAACCCATAATGTACACAGATGGTCATCAAAATTAAAATCCCTGGACAAATATTTTCAGACAGGTGTGGCTTGATTTCATGACTTAGACTGCTTCCGTGCTCAGGTTAAATGTGATGAAGCTTTCCTTCTTTAGGAACATTCAGAGACACCTTCCTGGATAAACATAGATAACAGCTCACGATGCCTGCATTTTCCAGTACTGTTCTAAACACTGGGCTTTGAAGGATTGCACTGTTTGTAGACTAATATCTTGGTTATATAACTAAGTTGGTGTATCTTCTTTTCTGTTTAGGTATCAATAGACTACTCAGCAATGGAACTTACGAAGCTGCATTTCCACCTCATGAGGTAGTTTAAGTAGCAGTGCTTTAAGTATATGTCCATTTTAAGTTTAATTTAACCTCTGAAGTCCAAATGTGAAAAATAAATTTTCTTGCATGTGCTCATATTTCTGGACATATTTCTTTTATTTCTATAAAAGATGGATGGAATTTTCAGAGATAGTTTTTCTTGTCAAAGTGAACTTCCAACTCTGACCTGGATAGCCCAGGCAAGCCCAATCTTATCAGATCTCGGAAGCTATGCAGGGTCTACTCTGGCAAGTACTTGAATTCTCATGCCTTGAAATACCTGTAGTCAGGAGGACAGGGACAGACTTTATTCAACCACCTCTCTGAATATACTCCAGGCCCGCAGTAGGGTCAGTCACCAGATGTCTCCATAATGACTAGATGCAGACACACACACAATATAAAAATACTCCCCAAAAGTGATCTTCCCTATGAAATTTCAAACACTGTAGACAAAGGATCTCAGTTATGTAGGCAATTAAAAATAAAAAATGTGATTTATTTTTTTAAAAGGAAAATTGGAGCACTACAAAGTTACTTATCCAACTACAATGAAATGTGGGGAGACATTTGTATCTCAATAGGGTTAAGAACATAAGAGAAGCCATGTTGGATCAGGCCAATGTCCCATCCAGTCCAACACTCTGTCATACAGTGGCCAAAAAAAGCAGGTGCCATCAGTAGGTTCACCAGTGGGGCCAGGGCACTGGGTTCAGTTATGGTAGAGCAGATAGAGGAAATATTTGACATCCCCAGAATATAGTCATTTATACAGAGTGATCATAGGGAGACATCTGGACTAGAGGTATAGGCAGAATTGTATAGCAGATCCTGGCTTTAATTTGGCACCCCAAGGAAGGCAAGGCAGACAAAGGTATAACAGAGTGAGGAAGAAAGGTTGGTGCTTGGAACCCCTAGAAAGTGACAGAACTACAGATGGGAAAATAGTGACAGGCAACAATATGCTTACAACCCCAGGATACTAAGCAGTGTTACAGAAGGAGTAAGAAGCAAATGTTAGGTTTACATTTGCAGGAAAATGGGCAGCAGATCACAGCGAACCCAGGCTGGCATTTGACTCATCCGAGTTACTGAAATGATTAGTAAATGGTGGAAGCTATGGAACCCTATACGCCTATAATGAACCATTCCACATAAAGACACTATTTAATATAATTTCTACTTTGAAATATGCCTAAGTATATTTTAATATGAATAAGAAGAGCTCTGTTAACAGGAGCAGACATGTTGCAATAGGATCCTATGTATGATTGCTCTGATGTTAAGTTCCAACTGATATCAGTTGCACTTGTACAAAAGTGTGTATAGCACTATGGCATTAGAGTCAAATCCCAGTCCTCTTTCAGTTTCATGGGACAGTCTTAAACAAGTTGTTATTCCTATATCTCACCTATTTACACTGTTCCCTCTAAGCTGAGTTAGTGTGAGCTAGATCCTCACACTAACTCAGGCTAAAAATCCTCCAGCTCACACATTTTTGTCTTAGCTCAGGAAGGATGACCCCAGAGCACAATAATTTATGCAGTAGCTCACAACTTTAATGCCAGTAGCTCACAAAGTAAAATTTTTGCTCACAACACTTTTCAGCTTAGAGGGAACATTACTTGTAAGATGGGCATTATAGTGTGGGTGATTTAGATAATTACTGTAAGAAACATTTTACAGTAAGTGTACGAATTAAATTCATATTAATAAATTAAAGGAGTCTTCCAACTGCAAACTACTTCCATCCTGTGAAGATTAAGTCCTTCCAGATAGATTTCTATGTTTGGGTTCCAAATAGGATTGCCATAGACTTTTCCCTGCAGCCACTGTGGCCGGACCTGCCTGTCCCGCATTGGTCTTGTCAGCCACCAGCGAGCCTGCAGCAAACGTGGACTATTGCACCCTTCTTAAATCTTCGTTCGCGAAGCCAAGCCGAGAGAGAGAGAGAGAGAGACTCTAGGACTAGGTGAGGCTTGGAGATCTCCCAGAATTACAACTGATCTCCAGACCACAAAAATCTGTTTCCTTAGAGAAAATGGTTTCATTGAAGAGGAAAGTCTCAGCATTATATCCTGCTGAGGTCCCTCTCCTCTCCAGACCTCACACTTCCCAGGCTCCACCCCCAAATTGCTATCAATTTCCCAATCTGGAATCGGCAAACCTAGTTCCAAAAAACTGCCTTCATTTTTTCTTTTTTAAAGAAACTCCCAGGAATTTTAGCAGGCCAATTTCTGTATCAGCTTTAACAATACATTCAAGATGGCATTTTTCTTCACTGTTCACCAACTGTCTATGCTGTAAAATTAGTAATGTCCTTGTTTATACTTTTATTCAGGTGACTTTTTAGCATCCAGTGTCTTCTTTTTTATATATAAGCACCTAATATTCTGTTTGTTTAATTTTCTGGTGTGTTCCAGGGAAGCCATAAAAGCAGGCATCCCATCAAAACTCATGGAGCTCAGAATCATCGACATCTTTTATATGAACGGTGGGCACGGTGGGGGATGTGGTACAAATATCAGCCTTTGGATTTGATAAGGTACCTCAAAAATATATATCTTGATTTATTTCTGTGAAGAGTTAGACAATGTTTTTTGAACTGTGACTGGGCAATTGTTTTACAGAAATTCTTTGTTGATGATATAATGTGTTGAACTTAATCCTTATTTTTCAGTTTTGTTGTTTATTTGTACTGCTTGGAAGGTTTCTTGTGATTAACAGTGTACTGTGCTCAAAACAAATCAGGTAATTTTCACTGCAATCCTAAATTAATCCATCTATATCAATTTAAATCTGTGGATTTAGACTGGAATAACTCTTAATAGGATTGCACTATTAAGTAGGACTGCGAAAAGTCCAATTTTGAATTGGACAATCCAGTATTTTCACTTTCTGTCCAGTAAATAAACTTAGAAAATTCTGGACATATAAATGTTCAGCATTTTCCTGTTAAGTAAGCTTGTAACCATCATGACCAGACTCCATGCAAATGCTTCCTCCCCCCCTCCCCACCCCCATGGCTTGATAAACTGGTGATATCCCCAAGGTCTGAAAAGAACAAAATCAGCCAGGCAGGACACTCCCAGAGAAATCCCATTGGCTTGACTGGAAAAAGAGAGACATTCACAGCCAACCAACCAGCTTCCTATCTATGTTGGTTCCAGTGGACGGGGTGGTGGGAGCAGGATATAAGGTTGGCAGAATTGGCTGTTCTAAAGTGAAAATAATATCTTGGAGGTCATGATGGGGAAAGGAGCGGCAGCTTTTGAAGGGAGAAAGTCCTTTAGAGGCAGTTTGTAGACAGAGTGCCTGCTTTTTACATTTTTTTTAAAAAAAAATTATCTGTGCAGCCCTGGTGACTATAGGCACTTTATTGCTATTAAGTACTTTTATGGCTTCAAAATTATGCACATTAACATGCAAGTGAATACCAGGGTCCTGATGGCAAACCACCTCTGAATATTTATTGCCTTGAAAATCGCATGATGCTGTCATAAATCAGCTGAGATTTGATGGCACTTTCCACCACCAACTGCCACTGAACTCATTGACAGTTACTTTTGAGTTGTAGTTACTATTCCATAGTAAATTCTCCTAGAGATTGTGAGTGAGAGCCCCCTATTTTTACTTATATACGAACATTGTGATCACTGGTTTGGTTGCCAGCGTGCCTAGAGTTTCAACTCACACACATCTGCTCTAAGACATGGGTTTTACCCAGCATTTTCTAAGAGACTTATGTGGATACTAAAAGCCTTAGCTTTACAGCAGCACTCTCTATCTCTGAATGGGTGCTAGCTAGGAGTGAAGACAAGCTCCTGGCCACTCTGTGCATGCACAATCTCGGCCGTTACAGTGGACGAAGTCACGCCGCCATGAGCTGTCCCGTCAAGTGGTTTCCAGCCCTTTTCCATGAAAGCCATTGTCCAAGGCTAGCATCACCAGCGACCAGCTTCCTGCACAGCCAGACTCCATGATGAAGAAATGAGAGCCTCATGCATCCAACAGCTTCTTCAGACATCTGCATAAGGTCATCACGCTTATCTTAGGCGTGTATCCTGCTGTCTGCCCAAGCTTTTGTCAAACAGAACATTAGACAAAAGACGGTGCAAGCCAGAGGAGTAAGAAGAGGAAGACCAGCCTTAATCCAGAGCCAGAGCTATTGTGTAAATCAGGTATCACCTTAGATATCAATTGGGCCCTCTAGTGTCATTTTAGATAAGTTTGTATAGTTTGTTTTTATCCTCTCAACCCATGCCTTGCCCAGACTGTCACTTTGGAGCCTCCCCTTTTCTGAGGTAATGTACCATGTGATGCAGCATCATGACCCAGCTGACTTCCTTGTCACACAGATCCCATGACCTCATCCCCTGAAGGCACAGCTCAGGTAATATAAGGCCAAGCCAATGGCAGCTCTCTCTCTCTCTCTGCCTGAGCAACATGTAACCAGATTGTTCCCCCCTCCCTACTCTAAGTAAGGAGCATCAGACATGGCACATGGCAGTGCATGTCTATCTCTTCTAGTTGTAACTGGATCCTAAGCCCATCAGGACCAGGTCGTATACCCTGTCTATGTTTTACCCTTGTGTTGCCCCTCTATCAATTTCATATCTGTTTTCTTAGGAACTGCGTGATTGTTGTATGAATTATTTACTCTGTTTGCATATGTGATTTCTTAATAAATATCTTTTAGTTTACTCAAAATCTCCTCATTATTTAAAGGGAAATTCTTGGGAGACCACCTTCTGTATACACAGGTTTAGATCCTGCTTAAGTGAGCCATAGTTGCCCACCAAATTTATTCCCCAAACCTAATTTTAGAGCAATTTGTCTTACAAAATTGCAGTCAGAGAGTTTATAATATGCTGTTTCCCTTTAGGGACAGTGGGGATTTGAAAATACTTAGCTTTGGATGGATTGTGTCTCTTATTCTACTGTATAAAATGTCCCTTTATACTGCATAAAATATAATTTGCTAGATTATCTGTGTAATACTATGCAGATTTACTCCTAAGCGTTTTATGAATTTCAGTGGTTTTAGAATGAAAATAACTACATAGAATTGCACTGTATATTACAATTATGATGTTAGATTTTTTAAAATTTATAAATGTGTAACTGCAGCATTACAATGGATGTATTAGACTTCAAGATGCCCTAGGACTCCCTGCCTTAGATTTCAGGATATGATAAACCTTGGTCTGGACCGTGTACCACTTTCAGATTCGTAATGGAGCACTCATTTATGTTTAGAAAGAAACAACAAATAGAGACAGCCAGTGTGGTGTAGTTGTTAGAGTTTAGGACTAGGATCTGGAAGATCCAGGTTCAAATTCCCATTCTCCTAGGGAAGCTTGCTGAGTAACATTGGGCCAATCACACACACTCAACCTATTCTAACTCACATGGTTGTTGTGAAGATAAAATGGAGGAGCAGAAAATGGTGTAAGCTGCTTCAGATCTCCAATGGGGATAAAAGTGGGTATAAATTAAGTGAATATATATTTTTAAAAAACCTCTTCTGCACAGACTTTTTTTGTGGAAAAAGCCCAGCAGGATCTCATTCACATATTAGGCCAAACCCCATGATGTCATCATTGTTTCACACAGGGCTTTTTTGTAGAAAAAGCCCAGCAGGAACTCATTTGCATATTAGGCTACACCCCTGACACCAAGGCAGCCGGAACTGCATTCCTGTGCAAAAAAAAGGCCCTGCTTCTGCACATAGAAAATTAGACGTCAGGGAGAAAAGTTCCAGCTTTGTCTTTTCCCTGGCAAGCTAGTTTTCTATGCATGGTATGTGCAAAGACCTCTGCGCCAGTGTTGGTGTTGTGTTATGCTCCCTGAAGGAGCATAAAATAAAGCTGTGGGGAGACAAGCCAGTCAACAAATAAGTCAATAAATTTTTATCGTGTATCCAGTATTTTATCAAATGTGTCCAGTAACAGTAATCCTGCTGTTAAGAGTGCTTCTGCAAATAAAATGTTTTCTTTTCTACCATCATTTGAAGTTGGTCTCTTTATTTGTTAATGGTATTAATGTGATCCAGATATTCTTGATGTTTTCTTTTTCCAAAATTTAATAAAAAAAAATTATATAGCCTGAATAAGCTGTTCTTGCCATATTACTGGAGTACATTTTCTGGTATCAAATCAGGTGGTTGTCACGCCTTCATATTAGGGCTGCTAGATCCCAACACAGGGATTCTGCCTGGCATTTTTAGAGAACTCATAGACAGTGAGAAGGTCTGTACTGTTCCTTATACTCCACTCTCCCCTCCCTTTCCTTCCTAACTGATAAAACAAGCAGAATTTTCATGGTTCTAGTTAAGATTAGATACAGCCATAGACTGGAATGAAATCAGTTGCACTACCATTGTATATTGAGTTGAAATATCACAGATATTTCTAAAGAAACAACATGACAGTAATGTAAAAAGTTGTGATAATTTCTTCTGATGCATGTACTGCTGCCAAGTTTGATCATTTACTTGAATACGGAAACAAATGGTACTCTTTTTTTTTATGCAGACGATATTTTGGAGAGAAAATTGGCCTTTATTTCGCTTGGTTGGGATGGTATACTGGGATGCTTATTCCAGCAGCTCTTGTTGGGCTCTTTGTTTTCCTTTATGGATTATTTACAATGGATTCTAGTCAAGTAAGGTAAGAGGTACAACAGTACCCCATTATAGAAAACCATAACATAATTCTTTTGAACTGTTATTTCATAGAAATAAGTAGCTGGCAAGAATTTTACCTGGTCCAAGGCCCATTCCACTCCAGTGCCTGAGCACCTTCCCAGAGAAATATGGGCACTTAGAATCAAAGACCTGGAAGAGGTCTTACAGGCCTTTTAATCCAACCTCCTGCACAAAGCAGCAAATTCTGACCTAAGGTTATCCAGTATGGTCTAACTGGGAAGGCAAAACAGCCTGGAAAAAAATCCCTGCTCTCCTCTGTCACACACAGCCCTCATAGAAGCCTGGCTAAACTGTACTCTGCCCTGAAAGATTCTACAACAAAGTAATTTCTTTTAGCTCAGTGTAGTTCATTTCTTACATCAACTGAATAACTTTCTTGCAGCAACCAATTTCTGAAGCAATGATTTCACTAACTTGTCTTTATTTAAAAATATTCTTTAGTATTTCTGATTACTATTGTTTACTCCTTCCTAGATTTTTATCAATTATTAATGGCAGCAGCATGTTTCCTAAGATTTTCTTTCAATTTATTTTCTCCCAGCCATTGAGAGGCACTTTATTTTAGTCTCAAGTTCCTTGATCCTATGGGCTTTATAGAGTTGCCAGCTAGGGTTACCAACTATCTGAGGGAAAGACCTGACTAAGGGTGCAGTGTGCACCAAGAAAAAAATGCATTATAATTTCATTTGAGGAGGTCCAGGAAGTGTCCCTCCCCCCTTAATTGCTTATGTTCATGTAGGTTATTAACAGCTTGAGATTCAAATCTATCTGGATTTTGGGGTTTGTGGCATGATTTTAAAATCCACAAGGGAGCATGTAAGCCAGCTTCATAGCTATCGAGATCTTGTCAACATCCGAAGGGTCAGCAAGCCAAAGGCATTAAAAAAAAAAGGCAATGCAAGCAGAACTCCAATCCCACCACTGCTCTCAAGTTTGGCAGCTAGCTTGAGCTTAGTCTTCATTGGCAAAAAAAGGTTGCAAATGAATCACAATTAAAGACCAAATCAAGATCACATTTGAGACTCACCAAATAGGTGATCCTGTTAAAACGATATAAATAATTGAGCTAGTTGTATAGTAGATGTGATAGAAGCATTGAAATAATCTTTTTGCTGCTTTCATTGCCACTTTATAGGCCTTTAGTTGTGTTCTCATAGCTTTGTCTTGGGTTCATCACCAATTTCACTCTAGCCATCTGAGCAACCTTTTAAAATCTCTTAGGTTCTCTTTCTAATCCCATTCTGGCATTATAAACACTGCAACACACCTGCTTTCTAAAGTGCTAACCCAAAATGTAAGTGAGAGCCAGTTTAGAGTAGTGGTTAAGTGTACAGACTCTTATCTGGGAGAACCGGGTTTGATTCCCCACTTCTCCACTTGCAGCTGCTGGAATGGCCTTGGGTTAGCCATAGCTATCGCAGGAGTTGTCCTTGAAAGGGCAGCTGTTGTGAAAGCCCTCTCAGCCCCATCCACCTCACAGGGTGTCTGTTGTGGGGGAAGAAGATGTAGGAGACTGTAAGTCGCTCTGAGTTTCTGATTCAGAGAGAAGGGTGGGGTATAAATCTGCAGTCTTCTTCTTTAACTTGCATAGATGTTTTCTTTAAGTTATTATTAAATTATTAAATAAGATTTTGTTAACCTAACTGCCAGTGGCATTCACCCTCTGTGTAGTAAAACTCTCAGACACACTCATCCACCGTTAATAAACAGAAAATATCTGAACCACATTGCACCCTGTTTAAGAACATAAGAGAAGCCATGTTGGACCTCCTGTGGCAGTGAATTCCACATGTTAATCACCCTTTGGGTGAAGAAGTACTTTCTTTTATCCGTTTTAACCTGACTGCTCAGCAATTTCATCGAATGCCCACGAGTTCTAGTGTTGTGCATCCCATGCATAATCTTGTAAACCTCTATCATGTCACCCCGCAGTCGACGTTTCTCCAAGCTAAAGAGTCCCAAGCGTTTCAACCTTTCTTCATAAGGAAAGTGTTCCAACCCTTTAATCATTCTAGTTGCCCTTTTCTGCACTTTTTCCAATGCTATAATATCCTTTTTGAGGTGCGGTGACCAGAATTGTACACAGTATTCCAAATGAGGCCGCACCATCGATTTATACAAGGGCATTATGATACTGGCTGATTTGTTTTCAATTCCCTTCCTAATAATTCCCAGCATGGCGTTGACCTTTTTTATTGCAATCGCACACTGTCTCGACATTTTCAGTGAGTTACCTACCACGACCCCAAGATTTCTCTCTTGGTCAGTCTCTGCCAGTTCACAACCCATCAACTTGTATTTGTAGCTGGGATTTTTGGCCCCAATGTGCATTACTTTGCACTTGGCCATATTGAACCTCATCTGCCACATTGACGCCCGCTCACAAAGCCTCAACAGATCCCTCACAATCCTCTCTGGTTCTCACCACCCTGAACAATTTAGTGTCATCTGCAAATTTGGCACTTCACTGCTTACTCCCAACTCCAAATCATTTATGAACAAGTTAAAGAGCATGGGACCCAGTACTGAGCCCTGCGGCACCCCACTGCTTACCGTCCTCCACTGCGAAGACTGCCCATTTATACTCACTCTCTGCTTCCTATTAATTAGCCAGTTTTTGATCCACAAGAGGACGTGTCCTTTTACTCCATGACTCTCAAGCTTACTAAGGAGCCTTTGATGAGGAACTTTATAAAAGCTTTCTGGAAGTCAAGGTAAACAACATCTATTGGGTCTCCTTTGTCCACATGTTTGTTCACCCCCTCAAAGAAATGTAACAGGTTAGTGAGGCAAGATCTTCCATTATAGAACCCATGCCTAGTCTTCCTCAATAACATGTGTTCATCAATGTGCCTACTCATTCTGTCCTTGATAATGGTTTCTACCAACTTTCCCGGTATTGATGTCAGACTGACTGGCCTGTAATTTCCCGGATCTCCTCTGGAACCCTTTTTAAAGATGGGGGTGACATTTGCTACCTTCAAGTTCTCAGGATCGGAGGCACATTTCAATGAAAGATTACATATTTTTGTCAGAAGATTCACAAGTTCAACTTTGAGTTCTTTCAGAACTCTTGGATGTATGCCATCCAGACCTGGTGACTTAGTTTTTAATTTGTCTATCAATTGTAGGACCTCCTCTCTTGTCACCTCAATCTGACTCAGGTCTTTCAACACCCCTTCCAAAATAAGTGGTTCTGGAGCAGGCAAACACTTCTCATCTTCCACAGTGAAGACTGAGGCAAAAAATGCATTCAGCTTCTCAGCCATTTCCCTATCCTCCTTCAGTAATCCTTTGACCCCTTGGTCATCCAAGGGCCCCACTGCCTCCCTGGCTGGTTTCCTGCTTCTAATATATTTGAAGAAATTGTTATTGTTGGTCTTTCTGTTTTTTGCAATATGCTCCTCATAGTCCCTTTTAGCCTGCCTGATCACAGTCTTGCATTTGATTTGCCTGTGTTCCCTTTCATTAATCTCACTTGGACTAGCTTTCCACCACTTAAAGGAGTCCTTCTTACCTTTTACAGCTTCCATTACTTTGTTTGTTAACCATGCAGGCCTTTTCTTATACCTGTTTGTGCCTTTCCTAACTTGTGGTATATATTTTATCTGAGCTTGTAGGATTGTAGTTTTAAATAGCCTCCAAGCTTCCCCAAGGATTTTGACTGTATTTACCTTTCCTTTCAGTTTCCTCTTCACATGCCTCCTCATCTCAGAGAATTTACCCCTTTTAAAGTTAAACGTGGTTGTGCTGGTCTTTTGGGGCATCTCCCTATTTATACAAATGGTGAAATCAATAACGTTATGGTCACTGCTCCCAAGCGGTGCGATCACTTTTACATCTCTCATTAAGTCTTGGGCATTACTTAGGACCAAATCCAGGATCGACCCACCCCTGGTAGGTTCTGTGACCATCTGCTCCATAGCACAGTCACTGAGAGCATCTAGAAACTCAGTCTCTTTCTCTTGACCTGAACACATATTGACCCAATCAATCTGAACACATATTGACCCAAAAATCACCTATTACGACACAATTTTTACGGTTAGCCGTTATCTTTAATCCTTCCATTATATTATAACCGTCCTCTATCTTTTGATTTGGTGGGCAATAACAAACTCCCATAGTTAAATTTCCTTTTGGGCCCTCTATTTCGACCCAAAGCATTTCTAGAAGGGAATCTAATTCTTTGACCTCAGGCTTACTGGACTGTATACCCTCTCTGACATACAGAATCACCCCACCTCCAACCCTTCCCTCCCTATCCTTCCGATATAACATATCCAGGAATCACCGTGTCCCACTGATCCTCCTCATTCCACCAAGTTTCTGAAATTCCCACAATGTCTATGTTTTTCCCCAACACCAAACATTCTAACTCACCAATTTTATTTTGAACACTTTTGGCTTTTGTATACAAACATCTATAATTTCCCAGGCAAGTTAGGCCCGCAACCTTCCTCCTGCTGCCTCGAGACTTTGGCAGGCAGCCCATACTGTTTGTCACCATTTCAGTGGACAACTCTGATCCATTACCTGGTAGAAAAGTAACAGCTAACCCTTCATCTCTTTGAGATGAGTCCTCCCGAACCAGAGACATTTCATCTCCTGTCGGCTTTCCCCCAAGATTTAGTTTAAAAACTGCTCTGCCACCTTTTTGATTTTAAGCACCAGCAGCCTTTGGAGACAAGTGGAAACAGTCTCTTTTGTACAGCTCTCGCTTGTTCCAGAAAGCATCCCAGTGCTTAACAAACTTAAACCCTTCCTCCTTACACCATCGTCTCATCCACACATTGAGACTTCTAATTTGTGCCTCTCTCCAACCCTGCACATCGAACAGGTAGCACTTCTGAGAAGGCAACCTTGGAGGTCCTGGCCTTAAGTCTCCTGCCTAGCAGCCTAAATTTTTCCTCCAGGACCTCATGACTGCATTTCCCCACATCATTGGTGCCAACATGCACCATGACCACTGGCTCCTCCCCAGCACTGTCTATCAGCCTATCTACTACATGCGTAATGTCCGCTACCTTTGCACTAGACAGGTAAGTCACCATATGGTCAGTATGCGGTTTTGCCACCCAGCTATCTACTTGCCTAAGGATCGAATTACCAACCACCAAGACCCCCCCCCCTCTCCCTGCCCAGGAATGGTTCCTTGGCGCGAAAGGATTCCTGCTCACCAACTGAAGAAGAGATCCCTTCTTCTGAAGAAGAGATCCCTGAGGGCACATCCCCCTTATCCTCAGCGTGGTGTCCTTTTCCGTCTCGACCCTCATGCTCCCTGGCAGCAACGGGGCTGCCACGTTTGGAGCAAGGCTCATCTAATACGTCCCCGAGAGTCTTCCCTGAGTGCCTAACTGACTGTTTCTGCTTCTCCAGGTCAGTCACCTCAGCCTCAAGGGTATGAACTTGTTCCTTGAGGACCAGGAGCTCCTTGTCTCGAGAACACACCCAAGACTTCTGTCCTGTGGGCAGATAGTCATACATGTGACACTCAGTGCAAAACACTGGAAAGCCCCCACCCCCCTGCTGTCATTCTACCTTCATGATAGCTTTTTAAAAAATATATACAGTCCCCTTTAAATCCCATTTGTTTATGTGGCTCCTCTTCTGGAGGGTCAACTTACCTTATTGGGAGCACAAGGAAATTAGGGATCTGAGTTCCTGGTCCTTACAGAGCCCCCAGGCTAAGAGGCACAGGCCAAGAGCCCTTTAGCTCATGCCTCTGGCAAGGTGCAGCTTAATAATGCAAATAGGGTGGGGAACACAGCCACTCCTAATCAATCAGCAACAATCACCTTCAATCACCTTCACCCCACTCAAACCAAACAGACAGCAGTTCCCCAGCAACCACAAACTCAGAATTTTCAGCAGTCACACAAACTCAGAAATTCTCAGCAACTTCCCCAGCTTATATCACTTATTCTCTGCTCTCTCTCAGAGCTTCTCTGCTCTCTCTCAGAATTATTGTTTATTTGAATGTTTATTTGAATGTAGAGGCCATGCACTAGCACAGCAGGTCCTTGTCAATTAGTTTCCTTGGTGTAGTTGCAGAATGCAACCCAGCCATAATTTGCTGTTCTGGTCTTGGTCAATGTCTAGATGGGATACATCCTTGGACTCATGTATGTGTTTGAATTCCATGACAGAAGAAAGGTAGCATATAAATTCAGTAATTTAAATGTTGTCTGTTCTGTACTAAACTTGTTCAACAGAAAACAGCAGTATAAAACTATCCATTCTGTGTTGTCTTGTCTGTAAGACACAATAACATATTGTTAAGCTTTATACATAGGTAAGAAAATGTGTAACTAAGCATTTTTTCTTTACATTGTGTATGTAATTCAGGGATCACCTTGATAACATTTGTAAGGACTCTTGTTATATTAAGAAAAGCCATGTCAGAAACAAATGGCTACAATTCACAAAGAATTAATTGATTCTATATGCTGCAGCTGTTACATTGTACAACTGCAGAGTCTCGCTGCAGAGTACATTGACTATATTTCTTTAACCCCATCAGCTTGGTGTCAAAGAATACAATAAGCATCCTGGATGCGACAAGACACTGTGTCAGTTTGACAACTGGCATTCCCTCTAGGCCTGGCTATTAATTTACTGAACTCGGTACAAAGCCACTTAATAAAATAACTACTGGGTTGCAAAGTCTATAATGCATTCGATTGCAAAATGAGCAGACTGTGGATTATAGCTTCATGTAGTGTTTACTAACTGTCAGTGGTGTTCAGTCTACTGATCCATTCCACAGTGGGGAGACATTTTAAAAAATGCTCGTTGCACTCATCCATATGCTACAATTAGAAAATTATATCTGTATATAAGCAAATGTATTAATTTGTGTTACATGTCATCAAATTGATTCTGAATTATGGTGACTCTACGAATTAATGACCTACAAAAGTCCTATCATTAACAGACTTGTTCAGGTCTTGCAAACTGAAGGCCATTGTTTCCTTTGAGTCTATCTCTTGTTGGAAATATCTCTTTTCCTACTGCCTTCAGGTTTCACACTTATATAATCAGGTCTGGTGACATATGAAGTGTTTCTCTGAGTACATGCTGAGTGCCTTCTGAGTATGTGCCTGAGTGCATGGGATAAACAGAGTAAGCTCCCATGCAAGTGTGGTTAAGGAACAAGATTACGGTTTTCAGTAAGTGTAACCTCAATACAAATTTGAGCTCTAGTACCTGCCATTTTAAGCAGTTTATTTTCCAGTGATGGTGTGCCCCCCCCCCGCCCACCTAATTCTGGCCACCCTTTGAAGCTTCTTATTCTCAGTCATGTATGCAGGTTGTATTGGAAATAATGCAGCTTCTTCATCAGTGTTATTCAATTCTTGGAATTACATAACAGGCTGCCACTTGCACAAAGTGAGTCTTCCTTCTAATGGTTTATGATTAGTTTTGTTTATTTTTAGTTTTTTTAAAAAATCTATGTTAATATAACTAGCTTTAATAAAGAGCTGATGGGTGTGTGTGCGATGTAGGTGCAATTAAGAAGCTTTGATTCTTAATTTGAAGATTCTGATATGCTGACCTGGGATTACAGACCTGGCCTAATACTCCCATATTATTAAAGTAAGAGATCAAACTAGGAAGATTTATGCAATAAATATAGTTTATGTTTGTATCAAGTCAACAATTAAATCTAACCAGATCCTGTTTTAGAATAATGTGATAGTTCCTTTATTTAAAAAAGAAAGCCAGTACAAATCCATTTTATTATTTGGGTGATTTCCATATAGGCTTTTTGCTCTGGTTGGACTTCCAACTGCAGTGGATTATTTCCAAACATCCATTTTGTTTGCTGCCAGAGTGATGGCCACAGGCATAGACAGCTTTAAAAGAGGATTGAATAGATCAATGGATTAATGGAAGATAGGTCTACTAGTCAAGGTAACTAAACGGAACCTCCAGATCCTCCAAATACAGAGGCAGCCTCTGAATCCTAGTGCCAGGAGGCAATAGCAGGGGAAGCCTCAGCCTCTGAGCCCTGTTGTTGGCCCTCCAGAGGAACTGCTTAGCCAGGATGCAAGACTAGGTGGACCACTGGACTGATCCAGCATGGCTTTTCTTATGTTTGCATGTTACTATGTTTGTTGCCCATATGTTGTCTTTCTGCCGTTTTTCAAACCACCTTTGATCCAATGTTTCCTGCTGTCACTTAGATAAAGTGCATATGCTTTCTGTGTGGAAAATACACTGCCCTTCAAAAGGTGATGTCAATTCCTGGTGCTCTCTTGGTGTTCTGTTGTCACACATTCACCACTTCCTTACCCATGTTACCAGGGATCTTTTTCAGGTTGAAGGAGGTTTTTTTTTGTGTGTGTTTTAAAGAGGTGTATTGTTATAGCAATATAGAATCATCAGCTTTCACTTTTAAAAAGTCTTTAGCTCTTTTAATTGCCACAATAGACCTTTCACTTTTTATCTCTACTAATTGAAAGGATTAATTACTATTTTAAATGGAAGTTCTGAATGCAGGCAACTTCATAAAGATCACTATAGCATTATAATGCTGTAGTAATTTATCAATTGCCATGTTTTTTAAAAAAAAAAACAAGAAAGCTGCAGGTGAGAAATGGTGACTATAAAGAAACAACATAAGGGAAGTGAGAAGAAACTCACCATTTGGAAACCCCTTTGCTGCTATATTGAATTAGAAGCTTCAGTGATTACAGGAAAACTATGGATAATTGTTGCCATATGGAAGACACCTTTTCAGTGTCTGCCAGTCAGCAACAAAAGCATGAATACTGTGCATCTGTTTATAAAAACAAATCAATTCTTGCTTCATTTTAAACATCCAACAATGTAAAAGTTCAAACAAAATACAAAATGGGACTAAAGATTTACATAGATTTGATATCTAGTATATAAAAATTCCAATGTCTAAGAACCAGAGTTCAGCATTGTTCAAATATGGGAATGTTTCTTGAAACAAGACTACCTTTAGAGTTTGAAAGAAGCCTGCAAAGAGGGCAGGGTGCCTGACAAACCCACCAGAAGTCTGTTCAACAGTGAAGAGAATATCGTTGTAAATAAGTTCTAGCTGCAGAGGACCATGCCTGATGGAATGAGGTTACCACTAGCAGCAAGTTGCTGGAAGTCCAGGTTTAGCATGTAGGTTAAATAAAGGGAGAAGTATTCTTTCAGGTTGGAAAGCCTCATGTCATTAAGGACTTGTCAAGAATGAAAATCTTGAATCAAGACAACAGACAAATCAGTAACCATTTCAATTAATTCAATATAGGTATTTTATGGTCTCACTGTCCCTCACCCGTCAAAAGATTCGCAGCCACATTCCAGGGCCCCCAAAGGAAGCCACACATAGAACATGTAAAGGAAAGGCTTTTTAAATAGCAAAATACTGCTGCCATTCAGATCAATTTCTCCTTATTCCTGCTTAGGTAAATTTGAAAATTAATCATGTGCAATCAGCATCACAAGGGAGAAGGACAAATGTCCTTTTTAATGCAATCTATATCATAGTGCACACAGCCAATAAAATATCCCAAGAATCTGCCTCTTTCTATTCAGCTCTCCTATCTTGAAGCCTTAAAGAATAAGACACTGCTGATGCTGGTTGCTGATACCAGGGTTACACAATTGATAAACCTTTTAGGTGCATAAAAGAGTGTAAAACCTCATTTTATATCAGTGTTTGTGGTGTTGTAGCAAAAGTAAAAGGAACATCTTAAAGACCTGAAGTTCTTTTGGAATTACAACTGATCTCCAGACTACAGAGATCAGTTTCCCTGGGGGAAAATTACCACTTTGAATGGCATGCGAAGGTCCCTCTTCTCTTTAAACCCTGCTTTCACCAGGCTGTACCCTCAAATCTCCAGGAGGTCCCTAACCTGGAGTTGGCAACCCTAGTCATAACTCAAGGCAGCTAGCGAAGTAATAAGAGCTGCAAGGACACAAAAAATATCCTGAGCACCTGGCAATTAAACAGCACAACTTTAAAAAGACAGAGTTAAAAATTCAGCCAAATCTGTCTGCCACATCAATTTACCATTGCCCTGAGGAATAAAGCCATCTCATATGCCTCCCTAATGCAGTGAGTGAAGGCACTCTCCATATCCAATAATTATATTAATTAATTCCATTAGTCAATATTCCAGATTCTCATTTTTCTCTTCTAGTTTTTATTTACATTCCTCAGACTAGTTTTGCAATTAAATCTGTTAAGGATTCCTACTTTATATCACACTCCTCTAACTTGGATTCTTAATGCTTTCCTCTCTCTTGACTACTTTGAACAATTACTTACTCAGTCTGTTCTAGTTCCTTAATTATGACCGAGTTCCTTAATTATTTAATTGTTATTCAGTTCCTTAATCCTTTTATTGAGTCAAACATAGCTGTAGCATCACCTTCTCTAAACTCTAAATCATAATTCTTATTGCCACTTTTAGGAGCTGTATCCATTAAAAAAGTAGCAATTTTTCCTTTATCCATATAGCTCACCCACAAAACCACAATTTCTAGAACAATTTCTGAGGACGATTATGCTAGAAGTTTTCTAAGTAATTCAACATTTAGCAATTCACTGATACTAAATAAGACTCAAATTCAATTTATTTAACACTACATTATTCAAATCAATTACCAAAACACAACCAATCAGAATTTAATTAATCAATTATTAAAGAAATCACTATGAATGTTCAAATTCATTAAACCCCTTAATGATCTTATATTATAATAAACAAAACCATCCATCATATCCCTGATGGCAACAATATTGCCATTTCAATGAAAGCAGATTAGGACTTGGGGTTATGTCCCGACCTTCAGTCCCCACCAGAGGCCCAATTCCCTTCTGGTATCACTCATGTGCAGCATGTACCTGCAGTGCTGTCACTTATGGTCCAGCATTCTTCCACCCCTATCTTGAGATGGCAGAAAAAATAACTCACTACAATGTAGCCATGTTGGATAGCCAATGTAGCTATCATCATTCCTCACTCACTCAGCTGCCAACAGTTCTTACAGCTTCCTCATGGTCTTAGCCTAACACAGCATTCCCTGTCTTCCTTCTGCTACTCTTCATTCCCTGCCTTGGTAGTGGGGCTTACTGCCACACAGGAAAGGGAAAGCAATCCCAGGAAGGACTGTGGGTGCTGCCTTTTGTTGCCTACCAGTTAGAGCTTCTGAGGAATTTCCAAAAGCCACTCCAACTAGAGTCTGTTACAGAAGACTAGTTAGAACAAAATGTGTTGGTCCTTTAAGACCAACAAAGTTTTATTGAGAATGTAAGCTTTTGTGTGCTAAAAGAACACTTCACCAGACAATCGTATGGGAAGGAATAAGCAGTCCTACATATAGAGAGTATGAAGTGAATTAGTATGCAAAATAGTGGAAATGTTTTTAGTATATTAAAAGAATGACAGGTTGGCGTCGGGAAATCGTTGGTTTGGGTTGTATGGGTGGAAAAAACAGCAAAGGCAATAAACATCAGAATTGATATCAATGTCATTAGGTCTCTTAATTGTGAAGAGTAATAATTTAGATTGTCATTCTTTTTAATTTGTTAAAACATTTTCACTATTTTGCATATTAATTCACTACACACTTTCTCTATATGTAGGACAGCTAATTCCATCAAATACTATTATCTGATGAAGTGTGCTTTTAGCACACAAAAGCTTACGTTTTCAATAAAACTTTGTTGGTGTTAAAGGTGCTAGTGGACTCCAACTTGTTCTATTGCTTCAAACCAACACAGCTGCCATTCCGGAAGACTAGTTGGAAACAGCTTCCAAGGACAATCTTAACATCATCCATTAAAGAGAGCTTAACCACATTTGAAGGTGGTAGATCAACACCAGCCAAGCACTCTGCCCTCCCAAGCAGTATCACTCCTTTCTTGTCCGAACCAATCATCAGTTTGTTTAGCCTCAGGCACTTAACAAGAAACTTAATATATAAAAAGAGCATTTTAAATATAAAACAGTAGTCCAGTAAACATGGATCACAAAAAAGTCTTTAAAAAAACATATTTCTGCTAAACTGTCTATTCCATAATTGGTGATGAGCACAAACCTCTTCACGAACGTAAATTTGTCACAAAAATCACCTTGTTCATGATTTGTGAGCCAAGGGTTGTGCAATTGCACCTACAACAAACCTTCCATGGACCTCCATGGTTTTTTAGAGGTTTGTGCAGTTTGTATTGGTGGTTTGTGTGGCAGACACGCCGCTGCCTATCAATTAATTATCAAAGCAATCATCTGCAGCCCTGGAAATACTAATAGTGAACCTGCAAAGCTTGACAGGCAGTGCTGGTCACCAATAAGAGAGCTCCAATAAGAGAAGAAGATAAAGAAGATTGTAAGCCACTCTGAGACTGATTCAGAGAAAAGAGTGGGTATAAATCTGCAGTCTTCTTCTCCCATTCTATTCTATGCGAGCTGATTGATGCTCACAAGCAGCTGTTGTTTTCTTTTGGCAGCAGGTGCACCACACATTAGTTAGAGGCAGAGAGGGGACGGAACTGATCATCAAAGCAACAGGAGAGGTAGGCTTCTGCAGCCCTGGAATACCAATAGTGCACAAAGCACAACAGGTAGTGCACCAGCAATAAGAGAGTTGTCATTCTGCTCTATGGGAGCAGAATGATACATACCTGCAGCTCACACACAGCCATTGTTTTCCATCAGCACCAGGTGCACTGTATGTTAGGGGCAGAGACAGAGAGGGAAAGGAACTGGCTGTGATTTCCCCAGAGAGCACTTTCTTGGTGGCACCTGCTTTGGGAGTTTCAGCTCCCTGAAATCTAATCCTCAGCAAACTTGAAGGGCAGGTGGAGGAGTCAGCTGGTGATCTCCTGCAACTTTGGTGTCTCTAGCCTGGGGGGGGGGGAGCTGTTCTGCCACATCATAAACCACATTAAACAAACCAATTTGATAAACTGGAAGGATCATGGTTTGTGGTTTGTGTGGCCCACAAACCAAATCAAACTTCCATTTTCTCTGGACTCTCTGGGTGATATTGTTAACCTGTCCCTGACAAGTGGGACGTTCCCAGAGAGATTAAAGGAGGCTATAATTTGCCCGCTTTTGAAAAAACCTTCGCTGGACCTTAGCGTCTTAGCTAACTACCGCCCAATTTCGAAGCTGCCATTCCTGGGAAAGGTAGTTGAGAAAGCAGTAGCGGAGCAGCTGCAGGTTTTCCTGGATGAAACATCCGCCCTGGACCAATTCCAGTTCGGCTTCCGCCCAGGCCATGGGACGGAGACAGTGCTAGTCGCACTCACAGATGACCTAAGAAGGCACCTGACCAAGAAGGCGCTGCTGATTCTTCTTGATTTATCAGCAGCATTTGACACGGTCAGCTACGACCTATTGACCCACCACCTTGTCAATGCCGTGGTGCAGGGGGTGGCCTTACAGTGGTTTTCCTCCTTCCCCCAGGGATGGGGACAAAGGGTGATGCTTGGCGAGCAGACCTCCCTATGGCACCCATTTATATGTGGAGTGCTGCAGGGAGCTATTCTCTCGCCTACATTATTTAACATCTATATGCACCCCTTTGCCCAGATTGCCCAAGGTTTTAGACTGGGTTGTCACCAGTATGCTGATGACACCCAGCTCTACCTGTTGATGGATGACAGACCATCTTCCGCCCCTGAACAGCTGTCGGAGGTGTTAGAAGCCGTGGCTGGTGGCTACAGCAGAGTCAACTGAAGTTAAATCCAACTAAGATGGAGGTCCTGTACCTGAATCGAGGGGGGGGGGTCGTGCATCCAGCTCCCAGCCCTTGGTGACGCCACTTTGGTACCGGCCCAGCAGGTGAAGAGTCTGGGAGTGATTCTGGATGCCTTCCTCTCCATGGAGGTCCAGGTCACAACAGCTGCACAGTCTGCCTTCTTCCATCTACGGCAGATCAGGCAGCTAGCACCATACCTATCCTTCCAAGATCTGGCTACAGTGATCCATGCAATGGTCACTTCCAGGTTGGACTATTGTAACTTGCTCTATGCTGGCTTGCCCCTGAAACTGATCCGGAAACTGCAGCGGGTGCAGAATGTGGCAGGTCACCTGCTGACTGCATCACCTATATGGGTGAGCATACAACTGGCGCTCTGCAACCTGCACTAGCTGCCTATAGAGTACCGGATCTGTTTCGTTAGTTTTGACTTTTAAAGCCTCAACGCAGCCTGGGACCAACATACCTATGGGACCGTCTCCTTCCTTCCATATATGCCCCGGAGGTCGCTTTGTTCGGCCTCCCAAGATCTTCTGATAGTTCCCAGCCCAAGGAATGCCCATCTTGCCTCTACCAGGGCCAGGGCTTTTTTGGTCCTGGCCCCGACCTGGTGGAATCAGCTCCCTACGGAGAGCCGAGCCCTACCTGGCTTATTTGCCTTTCGTAGGGCCTGTAAAACTGAGCTGTTCCGCCAGGTCTTTGGATGAGGCAGCGGGCATCTATCCACCTATTAGATCGGTTGGCCTCCCCCTAAGCCCTTATGGCATGCTGCACCACTGTATTGTGGTGCTATACTATCTTGCTTCATATCATCATACTGAACTAACCTATTGCACTTTACTGATTGCTGAAGTTGATTTTATTATGATTTTATTGTGATCTTACTTTAAATTGTACTCCGCTCTGAGCCCCACAAAAGGGGAAGGGGCGGAATAGAAATAAACTAATAATATTTTTTTTTCTGTTTCATGCCCATCTGTATTCATAATGTTCTTGTGATTATAAGTGATACTTTCACAAGCTATGAAGACTTAGTCTAAATTGGCAATTTCAGTATTAGTGTTTTGTTTCCTGGGATTTCTGCAGGTGGACAAACTATTCATAAAATGTTATTTCTACATGTCAGACCTGGTTGGTGCTAGCTGAATAAATTTTTCAAGGTGCTAACTGTGTATCAGAACAATGGAAATAAAAAATTACCATTTTAAGCTGTTAACAGGAATTCATAAGCAGATGTAATGAGCCATTACTAATTCAGGCTAACATACACAAAGTAATGTAGCAAGGCCTATAAAAATATATGCATGATTTCATTACATTCCACAGGAAAACTTTGAACAAAAGTATGTTTTAAAGGATTAAGTCAGTAATTCCCTTGCTGATGTGTGTTCTTTCTCCTTCGTCCTAGAATTACTCTTAGGTGACCAGATAAGGTTTCCTTGAAAATATTATCTAGGGAAGGTGAGATATTTTTAAAGGAAGGATCACCTCACCTTCACACTTCCTGTGGTGGTCTGTAGCTGACTGCTTAGACTAGATGTTCAGTTATATGTACCAATATTTGCCTTTTGTTAGTAAAACTGGAATTAAATTCCAATAGCTGCCTTGTTCTCCAAGTAAGTATATGGGAATGCCTGTATTTGTCAATATTATATATGAACATGGTAATGTAAAAACCCCAAACCCAGTTGCTAATGGCTACCATCACCAAGATGTATCTTTTAGCAACCATTAGCTTTCTTGACTTCCTTTTGCAGCGTAGAGATCTGTGAGGCGAATGAAACCATCATGTGTCCTATGTGTGAAAAGAATTGCACTCTTCAAAAACTGAATGAAAGCTGCATCTATGCAAAGGTAAACTTTAAAATGGGACAGAATATCTTTGCTTGCCAAAAATTCAGTTACAAATTGCATAATACCTGCTTAGTATTTTGGTGCTTTCCAGAATTAATGATGGCATTTGGCAAACTTTTCTGAAGAAGAAAACAAACAAAATGCTTTAAGATTTCATATTTGGTTATTGTATTTAGGAATGGGCACAAACCGAATTACAAACCTAAATTTATCACAAACCAGGCCTCTGTTCATACCCATCTCTATATGGTCCTCCCAGGACCATCAGCGTGGTTGGGGAAGTTTGCAGAGTTCATCGTGGGAAGTGTTCTCTTTAATGGGTTTTACAAGCACTGCACAGGAGCAGAGTGCTTGCAAAACCCATTTAAAGAGAACTTTCCTTTTAAATGGGTTTTAAGTTGACAGTGGCATGCACAGGATTAAAGACCTCCACTCCTGTACCTGTCCACTGTCAACTCAAAATTAATTTAAAGGGAAAGTTCCCTTTAAATTGGTTTTGCAAGTGGGCTCTGTGCATGCATAACCCACTTAAAGGGAACTTTCCCTTTAAATTAGTTTTGAGTTGACAGCAAGCATGTGCAGGAGTGGAGGCCAAGAGATGAATTCACTCTTGGCCTCTACTCCTGCATGGCACCAGCTTGCAAAACCCATTCAAAAAGGAATGTTCCCTTTAAATTGGTTTTGGAACATCTTCCCCACTTCAATTCTGTTGACCTTTGGAAGCTGCCACCAGCTTTTAAAAAAAAGGGGGGGAGAGAGCCACAAACCTTATGAACCCAAACCAGTTTCCAAAGCAGGGGAAGTTAATCCCAGTTCATGGGACCTTATGAACCAGGGCAAACCTCCATTTTCCGGGTTTGTGCTCATCCCTAATTGCAATTCATGTAAAAATAATATTTTGTTAATGTTAATTATTTAAAACATTTATATCCTGCCTTTCTGTATGCCATCCCCTTAAAGTATATTAATACGAACAACCAGAAGACATCAATAAAGCAATTACAATGTGAACAAAAACATGTAAACAGCCACTAAAGGTTAATGTTTATAGAAAGCCATAATTCACTTGGAGACCTGCTAAATAAAAATTTGTGAGCTATCTTTCTGAAACTGCCAAAGATTCCAGATAAACCTCAGCCTTTATACTGCATAATCTAGTCACCACCCCAAACTCTTGATGCACATTACAACCAATTGAAAGGGTGACACAGAAAATTAGGTAGATCCAGGTGGGCAGCCATGTTGGTCTGAAGCAGTAGAACAAATAAGGAGTCAAGTTGCACCTTTAAGACCAACAAAATTTTATTCAGAATGTAAGTTTTCATGTGCTAGAAGCGCACTTCATAAGACAATTGTCTGATGAAGTGTGCTTCTAGCACATGAAAGCTTACAATCTGAATAAAACTTTGTTGGTCTTAAAGGTGCAACTTGACTCCTGACTTGTTTTACAGAAAATTAGGGTTCTGCTAGATATTTCCAGCATAGAGCCCTCTTCAGACAACCCATCTCTGTGTGTCTCATCATGTGGGGAGGGAGAGCAGGTAAAAGCATGCTACCCCCTTCCACACAATACCCAAGTTGTCTGCATGATGTGAATGTTCAGGGGAAGTGCCTGCACATGCATCCCCTTCCCCAAGATCAAGAACACTGCTGGCCTTTTGACTGGAAAGGTGGCCCAGGAGAGCCCCAGCTGAGTGAGACCTGCTTGGGCTGACGGGATCTCTAGCCAGCCCAAGCAGGCCTCACTTGCCTGGGGCTCTGTTTTCTTGTGTTGGGTTGCTTTTGGCTGGTGGAGGGGTGGCATATGCTAATGAATTCCACCACCTATGTTTTTACAAAATGACCTCTGGGAGTTAGGCATGTACATGGAAAGTTTCTGTGTGCTTGTATGTTGCAGATAATTTAGTGATCTTGCAAGTTTTAGTGATCTTATAGTTGCTCTCCCTCCCTGTGCAGTGAGTTGAGATGCAGACAGGTTGTCTGTGCAGTTCTAGAGCTAGGCTAGTATGAATTATGTTAAGGGGAAGTATCCCAAAAGAGAAGAACATTCCAAAACATACTTACTGTGAGCATTACTGTAAGGATGTCTGTTATGTACTAGCAGCTATCTGCTAAGTAATAAACATAACCCCTTGATTTTTTTTTTAAAAAAAATCTTTCCTTGTGAAAAACCAGCATTTACTATTTAAGATGGTATAGAGTCCAAAGTTGCCATTTGGCTTCACTGCTTCCATGTGTTATAAAAGAATTATGTATCCATTCACCAGTCCCTATTAGCACCCCATTTTTCCAGATGTTGATCATTTTACAGGTATCCCAGTCTGCCTACCTACATAATTAAACATGAGCCGGATGTTAAGTGTAAAGCAAACTGGAATAGTTTTGTCTAGAACATTTTTGTCGTCTGTTGCTTTCACAAAGAGGTTGACTCACATTACGTTTTGACACATTATATTTTCAATAAACATGAGATGGCATCTCTTCTAAACTGAAAGAAGGTGAGAGTCAATACAGATAGTCTACAGAAGTGGTGCATCAGTGACTGCCACCCTTTCTGTTCCATTTGACTGCAACATTCCTGGATATTCTTTTTGTTTGGCTTTATTCTACATCACACCCAGCTCTGCAAAGACTTTATACTGGTTGTGGTCTAGCCTTTGCAAATGGTAGAATGAGCTAGTACAACCCTGAGGTGGTAGAGTGAATTAAGCTACTCAGTATGGTAGGTGGTTTTTTGTTTTCCGCTTGCAAGGAGCTTTTAACTCAAGGAGGCAAATGTAAGACTCCGCCCCAGAGGCAACATCAGTCTGACATGATTAATCATTCTGCCATCTTATTCAATAAACAATTCAATCCTGTGAAGGAAGACCTCACAGAAGCATATATCCCTAATAGTTAGGAGAGGGATGCCAAATGAAGCATGTACTGTATATTCTATCTGTTTAAGATATAGCAGATAGCCATGTTGGTCTGAAGCAATAGTACAAAGTTTAAGTCCAGTGGCACCTTTAAGGCCAATGAAGTTTAATTCTGGGTATAAATTTTTGTGTATATGTGCACTGTTTTTAAGGTAGTTTCCCTCAAAGAAAGGTGGCAGCTCTCTAATGCCGGACTTCTTGTGGTCTTTTGTGCAGATTAGATGTATTAAATCACTTCTGGTGTTTTGCCACTCTTTAATTAAGAATTCAGAAAATTAATACAAAGATAATAATCTCCATTCTTGTCTGTGTTTTATTTTTCTCCTAAGGTAACCCACCTGTTTGATAATGGAGGGACTGTCTTTTTTGCTATTTTTATGGCGATATGGGGTAAGTATTTTTATGATTTTTTTACACCAGTTACTGTTATAGAAGTATTATGCTCAGAAGCTCTGAAAATTTGTATGGTTTGGTATAGGAAAAAGGATTTTGGAACTATTAATTCATATTATTTTAATGTGAAGTTCTCCATTACTATAGGGAATAAAGGAAGTCAATGCAAATTTACAAATATCATGATTTAAAATCAATGTTTATAATCCATATAAGAGATAAATGAATGCTGCAAGGGGAGCATAACTAGATGTGAATATGGGGGTATCTATTATTAAAGGTATAAGAGCCTGGTGAAAAGGAAAAGAGAATATTTGCAAAGGTATAGATTAATTGTGTATTTAAAGACCGAAGAGGTATTACTGTATCTATCAGTATGACAAGTGCAATTGTTCCAGTGCTGAAAGACTGATCTGAGGAGCGGCTCTGAGATCTGAAAGAGAGTTAGTGACAGTCTTTAGAAAACTGCTGGAAAAAAAACATGCTTATCTGAAATAAGATCAATTTCTCAAATTCAGAATGATCAAATTTGATTGAAAATCCAAAATAAGGAGTATGCAAGTAGTGTCTGAATTTCAGAACTTAAAAATTACCCTACAGGTCCTAATCAGAAGACTGAGGGAAGATTTATCTCTCTGTTCTGTCTTTATTGTAGTTTCCCCTATCAATCATCTTTACTTGTAACTCAGCCCACCATTTCTCAGTTTCTGTCTTCCTCTTTTATTTCATACTAGGAGTAAGGCCCGTTGTGAAGAAAAATACAATGGGCTCTAGAAGGAGGCTCTGGGTGGGTGCCTGCCACACTTGCTGTCTTCCTACCCACTCAAGTGAAGGCATTGACTCATCCCCACCTCAAGAAGAGCTAATCTCTGCCATCTAGAGAGCAGTTGTAAATCTGAGTGATCTTCAGTGCTTCCCCAGAAGGAACTGGCATTGTACCTGTCTGAGGTTCTATCCCTTCTCAAACCTCACCCTTTCCAGGCCCCACCCCTAACCTGGAGTTGGCATCCCTATATCCTTTCCTTTTTCTGACTTCAGCTTTCCATTGCCTTCTCCCTTCCTTCAGGTTCTACATAGGAAAATAACAGTCTTTTTCATAGTGGGGGGGGGGGAAGCAGTTTGCATCATTCTCCTCTCCCCCCATGTGATCTGAACAACAACCCTGTGAGGCAGGTTAGGCTGAAAGTCTATGCCTGTTCCAAAATCACCCAGTCAGCTTCCACAGCAAGAACCTGGGTCTGACAGATCCCACTCTGTCCTAACTTGTATGTGCTCCTCAAATTCCACCACAGAATCTCCAGGAATTTCCCACCAACTTGGAAATGTATCACTAAAGACCTCTGGGTGAGTGCCCCCCCCCCCCCAAGCCTTGCTGTCTTCCCACCTACCCAAGTGAACTTATTCACTCCCCCCCACACACACACCTCAAGGGGAGCTGATCTCTGCCATCTACTTGGATAGAAGTTGTAATTCTGAGAGATCTCCAGCCCTCACCTGGAGATGGAGCAGAAAAACAACAAACACTGTGTACAAAACACTCAATAAAAATCAATAATAAGTCTCTCTTTGTTATTTCAGTAAGTGTAAAGACGATACCAAATGCACAGCAATCAAAAAATCCCATAGAAACAGGATTCACTGGGAACTGAAAATACAAAGTCCTCAGTACTTAATCCTTCATTCCTTCTGTTCAATTCTCTGTGGTTTCCAATTTCCTTAAAAGATCAGGCTCCAAGAGTGATTTTCCTTATGTGCCCGTTGACTTTTGGATCACGTTTCACATGAAAATGTTTTCTCATAGACATCAACTAAAACTACTTGATTATCTCCAGGCTTGCAGGTCAGAAACACCTGCACCCACTCTTTCTGAGCAGGGAGCCACTTGCTCTCGCCTTGCAACTATGGATCTCTGAGCTTGCAGGGCAGGAGCACATGGCACCCACTCTTTCAGTTTTGCCTTGCAAAATCAGATCTCCCAACATGGTGCTTGCTTCCCCCCACACCATTTAAAGGGAAGGTCCTTTTAAATGGTTGGGGAAAGGGTGTGTGTGCACACATGGTGCTATGACTCCAGCACAATGACATCATCCTGCATGACATCTTCATGTTGAGGACAGACCCGCTCCCTACCAGAATGCCCCCCCTCCAAATCCCTCTGCTGGGGAGAAGATGAGACCTGGCAACCCTATACTAGCCCCTGGCCTGCCTGGTGTTTCTGGGCATTGTAGCAAGCTGGGAAGTTGCTCCTATAGCCCTCCCTGGATGGTTGCCTTGGCACAGTTTGGAGGTCTCAGTCTCCCTGGAGGTAATTTCCAGAGGTAGAAGGTGAAACCCCAGATAATTGATCATGTAAAGCTTCATCATCACAAGTTCTATACAACCCAAGATGACAGTGAATGCTTTCATATGGCAAAATCAAGCTTTCCTTTTTATTGTAAACTGCAAGAGGGTTCCAAGTTCTGGGCTAACAGTTGAATTACATGTTAAAAAAATCAAATCTCAGAATATGAATTTCAAAATATCAGGGTTTTCCCTGTCCCCAGCATTTTCAAATGTAGTTTTATTCAAATTAATTCTCTCACATTCATACCATTTTGATTATACTATTTATTGCAGTGATAACCTATTCTGGAATATCCTTATTTATCAGCCTTTCTCTGGAGTAAATGAAATATGAACTATGGACAAAATCTGTACATAAATTTAAGATTATGTACATTCTATATATAATTTACCCAGAGTTTCTGTTCCATTTGATGATTTGTCATTGCAAAGAGGTTATAAGTTACCAGGTTGTTTTATTAACAAATTTTCTTATGATTGTATCATATTCTAAAACCATGGATTTGTGAAGGAAAAATATTTCCAACATTATTAATGTATTATGTAAAAGAAGCAACTACGATGCTTCTGGAAGATAAAGCAAGATTTGGAATAGTTCAATAAAAAAGGAAAAACAGGTGGGATAGGAAGACAGTTACAGAATGAATTTAGAATAGTCATAAATACCCAATTGTCTTTTGCATTTGGTCTCCAACACAGTAGAATGACTCATACTATAATTCACTTGTACAGATTCCTAGATGCAATGTTCATTTGTCTAATGGAAGTTTACAATGTGTGTGTGGGGTAAACATATGTGCACTGCCACTGGATGCTTATTTGGAGGATTTAAAGAGGTATCTGAACCCCTTAGTCTGCATGTGGGCATTCTCCCTCTTTTGGCATCAGCTTCCCTGCACCTTTTTTCTGGGCACCTGAAGGAAAATGGGGGAAAGCAATTCATCGGTCCTATGTACCTCCTGCCCCCCCCCCAAAAAAACCCTCTCAGAAGTGATGTTAGTCAATCCCATAATTCTCTAGCAATTTCCTAAAGTTTCTATGGGTTCTAGGGGAAAAGCCCAAAGGAAAAAAGCCCAAAGAAAAAACATAATAAATGCTCACAGGACATATATGCTCACAGGAAAAAAGCCCCCATGGAAACATGCCCACATGGAAAGAAGCCCACATGGGAAAAAAGCCCATACTTAAAGAAGCCCACATGGAAAGAAGCCCACGTGGAATAGGGTTGCCAAGTCCAATTCAAGAAATATCTGGGAACTTTGGGGGTGGAGCCTGGAGACTTTGGGAGTGGAGCCAGGAGCAAGGTTGTGACAAGCACAATTGAACTCCAAAGGGAGTTCTGGCCATCACATCTAAAGGGACCATGCTCCTTTTAAATGCCTTTCCCTCCATAGGAAATAATGAAGGATAGGGGCACCTTCTTTTGGGGCTCACAGAATTGGACCCCCTGATCCAACCCTTTTGAACCTTGGAGGGTATTTTGGGGAAAGGCACTGGATGCTGTACTGCAAATTTGGTGCATCTACCTCAAAAAACAGCCCCCCCCCCCCGAGCCCGAGATACCAGTGGATTAATTTCCCATTATACCATTTTTTTTATTAATTCCAACTATGTTTATTAATTTCTTCCTTCCAGATACTTACCATTCAGTTCTGCTTATCTTCTTATATCTGAGGTCTTAACTACTTTAAGAAACAGAAGCTATCACAGAGCAGGCAGTGATTTCCCTGACCCAAGAACCATACATTTTGACATTCCTGAAAAGTATAGGCAACTGATAATTCACGATTCTGGTGTGGAAAAATCCAGACAAAATTCTGGTTTTAGGTGATAGAGATCTTATGCTTGAATTAAACAAAGATACCATCTATGGAGATGGCACCTTTGATGTGGAATGTGGGGAGAGTTTGGCAATCTAGCTGGTGTACCGTCTGCCTAACGCACCGGCCAGTGCCCTACCATCCCTGATGGAGGCTGTAGCAGGCTGGGCATTGGAGCATCCTCGGCTTATAGTCCTGGGTGACTTAAATGTCCATGCCGAGGATGTGGCTTCCACTTGGGTGATGGACCTAGTGCTTTCCATGGCAGCACTGGGACTCTCCCAATAACAGCGCCTGCGCATCGGGCCAAACACACATTACACCTGATGTTTGTGGTGGGAGTTCTAGTGGATCAGATTTCTGCCGAGGCAGTGCCATGGTCTGACCACCATGCCCTGAGGGCTCGTATGGATATTCCACCCCTACCCCGTTTAGGCGGTGAGCAAGTTTTAGCTCACCCACGAAGACAGATGAACCCTTTGCGGCTTCAAATGACTTTGCGGAATCCCTGGCTCTCTGGTGACTCGCTAGATGAGCTGGTGGAGATCTGGAATAACCAGCTCTTTACAGCCATCGACGAGATCGCCCCCTGACGTCCTCTTCATCCTTGTTCATGATCCGCTCCGTGGTATACCCCAGAGCTGTGATCAATGAAACAGCGATTAAGACAACTAGAGAGACAATGGCGACGCACTCGCAACAAAGCTACGAGAACATCATAGGTCATTTATGCAGACCTATGAGATGGCAGTCCGGGCCACAAAGAAGACTTACTTTGTGTCCCAGATTGCTTCTATGACCTCATGCCCAGTATAATTGTTTAGAATAATTCAGTCTCTAACAACTTTACCGCAAGGTAAACCAAACATTAGAGAACTGGAAATTGGCTGTGAGGCTTTCGCGAGTTTTTTCGCAGATAAGGTCTCGTTGCTCCGATGCGACCTTCCCGCCATAATTGATACAGTGAAAGAACTTGGGGCACCGAATGCATCTTCTGGTCCAATTCTAGATTCCTTCAGTCCACTCCTTCAGCCTGGAGGAAGTCGACAGGATCCTTTTTGCTGTACGCCCTAGAACCTATGGGTTGGACCCATGCCCATCCTGGCTTATAAAAACTAGCCAGGCATTGCTACATGAGCCACTACAAGGTATTGTGAACAGATCCCTGGTAGAAGGGATCTTTCCCACACCTCTTAAAGAATGAAACCTAGCCTTCTTTGGTCCAGGGATGGACAATAAGATTTTTTGCCCCTGAATGCAGTGCTCTCCGGGGAACATGTGGAGAAAGGCGGTCCTGCAGATAGACAGGTCCCAGACCATAAAGGGCTTTAAAGGTCAATACCAACACCTTGAAACGGACTCGGAACACAATAGGTAGCCAGTGCAGCTCTTTCAGCACTGGCCGAATGTGCTCCCGTCAAGGGAGCCCCATTAACAGCCACGCCGCAGCGTTCTGCACTAGCTGTAGTTTCTGAGTCAGCGTCAAGGGTAGCCCCATGTAGAGAGCATTACGGTGATTTATTCTTGAGGTGACAATAGCGTGGATCACCATTGCTAAGTTGTTGTGCTCCAGGAAAGGGGCCAACTGCCACACCCGCTAAAGATGAAAAAAGGCGGATCTGATAGTGGCTGTTACCTAGGCCTCCATTGTAAGAGAGGACTCAAGAAGCATGCCCAAGCTCTTGAAAAGATCCGTCCCCTCTTGAAAAAACCATCTGCTGATCCAGCCATATTGGTTAACTATCAGCCGGTATCAAACCTCTCCTTTTTGGGTAAGGTTATAGAGCGGGCGGTGGCAACTCAGCTACAGGGATTCTTGGATGACACTTCCACACTGGATCCATTCCAGTTCGGCTTTCGACCAGGTCACGGGATGGAGACGGTTCTGGTCGCTCTCATAGATGACCTCATGCAGCATCTGGATCGGGGCGGCTCAGCAGTGCTGTTATTATTAGATCTGTCAGCCACCTTTGATACGGTTGACCATCAGCTACTGACTAGCTGCCTTGCCGATGTGGGGATTCAGGGGTCCGCCTTACAGTGGCTGACCTCCTTTCTCCAAGATCGGGGACAAAGGGTGGTGATAGGGGAGGAATCATTCAGGGACACTGCATTCAGGGACAAAAAATCTTATTGTCCATCCCTGGACCAAAGAAGGCTAGGTTTCATTTGATGCGAGCTAGGGCCTTCTCGGTGGCAGCACCAGAATTGTGGAATGCTGTCCCGGAGGCCATAAAAGCCCTGCTGGATCTCTCCACTTTCTGCAGGGCCTGTAAGACCGAATTGTTTCAACAGGACTTTGATATCTAACCGGGAGAGAGCTGCTACCCGACACTATATAGAGTACTAGGTGGTCACCGTCTGAAAAGAAGAACTAGCCTACATTGTATATTGTAGCGATACAGCACCATGAAATGGTTTTTTAGAAAATTTAAAAATTGTAATTATATTTTATTGGTTTTTAACTTGTGAAAATGAATGTTGTTAGCTGCCCTGAGTCCACTTGCAGAGAGGGCGAGTATAGCAGCGCCCGCCTCACGGCCTCACTGGATCTCTATATTTTGGTCTCTTCGGGGTATTTTTACTTGTTTCTTTGATGGGACCACAGCAGCTTTGTTTGCTCTTCCCACAAAATATAGGCTCACGAGAACTATAACTTAAACCACAGATTTATTGTAACAAAAAGTCTTAAACTGGGGATATGGGAGATATTTACATAGGCTAGTACGTTTGTTCTGTTGTTTCAGGCTTTACAATCACTTTTACTTTCTTGAGTCTTTCACAGTTACACGGTTCACAGTTTCCCTTCAACTCACTCTCCACCTCTAGCCAAGGTCTGGCCTCTTGGGATTGATGTTTCTAGTCTCACCCCTCGACTGAAGTCTCTCCTCTCAGCCCTTCTTGGTGTCTCAGACCCACATCCACTCCCTCAACCTCCTCACTAGATCTTCAGAGTGGTTCCTAGGTGTTTGTGACCGTTCCGGTCTTAACTGACTCACACACACACAGCCCTCTTGGCTGGGTTTGTCCAGCTGGCAGTCTCTGGAAGACTTCCCCGTCTCCGTCTCCAGCTTCTTCACAGGATCAGCTGCCCTCTCAGCCCTTCTGGCCGGCACTAACTGACCCTCTCAGTCTCTGTCAGGTCCCCACTGACAGACTTCTCTGACAGGCCTCCACTCTGTCAGACATCAACTGACTGAACTCCTGCCTCAGCAGTTTCTCTCCTTCAACTAACTTTTCCTCCCTGAGAGCTCTCAGCACTTTGCCCCCACCCTCAGGTCACCTGACGCAGCCCTGTGCGTCTTCAGATTATGGTTAACCCATTGCTTTCCGTCATTGCTTGCCTACATTGTATATTGTAGCGATACAGCACCATTAAATGGTTTTTTAGAAAATTTAAAAATTGTAATTATATTTTATTGGTTTTTAACTTGTGAAAATGAATGTTGTTAGCTGCCCTGAGTCCACTTGCGGAGAGGGCGGGATAGAAATTTAATGTAATAAATAAATAAAATGCCAGATATGTTTTACCAACCGTACACATGGCATGCCAAGGTGGGTAATTCATATCCACCATGTATTTACGTTTTACTTCGAAAAAAGAACATGGACACCTATAATAGAATGTTTGAAACGATGAAGCTATTGATTCCAGATAAACTGTTGTGGGGGCACAATGCTCTTTATTCCTTGTTCCATTTCAGTCATCCCACTGTGTAGTCTCTATTCGATGGACTGCAGAGGGACCTGGCTTGTCACGAACTAACATTGGCTAATGCACAGGAAGGTTGCCTAGAGGTAGAAAAGAGGAAATATGAGGCACTACATTACATGGTTGCCACTTCTGTGCAACAATATGAGGAGGTGGAAGATAAACTTCGTTGCTAAAAGAGATTGGCTAATTTGCAATGAAGAATTATATCTGACTAATTATTGCTGTTGTTAAATAATTGTTGCTTTTACTATTAGGGTTAGATAGTCTTTTGTTGTGGTCACTGAGTGTACCACAATGTATTAACATTAAAAAGTTTGACAAATTGTAAATTAACAAAGTTAAAATATTTAATTTTATTTAAATATATATTTCTATGTAGAGTTTAATTTCAGTTATTATTTTTTTTTCCTTCTTAATAAAGTTCATTGATAACAAAATAGTCACTTGTTGCATGTGAATATGACATATTTTGATCCTAAAATAACAATATAAAAATAACAAAATGGTCACTTTTTGTTGCATGTGAATATGACTTGTTATCCTAAAATAACAACAAAATATTATTAATAGTTATCTGCAATTATAAACATCTATGGTGCTTTACATATTTTCCCATGGGTGCTTTTTTCCATGTGGGCTGTTTTCTATGTGGGCTTCTTTCAGTATGGGCTTCTTTTCCATGTGGGCTTCTTTCCATGTGGCATTTTTCCATGGGGGCTTTTTTCCTGTGAGCATATATGTCCGTGAGGTTTTTTCTTTGGGCTTTTTTCCTTTGGGATTTTTTTCCAGTTACCAATTCAGAAAACTTCTTTTGATACATTCTGGGATGCTGAGTCATTACAGGATATTTTACACTATGCACAACTACCCTATGCAGTGTATGTAAACAAAAAAACATGATGGTCAGGTAAGCTGGTTTTTAACCCTGGACATAACAGAGAGTAAAAATTAGTGTTATCTTCTAACAACAGCAGACCAATGAGGTTAAATATCCTCCATTATCCTTGTATGGTGCCCTAGCAGGAGCTTGTTGGACATTTTCTACTACCTGCCTGGGATTCAAACAACACAAGGATTATTATCTGACAAGCCCCCAATATATGACAAATGGTTGTGTTCAGCTTGATGTGTCACAAGTTGTACAGGCCTACTGTATTAACCTGGTACAGTTTTCTGGCTCCCTTTAATGATTTTTATACCATCTCCTCCCAAAAAATCAACTGTTTGAAGTTCATTCTTCTTTCTGCATGGATGTGTTATACAGTCTAAACTGCTCCGCAGATAATAACAGAGTGATGCAATAAGTAGAATTATTATAGTTTACCAATACCTCCTTTTGCTATCTGATAAGGCATGTTTTATGTTCCTTTGACCAAATCATCCTCGTAATCAGGGCTTTTATTGAGCAGGAACACGCAGGAACACAGTTCCAGTTGGCTTGACATCAGGGGGTATGGCCTAATATGCAAATTAGTTCCTGCTGGGCTTTTTCTACATAAAAGCCCTGCTCACAGTAAACAATCAATGACATGAAAATCTACCAACTGTAAATATACTTAAATTTGTGCCACCTGTATTTTGCTATGTAATTAAAGTCCATATACTGGGGTGAGGGAGAGGGGATATTTTTTTACTGATAAACTATGGTTTGGAGTGGCAGACCCTGATTCAAAAGGGAGAAAATTATTGCCTCTATTGAATGGAAGTAATTATTTTTCCTGTTCGCATTACCTGTTATTAATTTGAAACAAAAACATAAGAATTGCCTTGCTAGGTTGGACCATCTAATGCAGCAATTTTTAAATCAATAAACAGCCAGATGCCTTTTGAAATTCACAAAAAAATATGACATGATGGGGATGATCACCCACTGTTCTTTATGCAGCATCTGATATTGAAAAGATGCATTAAGGCTTTATGGCTAATAACCACCAGAAGATCTGTTCTCTGGGATTTTAACGCCATCTGAGCATTTATAAAACCAGCTGAGTTAATGGCCATCCATCTCATTACAGTGAATTCCATAAATAATGTTTTGGGTAAATTTATGATACAAATGAAGAAATGCTTTGACTTAAAGGGCTGGTTCATATATGCATATTCACAACTTTGTGAGTACACAGCGTCACAGTATACCTTGTATATACAGATGAGCAAATACAGAACAAAAACCACAGACATTTCATATCAGTTCACATCATCTCAGGCATAATTCTGCATCTTGCCAACAGCCTCTTGTCGTTGTCAAAAAGAAGGATTCCCATAGATAGTGTTGAGTGTTGCATGGCTTCGGAGTGACTGTAGAGGGGAGGGGAAATGGATGCAATCACTCCTCTTGTGGTAGAATACAATTCAGTTTGGTGGAGAGCCAGTTTGGTGTAGTGGTTAAGTGTGCAGACTCTTATCTGGGAGAACCAGGTTTGATTCCCCACTCCTCCACTTGCACCTGCTAGCATGGCCTTGGGTCAGCCATAGCTCTGGCAGAGGTTGTCCTTGAAAGGGCAGCTGCTGTGAGAGCCCTCTCCAGCCTCACCCACCTCACAGGGTGTCTGTTGTGGGGGAGGAAGGTAAAGAAGATTGTGAGCCGCTCTGAGACTCTTCGGAGTGGAGGGTGGGATATAAATCCAATATCTTCTTCAGTTGTTTTTTTCAAGTAATGAATTCATATGTTCATCCATGAGTTGACAAATACTGACTAATCCAGTTACATCCATGCATATATAATCTAAGCCACAGCATAGTTTAACCAAAACTGTAATACTAGATATATAAATTTGTAAACCATGGCTAGCATGCTTTGTTTCTCACACAGTATCTAAAACTTGGCATCTTAGTAAACCCAGGATTTGTGCCACTGAAAAAAAAAGCAAACAATTATTGAACAATCTTTTTTTTGGGGGGGGGGGGGAAGAATGCATGGAGTTGTTTTAAAAACTGTCGTTAGTTTCTATAGTTTTATGGTAGTGGTGGTGATAAAGTAATGTCATCCATTGGAATAGCATCATATGGTTGTGCATTGCTGTTCTGGGCTGTCGTCTCATTGGCTATCGTGGGATTGTAGTATGACAGATCAGCAAAGCTCTCACCATAAGACTCAGGTGCACTGTCCAGTCGCTGAACTGTAAAATAATGTTGATAGTTATTTATGGGGTATGTTAGCATTGCTGTGTCAATATAGAGCAGCTATTTGCAAACGTTAGTGACTAAATAAAACCCATTTTGAGTAAAAAGTTTCCATAGATTGTCAAGACCTCACCAGCTTGCTTTTCAAACAGTGCATAATAAACCATATATGCTCCATCAAGACATTCATCTTCTCCCTCCTTAAAACAATATCTTCATGAGCTGCACTTAAATAATAACAAGAATCATTCATATTATTAACTTGTAGGTAGGACCTAGTTGAGTCAGTACGGAAATGGGAATGGAATTTTTTTTGCAGCTGCTTATAGAAATAGAAGAGTGACTAGCTCGACACAAAATATGAATTTCTGATATTCAACTGAAAATTACATTTAGCTACTACTGCCTACAAAGCAAAGTGTTACCACTGTATCTTATAGCAAAATCCTTTCGATTGGAGAATTATACCTGAAGTGACTGTGATGCCTGAATTAGGATTGTATCCCTTGGTGCCACTTAACCAATGAGAATTCCTAGAGCTGAGTTATTGGTTCCAGAGGCTGATTTGTGGGGGGGGGGGGGGGGGGTCTGACTACTGCTCAGAGAAGCTAAGAAACCATCCAGTGCACATGCAGCACTCCCAGTGGAGCAGATGACACTCCTAAGCATCATTTTGGATCAGGAAAACAGCAGTGGGGAGGCAGGAATGCTTCCTCCCCCTGTACCATAATTTTGACCACAGCTGGGCCCTTCCATGGTTGCAATCAGAAAATTACAACATATTTTACTCTGGAAATGACAAACACAAAAGAAATGGAATTGCTCTAATACTGAGGCAAGATGTAGAACAAGCAGTCAGGGACTATAATGCAAAGTCTGACAAAATAATATCAGTCAGACTTAATGAAAAGCCTGTCAACATAACCCCAACTATAGATGCCGGTGAGGAAGAAATTGAAAGCTTTGTGCAAGTATCCAAGAAGCTTTTAAGCAAGTGTCGCACACCTGACCAAGATGTGCTGATATAATAGGTGACTGAATGCAAAAGTAAAAAACAAAGCAAAATCAATCAATCATTCAAGCTAGCCTTTATTGGCATAAAAGCAGAATCAAATACTGTTGAAAGAGTTGGGTTAGGAGCATGAAGCAGGAAAGTTACTTATCGAATTCTGTTTAGACAACTATTTGTTCATTGTGAACACATTGCAGGCAACTGAACACACAATTGTATACATGGACATAACTGGACAGCCAATATAGAAATCAAATAGATGACATAATCAGAAGCAAAAGATGGAGACTCTATTCATTCTGCTAAAACAAGACCACGAGTTGGTTGTGATATGGACCATGAATTGTTGATAATGAAAATTAGAATGAAGATGAAGAAAAACATCAAAACATTCACAGTGCTAAAATACAATCTGAACAATATTCCTGAAGAAGTGTAAAGAAATAGAAGAGATCCACAAAAAAGCAAGAACAAAAAATCTGTTCCACAAATTTGAACAGATCAAAAGGGAATTTAAAGCAGTTAGGCATGCTGAATGATCAACACAGAAAAATGTTAACTGAATGGAACAAAATAAGAACATAAGAGAAGCCATGTTGGATCACACCAATGGCCCATCCAGTCCAACACTCTGTGTCACACAGAGGCCAAAAAACCAGACGCCATCAGGAGGTTCACAAGTGGGGCCAGGACACTAGAAGCCCTCCCACTGTTGCCCTTTCAAGCACCAAGAATACAGAGCATCACTGCCCCAGACAGAGAGTTCCATCAATATGCTGTAGCTAATAGCCACTGATGAACCTCTGTGTCATATGTTTATCCAATCCCCTCTTGAGCTGTCTATGCTGGCAGTCGTCACCACCTCCTGTGGCAGTGAATTCCTTGTGTTAATCACCCTTTGGGTGAAGAAGTACTTCCTTTTATCAGTTCTAACCTGGCTGCTCAGCAATTTCATTGAATGTCCACAAGTTCTCATATTGTGAGAAAGGGAGAAAAGTAAAGAAAAATAAAGATGAGGTGAATACACTGAAGAACAATACAAAAGAAATGAAAAAAATGGCAGATTCCTTCAAAAAAGAAACTTTTGAAGAAGAACCTACAGTTTTATAAAGTTAAGCAAAAGCCACCCTGAGAAACTGAGTTCATCAAAATCTTGATAAGAATATGCCAATGTGAAAAGGAAAACAATGGTCCACATACTAAAAATGCTCATCATTCCAATTCCAAAAGAAGGTGATGTCAAAGACTACAGCAACTATCACACCATTGCATTAATTTCTCATGCAACTGAAGGGATGTTAAAAATCTCACAACATAGACTGCTACCTCGTATGGAATGTGAAATGTCAGATGTTCAAACTGGATTCCAAAAAGGAAAAGACACTAAAGATAGTATTGCAAATTTACATTAGTTACTGAAGCATACAGCAAAATCTTGTGTCACTAATATGCACTGCCTCTAAGCATGCATATGCCTGCTATCCATCACACAATGCCTGTGCCCATTAAAGACCTCATTTTACTCTTCATTGCTGCTAATAACTGTACTGAGCACAAAGCAATATCACCCTCTAGTACAATAAATTCAGTCACAATACAGTCTCTGCTCATTCTGAGAATATTGGTGCAATTATTATGCCAATAACTGAAATACTTTGATGAGCCTGCCTTGGCGGGGAGGGCAGGATATATGTCGAATTAAACATAAACATACTTGCAGAAATAAGATTCCAAGGTTTTCTCTGAAGTATTTTGAAATAATGCATTTATGGAGAGTGGTTTATGGGTATTTTAAAGTAGTAACAAAGAAAATTAAACCCATTATAGCAAAGTAAGTTAGGCATAGAATAATTATTTGCTTCTTTTATATTCTTCAAGAGCATGCATGCTTCAGGTAAAATCAATGCAATTTTAAATGTCCACTTCTCTTTGGTGAGATGATATTGTGCCCTAGCAACAACAACAAAAAAGCATATATGTCTTTTGTCATATTGAAGACCTGTTAGAGTTCTCAAGCAACATGAACCAAATGATTTTATTATGCCTCAGATTGTTAGACTTCTGTTACCTGGATCATTCCTTGTGTCATCATAAAGTCTTTGATGAGCAAAACCATCAGATTTTCTCTTCTTGCACATGAAGTAACTAACCAAACCAATTAATGCAGATCCTAGCACAGCTCCTACAATGGCACCAAATATTACTCCTCCTTTGCTGTGATTATCTGCAAAAACAACAAAAATAGATGTTAAGCAACCATAGGACCCTTGCAAGTCTACAAAATGAAAACAAAATGACATCTGTTTTTGAATGATGGGATAGGTCAGTAACAAGCCAAATAACAATTGGCTACAGAGCCTTGGGTCCTTGATGAGAGTGGGTGATGCATCTAGTATAAAATAATGCTCATTTGGGTGCATGAGAAAATCAAATGTTTGGATATGTTTCAATATTATTTTTCTCAGATTTAATTGTTCATTAAGAGGTACTCCATCATTTGCAGTTAAGATAGAACGGCAAGCTTGAATTCCCAGTCATGTGAATTTGAGTACCAGTGAAGAACCACCTGACTTTCCCTGAACAGTCTTCTTACACTTCTTCACAACAGCTTCCAAGCTTAGTCAGAGTTATTGAAAATTCTCAAGAAACACTTGGTTAAATGCAGCTAAGAGCTAATTTAGACATTTAAAGGTGCATCCAATATAATTTCTTATTTACCAAAATCACCTGAAATAGTCTCATCTTGATACTGGGGAATTAGCTAGGAGACTGGGGGAGACCAAGAGAGTACAGAAATCACACACCTTTGTCTACCAAGGTCCAGTTCAGTAAGAAGACTCCAGATTTAAAGGGTTTTAAAAATTTTACTTGGAAATATACTGGATTATAATCACACAAACACAATCAAAATAATACACACACTTGAGAACTAGGAAAAATAAGGAGTTAGGAATAAAGACATGTAGGGTCAGTTATAGGGTGATACTACCTTTCCAGATGTGCAGGACATCTGTGTGGAAGAAGATGGAGAGAGAGATGTATATGGCCAATGTGTCACATCAAAAAAAACCCCAAACTAGCATTATGGGGGTAGATTCTTTCTTGGCACCTCAGAGATTGCGCACCAGATTGTGGTTTGCTTTTAGGTTTTATAGTATTTTGAGGGGTGGTCTCCTCTTCTGGAATTCAATGGTTCTAATGACAGTTGATGGGTTTTCCAGGGCAAATTGAACAGATTCCCAGTTCAAGACAAAAAGTAGGAATGGGTTCCTAATGGGTGTCAGGAAGGATCATAATGGTTTAATGTTTGAGATTAATTTTACCTTAGTACTCTGAGGAGGAAACAGGAAGGAAAGGTGTCTGTATAATAGGTTTGTACATTAGCATAGGTATCACACAAAAGGAGATTGAGTGGGGTTCTGGAGATAGGAGAATATTAGCCAGGTGTGGCCAGCCAGCTTTGAAAATGCAGATGCCTTAATGGGATCCCATATACAAGTGGGTAAAAAGTAAAGGTGTTGATTTGGAGTAACAGAAGTTTATTGATCCTCTCCATTCCTTAGTGTGAATGAGTTTGTAGTTGTAGTGGTTTTTCTTCTTAATTGTATGGTTGTGTATTTTCTATTGTGTTCATTGTGTTTTATTGTGTTTTATAGTTTTCTTGATTTGTTTTTGGGGTTTTTTTGTATTTCTTCGTTTATTGTTGCTTTGGATGTATTTGTTTCTTTTTTACTATTTGCTTGTTTGTTTGCTTGCTTAATAAAAACTTTTCCATCAGGGAGAAAATGCAGATGCCTTACCTTACTGCCATTCCATTGAAGGGGAGGAGAGCATCTGGAACTAGCCCTCGAGGATGCCTGCTGCAACTTTAGACAGAAACCCTTTGTTTGGAGCCTTGGCTGGCTCTGTGGTTCAGGCAGAAAGTATTTTCTCTTGACCTGACTTTTGGAATTTCCGGTTCAGATCAATAAAGGGGTCTCTTGCCTTTTGGGGTGCTCCCATGAGTTAGGCAGAGCCTCTTAGCCTCACCTATACCATCTCAGTGTGGTCACTTATTTAAAAGCACATCTATAATTCATTGGTTATTTAAATTAGATTACTGTTTCATTAATTGGCTAATTTGAGGAAACTGTATCTGTGGCAAATTAATTTGGGAAAAGTAATTAATTGGGACGGTTTTATACTTAAGGAGCCAATGGAGTTAATTAATTAATTAATTTTTAGCTAATGAATTAATGGGTAGATTTGGGGCGGGGTTTTTAATTAAATAACCATTAGACACTATTGGCAGGTTAGCATAATTGATAGATTGGCTAGAGAAGGGAGGGTTGAAGAGGGAGTAGGTTCAGCTATTTCACCGGTCTGAAGTTCTAGTGGACACCAGCAGGAGATGACTGGCCTGGGTATTCCAGTACTCCTGGGGAGGGGAAGGTATGATGGTGGGAACAGGCAGAATTAAAAGGGAAGGAGGCCGAGACATGACAGTGCTCGACCCCCTTCCAGCCTGTGTCTCATCCCGATGGTGGCAGGTAGTGGGGCCAGGTTAAATTGCATAACACCTCTGTCACTGGTGTTATGCAATGCCAGATCCATAAATAATAAGACTTCTATCCTTCGGGAGTTTCTGCTTGAGCAGGATATGGACCTGGCATGCGTGACCGAGACCTGGGTGCATGATGGGGAGACCGTAGCTCTCTCCCAGATGCCCCCCCCAGGATACTCGGTCTTTCACCAGTCACAGACTAGCGGGCGGGGGGAGGGGTGGCTCTATTCATACGAGAGGCTTACTCCTTCCAGGCTCTCCTGGCCCTGGAGATCAAGGGCATTGAATGTGCCAGTCTGGCGTGGGACGTTGGGGAGGGGTTGGCGATCTGGCTGGTGTACCGACTACCTAACACACCAGCTGGCATCTTACCATCCCTGGTGGAGGCTGCAACAGGCTGGGCATTGGAGTACCCGAGGCTTTTGATCCTGGGTGACTTCAATGTCTATGCCGATGACACGACCTCCAGTCAGGCGATGGACCTAGTGTCATCCATGGTGATGCTAGGCCTCTCCCAAATTGTTACAATGCCCACTCACCAGGCAGGGCACATGTTAGACTTGGTCTTCGCGGCGGGAGTTTTTGTGGACGATATTACTGTTTCAGCAGTGCCATGGTCAGACCACTATGCCCTTAAGGCTCATGTGGATGTCCCACCCCAAGCCCGTTTAGGCGGTGAGTGTATTTTAGCTCGCCCATGGAGCCAGATGGACCCAGAATGGTTCCAGATGGCTCTACGGGATCCCTGGCCTCCTGGCGATTCCTTGGATGACCTGGTGGAGTCTTGGAATAGACTCTCCAGAGCCATCGATGAAATCGCACCTAGGCGTCCTCTGTGCCCTCATCAAAAGCCGGCACCTTGGTACAACCAGGAGTTGCGGCAATTAAAGCGAGGACTCAGATGACTAGAGAGGCAATGGCGGTGTACTCAAGACAAAGCGACTAGAACATCTTATAGAGAGTTTATGAAGTCCTATGAGATGGCAGTCAAAGCCGCAAAGAAAACATACTTTGCGGCTAAGATTGCGTCTGCAATTTCGTGCCCGACACAATTGTTCAATACAATTCCAACTCTTACAATGCTGCCACAAGGCAGACCAAATTCTAAGGAGTTGGAGATCGGCTTTGAGGCTTTTGTGAATTTCTTTGCAGATAAGATCGCATCGCTCCACTGCAACCTCCCTGTCACATTGGAGACAGTATGCGAACCCGAGGCTCTGTGCCTGTCTTTGGATCGTGTTCTGGACTGTTTCAATGTTCTCAGCCTGAAGGAAGTTGACAGGATCCTCTTGTCTGCACACCCTACAACTTGTGATCTGGACCTTTGCCCCACCTGGCTTATTAAAGCTTGCCAGAGAGAGCTCAGTTATCCTGTACGGGATATCATGAATAGATCCCTGACGGAAGGACATTTTCCAGCATCTCTTAAAGAGGCGGTGATCCGCCCTCTCCTGAAAAAATCAACACTAGATCCGGCCGAATTGGCACACTATTGGCTGGTCTCAGTGATCCATGCAATGGTCACCTCAAGGTTGGACTACCGTAATGCCCTCTACATGGGGCTGCCCCTGTGCCGAACCCGGAAGTTGCAGCTAGTGCAGAATGCTGCCACCCGGCTGTTATTAGGGCTCCCCAGGTGGGAGCACATTCAGCCGGGGCTCTGGGGACTGCACTGGCTGCCAATAATATACCGGGTTCGGTACAAGGTACTGGTTATTACCTTTAAAGCTCTATATGGCCTAGGACCTGCCTACCTTAGGGACAGTGATCCATGCAATGGTCACCTCAAGGCTGAACTACTGTAATGCCCTCTACATGGGGCTGCCCCTGTGCCGAACCCGGAAGTTGCAGCTAGTGCAGAATGCCGCCGCCCAGCTGTTATTTGGGCTCCCCAGGTGGGAGCACATTCAGCCAATAATATACCAGGTTTGGTACAAGGTGCTGGTTATTAACTTTAAAGCCCTATATGGCCTAGGACCTGCCTACCTTAGGGACCGTCTCTCCCCACATGTTCCCCAGAGAGTGCTTAGATCTGGTTCTCAAAATCTACTAACAATCCCCAGGCCGAAGGAGGCCTGTCTGAAGTCAACCAGGGACAGAGCCTTTTCGATTACAGCCCCCTGCTGGTGGAACCAGCTACCGGAAGAGGTGAGGGCCCTGCGGGACCTTGGGCAGTTCCGCAGGGCCTGTAAGACAGTCCTCTTCCGGTTGGCATATAACTGACCGGTACCTGAAAAACCCCAAAGGAAGGTTGTAGGATAGCACATTGATAGATCGTTTTCTTGTTTTCTTGTTTTAACTGCTGTAAACTTAATGTATTTTAATATTCATTAATCTTATTGTTAGAATTTTATGTTGTGAGCTGCCCTGAGCCTCCTCGGTGGGGAGGGCAGGATATAAATCGAATGAAATGAAATGAAATATCATTCTGGACAGCTTCAAGCTAGTTCTCACATGGTTATTCAACTTTACACAGTTGTAATTTCATGTCGTTACTTGAATCTTTAAATATCACATATCCGTCATATCACCTTATACCACATAAAATGCAATGTCTTTCAATGGAATTCAGTTGCTAGTCATCAACTGTAATCAAGTGATATACATGAATGTGTAGGGTAGAAGCCTTGACCAGAATGTGTTAGCTGTCCACATTCAGGAGATCTGGACATGCAGAAAGTTTCAGGTAAACATTTATCACTTGAATTATAAAGTCTTATGACTATATGAAAGGACTGTATGATGTGTTCCTTCTGAATAGTTGAATCAGCTCTGTCAGGTACGGTAGTAAGTTGTCTGAAAGCATCCACACTGAGTTTGATAGGAGTAAAAAGCTGCAGTTTTTATTATCCCTTTGAATGCTCCATTTGTGTAAGAGGGTTTGATCTCAAACTGTTCTTGACCTTTTGAGTCAAAAGAACAGTAAGATAAGAAGAAAAATGCTCCATTTATTTCATAATCATCATCACCAAGTACAAATAGAAACACTCTTCTCCTGAAGGAAGGGAAATATCTGTGAAATAACTTCAGACAAACAGGTCACACAAAGATTTTCAAAAGGAAAACCAACAACCTAGGAAGGTCAGATAGCACACTGATTTTATGGCTATATATGCCCAAACAAGCAACTCAGTCCTAAGGTTTTCATTATTTCCTGAACAGCCAATGAGCTGAGAAGTTTGAATGTGCTTTCGTTTGACATGAACTGAAAGCGTAAAGGTTAAAATAACTGTTAGTGGTCTGAAAAGCGGAATGTGACCTTTTGTTTATTAGAAGACCCATAGAAGGGCCTAGTTTCATAAATAATTTGGTAAACCTGAACAGATATAACACAGGATGAGAAGCTCATCTGAAGTCATGCATATGTAAACTGACATTTGTATGGATTTGCCGTCCTACAATATATATCTCAATTTCCTGTTCTAATATCTATTTTATCATATCTTTCTTGAAGTCAAAACTAGAACAGTGGGATCACAATTGTATCTATTTTATCTACGGTATATAGTGAGGATATACCAGGGCTGAGTAGCTAGGGTTACTGTGTAGTAGTTGCTGCAGGACAGTTGCAATATACTGAAATGAAAATGTATTATTATTATATTCCGCCCATTCCCCCATGGGGGCTCAGGGTGGAGTACATCAATATAAGTATGTAAAATAGATAAAGCATATTTACCTTTTCTGGGTTCATGTGTTTCTTCTGAGCTGTTTGTAAAACTGGAGTGCAGCCTTGTGCTTTGTACAGTTGTCCTTAAGACTGTTTTGGCATTATTGCTAGTAGTCAATGGCATAACTGAAGTAGTACTGGGATGAGCTGTTACAGTGGTTGCTTGAGCATCATTGGTGGAGACCATCGTAGTATAACTGACATCATAGGTAGTTTCGGTGAAGCTGTTTGATACCGCTTCTGATGTTTTGATGTACGTTGTATTGGCATAGCTTTCAGAAATTATCAACATGTTGCTTGTGGTTGAAGGAATTTCTGAGGGAGATGACATTCTGTTTTCACTTATAAAAGTCTGCTTCAATGTAGTTTGATGTAATGTTGTGTCAAGAGGAGTTGTGCCATTGTTTTGAGTGTCATATTCTATTACTGAACTTGTTTCACTATGAGTGACTGTTGGTGATGTGACAACAGATGTTACGCTGGTATTTATATTTGTAGATGATTCACTTGCATATGTGGATGTGCTGCCAGTGTTATTTAAAGTGCTTGTGGAGTCTGTGGTATTGCTGACAGTATATCTAATTTGCTGTAAACAACCAAGCAGCAAAATAAAGACCATTTCCTGGAAGACCAGCATGGTTTGACAACACTTTTTATTTTAATGCAGAACACCTGTGGGGAGAAATTTTTTTAAAAAGTTATATAGATGTAAATAGATACCTGGATAAATTTACAAAGGGTATCTTTTGATTCCTATTCTGCTGGTTCAGTTGTGACCAGGAGTGATTTGTGGGTTTATAAGAATGTTTCCCAGACTAGGACATTGGGTTTTTCACCTTTAGAACATGAGAAATGAACTAGGTGGTGCTCCAGTATCATACACTGTGAAATGACTCCATGAACACATTGCTTACATTCATTATCCAATTTACTATCATATTCATGGTTGAACAGGAAATATTATTGTCACATCATCGGAGCCTCCGGCAGCCTTTCGGTGCGTCTTGGAGGGGAGGGGCTTCCGCGCTTGCTTGGAAGCCTCTGCCTCTGTCCTGGCAGTCCTCTTCGGGTGCTTGGGCAGCAGGGAGTGTGTGTTTGCGCTCCTGCCTTGTACCTGCGGGGATCAGGCCTGGCGTTTGTGTCCATTTCGAGGCGGCCGGAGAACGTCGCGGGACCAGTAGAGGCTTGTTTAGGGCATTTGGTTCCCTCTCCCCTGTTTCGATAAGGGCTGCTGGCATTGTGCTGCAGCTCAGCGGGGCTGATAAGTGGTCGTAAGGGCTCATTGCAGAGGTGGGGGAGAGAGGAAGGGGGAGGTTGCCTCGTGTGTGAGGGGCAGCATTTTTCCCCCTTGCAAGTTCCGCTCTTTGGCCTTTGAAGTGGCAGCGGGGCGGGGTCAGTTTGCCTTGTAGGTAAGGGCATTCATCTCTCCCTGCAACTCTGGTTTTTAGGCGTTGGAGAAATCTCTTGGGGTGGCATTGTTAGGCATTTAATAACAGCAACAACAAAAAAAGGAAAAAAATAAAAATAAATAAATAAAAATAAAAATTGAGGTAGTTATTGGGTGGAGAGGGGTTCAGCCATCTTGGAGGAGCCTGAGTGGTTGTTCTTTTGCCTGGGGCGAGGCAGCCATTTTTTTGTGGGGTTCTTCTCCCTTCTTTTTGACGGCCATCTTAGGTATAGTGAGGCGGCAGCCATTTTAAGTTAAGGGAGGCAGCGGCCATTTTAAGTACAGAATTAGGCCCTCTCCCCCCCCTCTCTTTTCTGGTGTGATAATTGTAGGCTCTGGTGGGTTTTTTTCCTTTTGCAGCTCCCCTTTGTGGATCAGAGTGATTGCTGGGGTTGCAGCAGTTCCTATTTTCTCTTTAATTGAGATTTGGGCTGTGCTCTTCGGTGATCATGTCTGGGCGTAAAGGTGGTGGTAAATCAAAGGGGAAGAAGCCTGCTCCTAAGGCTCCTAGACCACCGCCAAAGCGTCCTCCGCCCCCCTCGTTACTGGATGAGAAGGTGGAGGATGAGGTGAATGCAGTCATTTTTCAGAGACTGCAGGCCTTGGAGCAGGCATCGGGGTTTCCACCTTCTCAGATGCCTAAGAAGGGGCGGGTCCCTAAGCGGGCTTTGCAAGCAGATATATTGACCCGTTTATCTATTTTGGAGGGCAGGTCGTCTGCATCTTCGACTGGAGGAGCTGTAGGGCTTGTTGGCTCCGTCGTCTGGGATACTCGGTGCCGGGTCTGCGTTGGTGCCAGCTCTGCCTCAGGGTAAGTCGGGGGATAATTCGCTGCCTTACACTGGGCCTGTGTGGCCCTAGGGGGCCTTGGGATCTGCGGCTCCTAATGGGGTAGGGGCTGCACCGGGTAGTGCTGGGGCTCCTTCATCTTTAGGTCTGGGGCAACAGGGCAACTGGATGTGGTCACAGGGCCAGTTTGGTCCATTTGGAAATTGGCCGGGTTCTGGGCAGCAGGGGGCAGCAGCGGGGCTGTCGAGTGGATGGGGTTTCCCATCTCCTTACGGGACAGTCACCTTTGGGGCTATGCCCTTTCGTGAGGTTGCCTTGCCCTTGGGGGATCACTTGCTTCCGGCCACAAGGGAAAAATCTTAAAAGGAGAATACGTAGACGTATTCTCCCTCTTATTTAGGGAATTGGAAAAGAAGGACAAGGAGGAGTTGGGTGATAAAGAGAAGGAGAAGCTGCAGAAAAGGAAGGTTGACAGGACCTGGGCCAATTGGCTTCTGGGTTTTTTCATATATGCGGGAGTGATAGCGCATGCGCAGCCCTGGCAGGCCGCTGCGCTGATTCAATATATGGACATCATATACAAGGGGTATACGATGTTCAGCGGCCTGGCCTGGATCCAATACAACCAGGAGTTCAGGATGAGGGCCGCTTTGTACCCTTTACTCCCTTGGGATCGGATTCACCAGCAGTTGTGGCTGCAGGTGATGTCACCTGCTCGGCCCAATTTGGGGGACCGATCCGACAGTGGTCACCTTGTATCCAAGGATTCCTCTTCTCCTTCCAGTGCATCAGTATCCTTCCGCAGCGCTGCAGGGCAGGCGGTTCAGCCCCGCTCGCTCTGCTGGGAGTTTGGGTCCCAGGGGGCGTGCAGTCGTAAAGCTTGCCAGTTCAAGCACGAATGCCCCCTGTGCACTGGCCCTCACTCTTTCAACAACTGTCCAAGAGTCCGGCCGCGCAAGGGTCAGAAAGGATCAGGGGGGGCCCTTCTCAATCTGGAGATAGGCCTCAGCCTGATGAAGGTGGGTCCTCTTGAGGTAGGGCTTCGCAGGTACCCCCGTAAGGGGGACAGTTTATATTTGTTAAAAGTTTTAGTTTCAGGTAGGGATGTTAAGTGATCAGGGGGTAAGGTAGCTCTGAGGTTGAGAAGGGTTGTTGTTCTTCCATTTTGAGTGTAGCCCTCTGGCTCTGGCATGACGTCAATTTTGCGGTTATTTGGAGTGAGGTTTTGTATCCATTTCTTTGAATCGGCGCAGCATATACGGCTGCTGCCCTGGGTTATCCTACTTTGTCCATTCAGCCTTGGCCGGTGGCGGTCTCAGGCTTACAAAGGTTTTATTCGCCCTTTGCTCTGCTGGTAGTTTTATTAGGAGTTTGGGTTTTATAACTTGTTTGTTTTTCCTTTTAGATGCTGTTGTTCCTGGCCGGAGGAGCAGAGTTCTCATCTGCGGGCACAGTCAAGCTCGGAGAACTGCTGTTGGCTCTCAGCTGGGGCTCAGCAAATAAAATATGTTATGGTGAAATGGCGGGGGCGCAGGGGTCTTCAGCGGCCTGGCTGGCTCCCCCCCCCCCTTGTTATTTCATGAGTGTTTGGGCCCTCCTCCGCAGGTAGTAATTTGTTCACCTGGGAGGTAGAGGATTTCAAGTACTTAAGGAACAGATGGTCTGGTACCATTATGGTTTGGTCGGCCATGATTCCGCGCTTGTGTGGCGCAGTGCTTGGAATTCAGCTGGGTTAGCAAGGGCTCGTTACAGAGCGAATAAGGAGATTCGCAAGGTTTTGGAGGGTGGTTGGGCCACTATTTGCCCCATCCAGATATTTCTAAGGAATGTCCTGACCTCTACAGAGGGGATGGGGTACATCTCTCGGAAAAGGGTAATATGCTTTTCCTGAGGGATTTGCGGCAACGGCTTGTGTTGGCGTTGTGCCTTTGGGTGGGTGCTAAGCCCTAAGTAGAGACTTGGCCTTAGTTATGGCAGGTTTTACAGGGTTTATGGCACCATGTGGCCTGGGGAGGACCGGTTAGCCTCCCCCGTTGGGAAGTTTGGTGTGGCCCGAGGTGTGTGAATGCAGACTGTCCTGGAGACTTGATTGGATGGGTGCCTTTCGCTGAGACTTGCGTCTGGTGTTTGGGCCCTCCGGTGCGAGCCTCCCTGCTGGGCCTGCCTGACGGGAGCTGTGACACACAGCTCCGGCTGGGGGGCCGGGACTCTCGCCCGCTGAAAAAGGCAGGGGAGTGGTCTGAGGAGACCCCTGGCCCTGACCTGGCTGCAGTTCGGTTGCCTTTGCCGTTTGCAGTGTTATTCAATAAAAGTGGCCCATATTTTCACCAATATAATTGTGTCCGCCTCTTTATTCCGACTTGGGGGGGCAACTACTAATCCCCCCAATCCCTGGATGCATAACATTTACAGTATGTATATTTCTTTAAAACTTTTGTATCCTACTTTTTGGCCTAAAATAGGTCTATGAAGTGGCTTCTATCAGTTAAAAAAAAACAATATAGTAAAATATAATGAAAGATTATAGTTTTGCTTTGTAGATGGGGGCTGGACTACATTTCATTTATTTAAAAGTAGCCCGAAATACTACAGCGATTTGATATAAACTGAAGGAATTCAGAAAAAAAACGCATCAGTGAGAAACATGGAAGTTTTACTAACAACCTCCCCACCCCACCCCCCTCCCAATCTGCTATATTCTCACCAAAGGAGATAATATACAGAATCAGCTCAAGTAAGTAATTCCATATGATGCTTTGTCACACACATACACACACACAAACAAGGGGGAGCGCTCTTGGCCACAGCTGCCACCTACTTATCCAGCAGACAGACATAACTGCCTGGAGAAACAACATACTATGATGCTAAAACTTAGCAATAGATTACACTGTTATTTGATTAACATGACCTAATAACAGATGTGCGCACATGCTAAATTGTGTGACTGATTGCTGATTTTCCGCAATTCCCTTCACCCTTCAATAGTCTTGTGAAGATGAAGGTCATTCAAATGCAGCTACATCCGAGGCACCAAGTGGAGTTAACAAACCCTAGGACGCATGCATTTTACCTAGCATCTTCATTTCAATTTATGGTAACAAAATGATATTCAGAATGGGAATCCTATTTTGGCTGCTGCCCCAAATAGCAAAAATATGATTGGACCAAATTTTTAAAAGGGCTAATCTCATTCACACAGCCCCCCCCCCCATATAATAACAAAGCAAAGTAATACTAAGCAAAGTAATACTTCTCTATGTCCATTTAAGTCAATTACTAAGCAATATAATTACTAAGCAAAGTAATACTTCTCTATGTCCATTTAAGTCAATTGATTTTAAAAGGTGTAACTGCTTAGAATTGCACTGTAAAACTGATACTTGCCTAGATTTTTTATTCTAAATATGTATAATATATTGGGTTCAATGCATGGATGAGGCGAGGCAGCAGTGATCAAAGCAAACCTCTTTTATTTTTATTAAGTACAGCTTTGCAGTGGCTGAACTCAAGACTGAGGAACTGGGCCAACCAACTATATACACTTCAAAGTTCCAACGCTAGGACACCATTGGATCATTCAAACCAGCAGGGCTGCGGGTTGGTTGTCGGGGTCGTCGGGGCTATCATCCTTGATCTCATCTTCTGCAGTTGCCCGGGACCTTAGCTGGTCGATGTGCCACCTAAGGGTGGACCCGACCTCTGTGGTCACCATGTAGGAGACCGACCCTAAAATCTTGGCGACTTTGGCCAGAATCTCTGTCACCTTCCTCTTCCTTAGAGGGCACTCGTGCTGCCCATTGTTCCCGAGTCCCCAAAGCTCAGTCCTACAGGCTCCAATGAGCCAGGCAGGAACCTATTTATACATGCTATTGATCAGCATACACAACAATATGGTTGCAATTTGTTTTTAGTTGATTCAAAACTAAAGAAACAATTCATAATTCGTTATTTGCCTGGGCTTTTCCGCCCTGACCCATAAGTGCCAATGCTTAGTGCATATTTAATCTCGTGAATTTTTCTATTTTAAGTGATAGCTATAAATCCAGAGGAGGAACTTTAGCAAGTTCTGTAATATTGTCTTTCTTCTTAACCATTGCTCACTGTTTTCCTCTCAGTCACAACCCACTTTTCCTTCTATCAATAGCCATTTCATTACTGAACAAAGTATGTTTTGTTGTTTTTCTTTCTTTTCTTTTTTTAAAAAAAATTACTTTGGCTGTAATTTGAAACCACCAAGGGAAATTACCAAAGTTCACCTAACTGAAGTTTCATTTATAGTGCATAATGCCAAAATCATTGTACTCAAAACACAAGTCTATTTTTTGTGACATCCTTAACACTATAATTTTCCACTTGGAAGAAAGGACATACAACTGCAGTTAAGTTTAGCATTAGTTGTGCTTCCAAAAAACTCTTTCATGTGTAATAATTAACTGGCCTTGTTTAGGTTTAGCATTTGTAAATATGAATATGCATGCACATATATTTGCACATAGACATTTTGGAAAAGGCTGGAATGGAATAGTTGGTCAAGAAGAATGAGCTCACAAATATTACAGAGTCTTTCTTTTCCTTTACAAAGTAAGGACCCATATATTACCAGTTACTGGCATCCTACCTTTTAAAAACCCTGCCTAAAATAAAAAAAACCACTTTTGTGACTGGAGTGAGGTTCCCCCTCCCTTCTTTATGTGTGATTAGGCTTAAGGCTGTGGCCAAAAGAGCCATATCATTAAGGGAAAGGAAAGGAATAGTTGACTTCTACTTCTGCTTGAATTTTTTTATCTTTCTCTACAATTTCTTTAAAGAGTCACAGTACCCCACCCCTGCCTCCCACCCCTTTCTGCCCCATGGGCTAAGCTGGTGGGCGGGGAAGGCATACGTGGTGACACAGAGAGGCTCCATGGCTGCTGTCAATCCAGTTGTTTCCAGAAGGTGGAGCGACTGCAAGCAGGAAACACACAGCCTCTCTGCTCCACTGCACACACCCTCCCTGCTCTCTTGCTTTGCTCAAGGGGGTGGCAGGGGCAGGGGGTACAGTTATTATATATTATATTATTCATTAGAATGAATATATTTAAAGGGTGGTATAATGAAAGGAGAGCCATACTCATAAAATTCCTAGCATATTCATACTTTGTTATCTTTCCTTTGCATTACACCACCCAAGATTGCAGCAGTAGCAGCGGCATCACTAGGGCGGGGCCAAGGGGGCCATCGGCCCTCCCCCAGAGCATTCTCATTGGCCCCAGGCACTGACCCATGGCCCCCCTTCGTCCTGGATTTACCCCCCCCCCCCGCAAGCACCACACGGGAGCCTGAGCATCCCCTTGGAGCCCCTCCGGTCTCTGCTCCTCTTAAATAAGGCGCCCTCCCATCAACGAAGCTGACTCATAGCGCCGGCTGTGAGCGTGCCTTGAAAACCAGGAGCACCTTGATTCAGACAGGCATCCTTTGCAGGTGTGGGGGAGGTCATGGTCCCCCCCCTCCCCGGGTACTAGAAGAAGGGGAACTCTTAAAAGTTACCTAAACGTTCTGCTATTTATATCCCGTTTAAACTTTTTTTTTTCTTTACGCGTCATACATTCACAGGCAGGCAGGCTGAACCCAGAGCAATAAAGTACCAGCTGGATTCAGTAAATCAGTTTTCCCTCTGGCATGGCAGCGGCGGGATAAAAGAAAGGGGTGCAGTTTGGGGGTCCTCTCTTAGGTTAGCTTGGGCCTTAAAGACCCAGGGGAAGGAGAACGATTACCCTCAGGCTTGCGTCTTGGGCGAAAACGCTTGGCGTCTGCACACCCGAGCTTAAATTGGCTCCCCACTCCACCCCACCCCCGAAGCACTATCTCTAGGGCGCATGCTGCAGCTTTTCTCTTGCTGTTCAAAGTTTAAACCGGAGACACGAGCGACGAGCAGACACGTGTAAAAGCCCGCTGTCCGTTTAAACCAGTCAGATCTCACATCCGCGTTAAAAGTATCTTCTGTATTGTATTAACATTCATAGCTGGCCTGAAGATTCAGAGGAGGATTTAAAGTCTGGAAAGCGAAAACATGTTTAGTGTCATTTGGTCGCTTAACCACACCATTTTGTGTCGGCTCGGGCTATGGCTAGGAGACATTTAGAGGCACTCATGTTCTATTCTCCTTTGGTTCCGGCCCTGTTTCGATTCAAATGGAAGTAAAAAGTGTGTGGCAACGTCATATCGAGTTTTGTGCTTGTGCTGGCCGCAAAAACTGTCCAAACCGGGGTGTAAGAGAGACAGAGAGAGAATGTGCATGGGGGGTGGTGGGCTTCCAAAACTCCAACAGGGTTGGATTACGGGGGCTGGTCACGTGACCAGAGAGGGCTGGTCATGTGACCAGAGGGTGGATGAGGGAGGGGCCATGTGAAGTGGGTGGGGTTGTGTGCGGAGGGGGTGACGCAGCCCTCCAAAAGGGGTGATGCCCAATGGGGGGGGTGACTTGAATCAGTTACACCCCAGGGTGCAACCCACCCTAGTGATGCCTCTGAGCAGTAGTGTTTGCAGCTGCATCATCAAAGGCATGCCACAGTCATTTGAATGCAAAAACAGACGAGAGACTGTGGACATGATATCAATGTGGTGTTCTTTGTGCACTTTTCCATATTTCTACCACAGAATTTCCACACCTACTGTAGTTAAGAGAATGCTTTTGCTGCACTGGGAGTCTGTGCCCTCTTGGTAGGAAAGGTGAAATTTCGATTACAGATATGTTGGAGATACCAAAAGAGAATGCTGCCTGAAGTGGCTTTTCCCCAATTTCCCCCTCTCTACACTGCCTGCTTCTCCCTTCCTTTGGGAGCCAAACTGGTTAGCACTTCTTCCCTCTGGATGTCTTGAAACATATCACACTAAGCCGTGTATGCCTGCCTAACAGGACTTACTGAACTCTCACATATACCAATACCTTGTGATAATAGAAAAGGAGGCAAGGGTGCTATGAAGGCAGCAGAGGCAAGAGTTAGTTTGTGGAGAACAGACAGAGGCTGCTGACCCCAAAAGCAACAGCCTGACATGACCATATGACCTTTCCTTATTGTAGAACAACCAGAAATGCTGAAGGCAAAAATCACATCCTCAGCCAGGCATTTTTCATAGCAAAGCAGAAATGGTTGTAACGTAGCAAAACTATATGCATGTATGCAAAGTATGTGCATAAGTCTCTGAGGTTTTATCTCAGCTATTTTATACAAACAGCACCTCCCTGGCACCAGACATGCATAAATAGTGTCAAATGCTGTCTCAGCTTTTAAAAGAAATATGTAATGGGGAAGCTGATCCAAAAACAAGCAGCAGGTAAATGCACAGTGGTCTGAATTATGGCTGCTTCACTGATCACAAAACATAAACATTAAGTATACAGCCTATTAAAGAAAATTCAAAGTGAATATTGATATTGTGAGGGAATTTGTAGTTAAAATGCCTTTATCTCTGTCTTTTCTAAAATATCATGTAAAGACTAAAAATTACGCAAAACCATTCCAGTACTAATCTCTCTCTTTCCCTACAGTGTCTTTAAAATTTATATATATATTCAGGCCTTAGATTCAGTGGGAGCTCACAGGAGAGCAGCTCCAGAACCTCCCTGTCCATTGAATAGTATGTGCAGCTGCATAACAATCCCTGGATGAGCTCCACCACCTATTTTTCTACAAAATAACCCCTGTGTGTGTGTGTATATATATATAAAATCTCTGAAAGTATAGAAACATTTTGATTTATAAAGAATACCACAAAATACCCTCTTTGAAGATACAATTTTGCATAGCAGTAAAAAGTATATTGGGGTAGAATGTTTCTTTATTTGTGCAGAGTAAACATATGCTCACATTAAAAATTTCCTGTTCAGTCTTACATTTTAAATCTTGTTTAATGCTTGCTCACTAGTATCACCTGCTTAATACTGGAAGAAAAGTAACAGTTTTACAAGTATGTACGTTCAAGTAAAGTATTACCTTATTTGCAGTGCTTCCTTAAGAATACTTTCCTAGGAGTAAGCCCCATTGAATAGACCTGAATAACTTTTTGAGTAGGAGGGCTGTCTTTAGGCCAAGATGTTATCTTGCTGATACTTCTGCCAGTTTTCTAATCCCAACCACTTCTGCCCAGAGATACTTTGTGAAAAATGAATGCAAGTCAGAACTATGAATTAAAAAACACTTACCTCTTTAGCTCGGCGATAATATGTAAATGTTGAAATAACTCTCCCAGTGTGCTGAATGTAATTAGTCCTCAGTGCTGAAAACTGTAGAATACAAGGAAATGTAAATGTGTCGTTGTGCTGGAATGCACAGTACAAATGAAATTAGGTGGGGCTGTATTGCTCTGGGTGTAATAGAGCACCTGAGAACCAGACTGACCTGCTTCTCAGCTGTCGTAGTTGAGACATATTCTGACAGAGGACACAGAATTAGACGCTTTCAATATGAAATGGACAGAATTCCACTATTCCAAAGAAAAGGTGCTTTAGATAAGAAGAAATGTGTTTAAACCAGTAGTTTCTTTAGCATTCTTTTATTCCAAAGCTGAAGTCACAAAGGGGTTGTCTTTGCAAGATGAGGAAGTAATATTTTTGCATGTACTTTTTTTAAGGGAGAGTAAATATGAAAATAATTTAGTAAAGTTGTGATTCAACTTTTACTGGGTTGGATTCAGGGGTCATTTCATAGAAAAAGAGGTCCCAGAGCTCATTAGCATAACACATTTGCATATGCCACGCACCCCTGACATCACCAGGTGTACTAAATTATATCAGCTCAGCATCTACCTTAAAATGCTTCTTGAATCATGATTGTCATAATAAAACCATACTCCCATCATACTTTTTAGATTACTTTCTTCGATGTGGCCACAGTGGCATGATGAAGATTTCCATCTGTCTGCTGTATACGTTTGGGTTATTTTCTCTTTTTTTGTGGGGGGGGGGAATATTAGAAAGTTTGTCAGATCGTAGAGTTCAGCAGAATTCTCACAGGGGGGTTGAACAATGGAGCCCAGAAGCAAGAATTTATTTTGGGGAGAGGGGGGAGTAAAAAAGAAAGGGGGAGAGGGGGGAGTAAAAATGTTGAAGTTCCAGAGCTCTGCTCCTGTGAGCTCCTGCCCAAAATGAGGCCTGGTTGGATCTAAGAGGCAGCATTCTGATCAAGAATCAATTTCTCTTCCTTAGACAACCCCCACTGTCATAGGAAAAGGTGCTCCTGAAGATTTGGGAGCATCTTGAAGGGGAAATCTACAGAAACTGCAGACTTCCCCATGTGCAAGAGAAAATACTGCCCAATTGTTCAATAGCTATGGGTGGGGCATAGAATTTTCCTAGAATCATAGTTGAGACAACAGAGATTAGTTTCCCTGGGGGGAAATGGCAACTTCAGAGGTGGACTTTCAGGTATTCCATCCCAGAACTCTTTTTCCTTCCAAAACTCTACCCTCCCCAAGCACCATTCCCAAATCTTCAGGAATCCCCCAAGCCAGAGTTGGCAATCTTACCAGGGGCATCTTTAAATCAAACACATGCCCTCTTAATCCATTTTTAATTTAACAAACACTGCAATCAAAAGGCATATGTACAGTACCCAGATTCCTCCTTTTAAACAACTCTTCATGGTTCAGGTGCCTAATGCTCTCTATTCACTGTGGGTTTAAAGAAAATGTTGGAAAATCTAATCTTGCCAGTCTCAAAGCAGTCCATTTAAGTACATACCGTTAATATCTGCCAGGGCAGACACATCTCCCAGAGGGCATGACTTGTTCCATGTATGAGGTGTATTTACAATGTGCAATTTAACACAGATCTAATCAAGATTATAGTATTCCTGGCTGTTCTTTTCCAAATGTACTCTGCATCGATAATGTGTGGGGAAAGGGACTCCAGTGCTATAGGAATGTGTGGTTAGTAAGTGGAACAGTCTGGTTAGTTTCCACTCAGGATTCTTGAAAACCATAAATACTGTTTATACACCTTCAGTATTTTTAAGTGAGAAATCCATATAGCTGCGTGTAGTGATATTAAAGGCAAAATATGCTACATCTATACATGGTTTTTTCTAGTCACAGTCTATTACAAGAACCTGACATTCATTTTATGACACTGGTGCTGATCTTGTGGAGTGTTGTGGTACTTAGGGATTTATGGTTTTCAACATGTTAATGCCAGATCACAAACTTGGAAGAAGTCCATGAGATGCGGTCATGAAAGAACCTAGTTTCAAGACAGGAATGGGTATAAATCAAGCCACAAAGCAAAATTCATCACAAGCTGAAGCCAGGGCCTTGCTTCATTCAGCCAAATGTCTTTCCTTGTATTTTTAAAATGCAACTCTGACTGCAGCAATTAGGGGTGCAGCGAAGTCTGAACATAGCAAAAAGCATTCTAGGATCACCTAGACTTCCCTTTCTCCAAGACTGAAGCAAACTTGCTTAACACCGGCCCATAGCCATGGAGGGCTTGTGGGTGTACTGCCCCAGACGTCCAGACGGCCCTCTGGGGTGCAACTTGCTTTTTTTCCCTCTCTTTTTTTGCCATGGCTGAGCTGGTGAAGCATCATCAGTGGCTGAGCAGGGCACAGTGCATTGCAGCAGCAAAAGCAGCAGGTGGAAACGAGGGAAGGGGATGCTGCATGGAATGGGCTGGGGAGGGGGTGATGGATGGAGCTGCTGGCTGCAAAGCACCAGTGTGAGAGAAAGGGAGGTGGAAGTAAACCCCCCTGCTTGCACGCAATGTGCAGTCCCTTCTTGACTCCAGCATTTTAGGGTTGGCTGCCTTGACTTGGCCACTTTCAGAGCCTCTAGCTGTTGCCCCTACCCCAAAAGCTTCTGAAAAGCATCAAGCCCCACGGTGGATAGGAAAGGGTGCCTCTTGACTTTTTAAAAAGCCCCTCAACTTTAAAAATCCTAGCTATGCCACTGGCTTAACAGATCATACAACCAAGCCTGAAACCTGCTTCAGTAATTGCCAGTCTGCAGGTCATTTTCTCCAATAGTCTAGTCTTTCTCTCTTCCTTTCCTTATACCCAGCTCAGCCAAATCTTGCAAAGCAATAGTTAGGCTGCTGCAGCAAGATAAAACCAACTTTCCCTCCTTTAATTTCTCTCCCTCTTTTCCATATGTTTTTCATTCATTTTGGTCATCCTTAACCTAATTTTTCCATGTACCCCACTCCTTTTATTTTCACTTCTTTATTTGAAGACTTTCTCATCCCTATCCTGCTTGGTGACTGAATGTATTTAAGAGTAGTATAGCAGCAACTTGTTAATATGAACAGAAGGCACTGGGTTTGCTGGGTACTGTACATTGTACTGGTTCTGCTGAGCTTCCAACTCCTCCACCCTTGCTTGGACTGTGATTTTGTGCTTGACATCAGCTGGCATTGACACAATGGCACTGGGTTTTGCTGGACACTCTATGATTCCACTGGTACTGCTGTTTACTCCATAAATTGCACTGGTTCTGCTGTGCTTGTTTGGAATGGTCAGCTTTTGGGCTTCAGAATGGAGAACAGAAGCCCTTCAAGTACCTGCACAGAACTCAAGTGGTATGATGGGTTTTTGTTGTTGTTGTTTTTTTGCTGTCAAGTCACAGCTGATTTATGGTGACCCTGTAGGATTTTCAAGGCAAAAGACATTTGGAAGAGGTTTGCCATTTCCTGCCTTCACTGTGGCCCTACTTAGCTTCTGAGATCTTATGAGATCAAGCTATCCTCAGGGGTAGGCTGAGAGTAATGTGACTGACCCAAAATCTCCCAGCAAGCTTCCATGGCACAAATGGGAATTTGAACCTGGATTTCCCTGATTCTAGTCTGACACTTTATCTACTACACCACACTGGCTCTCATAGTTTGTTCAAATATGTATCTTTTTTACAGGCATGGTTATATATGAATTTAAATAAAAGAAATTTTTCACTGTCTGCATTTCTTTTCTGGTCACTGAAACAAAGATCCATTCCACAGTAGCAGTTGCTTCATCCCCAGACTTCTGCTTTCCCAGAATCAAGTGATTAATTTCCCACCAATTGCTGTGCAGCCACATGCTGACCTGCAGATCCCTCCAATTCCCCTGCATCTTCTTGAACAAAGTCTGGGTCTGTTTTTCATGGTTTCTATAAACCCCATTTAAAATGACTGCAGTTTCTTCCAATGGGGTTTGCAAGGCTACAACCCTTGAAATGATTTGGTTTGTGAAAAAAAAAAAATTCTGGTTAAATTTTGCAAATGACATGAACTGCATTTTTCCAGTTTGTGCCCATCCCTAATCAAGACCTTAATCTTAGTTATGCAGAAAGAACATTCAATATCTGCCATTTTACCATCTTCATCTGCCCTGCAACTCGACAGAAAGGTAGAGTGGGCTCAAACATGGGAAAACATTCATAGTACAAATATTGTCCTGTGCAGTTGGTTCCCTAGTAAATAATATTTTAAGCATCATATTTTAGTAAATAATATTTTAATATTTTAAGCATCATATTGTGACTAATAAGTGTCTCTGCACTACTGAAGCTCTCCAAAACTTGGCATGGTTTTCTGGAGAATCCTTAGAACAGACACTAAGATAATAAGAATAAATCCGGGGAAGAGTAAAAGCCTATAAATGTCAATTAACCTTTTTGTTTTGAATTCATTCAGAACTTTTACAAAATCAAGATACATAAACTATGTCCCATGGTTTTCTTGTGTGAAAGCAAATTTGGCTTTATCATTTATCATTTAGTTCATTTATCATTTAGTTCTTAGCAGGGGTCATTTTATAGAAAAATAGGTGGTGGAGCTCATTACCACAACTCATTAGCATATCCCCCCGCCACCAAAAGCAACCTTATGCAAGAAAGGAGAGCCCTGGGCAAGCGAGGCCTGCTTGGGCTGGCTAGAGATCCAGTCAGCCAAAGCAGACCTCGCTCGCCTGTGGCTCTCCTGGGCTGCCCCCCTCCTAGTCAAAAGGCCACTATACTACCTGCCACCCAAAATCACATAAGAAGAGGAGAAAGGGTGGTGCAGGCTTCTCCAGGGGTTAATGAGGGCTGCTGGGGGCATGGCAAAGCTGGCTGACCGCCCACTCTCCTAATCCAGGGATTGTTATGCAGCTGCACCTACTATTCAATGGACAAGATAGGTGGGGAGGAAGACGGGGGGCCCTCAGAAAGGTTCAAGAGCTGCGCTCCTGTGAGCTCCTGCTGAATCTGAGGCCTGGTTCTTAGAATAATCTTGTGTGAAAACCTATCCAGTGCTTTCAAATAAAGCATGTGGTACTATGAAACTTTTGTACCAAAAGCCAGTATGAGTTACAATGGCAGCACAGAAAACCTACATTTAGAAGGAGACGCCACAGGAATAATATTTCATAGTTTCCAGATTCAGTTGTATTATACACAAGGGCTCTGAGACTGGGAGAACCCCAACTAGATGGTCTAGTAAGTTTTACAGTATTCTAAAAGCAATTCAATCATTTGTGTTCCTTGATCACTTTTAGAAGTTGGAATGTTGGTGTTATAAATTAAGGCTTGATTATGATATTAACATATACCTAATCCTTTTCATAGCTACAGTTTTCTTAGAGTTTTGGAAAAGACGGAGAGCTGTACTGACCTATGACTGGGATCTAATAGACTGGGAGGATGAAGAGGTAAGGTTCTCAAGAGATAGTATATAATGGGTAGTGGTAAAATATTGCCAGTTGGAATAATAACATTGCATCTGATGCTGATTTGCAGTTTAAGTGCTTTGGCTCAGAACTGAGTTTTGCTTGATTTTTCTACTTCTAATATGATAGTGACTAATTCCACACAGGGATTATTCCTGACATGGACAAAAGAGAGCCATCCATACACATCATGCCCAATTTTGGAATGACAAGATCCTTTTTTTGGTTTTCTTCTCTTTACTCCCAAGAAAATATAGACCTCATTTTCTTCAAAGTAAACAAGAAAGTGTGGGGTGACTGGGGGCAGATTGCCATCTGGAGATTCCCATGTAGCCACCACTGGGAGGGAGAATGGAGCTGAGCTCCACCTTCAAAATGGCTGAGTTAAACTCTGCGTTCTAAGCCCTATGGGGAATAGGCAGAATAGAAATATACTAAAATAAAATAAAATAAAATAAATAAATTCTCACCCTTTCAGGTGGGATAAAGAAAAGAAAGAAAAAACTTTAAAGGGCTTTTAGCGGGAGGTTGCAGGCTTTATTGGGGGGCTGTGCAAAACACATATATGACAGGGAAGAACGGTGACAGAATGGGGTATGTGGATTTTGTTTTCTTCCATTCCTGTGGTGCTTGATGCTTCCCCTGTGTGGAAGCAGTCAATATGAGGCAGAGAAACTTTTAAATATATAATATTAAGAAGAACAATGGAAACCTTCGTGGTTATAGCAAGGTATGAGAGAATTAGACCATGATTCTATGCAAGTTCATGAAGAAGGCTTGGAGGGCAGTGGCAATGGTGAGACCAGTTCCCAGAAGGAACAGTTAGTATTGGAATGTTGTAGTATTTGGTCATGATAATATGATACATTTTTCACATCTGCCCATTGGAACATTGTTAGTATATGTGCAGGCATCAGACCACTGCTGACAGCACAGGATCTAAATGACAGTAGATGATCTGGCTGGCAGGGGCAGTTGTCAGACTGCCAGATTGCATCAGCCAGGCTGAGGTGAGCGTGACTCAGCACAAACCTGATTGGTCCATCACCTGGAAGAATTGTATAAATGTACAGAAGTACTTCACTACTTGTGGAGGTTGGATGGTGAATTGTTAGCGGAGCATTTTGACAGTCTGTATCATAATTGTAAATAAAGTGTATATAGCTAGTTTAAACACAGCTGTGTACAGGACTGGATTTATTGGCGTCTTCAGAGCTCTTACTCAGTAAACGCGGAAGACCAACACGGTCTAGCTAAGATAGAAATGAACTGCATATCTGTTAAGAGGAGAAAATTTGTGGTTCCATTTAGATAACCCTCAAGATTTCCATTGTCTTGTGCCATGAAACACCCATTCTGATTTTTCTCATTTATGTATAAATGAACACATAGAAGGGGTTATCAGGGTCACACCCATTGAACCTGCCCCAAGCCTCATGTATTCAAAGGTACTACTTGCTCAGAGCCTTTATTCATATGCACAATGCTCATATTATTCTCTACACACATGGGAATCTCCATTTTCCAAGCTTTCAGTACTGAATAGCACACACTGGAACACCTATGTAAGCAGGTTCTGTGGAAATGATACCTTTGGATGCATCACGAGAAGGGCAACCAGAGATAAACCTGATCACACAGCTATGCAGTCATTTATACCCTAATAAACATCCGAAAAGGGTGAATTTACCATACTTTATAAATGAATAGTCTCTGCTGTTTTCAGCTCTTGATTTCTCTAATTGCACTAAAAATCCCTTTTGATTTTCAGGGTTCTTGCAGTGCAGTTTTGTATGAGAATGTTAAATTCAAAAATAATGTAAACGTTGGTTTCTGATGTATATTCAGCATGTGAATAGTACCAATAAAATCAACATTATGCCAGATGTATATGCTCTTTATCTCACTCTGAACTGAAAGAAATCTTTGTAATTGCAGGAAGAGCTTCGCCCCCAGTTTGAAGCAAAATATTCCCAAGTGGAACGAGTCAATCCCATAACAGGGAAGCCTGAACCTTTTCAACCATTCCCTGACAAACTTAGTCGACTGATGGTGTCTGTGTCAGGAATATTCTTCATGGTAAAGACTCTAAAAATGATAGAAATTTTGTAAATGTCTTGTGGACTATTTCATGACAACATAAATTGCAAAGAGAATAAATTTAGGGCAACTACTGTAAAATAAGAGAACAAAGATCAATGTTGGTGATTCATGTCTTAGACCTAGACAATTCTGGAAAAAATGCAGTTATGAATATTTAAATTTCAACTATGTAATACTTCCGTCAGAACACTGAGTTCTTTAAATAAATGAGATGAGTTTAAAAGTTCTTTAAAGAGTACTTTCATAAACTTCTTGCAGATGTAGTTTATTTGTAAGATGTCCATTTTTAATAAGTATATTCAATTTTCTGTCTACAGATATCATTAGTACTCACAGCTGTATTTGCAGTTGTAGTATATCGCTTGGTGGCTATGGAACAGTTTGCCTCTTTCCAGTGGTATTTTATCAAAAAGTACTGGCAGTTTGCAACATCAGGCACTGGAGTCTGCATCAACTTTATGATTATCATGTCACTTAATGTTGTAAGTTCTTGATTTTCAGTGATTTACAAAGAATGATCCAAACAACATATCTATTATTGAAATATTGAACTGGTCTATCTAGAAGTGGTGTGATCTAAGCTAAATGAAAATAAAATTATTCTAGTATACTATCTAATATTGCTTATATTCTAAGCAATTTTATATGCAATTTGCCCCACGCACCATGTAAATGAATACTCAAGGCAATAGTTTGGGCTTAACTAGATTATTTAATTAATTAAACTATGTTATACTATTGAATATGCTTACATATTTAAAGAGATAGGTTGTGCTGGGTAGCCTGGCTGGGCTGCCTTTGTTGGGCAGTCCCACCATGACATCCAGTGTCTTTCACTAGCCTTGTTTATCATCATCTGCACACAGTGTGTCAAGAGTTGCACAGCGCAAGAGTTGTACAGTGCTAGCCCCCTTCCATGAAGCACCTCACATACACTACCAGGTTCAGCAAGATGTTGCTCAGCACCAAGGGCTCACCTTCCCAGTTGCACCCCACCACACAGCCAGTGATGCACTGTTCCAGACACACTCTCCCCCACTTTAGATGTCTCTGGGTGTTTGCCAGTCATCCCTATCTATCCTGACTGGCCTATTCTATCCCTGCAAAACTAGTTTTGACTAACCAGTCAACTGACCAAGCCTATTTAGCCCAACTCCACTATGGTATTATGAAGCTGGCAAAAAAAGGGGGGCTCCCTTTATAGCCCATCCATGGAACACCACACACACACACCCTGAAGTTCTGACTTGGACTCAACAGGCTACCAGCTAATCCTGTATTGTCTAAAAGGAGGGTCAGTGGGTTAGCAGCCAACAACAAAAGGCTGGCTGGAGGGGCAGGGGTAGATAGAATATAAGCTTGCAAGCTGCAGCTTCCAACTGGCTATCCTGCATAAGTTGGCTTCTCTTATGTTCTATGTTCTTAATTCAACATGTAGGATACAGGACACACCTAAATAAAAGTGAATGGTGCAACAAGATTATCTCTTAATTTTTTAAGCATTTTAGCCTCCGTTTTATTATTTGAGAATCTCAGCACTAGGCCATATTTTCCAGGCTTTGCAGTATACCTCTGTGATCTCCAGTGCTGCTGCTGATTCTTCATTTTGTAAAATGTTTTCTTCTAAATGTCTTCCTAACAAATATCTACTAAACAAGGCAAAGCTCATGTATCCTAGCAATCTGCAGCATTATGCTTATCAGTGGCATTGTGTACTAAATGCTCTGATAAGTAGATTTGTCTAGGCTTTTGTAATGTTATTTGAAGTTCCACATTTGTAACATGGCAAGTTTAGACACGTTGGTGAGAAAAACAAAACTTACAAATGCAGAGATACTCCAGGAAACGAATTTCAGTTTTACATCTAGCCATGCCCTAGGGCTGAGGTTCAAGTTTATAGTGTGGGCAGAGAGTTTAATTTCACTCATCTTTCTTTGCCTCCCAGTACACACATAAACCAGAAATTCCTGTCTAGTGACGTCTTTCTAGTAGAAATGAGTCATATAGTGTAAGTATACGTATAATATGTTATATAAGGAGTACCCATCATCACAGTGCATTATTTTATTTAGAGACATATCAGACTTATCATATGCACAGTATTTTGGATACTATAATTTCGGATATATTATCATCATTGATGGTAGAAAAAAGTGGGAGTTTCAGCCAATTCTTCCCTACCACTGCAGACTCCCACTCTTCCCCCTTGCTGTTCCTGAGGGTCCTCTGCCCTCACTGAGGGCAACAGCTGAGGGAAATAGTGGACTGTAACAGGTCACGAAGCAGGACACAAAGGCAGGAAAGTTCCATTCTGTCAGTAGTGCCCCACTGCCTGACTTTAGACACGGTCTACTTAATTTTAGCTTGATGGGAGGGGGTTTCTTCTAACAGTTATTAAGTTGCATCTTTCAAAGCAAAAAATAAAGATATGGCATTTTGTCTGACAGGCCGGTAATGAGAGAAATCCAAGGCAGATAATAAAAAGCACGAAACTATGAGTATTTCTCATTAAAAGCGTAAGATCTAGACCATCTTTTCCTTCACATACCATTCTTTAATAGGACACTTTTTTCTTCGCCTTACATAGAGATGAACTCATATGATTTATTTCAGCATTGCTGGTAAAGAGCAATTGAAGTAGAAATGCATTTTTATTTTAACTCCTGGGGTTAGGGAAGGTAACATTTTCCTTCATTTTTTAGAGTTTCATAACTAAATAATTTCCTTTTTGAAATTGTATTTTTAATTCCTATGTTTTTCTCAACTTTGTTTTAGGTATATGAAAAGGTTGCCTATCTCTTAACAGATTTAGGTAGGTAGTTGCACTGATACATTAAATATTGCTGTGATGCTTCATTTCTCTGTGGTTAGGAAAGAGTGGACAAAGTACTTAACAGAAATACATTATCATAATGTAGGGTTGCCAAGTCCAATTCAAGAAATATCTGGGGACTTTGGGGGTGGAGCCAGGAGACATTGGGGGCGGAGCCAGGAGCATGGGTGTGATAAGCAGAATTGAACTCCAAGGGAGTTCTGGCCATCACATTTAAAGGGACAGCACACCTTTTAAAATGCCTTCCTTCCATAGAAAATAATGAAGGATAGGGGCATCTTCTTTTGGGGCTCATAGAATTGGACCCCCTGGCCCAATACTTTTGAAACTTGGGGGGCATTTTTGGAAGAGGCACTAGATGCTATACTGAAAATTTGGCACCTCTACCTCAAAAAACAGCCCCCCCAGAGCCCCCGATACCCGTGGATCAATACCCCATCATTCCTTATGGGAATTGTTCATGGAGGTGCATAATGGCTGTGGGGGTGGGGCTTCCCCCGCCGGCCAGCTGGCTGGGGGAGGGGGGAAGCCTGTAAAACTGGGGGATCCCCCGCTGGGACCTGGGGATTGGGAAGCCTATCATAATGTCATTTTATTACTGAAGGCAAAACCAGATGAGAGTACACATGATCCTATTTTATTATTTTTATAGGGGTATCCATAATGGTAATTTTGTGTTTTCCCCCTTGAGGCAAAGAGTAGCTTCAAAGTTAAATTAGTTCAAATGAATGAAGAAAGGGTTAACCTTCTCCTGTCCAGCACCACAACCCTAATCAAAACTCCCCTCAATCCAATGAACGCCTGTAACTTTTCCCCTAGAATAAGTGTAGTGAATAGATCCCATGTAGACATATTTATTTGTTTTAACTTTTTATTTTGAAATTTTTATAAAATAGTACAAATACAAAACCAATTTGCAGAAATATAACAGCAACAACTCCAAATAAATAAGAGAATAAAGTATTTTTAAAAGATAGAAGGCTAAACAATTATATTTAATAGATTAGTAGAAGGCTAAACAGTTATATTTTGATTTTCTATAGAGTTTTTTAAAAGGGAACACTTTTTCTAAAAAGTAGGACTTCAAGGGTTCTCAACAGTTGCGATCTGAACAGAAATCAGTAGACATTTTTTGTACAATTCTTACTGTTTGTTTATAGTACTGTATGGGCTTTTTTAGTGCTTGATTATCTTTTAAGAGAAATAAAAAATTATTTTAAAAAAAAAGAAATCTGTAGACATTTTTGAGGCAAACTCTCTTCCTATGACAAATAGGTTGAAAGGCAAATAGATTGAAAGGTGTGGTCATATATACAATCAAGGTTATTTTACTTGTTCTCAGCACATGCAAATGTTAGAATATAAATGAAAGGAGCCTGATAATTTTTCTGGCCATTCATTTATTATTATTTTTAAATGGATGTAATTTGAGTAGTGTGTGCTTGTCTTTGACATGGAGAGCAAGATGCGGCTGAGTGTGTTAGTGAAAGTCATCTTCCAGACTAGGAGATCTAGATCAGGAAATATTAATTTATTTTCTAATTAGTAATGTGTACTCTTTCATTCTTGTAGAACATCCTAGAACAGATTCAGAGTGGGAAAACAGTTTTGCCTTGAAAATGTTTCTTTTCCAATTTGTCAACTTAAACAGTTCTATTTTCTACATTGCATTTTTCCTTGGAAGGTAAGTTAATTTCAAATGAGTTAAGGAACTCTCAGAAAATTAAGTAACAAAAATCATGATGAAACATCATGGATATATTACATTGGTTTGTTGATGGCTGGAGATGTTTGTGGCTTTAAATAAAGACTGGATACTAAGGGCACAATCCAGAGAAAGTAAGTTGTATGCTTGACTGCCCAAGTGTTGGCCCAATTTAAGTGAGTCCTTGTGGATTTGTGTGTGGGTTCAGAGTCTCATTTAAACTGTGTTGCAACCTGTGCCAAACAGTTGTGCATATTTAATGTCATGTCAGAAACCTGTAGCCCCAGCAGATCTTGTTTTGGTAGGCAAATTAACTGTGTGCAGAGCTTTTTTTGAGCTGGAATGCACCAGAATCCTGTTCTAGCTGTCTTGGCCAGGGCTCTGGCTCAAAACAAGGTCTCCACCCTTGTGACAGCCATGCTCCCAGTCCAGGTGTGGCCTCAAGAGCCCCTGCTGTGGAGAAGTCTCGCAATTTCCACATCAACGCCTTGCTGGCTGCCAAGGCCCCTAGGCAGCAGTACTGAGGCAACACCATTGGCCCTAATTTCTACTATCCCCTCTTTGCCATCTTCATGCGGCTTTCCTTCCTGGCCTTCCAGCTCAGGCTGCTCTTTGCCTGGTTCTGCAAACACCACTCTTGCAGTGCTCATGGCAGTCGCCAAAGGCACCGCCAGCAGGATGAGCACTGGCAATGCTCCTGAGATGGTGAGAACCTGCCACAAGTGTGCTGTCAAGTGTATCTCCATGGTGTTGCACATCAACGATGGCAAAACTGGTAAGTGGAGGATCTTAGCAGCAGCAGCTGGATTATTGAGCCTTGGGGGAGGGGGGAAGCTCTGTGATGAGAGAGAAGGAGATGAGCCCCTTGAATGGTTAGTCTTGTGAAAGGATGAGAATAAATTCAGAAGTAAAAGTACAGGCTGTGACTTGTTGCCCTCAAAAGTTAAACCTTAACCAATTGTAGTGCTTTAAAGAAAAAGTAAACAATTGATAAGACTTTAAAAAAAAATAATCTTGAAATGCATCTTTTTAACTAGCACCAGCCAACTGCAAACTTCATATTGTAATTGGAAAGAAGTAGGTCCACAGTAGTCAAATATTGTATTACTCTGGTAACAACCCTCTGGTATCTTGAATAAGAAATTTACTTTTTATTTTTAATTTCCAATATGGTATCTTTGGGCACTCTTAGGATATTAGGGTTGCAATTGTATGCATGCTTGAGAGCTGGTCTTGTTTAATTTAATGGGACATCTGAATTGTGCTATACTACTGTTAAATTTTGGGTAATAGATCACATAGATCAACATTGCTTAGGTTTTGTACACAGTCTGCAGTTTTGATGATGTGTTGGTTAAAGTACAGCTGTTATTCAGTTTGAACTGGATTAATGCAGATACCGGTCAGTAAAAGTTTGGTGACCTCACTGACACATGTCATGCAGCAATGATATAGTCAGGGCTCTTTTTTTAGCAGGAGCTCCTCTGAATATTAGGCCATGTCCCCCTGATGTAGCCAATCCTCCAAGAGCTTAGAGGGCTCTTAGTACAGGGCCTACTGTAAGTTCTTGAGGATGAGCTACATCAGGGGGCATGGCCTACTATGTAGAGGAGATCCTGCTAGAAAAAAAGCCCTGGTACTTGTTCCTGGATAATGATACTGATTTGTGTGTAGTTATTTAAATATAACCAGCTTTTCTTTCACACTTTGCAGTAAGACGTATGGGCCTGATTTGTCTAGGCACAAATTCTAAATGCACTTGGGGTGTTTAAATCCAAACTAAAATCAATGGAATTTAAGCTTCCTTTGTGGTGGGTTTCAGCCCAATCTTATTTGTGCTTACTTGAAAGTAAGCCGCACAAAAACAATGACATTTGTACATAGTACTATAGATTTACAGTCCAATCCTATGTATGCTTACTTGGCAGTAAGACCCATTGAATTCAGTGGAACTTCTTATTAATGCTGCTTAGGAAACTTTTTTTAAAAATGCTTTAAGTATTTTAAAATCCTGGAAACTTTGTATGTTTGTATTTCTTTTTGCATGTCTTGTGTTAGGACTTCAATAACAATAAACAAACATTCTGCTTAGGAGTATAGTTTCAGTTTTTTTGGTTGTACTTGGAATATTGTGAAGTTAATGTGCCCTTTACTGTCCAACATCCTTCAGACCTAACCTAAAGTACTAGGTGTTGTGCTAAGCCCATATATGTTTCTACTTGACCACACTTCCAGTGATGTCAGGGGCTGTGGCCTAATATGCTAATGAGTTCCTGCTGGGCTTTCCCTACAAAAAAAGAGGCTATGTGCAGTTCCTTTGCACAGGTAGCTAGCAGTGAGATAGTATGTGATTGCAGTTTCATGGGTGAGTTATCGTTAGATTGTATGAAAAGAGACCCATATATTTCATCCTGGACAGCAGTGCTTCTGTCTAAACTCAATCAATGGGGGTTAGAGGTAGATGATTTTTCTACCGCTGATGAGTCATATATCTTCAGATGTATTAAACTGAGACTATGGGAATCGGAGGAAACGAAATTACGGCCAACTGACCCTTATATTTGCTCTCCAGCTTCCTTAGGTCTTTATGCTTTTTGTGGCAAAATGCCCATTTATCTATCAGACCTAACCACTCCAAGTCATCGCAGGGCATTTATGTTGGCTAGACTAAACGCGTTTCCCTCCAAAGTTTTACAAGGGAGATATCAGCGAGTCCCTTTAGCCGACAGACTTTGCTCCTGTGGAGCAAATACCCCTGACTCAATCCAGCATATATTGCTTGATTGTTCTTTATACCATAACCTCCGTAAAGATTTATTTGGCAAGCTTTCTTTTTCTCCAGATTTGTCTATTCTGCCACCCTGTTATTATTTATTGAGTGATACTGAGGGGGTGGTTAGTGAGGCTGTGGCAAAATTTCTGGCTGACATCCTTAAATTTAATTTTGACCATGTTTGAATGCATCTGTAAGCTCGGTTTTATTTTGATTTTATCTCCAATGTTTAAATTTTTATATTCTGTGTATTTTTATCTGATTCTATTATGCCATTAAAGGTTTGGTATGGTATGGTATGGTATGGTATGGGTGAGTTATCAGGTCTTAGAATGTCTGTCTTAACTCCTCAAAGCTTTGAGGGGGCCCAATACATGAAAGATGCTGGGAGAAAGTGTATACAAATAGACAGAATAGTGCCAGGAACATCACTGTTGCTGTTAAATTATATAAACTGGAATGGTTTTATAAGACATTGTTGATTTAAACTATTGTATAACTTTTAATGTTGTTTTAAAATTACTGTATATACTGTATAACTTTTAATCTGAATTTGTTGTTAGCCGCCCTGAGCCTGCCTAGGCAGGGAGGGCAGGATATAAATAAATTATTATTATTATTATTATTATTATTATTATTATTATTATTATTTTATTTTATTTTTGGAGGCAGCTTGATCTATCCATCTATTTATGACAGAGGCCGGTGGTTACGAGTCTGTTTTTCCCTTTCATATTTCTTCTAAGTAAATACATGTCACAATGTTCCAGAGGATGTCTCTGTATGTCTTCCCAAATATAAATGGGCCCGATTCATATTGAGACAATGATGCACAAAAGAGGGGGCTTAGACATGTAGAAAGAAAGGGGTGCTCTGGAGGGGTGCTATTTGTCCCTCTGTTGAAATATAATTGGTGGCTACTCAGTACACAGTGGGGCAAATATCATCTCTCCCTCTCTCTCTCCATCTCTCTATGTATGTATGCACACACATGATGATGCTGATCTGATTCAGATGTACCTGCAAAACATGGAACTTCAGAACATGCCTCAACATGGGGATGTCCTTGATGAAAACATCATGTAGTTGAGTCCTTATCCTTTTTATTCTCTGGTTTCCATTAAAAGACTTTGCTTCAAATTGGCAATTGGATGATAGTTTAAGGACTCTGATGTAGGCATGAGGGTTTCCAGCTGCACAGGCTGCCCCAACAAGGAAGGGAGTAGTTCAATACATACATCTCTTTGTGCATATAGAACTGCCCTTTCCATCAAAGGGAACATAGAAGTTCTCAGTTGTGTTCACATTGAAGTTGTTGATTGTGTTGTTATCAAACAATGGACAGGAACCTTGCCTAGAGTGTTTGCCTTCTCTGCTAAAATAGTCTCTGATTTATAAATCTGTTTCAAAATCAGCATATTTTATGTGGCTGAACACATTACTAGAAAAGATCTTAATAAAAATCTGGATTTTGTCAATGCCTCTTCCCCAGGGCCAGAGCGTGGGAGTAGGCCAAGTAGGCGGCTGCCTTGGGCGCCACTTGGCCTAGGGGCACCATGAGGCACCCTCTCTCCCTGCAGCTGCTGATGCCCCCTTCCTGCAGCCACCCGCCCCTGTTCACTTCCCAGCAGCCGCCCCCACTGCTGTTTGCCTTGCAGTGCCCACTTCTCGCCCCCTGCTCACCTCCCCCACCCCTGCCCCACTGCCATTCACCTCCCAGCACCTGTCCTCTGCTTCCGTTCACCACACAATGCCCCCCCTATGCCTGCTGCTGTGCTGTCCCTGCTCCCCGCGCCAGGTCGGCTTGGCTAAGTCCAGGGAAGCATGGCATGATGACATTATGATGTCATCGGGTGCGCGCATGCGCAAAGCACACACAAAATTGACACAGGGTGGAGGATAGACCTTCAGCCTAGGGGCGCAGGCACCTGTAGCCCCATGCCTGCTCTCCCCATGCCAGTTGCTGGTTTGTTTTGTTGATTTTTTTTCTTACTCTTTTTTCCTACACATATGACCTCACTGTCATTTAATCTAATTGACTGTGTAGACCTACATAATTTATTTCATGGGCTGTATGATGTCTTCACATGTAGCATTGTTACTTCATTGACAAAAAATGTGGGTTGTCATAACCAATGAGATTAAACAGCAGTGAGGGTAAATGAGATCAAGGACAGTGACAGCCAGGGCTTTTTTTTTTTAGCAGGAACACACAGGAACACAGTTCCTGCTGACTTGGTGTCACAGGGTATAGCCTAATATGCAAATGAGTGCCTACTGGGCTTTTTCTGCAAAAAAAGCCTTGTGTGAAACAATGGTGATGTCAGGGGTGTGGCCTAATATGCAAATAAGTTCCTGCTGGGCTTTTTCTACAATATAGGCTCTGGTGACAGCAAAGAATAAAGAATAAAATAGCACCCAGAAGATGCAGTAAAGAGGAAAAAATGATAAAAAGCACCAAATAATTAATCACAAGACTAAAACCGACTAATAATAGAAGGTGCTTTTTGACAAGAAAATAGTTTCTATCCAGTGCCAGTGTTAACTCAGATAGTTCCCAATAAAAAGGGGTTTATTCAATTGTGAATGACTAGCCCTGATCCCATGCAGGTTGCCAAATCTGATCAAAAGGCTAGCCAGCACTCTTACCGAGGCCTTTGCAAGCTGCCAGGTCTGCAGAAAAATCACACTTCCATTGGGGAAAAAATTTAAAAGTGAATATTGACATGCACATGTTACAAAAAGCAGTGTATTGGAGTTTAAGCACTGATTTGGTTTGCCATAGGATCCAAAATGCCACTTGAAAATTGTGTCAGTGCAAAGCAGTTGGTGATGGAAGCAACATAATGAGGTGAGAATGTGGGAACTGAAACTGATGGTGATAAGAGGGGTTGCTGTATTCTATGGTGAAGAGAAGAAAGGGCAAAATATTTCTCCTTATCAGTGATTCTTTATGGATCCTTCTATTGTTAAATGTGCCCGTTTATTCCAAATTCAATTGACAAACAAATATCTCATCTTCCCAGATTTGCTGGCCGTCCTGGAAAATACAACAAACTTTTTAACAGATGGAGATTGGAAGAGGTAAACAACCATACTTGTCCTGCCAATGTGTTTTCAACATACATTTTAAAAAATTCTGTTTCTTGGATAAACAACTTATTGGTTCTTTTTTCAATAATTTCTTGTTTCAACAACTTTTTGTTTTTAAAAATAAATTTACATTATACCACAAGAGTGGTAGATCTCAGTGTACCCTCCCCCCCCCCCTTAGAGTGATCTTAAAATGATAGGAAACAGCTCTAGTCCAACCCCCTGCACATGCAGGAAATTCACAGCTACCTCTCCCCTCTACTCCCTCAGTGACCTCTGCTCTGTGCCGAGGAAGGCAAAAACCATCCAGGGTCCCTGGGCCAATCTGACCTGGAGGATAATTCCTTCTTGACCCTGAAGTGGCCCCAAATAAATTAAACACCTTAAAGATAAACATTGCTTTTAAAATGTGTACATTGTAATGCTTCTTCCTTTAGTGTCATCCTAGTGGCTGCTTGATAGACCTCTGTCTGCAAATGGGTGTTATCATGGTTTTAAAGCAAATGTGGAACAACTTCATGGAACTTGGCTATCCGTGAGTACAGTCATTATCTAATTTTTTCTAAAAATATCATCATGTCAATGTGATTAGAGCTGCAGGCATGTCAGATTGCTGGCTTGGTGGTTTATCCTGCTGGAGCCAGAATAATATTAAAATCACCTTAGCTGCCCAAACAAACAATCATTCATCCTTTTCTGTAGGGGCAGCCCTCAGAAATACATGGAGTTATTGGAGGAGATCCATATAAGGTTTGATGGAGACCCTTTTATCCAGTAGCCAAGAATTACACTAGACCTTGATCTTGTATACTATAGTGCACAATTAGTACCAATGAAACATAGTACCATTTCAATTTCTCCAGCTGAAAATAAAGTAGTATGACATTTTTAAAGCTAAAGGAATCTTTTCAAGGGTATCAAAATAATAAAAAATTCATTGGGCTTTATAGCACTGTCTGCACTGATGAGGATTTCCTACCTATAGAGGCCTACACTCACAAGTAGGTTTGTTAGCCCTGGGTTGGGAAATACTTGGAGGTTTTGGGCCTGGATCCTGGGGAGAGCAGGGTTTAGGGAGAGGAGGGACCTCTGAAGGGTATCATGCCATGGAATCCACCCTCCAAACCCGCCAGTTTCTCCAGAGGAACTGATAATCTTCATCAGGAGATCAATTGTAATAGTGGAAAATCTCCATGTGCCACCTAAAAGTTGATAACCCTAAGGGCTTTTTTTTTGTAGCAGGAACTCCTTTGCGTATTAGGCTACACCCCTCCTGATGTAGCCAATCCTCCAAGGGCTTACAGGGCTCTTAGTACAGGGCCTACTGTAAACTCCAGTAGGATTGGCTACATCAGGGCGTTGTAGCCTAATATGCAAAAGAATTTCTTCTACAAAAAAACCTCTGACCCTACTCACAAGGAATGAAAACAACCTGAGTGGGTTTAGTTGGATGGTACTGAGTTACTACCAGCAATACCATAGATTTCATACTTTGGCTATCTAATACAGGTTGCTACAAAACTGGTGGTCACGACGCAAGATCAAGAAAGGAGGGCAGTTATTGGAGCATAAATTTTCTCTGCCTCAGTGGGAAAAAGATTGGAATCTACAGCCAATGAATCTTCATGGTCTGATGGATGAGTACTTAGAGATGGGTAAGCATGCTCAAGGAGCTAGCCTTTCTGTTTTTAATAGAAGCTGATAGTTTTGTTTACTACCACTGAATTTCCTTGTTTTTCTTATAGACTTGGAGGGAGTGTCCTTATCTAATCATACGACCTTTTTTTTTAGTTTTACAGTTTGGCTTTACTACCATCTTTGTAGCTGCTTTTCCACTGGCTCCTCTTCTGGCATTGCTTAACAACATTATAGAAATTAGACTTGATGCTTATAAGTTTGTTACACAGTGGAGGCGGCCAATGCCTGCAAGAGCAACAGATATAGGTAAGACAAAGAATGGTCACTTTAGGTGCTCTTTTTACCAAGTAATTGTGCCAAATATTGGAGTTGTTCAGAAGTGTTTTTAACTTCATGTTGCAGTGCATATTTACATCACAGAATGTAATCCATTATGGTTTCACATCTATTTATGTTGTGCAAATATTTATAAGCAGGGAAGAACAAAGTCCAATGACACTTTTAAGACCAACAAAGTTTTATTCATGGTATAATCTTTTGCGCATGCACACATCTGCAGATACAGTGAAACAAAATGTCCTTAGCCATTACATATAGGTAGAGGGAGGGGCTAGTCACCAGGAATGGCTAGTTAGAGTCAAGATGCATAAGTAACTGGCAATTATAGCTGAGACTGGATTAAAGTGGTTGGTTGAATAGCTGTAAATTAGCATACAAATAGAAGAGTTAACAAACAGTTGTGAGAACTGAGTTTGATGCTCTGCATTCCTAAATACACCAAGGCACAAACTATTGATTTCAACAAAATACACTTTCAAGTAAATGTGCTTGAGGCTTGGTGATGTGGCATACAACTAGGCCCTGTGAAGTCAGGATAGCGACCAGAGGTAGCATACTGCTTGATTAGGAGGGGGAGGAAGATGGGGCCCAGAAGTAACACACTGTGGCTGTGGGGAATGCAGAAGCCAGCTGGCCAGCCAGGGAGTTTAAAGGTTGGCTGTGAGGGAAAAGGAGGGGGGAGGCTGCTGGAGTCACAGAAAGAGATGCCACAGAAGAGCTGACAGAGAGTGTCTTGGGCAGGAGCGATGCACAGCACCAGCGCTGGGGAGCTGGCGCAAGGCTAGCACCCCAGGCCAGGTGCCCCCTGCTGTCCGTTGCTTCCTTTGCAAAAGCAAGCTTTGCGGCAACCACAGCAAGGCTTCTGGTCTCAGCTTGCATGCACGCATGCTGTTGCTCCACCCCTCACATCTGTACTTGGAAGCACAGATGCAAGAGATGGAGAAACAACAAGCAGCATGCATGCATGCTGAGGCTGGAAGCCCTGCAGCAGCTGCCAAGCTCACTATATCACTTGCTGAGGAAGTGAAGGTGGGTGGGAATGCTGGAACTGGCACCCTCCCCCCAGAACCACACTCTAGGCAGCCGCCTCATGCTGCTAATGGATGCGCCAGCTCTGGTGATGCAGAGAGTGCAGCTGTGGAGCTTTTACTGGAGGTATCACAAGGAGGCCAAGCAGGTCATGGAGGAATCACCTAACAATGCATAGGAGAGGCGCACAGACAGATGAAGCAAAATGTGAGAGAACTGAGAAGAAAGAACAGGGCTGGTTTGGTAAAGAGAAATGGACTGAGCTGAAGAAGATAGAGCACTGGAAGGGAATGAACTGATGAGAACATCGGGAGAGAGACAGAAAAGTGTGGAGGTGTGGCAGGTAGCAGCTGAATGTATTTTATAAGCCTGCTGTAAAATGAAGGTAAGGGGGGGGGCATAGCAGAAAGTTATATCTGTACTAAAGTGGCCAAAGAGGAACTTTGGTGGGTTGTCCTGCAGATTTGGCAGGCACTCTCGTCTGAGGCAACTGTTAAGGTCACAGGTGACATGTAGAAAAATAATTTTCTAACATACAGTCATAAAGTCTCATTATGCTTTTTATATTTCTGGACTGTGATTCTTTATCTTATTCTGCAGTAGTTCCAAGCATTTTCAAGGGTTTTATTACAACTAAGTCTTAAAGTAAGAATCACACATTTAACAGACTCTCTAAAATCATAGGATTGGATCCACAGCACCATGAGGGCAGCAGCACTCACAAAGTAATATGTGCCCACTCCCCACTATAGTTTGTTGTGTTCCCCCAAAAGCAATTCTCAGGGAGGGTGTGAGATAAAACATAGAGCTCTGCAATGGAGGGAGAAACTGGCAAAAGTTTCTCATCATGTTATGACTTGCACCTGTGAAAAAACAGTTAAAATCCAGCCCATGATCTGTAAACTAAAATAGGTCCTAAGTTATCCCATGCCTCAAATCATATATATGTGATATATAATGACTGGAATGTTCAGCTAGTCTTCCAACATGTTAAGCTGAAATCCTGCTATGTCTAATATGTTTTATTGTTCCCTTTCCACACTTCCATCTGATAAGGCATAGTACCAGAATGAAATAAAGGAGTATTTTTGTTGCTTTTATGCATACAATAATTAAAAATGCAGAAAAGTGCAATGTGACGTAAGAGGTGGAATTTCTAAAATGGAAAATCTAAAATTGGAAGGTATTTCTTTTCTAGACAATGTTTAACTGAAGGGCAAAATTACAGTACTGCTAGGAAGCAGCATTTTTAATTCAGTTTTGGAACAGAATTAAAAACTTATTTGAATGTGGATTGAAAACTGTGTAAAGAGAACAGGTTTGTAGTAATTGCTGTGTCTGAAATATTTTTTTTTGTTTTCTCCTAGGAATTTGGTATGGAATCCTTGAAGGGATAGGAGTCCTGGCTGTAATCACCAATGCATTTGTTATTGCCATTACTTCTGACTATATCCCACGATTTGTTTATGCATACAAATATGGCCCTTGTGTTGATCAAGGATACAGGCAGGAAAAGTAATTACTCTATTTTCCAAATGTATTTTTAGCTGATGCATTAAGTGTTGTATTTTGGGAGATGTTTGTCAGTATAATATACTTATACATTTTGCACATTTTTATTATTGTTACATTGGCTCAAAAACTACTACATCAAAGGCTAAGCAAAATACACTCTAAAGATATTATCTGCTATCTAAATCAGGGGTGTCAAACATGCAGTTTGGGGGCCGAATCAGGCCCTCGGAGGGCTCCTATCAGGGCCCCGAGCAACTGGTTGTCAACTGCTTCCTTCCCCCTCTCTCTTGCTTCCTTCTGCATCACAGCTTGTTTGCCAGGCTGTCTCAATCACACAGAAGAGCTACTGAGCAAAGCCTCTCTTCCGTCTTCCAGTTTGGTGTAGTGTTTAAGTGCATGGATTATTATCTGGGAGAACAGGGTTTGATTCCCCACTCCTCCACTTGCAGCTGCTGGAATGGCCTTGGGAGAGCCATAGCTCTGGCTCTCTCATAGCCTTGAAAGGGCAGTTGCTGTGAGAGCCCTCTCAGCTCCACCCACCTCACAGGGTGTCTGTTGTGGGGGGAGAAGATAAAGGAGATTGTAAGCTGCTCTGAGTCTCTGATTCAGAGAGAAGGGTGGGGTATAAATCTGCAATTCTTCTTCAATTCTTCTTTTATTAGTGAGGCTTCTCCCCCTCCTGGCCCCCAAGGGGAAAGAAAGAAAGAGCCAGAGCTTCCTTTGAGCAGTTCCCTGTATCCCTTGGAAGAAATACAAAGAAAACATCTTTAAGACCAATGAGTCCTAACATTTTAAGAACATAAGAATACAAGAGAAGCCATGTTGGTTCAGGCCAATGGCCCATCCAGTCCAACACTTTGTATCACCCAGTGGCCTATATATAAATACATACATACATACACACACACACACACACACACACACAGAGTGGCCAATAGCCATTGATGGACCTCTGCTCCATATTTTTATCCAATCCCCTCTTGAAGCTGGCTGTGCTTGTAGCCGCCGCCACCTCCTGTGGCAGTAAATTCCACATGTTAATCACTCTTTGGATGAAGAAGTACTTCCTTTTATCCGTTCTAACTTGACTGCTCAGCAATTTCATTGAATGCCCACAAGTTCTTGTATTGTGAGAAAGGGAAAAAAGGACTTCTTTCTCTACTTTCTCCATCCCATGCATGATCTTGTAAACCTCTATCATGTCAGCCCGTAGTCGACATTTCTCCAAGCTAAAGAGCCCCAAGCGTTTTAACCTTTCTTCATAGGGAAAGTGTTCCAACCTTTTAATAATTCTAGTTGACCTTTTCTGGACTTTTTCCAATGCTATAATATCCTTTTTGAGGTGTGGTAACCAGAATTGCACACAGTACTTTAAATGAGACTGTACCATCGATTTATAAAGGGGCATTATGATACTGATTTGTTTTCAATTCCCTTCCTAATAATTCCCAGCATGGTGTTGGCCTTTTTTATTGCAACCACACACTGTCTCAACATTTTCAGTGACCCCAAGATCTCTCTCCTGGTCAGTCTCTGCCAGTTCACAACCCATCAACTTGTATTTGTAGCTGGGATTCTTGGCCCCAATGTGCATTACTTTGCACTTGGCCACATTGAACCTCATCTGCCACGTTGACACCCACTCACCCAGCCTCAACAGATCCCTTTGGAGTGCCTCACAATTCTCTCGGGTTCTCAGCACACTGAACAATTTAGTGCCATCTGCAAACTTGGCCACTTCACTGTTTACTCCCAACTCCAGATCATTAATGAACAAGTTAAAGAGCATGGGACCCAGTACTGAGCCCTGCGGCACCCCATTGTTTACCGTCTTCCACTGCGAAGACTGCCCATTTATACTCACTCTCTGCTTCCTATTAATTAGCCAGTTTTTGATCCACAAGAGGACCTGTCCTTTTACTCCATAACTCTTGAGCTTACTAAGGAGCCTTTGATAAGGAAATTTATCAAAAGCTTTCTGGAACTCAAGGCAAACAACATCTATTGGATCCCCTTTGTCCACATGCTTGTTCACCCCCTCAAAGAAATGTAACAGGTTGGTGAGGCAAGATCTTCCCTTACAGAACCCATGCTGAGTCTTCCTCAATAACTTGTGTTCATCAATATGCCCACTCATTCTGTTCTTGATAATGGTTTCTACCAACTTTCCCGGTATTGAAGTCAGACTGACTGGCCTGTAATTTCCCGGATCTCCTCTGGAACCCTTTTTAAAGATGGGGGTGACATTTGCTACCTTCCAGTTCTCATGAACGGAGGCATATTTCAGTGAAAGATTACATATTTTTGTCAGGAGATCCACAAGTTCAACTTTGAGTTCTTTCAGAACTCTTGGATGTATGCCATCCGGACCTGGTGACTTTATTACTTTTGAATTCGTCAATCAGTTGTAGGACCTCCTCTCTTGTCACCTCAATCTCAGGTCTTTCAACACCCCTTTCAAAATTAGTGGTTCTGGAGCGGGCAAACACTTCTCGTCTTCCACAGTGAAGACTGAGACAAAAAATGCATTCAGCTTCTCAGCCATTTCCCTATCCTCCTTCAGTAATCCTTTTATCCCTTGGTCATCCAAGGGTCCCACTGCCTCCCTGGCTGGTTTCCTGCTTCTAATATATTTGAAGAAATTTTTTATTGTTGGTCTTTATGTTTTTTGCAATATGCTCCTCATAGTCCCTTTTTGCCTGCCTGATCACAGTCTTGCATTTGATTTGCCACAGCCTGTGTTTCCTTTTATTAATCTCACTTGGACAAGCTTTCCACCGCTTAAAGGAGTCCTTCTTACCTTTTACAGCTTCCATTACTTTGTTTGTTAACCATGCAGGCCTTCTCTTATACCTGTTTGTGTCTTTCCTAACTTGTGGTATATATTTTATCTGAGCTTCTAGGATTGTAGTTTTAAATATTCTCCAAGCTTCCCCAAGGGTTTTGACTGTATTTACCTTTCCTTTCAGTTTCCTCTTCACATGCCTCCTCATCTCAGAGAATTTACCCCTTATAAAGTTAAACGTGGTTGTGCTGGTCTTTTGGGGCAACTCCCTATTTATACAAATGGTGAAGTCAATAACGTTATGGTCACTGCTCCCAAGCGGTGCGATCACTTTTACATCTCTCACCAAGTCTTGGGCATTACTTAGGACCAAATCCAGGATCGCCCCACCCCTGGTAGGTTCTGTGACCATCTGCTCCATAGCACAGTCACTGAGAGCATCTAGAAACTCAATCTCTTTCTCTCGACCTGAACACATATTGACCTAATCAATCTGCGAGTAGTTAAAATCACCTATTACAACACAGTTTTTACGTTTAGCTGCTATCTTTAATCCTTCCATCATATTATAATCATCCTCTATCTTTTGATTTGGTGGGCGATAATGAACTCCCATAGTTAAATTTCCTTTTGGGCCCTCTATTTCGATCCAAAGCATTTCTAGAAGGGAATCTAATTCTTTGACCTCAGTCTTACTGGACTGTATACCCTCTCTGACATACAGAGTCACCCCACCTCCAACCCTTCCCTCCCTATCCTTCCGATATAACTTATATCCAGGAATCACCATGTTCCACTGATTCTCCTCATTCCACCAAGTTTCTGAAATTCCCATAATGCCTATGTTTTCCCCCAACACTAAACATTCCATCTCACCAATTTTACTTTGAACACTTCTAGCATTTGTATACAAACATCTATAATTTCCCAGGCAAGTTAGGCCCACAACCTTCCTCCTGCTGCCTCGAGACTTTGGCAGGCAGCCCATACTGTTTGTCACCATCTCAGTGGACAACTCTGATCCATTACCCGGTAGAAAAGTAACAGCTAACCCTTCATCTCTTTGAGATGAGTCCTCCCGAACCAGAGACATTTCATCTCCTGTCGGCTTTCCCCCAAGATTTAGTTTAAAAACTGCTCTGCCACCTATTTGATTTTATGTGCCAGCAGCTTGGTTCCATCCGGGGGCAAATGGAGACCGTCTCTTTTGTACAGGTCCCGCTTGTTCCAGAAAGCATCCCAGTGCCGAACAAACTTAAACCCTTCCTCCCTACACCATCGTCTTATCCACACACTGTGAGTTCTAATTTGTGCCTATCTCTCCAGCCCTGCACATGGAACAGGTAGCAATTCTGAGAAAAGTTTTAAGCATGTTTTAAGTTTTTAAAAATATATATTTGTGTTTGTCTGTGTTCTTTATAAAATTTATATCTCTACTACCTAATCTTAAATAGGCACAAGCATGGCTTGTCCTGACATGGCTCAGCCGAACCTGACATGGTCTGGCCCAACCAGATCTCATTTATATCTGATCTGGCCCTCATAACAAATGAGTTCGACATCCCTGACTAAACTGTATATATAGAAACATCTCATTAAAATAAAATGGATGTCCTTTTCAGTCTTTCACCAACACTAGAGCATTTAACTGAGAATGAATGCCATAGTTTGAAAGTTTATAAATCTTAGTACCAAAACATACATGACACTGGGATATCCATGAATAAATTCCACAGTAGTTTTTTAGAAGTTTGATAACAACTGTGTGGGGATCAAGTAAATAGGAAGTTCACAGAAAGTACAAAGAACATAGGAAGAGGAGAATCCTTTCCCCAATCCCTCCTGATAAAGTTGTTGTTAGCCCTGAAAGGGAAATAAACACATGCCTTCCTCCTCATAATAAAAGTTCAGGGGCGGCCATTTTCATTGGCACAGCTGACTACAGTGGAAAAGATAAATGCCTTCATGAGGTACTCCCTCACCATCACCTCTGTTGACTCCTCTGCCATTGTATGCCTAGCATCCCCACCATTGCTGATCTCTCAATTCACCACTGACAACCAGTAGTGGGTCTTCACCCTGGTTGGCACTTTGAGGCAGAGGTGCTGATCTGTGGCACCTCGACCTCCCCAGCCTTTTCCACCCACTGTTCCCTCTGGCCATGTCAGGTGACCTGTAGCTGCCACACTTCTTTGCAGAGCTCATGCTTCCATTGCAAGAGTTCTGCATTCAGGGAAGCAATGCTGCCTTTTATCAGGGGGAGGATCATAGATACAGGCTTTCTTGTACTCCCCTTTCTTGCAGGGAGGATACAACTTGGTGGGGATGCCCACCTGCAATCTCTCTGCCAAGATTCTGCTCCATGGAAGGGCTTGAGGAAACACCCCATTTGGAAGAGGGTCAGCCAATTGGAGCTGATGATGAACTCTTTCCCATTCAGGATGGTCACTGAGGAGATGGCATTCTGCATGGTGCTCGTTCCTCCACCAAATGTACAATCATGGCATAGGTGGACTCCCTCCCCCCTCCCCCTGCCTCTCATGCAGCAGATGGGCAGATTTTACGCTGAATGAGAATTGGGTGGCCAGGGCAGGTCTAGAGCAAGAACTACACCCCAAGGGGGACATCCCAGGTGGCCTTGACAGTGCTCCCCAGCCCAGAGCATCCTGAAGTGTGCCCTTGGGGCATGCATGCTTCACCTCTGCCAGCATGTTGATGCCGGTGTCCCTGATCATGTAGCAATGGATGGTGTTGCCACTGCCCACCCACTCCCTCAAACTACTCTGTATCACATGATGGTGAAGTTTTGCATTGTGTGGCCTTCATCTGCATCCATCCCCTGCACATGGAGCAGAACCGCTTTGTAGTGCAGTGGCAGGACTGTCCACATCTGGGCCATGCCCTGACAGTCCTCCTGGCTGCTCCAGAGATCTGCTGTGAAGTGCTGATCTGCCAGAATCTTCCTCTCCAAAGAGTGTTAGCAGCTGCTGGTGTCTCTGACAATGCAAACAACTTTTGCCTTTGTGGAGAGTCCCAGAAACAGATCAGGGGAGGGGTTTTTGAGACCCTTGGTGATGTTCTGCTAGGACTGGGCTACAGTGGGCTGGCAAGATGAGTTTGGTGCCCAGGGATGGGGGATGGGTACACAGGGGTGGAGGACTTCTTCCTATACCCACTTTCACCCTAATGTCACATAGAGGTGTTCACACTCAGGAAAGGTGGGAGGGTATAAATGTGAGAGACTTTTTTGAGGGGTCCATAACTGGGACTCCAGAAATATAATCCACCTTCAACTTGGAGAGATTGTAGAGGAAAGGGTGGCAAGGTGAGGTTCCCTGTGCATTTGGTGTTTGTAACTTGCAAGGGGTCCATTCTGTATATTTTTGAACCTGTGCCTGATATTTCCCCCAAAAAACCCCTTTCCTGGCATAACCTTAGTTCAGTTGGGTTTGCAGTGCCACAGTGGCATTGATTCTGCTGGGCACGTTGTACTGGTTCTGCTGGGTTTGCAAAAATGCCCCCACATGAAGTTTCTATTGCAAAGATTCTCTGGGACTTTGATTCTATTCTGCTGGGCTTCTGTTGCTCTTGCCTTTTTGCTGGTTCCCCCTCCCCCTCCATTGGAAACAATGGAGCAAAGGGCACCTTCTTTGGGGGCTGTAATTTGGACCCTGCAAATCCAATCCTTGCCAAACTTGGAAAGCAGGTAAACCAAACCACATTTTCCTGGTTTGTGCCCAACCCTAGTGGCTACTGGTTGTTCTTCAGTTATGGAACTCTCTTCCTCTAATCATCTTCCAAAGGCTACCAATGAACTTTGGGGAGCTTCTTTTTTTTAATTTTCTTGCACAAAAAATGCATGTGTGAAACTGAGGAAGTTATGAAAGTTAATATATGAAGTGTTAGATCTTCTGTGGACTTTAGTGAAATGTTATATTTTTCATCATAAAGAGTTGCAACCAGTACTTTTGACCCCTTTGGTGACAGATGAGCTCTTATTCCACTCAATCTGTAGAATGGACCCTTTACAGTAGAACCAAAAGTTATTGTATTCATTCATTGCTGCCTACACTATGAAATAATGATAACTTATAACCTAAATAATAATAAATAATAACCTGTAAATGCATGTTATTTTAGTAAACCTAGGTTTTCCTAGATATTAGGTAAAATCATGACTAATGTTTTGTCTTGTTTTTTCTGGGGGCTTTGTTCTTTTAATACTATAGCTCCTCAAATGTCAATTAACAATATGTTTTCTTATTCCTTGGCCATGCAGTTACACATTTAATAGGTGGGTATGAGAAGGCTACTGTTAATCATATAAGAAGCTTTATGCTTTTTTCTATTCCATCATCCATAGTTTTTCCTGGCCATAACCTTTTTCATGGTCAATCCTTCCCTTGCCATTCAATAATATTTCTGAGTTTCTATCACAATAAGAAGAACAATTGTTATTTCACCGAATGCTGCTTTAAAAAACATTGACATAGTCCATGTTTGATCAGTGTTTTGCCTCAGTGCTGTATGAGAATGAATTTTCCTTGCATTCTCACCCACTCAATAGCTAAATATCAGCAGAAGTCGATTGTTCCATGATTTTAAAAGGTGCTATTTGCTGACAAACTAACGTAAATTATATTAAAGTAGGACCACTTAAAAAATGTAAAGAGTACCTCATAAAACATCACTTCTGTATTCTCCTTTCTGCAGTGATGCTGACTTATGCTAAGATCAAGTGTGGTATCTGTGCTATATAAAATATTATCCAAATAACTTTTTTGAGCAAAATATTCCATCCTTTCTTAACATCTGTTCACTGGTGTTTTCAACCCTCTACAATGCTGTTCTGATGCCCTTCCCCCCTCCTTAGCTACTTCTTCTTGATCCTGCAACTGTGATCTGATTCAGCTGGGTACTGTATTGTAAATATGATGCCTCTGTGTAATTATATAGTCAATCAATATGGCTACCCAGCAATGTTATTAATACAATTTTATTTACAAAATTTATATCTTGCCTTTCTGCCTTTACAAAGGCCACCAAGGCAACTAACAATTTAAAACATACAAGATAAAATTACATTGTAAAACCATTAAAATATCCCTCCTTTTGCAGAAGCTATGCTGATTTTCCCTCAGCAGGCTTTGTTCCTCTAAGTACCTAATAATTCTATCTTTGATTACAGATTCTACCAATTTGCCTTGGACAGACGTTAGGCTAATGTCTGTAGTTTCTTGGATCCCCTCTGGACCCTTAAAAAAATGGTTTAGCATTTACACCATTCAGTGTAAGATTTACAACATTTTTGTTTGCCCTCACTGTTTCCATATAGCCAAATTTTACTGGTTCTCTGGCCCTCTTTATTTATTTGTGTATTTATTGTCTGTCTTTGTCACTGAGACTCAAGGCAGATTACACAGTGTAAATTGTAAATCAATGCAATCAATAGGATGAGCCATAATAGGACAGAGTTTACAGAAATCTGAAACAAAGCATAAGGTAACATGAATGTTAAACAATGCAGAAAATATATTGCTTTTGGAAAACAATGCAGTGAGGATAGGATTATACTTATGGGAAACCAATAATATATAATATACATAACAGTACAGTCCACAGTCCAAGTCCCTTTATAAAAGAACTTTCCTGAACCATTCCATTATAATATATCCTATTACCTTTATAAAAATGCCCTCCTGAGCAATTCTGTTTTACATAGTTTGTGAAATGACAAAAAATGTTGCCGTATTCCTGATTTCCACAGGCAGATCATGCCACAAGGTGGGGGGCACCACAGGTAATGCATGTGTACTGGCCATTGTTGATCTTGCCCATTTGCAGGGTGGCACCCCCAGAAGACCCTGCCCAGATGAGTGAAACATATATTGGCAGAACATTATGTCATATTGCTTGCTAGAGCCTGAATGACTTTTTAAAAAGGGCACCAAAACAGTGATGGATAAGGAGAACAATGGCTACAAAAAGGTATAAAAACAAGCATGCAATGGGAAGAAAGTAGGAGTGTTTCTGGGGTGCTTTTTAGGTCTCATTCCTTGGAAAGTCTGTGATTACAGCATCTTTCTATTATTGTTTCAACCTTCACATAGTAGATTAGATCTTCTTCATGGCCCCTGCAGATATCAAAGGGTGAGGTGGGGGGGCGTGGTGCTGAGCTGAACATGGCAGACACCTAATCCCAAAGCTTTCCTGAACTTCCCTCTGGGACCTCAAATAGCAATGCGAAAAGCAACCAAAATAACATGTCAAACAAAACACTAATGAGGAAAAAGCAGGAGAAGAACCTGGCAAAGGAAAAACCAGGCAAACTGTCATTTAAAGCAAAAAAACCGACCCAAAAGACGCTGGCCGCTTCAGATGCAATGAAAGAAAGCAAGAATGAGGATTATCAAACTGAAGACACATTACTACAACTGATTCAAGACACCATACAAACATCAATGAGAGATGTGGAGGACGCTTTGGTAGCGACTATGGAAGAGTAGGTATCGTATTATCAAGATTCGAGTTTATTAAAGGAGGGTGAATGGAGATTAAAAAATGAGGTGGATCTTGTTGTTGATCTAGATCGATCAAAGGCAAATCTTGGAGATCTCTCAACTCAGCAGAAGAAGTCTCAGGAGATCTCTTTTGCTGCCCACTCTGCTTTAATAAGAGACTTTCTTTCAACAAGTCTAATCTTTTTAAAATGTCTTGTTGATCATAAATCTGGAGAGATTGGAACTGATCTCTAATGTTATCGTCCAAGATGTTGGTTGCAGAAAAAACCTTATAGGTTCATTAAGAGGGTAAGATTTAGGTAACAGATTTAGGCTGTGGCAGAGTTATTTATTTTATTCGATTTATATCCCGCCCTACCCCACCGAGATGAGATGTTCACATTCAAGATGTCACAAGTTCTATCTGCAACTGTTAGAAAGTTATTCTGTTGGTCTAGATATTTCTTTCAATGAATCAGAGGTAGAATAATTTCATTCTTGAAGACACAAGTAGGGAAGATTCCTTTAGATGAAAGGTATTTTTTAGATCGCAACAAAAGCTGAGGAATCTGTGCTGACCTAAATGATAGTAGCACCCTCTGAGACTGGGAACTAGCATCAAAGAAATCTACCACATGAAGATCAATCTGGGTCATTTCCCCTGGGAATAAAGTTCTTAGATGTCTTTTGGATAGTTGCATACTGTTCCACAAAGGGCACCTCCCCTTGTGGTTGCAGATGGTTAAACAGATTTTGTTTGGGGTGAGGATAAGACTTTAATTTGTTACCTACTGTTGACTTTGTTACTTGCTTTGAAGAGGCAGTCTTGGGATAGATGTCCAAAAAGGGGCTTTTTGAGGATTCCAACTCACCCTGTTCCTGGAGTCTCTTTCCAAAGTAAGACAGCTGCTTACTGACATGATCAATTTTGCTGTGCAGCAATTTCAGTTGGTTATAAATGTGCTCAACTGTTATAGCAACAAGGCTGATCAGATCAGATGGATCATTAGAATTTTTTTACTCAGTGATGCTTAAAGGGCTCAGCACTGCCCCATCAGGCTTACTACTGTTATTAATTATAGGGTGAAGATCACCGACTTTTTGTTTAGCTAAAGCTGGTTCATTTAGAGCTAGTTTATTTAAATCATCATTGTAATTAGCCAGAATCTCAAAACGATTTGAGGTTGGAATTTGTACAGAGTAAAAATCTCCAATTCTCTTTTGCTTGGGAGGGGGGAGTAGAGGTTCCTCTTGGTCTCTTCTTCGCTTGGACACACCCATGTTAGTCTCAAGATATAATAGCAAATAGTAACTGCTTTAATTCCTTGGCTCAGGATGATAATAAACCATAGGGTTGCATCACAGAATAGAGTCTCTTTCAACCAGAGCAGAAAGTTAGCTTCTCAGGTTACATGCAATTACATGCTATTCCTCTGAGAGCACCAGCTGGGAAACGAGCCAGTAAATTCCTAGCAACCAGCTATTTATAAAACAGAGAGATAAAAGTCGGCCAGGGAGACTTGACTATGTTGCTGTTAAACTGATTCGAACAATTGGCAGCTTGAAAAGACAGAGAAGAGGTAAATGCTGTTTAAAAACTAATAAAACAACTTAGCGTTTTTGGAGCTTCAACGGCAGCTGCCTACATTCATCACTGAAAGATTTAATGCGCTACTTCAGCCCCTGACAACTCAGCTTAAGGACCTTACAGACGCACTGAATAAAACAGTGCAACAAGCAGATATAGCTTACAACATCAGTATGTCAAATCAAGATGACTGCATTCATATTCATGAAGAAATGCAACAACTCAAGGAAAAAATGATAGCCATGGACACTCAAATAAAGCAAGGTAACCTAAAATTCAGAGGGATCACAGAGGGGAGGAAAAGGACAAAGACATTACCAATTTTATGGAACTTTGGTTGGCCTCAGAACTGCAAAAAATAGAGGGAGCAGTTCCAGTAATTCTTAAAGCCTACAGATTCAGTGCTCCCAATGTACCCTCCAGAAAATGGCCGAGAGACATACTGGTGATGTTTTCAGATATCAGAGACAAATGCGTGGAGCTAAACTTCTCCTGCGAAAAAGGCTACCTTACATATAAAGGAGAGAAAATTTTCGTGTACCCGGACATACCAATGGAAGCACTGAAAATTCGAAAAACTCTCAAATCAGTCACAAAACAATTGCAGAAAGTGAGAATGAGATATCGATGGTCCATCTCTGGCAGTTTAACTGTGCGTTATCAAGGGCAACTCTACATGGCATATGATGATGAAAGCGGAGTCAAACTGTTAAAAAAAAAACTCCATCTCAACATTCCGTCAGAATATGCCCAAAAAACTACAAAGAGAAAGTTATCATTTAATAACACACCGCAGAAGAACAGTAAAATTCCGGTCCGACAGCCTATGCAGGACGCTTAAAGCTGGAACACTGTAATGTACTCTAATGCTTGCATCTCCTTTTTTTCTTTCTTTTTTTCTCTGCAGAATTATTTACTGTTACTGGCTCATTTATATGTCTTATAGTTCAAATACTATGCAAATGTTTCCTGGGGGGGGGGAACGGGCATGGTGGGGATAGTTAATTTAACGTTAGAAGGATAAAATAGGTCAAAGTGTTGTTATACTTAGACCAACTTGTTGACTTGGCAGTATTATTAAGTTATAGAAATAAGACGAACAAGAACGTATAGAATATTAAGAAGATAGAATCAGATAGTTTAAGTTAATTAGATATAGAATAAGAATATAGATATAAGTATACAATTTAGGACATAATATTTGGTAATAGATAAGATAGGGGATAGAATAGTATAGAATAGTTCAAGTTAATTAGTTATAGAATAGGAATATAGAGCTAAGCATAGCAGACAGGACATAGTATAAATTAGTAGGTTAATATTTATATTTGGAACTTTGTTTGATATTTAGGAATTAATGACTTTACAGTAGAATAAAAGTACAAGTTAAATTGTTATATTTGATGTGTTTTTATAATATATACTTCATAGCTGAACCTTTTCAAAAAAAAGAAAAACGAGTTAAGAGAGTATTTAAAACATTTTGACATTATAACGTAGCAAAAGAAGAAAAGTATATTATATATCATAAGAAAATACGTTCATCAGTAGAGTCAATTAAGGGGAGGGACGGTGGCTCAGTGGTAGAGCATCTGCTTGGGAAGCAGAAGGTCCCAGGTTCAATCCCTGGCATCTCCAAAAAAGGGTCCAGGCAAATAGGTGTGAAAAACCTCAGCTTGAGACCCTGGAGAGCCGCTGCCAGTCTGAGAAGACAAGACTGACTTTGATGGACCAAGGGTCTGATTCAGTATAAGGCAGCTTCATATGTTCTTCATATGTTCAATATGACTTCAGGATTCCAGGTAATTTCTCTAAATGTCCATGGGTTAAACAATAAGATAAAATAAAAGAGAATTTCAACTGTATTTACAAGGTATAAGCCAGAGATCACACAGCTACAAGAAACACACCTAAAGAAACAAGAAGGAAAAATATTACCATAAAAATGGCTTGATTCATACTACCATGCACCTGGCACCTCCAAGGCTAGAGGAGTGGCCATTTTATTCAGTAAGTGCATACAATTTGAGCTGCAACATCAAACCAGAGACCCACAGGGCAGATACTTATTTGTTAAAGGAAAATTGAATGGGGAGACAACAACTATTGGTTCCATTTACACCCCTAACTCCTCACAAATTCCATTCTTAACACAGGCGTTAAAGAGGCTACAAGAGTTTCAGGAAGGAGAAATTATACTCAGAGGAGACCTCAATTACATAATTCATAAGACTATGGATAGATCAGGGGGGAAAAAAAAGAAAAACACAGTAAGACTGCACACAGAACTCTATAATTTAATTCAACAATTTGCCTTATGCAACATATGGAGACATAAACATCAGTCAGAAAGAGATTATACATATTATCCAGCCCATTTTAAAACTCACACGAGAATTGGTTACTTGCTTTTATCACAATCATTGGTTAGCATTGGTTATATCTGCAGATATTGACATTAAACAATGGACTGACCACGCCACAGAGCTATGCCAACTAACAAATTTCACACAAAACAGAACACCCCCACACTGGTCTTTAAACGAATCAATATTATTAAGAGAAAGTGTACAACTGCAAATATCACAAGAGATACAAAATTTCTTTAAAACCAACAAAATAACAGACACTTCACAGCCCACAAGATGGGACGCATTTAAAGCCACTCTCGGTGGTCAAATAATCTCGATCTCTTCATATCTGAAAAAGGAGAGAATGTCACAAATTACTATGATTCAAAACAACATTAAGACCTTAGAAACACAACACAAGCATACAGGTCGCAATCATATTTATAAAAAACTTGGCAGAATGCAGATTATTAGAAACAATAGATAACATAAAAATACAAAAAGATTTACTATTTGTAAAACAACAACATTGGAAAAGATCACACAAAACGCTAAGGTACCTGGCATGGAAAGTTAAAGAAAAAAAGAGGACAAAACAAATTTTTGCAATTAAAGATCCAAGTGGTAAAGTGCAGGTAGATACAAAAAATATTATACAAAGCTTTACCACTTACTATACAAAGCTATATACCTCTAACCAACCCAATACTGATGCAATTAGAGAATATCTGACTACAAATAAAACTATCCCAAAACTGACTCCAGAGCATCAAAATTTGTTAGAAGCACAAATAACAAAAAAAAGAAGTAAGCAAAGTCAATGCATTGGTCACACAACACCAGGAGTAGACGGCTTCCCTATGGAATTTTTTAAGTTATTCAAACATAATTTAGTAGAATCAATAAAAGATCTATGTAATCAAATCTTAGAAGTTGGCATAATGCCCTCTTCATGGTCAGAAGCAAATATCATTGTCATTCCAAAGCCAAACAAAAATCACCTGGAAATATCAGCGTATAAACCAATTTCTTTAATAAACACAGACGCTAAGGTTTTTGCCAGATTAAAACAAATTTTGCCAAACTATATTAATGAAGACCAAATTGGTTTTGTGCTCCATAGAAACATGACAGACAGCATACGACGATTATTAAATATTATCCAACATTGTCAAAGCCAAAAAGCAGAAGCTACTATAATATCACTTGACCCAGAAAAAGCATTTGACAACGTGGAATTCAACTATTTACAACTTCTTTTAGACAGCATGGATTTTGGACCCAAATTTCAATTGGCAATCAGCGCTATATACAGAAATCCTACTGCAAAAAGAAAGATAAATAACCATATATCTACCCCCATCAATCTACAAAAAGGAACCCGACAAGGATGCCTGTTGTCGCCACTTTTGTTTAATTTAGCTTTAGAACCCTTAGCACATGACATTTGGAAAAACTCCACTATACAAGGCATACTAATTGGAAACAGAGAAATGAAAATTGGTCTCTACGCTGACGATATTATACTATCCCTAACTAATCTAATAAAATCTATTGAGGAATTACAATCTATTATTAGTAATTTTAGCAAAATTTCAGGACTTAAATTTAATCCGAACAAATCAGAAATATATCCAGTTAACCTCATGAACAATACAAAAATGCAAATTAATAAAATAACCAACTTCTCCTGGATTATAAAAACCATGTGATATCTGGGAATCCAAATCCCACTTAATTTACACCACTTATTTCATCATAATTTTTACCAATTGCATCAAGAAGTATGTAAACAATTAAAAGATTGGAACAGAATTTTTTTAACTTGACCCGATAGATATCATTTAATCAAGAACTTTATCCTTCCCAGGTACTTTTTTTCTTTTTCGATCGATCCCAACAAAGATTGCTCCGAAAGATCTCAAAAAATGGCAGCAAGAAATTAACAAATTTTCGTGGGCACAAAAAAATTAGAAGATTAACAACAAGAGGGGGTATAGGCTTTCCAGACCTAGCCTTTTATTACAAAGGTGCTAATCTAACACCAATAGCAAGAGCAATATAAGAAAACAGAGGAAAAGACTGGGAATACATAGAACATAGTGCTTTACTACCCAACAAAATTTCAGATGTACTATGGAACCAACAATTGATAAACAAAAATTTACTGAAACAAAATGTTTTCCTAAGTACATTTTTAAAAATATGGAATAACAGGAAAACTAAATTGGCCCCAAACGTATCTATTCTAGCATTGTTCATTAATCAAAACTGGTTTCCCACAGGCCAAGCAACAAATGAGTTCATTACATAGCGCAAGGCAGGTTTATTCCGACTCATTGATATTACAGCTAAAGGAAAAATCTTAACAAAGCAAAAACTAGAACAGAAATTAGGACACAAAATAATGTGGTACAGATACCTGCAATTACAACACCTGATAGAATCTGTGCAAATACAGCAAACAATGCAAAGACCATTAACTGAATTTGAAATTTATATTAAAAAACATTTAGGAGGTATAAAAGGAATGATGTCTAACATATACAGCATACTAATCAAATCTGCAGAAGAAAAAACTACCACCTACCAAAAACAATGGCACAAGGATTGCAAACAGGAATTCACACCAGAAGAATGGGAAGATATATGGACCTCAAAAGGTCTAACCTCTAGTATATTTAGTATAAGATATTAATCCATCAAAACATTAATGCGATGGTATCTCCCTACCAAAACAATGAATAAAATAAATAAAAAATACAAACCACTATGTCGCAAAAACTGTGGGGATCAGGCAGATTATATACAGTACATACATGGTGGTCTTGCAGAAAAATTCAAAGTTCTTAGCATAAAATTCATCATCAAATTATGGAAATCACAGGATGCAAATTTGATTTCATGCCTGAAAATATGCTATTAAACAAGGAAGTAACTAACATTCAGAATAAAGCTAAAGCAGAGTTACTCACAATACTTTTATCAACGGCAAGACATACCCTAGCAGCTAAATGGGTAGACCACTCCCTACCAACGTTACATCAATGGCACGAAAAAATATGGGATGGTTTTATAATGCAGAAAATAACTTACACATTGATTAACTCTATTGAAGAGCAATATCAAAGCAAATTTGTAGCAGTGTGGTATCCTTTAATAAATTACATGGCAGAACAAAACATTATACCGAAAAATCAGTATTATAACAGTTTAATATACTTTTAATGCAAGTATGTATGGGTTTAGTTATGAAAAGAGACAGCAGATTTAAAATGCAGACAGTTAAGCACTGTGAAATATATTAACAGTAAGCAAACCTTTTATTCACTAATAATATTGTTTGGTTTGGTTTGTTTTTTTCCTTTTTTGTAATATGATGGGATATGTTGAGATATACAACAAACTGGCAAAATATTGTATTTACTTTATATCCTAATATTATGTCTGTAAGTGAAAATATGTTAATAAAAGAATTTTATTTTTTTTAAAAAAGGGTGAGGTGGCAGGAGCATTTTATCTATGCCATGATGCTCACTACAAACAGAAAATCATCAATCATGAGAACACTGTAGGGGCTATAGGATTCTAAATATGTCATGGCATGATGGCAGATCCAATCCAGATCAAATAGGAATTACCATGGCATGTGGTTGTTCTCATATAGAATCCTACATTCTGTGTCAAATGTCAGGTGTTTCAGCACCTGGGAATGCAGATGTCATTCTCTTTGCTGGATAAGCATCCAACATTAAAAACATTAAAAAGAAACTTTATATACAATAAATCAATAAAATATATAAACAGTCATAACAGTAAAAAATACCAAGAAGAGGCCAGTAACAGTTATTGAGAGTCAAAACCGTCTTTACCCACTGGAAGAAGACAACAACAGAGGGTGACAAATTAACCTCCCTGGGGACAGAGTTACAAAGTTTTGGTACCATAACCAGGAAGGCATTTCTCTGCACATTAATGCACAGAAATGAAGGTATTTACTTAGCTATGGGGTGGACTTTTTAGAGATAAATTCTACATGTATAATTTTTTCAAAGCATAACTTTCATTTTAAACATTCAAGGCTTTGTATATTTTTGTAGCATAAATGTTATTATCCAATTTGCAGAGTAAAGAATGTTTTGCCTTCATCATCCACTGAAAATTTGACAGGCATGCCATAAAAATCATGGGAATGCATTGGTTATGGCAAGGAGCAAGAATGATGTGTGCATTGTATATGCTTTGCATGCACTACTCATGACAAATTCATTCTTCAACAGACAATATTTACTGGACTTTTATCTTTTTAGATGTTTGAAGGGATACGTCAACAGTAGTTTATCAGTATTTGATCTGAGTGAGCTTGGCATGGGATATTCAGGATACTGCAGGTATGCACACTTAATGACAAATTGCTGGCTGCTTGTGTTGCATTCAGATTGCTTTGATCAATGCAATGAATAGCATTATTTATCTAATCTAATGGGATCTTGCCCACAAAAGTGTATGCGACAACAAATCTGTTATTTTAAAGATATTTTGTTCTTGCTGAAATGGATTAGTATGGCTACTAGTGTGTTCAAAACTATAAATGGGAATGGGATGTTGAAAAGCCATCTTCCTGCAATGAACACAATTTAGATTTATTCATATTTTATAAATTGTTTTCATTAATTTATTTACTTGAGGCCAGGTTAACAGAGAAGAGATTGGCCGTGGCGTCATTAAATAAGTTGTTATAATGTGCCTCTCAAACAATGTGGGAAAGTTGAGAACTTGGTGTGTGGCCATTTTTAAGGCCATTGGAAACTATCTACCAAAATGATTTGTTATCTCTGTTTGCTGAGGCTCTTTGCAACATGGACCAGATTCATAACCTGGAAGACTGTTTATGAGTCAGGTCCTTATAGAGACTTTTAGCCTTTATCTAAATGGCATGAAAGAGGCTAGAACTGGAAAACTTAAAATGGCAATAGGCCCTTAACTTCAACTTGTTCAGCCAATGGCACTCTGCATCAAACCATGATTTTGTTTGCAGTTGAAATAGGAGTGGACCCACGGCACAGTGTAATTAGACTGCAATATATACATCAAGTGGAAGAATAGATCATGGCAGTCTCTGGTGTGAAATGATCTTATTTTTTCAGGACCCCAGTAGACACGGCATTGAGACAGGATATACCCCTGAAGGCCATATTTTGGTTCCACCTCAATGGCTTGAGTTTAGAAGCTGGTGTCAAATAAAGACGGGAAATAAAAATTGGGGAAGCTAAAAGAGGAAGCAAAAAGGCTTTGATACAAATTAAAAGAGGCAGATGATCACTTTCTAAAATCTCACCAATTTGAAAGAAGGATGTATAATCTAAATTAAAATACCAGGAAGTAATAAGCATAGAATCAATTAGACTAGCCTCTAGTCCTGAAGCAGACGATTTTGAAGATAGGTTGTTAGATTCATATCAGTTTCTACCTCTCTCAGAACAACAGCATATGCTTGCCAAACTTAATTTACTCAAAGCAATGCCAGTAGTGATTAAACATATTAAAATACAAAAAAAGTAATAATTAAAGATGTAGAACAAAGTAGGAGTCAAGGTCACCTTTAAGACCAACAAAGTTTTATTCAGAATATAAGCTTTTGTGTGCTCCAAGCACATGAAAGCTTACGTTCTGATTAAAACTTTGTTGATCTTAAAGGTACACTTGACTCCTACTTTGTTCTGCTGCTTCAGACCAACACGGCTGCCCACTTGGATATAATTAAAGATGATCAGTGTAGGAGAAAAAAAATTAACAAATCACAACAAAATTAAAATCTTTATTAGAGGCTCAGTGGCTGAAAGCCTCTTGAGAAAGGCAAGCTTTAATAACTCTCTGGAAAACACTCCAGTTCTTGGTGAAGCAATTGCACAGCCTCAAAGAAACTGCAGGACAGACTCCAGTGTTCATCACAGATTCCATCTCTTCCATAGGCACAGAGAACAATCTACATATCATAAATGGTGGCATCAGGGTTCATATAGGTCAAACACTATATATGGGTCTAAATTCAAGGTGTGGTTGATTTCGACTGTATTTACTACTCATTCCCACTTGAACATAATTAATATATACTGTTATGTTTTATTATAACCATTAGCATTCTATGATAAATTTGTTAGTCTGAAAGGTGCTACTGGAGTCTTTACTGTTTTTTTTTTTTCATTTTGATCGATGTCCATATACAGGATTCTGTTTTCTTCAAAAAGAAGATCAAATACAGAATGTCAGGCTTGAGTTTTACCAAATAATTTTGGATTTTTTATTACAGGTATAGAGATTACAGAGCACCTCCCTGGAGTTCAACGCCTTACGAGTTTACCTTGCAATTCTGGCATGTTCTAGCAGCTCGACTGGCCTTCATTATAGTATTTGAGGTTAGTTAGTTAATTTATTAATTAAAATAATTGTATTCTACCTTCCCCATTGTCTTAAAGTGGCTTACAAACTCAAAATTAAAATATACAATAACACCTACAAATAATCACCTACCACTGCAAAGTCCATGTTAGTGTGCAGCAGGGGACTGTTTATTTCCCCAGAATATAAAGTTTTCTTGGGATATGCACGTGACATGATTTGGACAATGGCCATCAATAGCATTCTCTCATGGCATCATATTTTGCTACAACCAAGATTTCATGTTCTGTGCAGGCATAAATAATCATTAATATTAGTGGCATTAATTTATATATAGTCCAAGAAACTGGCTCCAGGAAATGACTGACAGGATTATGTAGAATTCACTGCTGTCATTGGTGATGGAAAGGGCTAAGTGTCCAGCATCCTGACCCTGAGGAAAGTAGTGGAGAATTGAGTTGACTGGAAAAGAAAGATTCAGTTGAGTTCTATCCAGTACCACTGGTGCTTCACTGCTTCCCAAGGAAGAAGAGTTCAGGTAAATCCTGGCCTCAAAACAAACCTCAAGACCATTATATGGATGAAAGAAAGCTTGATTTCCTTAAACAAAGGCCTTTCCTTCCTTGACTAGGCCTACAGCTAGCATCTGCTGCCAGGGATAACTGGTGACTGGGATGAAAACTGGCTGCATTAATAAGGCTCCTCAGAGTGCTACAGCCTGACCCCAAAGGCATCAAGTGAGATGGCACTCAGAGCCATTAGAACTAAGGAATCTATTCCAGGCCCTTGCAATAGAAGCAGAGATAGAAAATGCTGCCAGGGGAAGTATCACAAACACAAAGAAGACAGAGGAAAGAGGACAGGGAGATATGAAGAAATGGCATGAGAAGGAAAAGGAAGGTATTGGTCATAGGTGGCTCCTTGCTGAGGGGTATGGAAAGTCATGTGTCCAGGCTGGCCCCTCTGGTCCAAGAGGTGAGTTGCTTACTAGGGGCAAAAATAAAAGATATTATAGGCGTTCCCAAAACTCATCAAACTGACAGAGCATTATCCATTTCTAATTTTCATGTGGGAATCAATGACATAGCCATAAACATGGCTCTTGGGAAGAAGTTGAAGAGAATGGGGGTGCAGATGGTATTCAATCCTTCCTGTGGAGGTGAACCACTGGAGGTGAACCACTGACTGTGTTGGTGGTGCCAGCAGGAGTGATTTGGATTCTGGAACCATGGGCCAGGTTTTCTGGATGACAGCCTACTAGTACACAATGGACTTCACTTGGCAAGGTCAGGGAAGAATGTGTTTGGCAGAAACCAGGGGAAATTCATCAAGAGGGCTTTAAATTGACACCACAGGGGGAAGGAGATGGCCAACCTAGGGATTTAAATGAAGGAGAACAAATGACAGAAGTCCACCTAGGAGGGCTGAATCTAATGGAGCCAAAGGTGCAGTGTTTCAGGTGTCTATGTACCAATGCCCAAAGCTTAAGCAATAAGAAGGAAGAGCTTGAGCTTCTATTGCAGACAGAGGGATATAATTTAGTAGGCATTACAGAGACTTGGTGGGATGATTCCTGTGACTGGAATGTAGTAGTGGATGGATATGAGTTGTTCAAGAAAAACCAAAAGGACCACATAGAAGGAAGAGTGGTGCTGTATGTGAGGAGAGAGTTTGTTTGTCAGGAAATATTGGAAAAGGAGGGCAACAGCCCAGTGGAAAGTATCTGGATGAGGGTAAGGGGAGGAAGGACAAACAGTATTGTGGTTGTAGTCTGCTACAGAGGAGGTGGATGCTGCCCTCCTTGAACAGCTTGAGTATTCAAACAACATGACCTGGTAGTTATGGGTGATTTCAGCTTCCCTGATGTGTGCTGGGAGACAAACTCTGAAAAGCATCTACAGTCATGCGCATTTGTGTCCTGTCTGGCCAACAACCTCCTTCATCAAATAGTGGCAGAAGCTATGAGGGGCTCAGCCATACTCAACTTAATATTGACTAACAGGCAAAAGATGGTAGATAGGGTGAAGGTGGTGGGGACTTTAGGGGTAAGTGGCCATGCCCTGCTTTTGCTGTGGGTGACCAAGGAAGTCCATGAGTATATTAGATTTCAGTAGAGAAGACATTAATAAATTCAGAGGCAAGACTGCTGGAAGGGAAAGGAGCAAGTGAGGGGTGGGCTCTCCTAAAACAAGAGCTCTTGCAAGCTCAAGCCATTGCTATTCCAACAATAAGGAAACATGGTAGGGAATTCAAGAAACCAATGTGGGTGAACAGAGAACTTTGTGATGTGGTAAGGGAGGAAAAGAAAATGTTTGAGAATGGAACCAAGGACATAGCTCTAAAAAAAAAGTGTCTGTGGCAGATGTGTCAAACATATGGCCCACGGGCCAGAATTGACCCTCCAAGGTCTTTAATCCAGCCTATGGATAGACTATGGATGATCCCCCTTCCCCATTAAGGATTCACTCAATTATTGTTGGGGTCAGCAGCACAATGCGCACCTCCGCTAGACTGGCATTTTCCTGGTGGCTGTGTGTTATGTATTGCATCCAAGCCTTCGGCTATAACACAGCGACCGCTACAGAGGCGACCAGGGGAAACCCACTGGTCCCCGGATGTAGCTTGCTAAGACGCTCCACCTATCAAGATCTGTGGCAGGAAGTTTAATTGGACAGGATTGGACCTGGCCAGATGGAGGGTTGTTCCGGGGCATGTATATATTTGGGACCCGGACCACGTTTCGCCCTCCTGTGATGTACCAGCTAATAAAGTATGTTGTCTTCAACACATCTCGTCACTGAGTACATTACACTGTGATTAGCTACTTCCTCTTTTCCCATGCAAATCCCATCCCTTCATTACTTGGGTCCTCCTCCCTTTGCCTTTGTTCGAGTCTGGTGACACTTTAAGACTGAGGTTTGATTCAAATAAGAGCTGGGTCTGCTCCCTCCTGTCTTCCTCCCCACCCCTTGTGGGTCTGTGTGTAATTCAAGCAAAGTTTGAGTCCAGAGGCACCCAAAGACCATTGAGGAGATTTGCTTCAAGATAAGAGCTGGATCTGCTTCCTCCTGCCTTCCTTCTCCTCCCACATCGGATCTCTGTGTAATTCCAGCAAAGTTTGAGTCAGGTGGCACCTGAAGACCCAGGAAGTTTGCTTCAAGATAAGAGCTTGATTTACTTCCTCCTGCCTTCCCTCTCTCTGAGGCCCGGTGCTAGGGGTGCCTGCTCCCGTACACCGGACTGCAATCCTTCGCTTCCCACCCCATCTTAGCACGCACAAGGTGCGTGCACCAGTGACACAACAATGACATCACTGTCACCCCCCCCTTTGCCGAGGACTCCCGAGCCTTAGGAGACCCCGGCAGAGTCTGAAATGGCAGCAGGGTCCGCCCCCCTCCAGGAGCCCTCTATGCAAATGGGGCAGGTAAAAGAGCCAGCGCAGGGCCTCCTCCTCACTCTTGAGCTGCCTTTCTTGCAAGGGAGCCAGTCTGAGAGCGAAACCAAGCCGCCTCTTTCCTTCACCTGAATGTCGGGCGGGAGAAGGAGTTGGCGCAGCTGAACCTCCTCTTCACTCTCGGACTGCCGTTCCTGCAGGGGAGCCAGCCCGAGAGCAAAGCCGAGCCCTCTTTCCTCTACCCAAGTCTCAGGTGGGGGAAGGAGCTGGCGCTGGGTGTCCTCTTCACTCTCGGACTGCCTTTCCTGCAGGGGAGCCAGCCCAAGAGTGAAGCCAAGCTTTCTTCCCTCTGCCTGAGTCTCCAACGGGGGAAAGAGCTGGCGCAGGGGCTTGTCCTCACTCTCGGGCTGTCTTCCCTGCAGGAGAGGCAGCCTGGAAGCGAGGCCAAACTGCCTCTTTCCTCCGCCCGAGTTTCAGGTGGGGGGAAGAGGCAGAGCTGTGCCAGCTTGCGTGTGGGGAACACCCAAGGCAGCCACCAACATGGCTTACTCCCACACGCCGGGCCTGCTCTCTCCTCCACCCCTGTATCTCTGTGTGATTGAAGCAAAGTTTGAATCTGGTGGCATTTAAAGATGCAAGGTTTGCTTCAAAGTATGAGCTTTCCTGTGCCTTGCAAGTGTGTGTGTGTGTGTGTGTGTGTGTGTTCTGTTGAGCTCCTTATGCTGCAGTTCTCCCAGGTGCACTGGGTCTCTCTCCCCCTCCCCTCAGTCTTCCCTCAGCCTAGCTCTGGAGGGAGCCTCTGTGTCCGTGTAGAGCAAAACCAGTATTTGCCCAGACCAAGTTTGCCCAGCACATTTTCTTTTGTAGACTTGGGATTCTGAACCTAAGCCTCCCAAATAGTAGGGTCATACTGACCACTATACATTGCTGTCTTTCTGTTATTGCACTGCCTTATAGGAGTAGTAATTTGTCTGGGGGGAAACTATAGTTTTGCAGACAAGCACTCCAGTTTAGTAGACTCCCCACTCCAGGCAGCATAGGGACACTGAAAACAAAATGTTGCAATAGTGTTAATGTTTTAAGCATGAATTAAAAGTAAAAAAGCAGGAGTTAAGGGGTGGGGGTGGGGAGAGGTATTTTGAATTTGTGCAGGGGGTTGGACTAGAATCCTGGAGGTCTCTTGCAATGCTATAATTCTATAATATATTTGTGTTTGTCTGTGCCCTTTATAAAGTTTATATCTCTGCTACCTGGCATTATATGGCCCGGCCAAACAAGGTCTCATGTCAGATATGGTCCTCCTATCAAATGAGTTCGACACTCCTGATCTATGGGTTGCTAGGCATTTTAGGCCAGCCATCAGAGAGGCCAAAGCTCATGGTGAGCTAAAGATGGCCAGGGAGTCTCACTAAAAAAAGAAAATCTTCTTCAGATATGTGAGGAACAAACATAAGATAAAATTCATTCAGTGAAGTTCCAGACCCTTGCAGTTCTAATGCTCTTTCAGTTTCTTCCCAGCAGGACCCTCTAATCAATTCTGAAGCCTCTAATGAGATCCTGGGGAGAAATGCTACCACAAACAAGACATCAGAGACCCTAGCTTTGCTAGCATCCCAAACTCTTTTAATCTCAGGAACTCTGTAGAAAATATTTGAAAAGATCAACCTGATCTCAGGGCAGATTGGTACGCACTTAACCAAATCAAGTGGAAAGGACTGTTCAGATAAAAGAGGTGATGGGCCCACTGTTGTGTAAAATTGGAGAAACTCTGACAGAGGAAAGAGAGAAAGCAGAAAGGCTTAATGTTTATTTTGCCTCAATTTTTTCCCCTGAATAAGAGAACAGCCTCATCTAGAGATGGACGTAAGCAAGGGTTGGCATCTAGGCTGCTGGTTGACATGGACAGAGAAGAAGCTAAGAAGCACCTGACTGCATTGAAAGAGTACAAATCACTTGGGCCAGATGGGATGCACCACGGAGTGCTCAAATAACTTTCTAGAGCAGGGTTTCCCAAACTTTTTTCCCCCCATAGCCTGGTTATTTTTACACTTCTCCTTCGTGGCCCACTGAAATTTGGCTGTGGAGCCAGGAGACTTTGGGGTGGAGCCGGGAGCCAGGAATTATGTCATTTCCTGTGGTGTCACTTCCAGGTCAAGAGTCAAGTGATGTCACTTCCAGGGCACACTGAACCAAAACTCCACCCTTTCCTGTGATGTCACTTCCAGGGCACTCCCCCAAACCTGCATCTTCTTCTGAAGTAACTTCCTTTTCAGAAAAATCTCTCTGATACTCGTGCGGAGCCAAAATAGGGGTGGAAAGTGGACAGTCTGCAGCTTTTTCATACATTCCCAGGATCCTCTCTTTCCACCCCCACACCTGCATGCTCCTTTCTGTTTGTGTGTTCTTCTCCAGATTGCAAGCACTCCTAATGCCCGTGTTCAATTGCCTGCACCACCTATACACCCCTTCCTCAATAGCACTAGCCAGTGTATACAGTTGGGAGTGCTGTTGCCATTGCCATCAGGAATGCCAGCACTGTGCACCACCCATACTGGGTCCTGGCTGCTGCTCTACCTCAAAATATGCTGACACATTTAGTAGGCCCTTCCTTCAGCTGCTGCTACAGGAACCCTGCCTCAAGCTACAACCAAGCTTGCTTGGTTTCAAGAAAATCTTTTGACAGCTATTTTTCATACTTTTCCTTGGCTGAAACACTGGGAAATTGCTGTGAAAGGTAGCAGAGAATTGTACTGCAATTAGTGAATTAATATCAAGTTATATGAAGTTTATATAAGCTTTTCTGCAGTTATCCAAAAAAAGGATATTTATGAGGGGCTTGTAGCTTTTTACTGGCTATGTTTTCCATGCCTTTAAAGTAACCTGTTGTGCAGATATTTACCCAGTGAACTTCTTTCATTCTTTTTAATATCTACAGGAGGAGTTTGATTTTGGTGTCAGGTAGCTGTTAAAAGCAAGACCAGTAAAATGGTGCCAAGTTTATAGTACCATCACTTCCAGTGCTGTTGAGATATACAGCAGTAATCTCCAGTAATCTCTTTCTGCCCCACACCTCTCACTCTCACTCACACAGAAATCTCATAGAAAGGCCAGCTGGCTACATCTGGGGGTGCCAACTTTTCATTGGCAGACCTCCTATGTGTGCAACCACAGTATGATGAACAGAAAAGTTTAATCCAGTAAAAATTAAAGGAAGGAAGGAAGGAAGGAAGGAAGGAAGGAAGGAGAGAGAGAAAGAAAGAAAGAAAGAAAGAAAGAAAGAAAGAAAGAAAGAAAGAAAGAAAGAAAGAAAGAAAGAGAATGAAATGGAAGGAAAGAAAAGGAAAAGAAAAGAAAAAAAGAACATAAGAACATAAAAGAAGCCATGTTGGATCAGGCCAGTGGACCATCCAGTCCAAAATTCTCTCACCCAATGCCCAAAAAGCACCAGATTGTCCACCAGTGGGGCCAGGGCCCTAGAAGCCCTCCACTGCTGCGCCTGCTTCCCCCTGCCCAGCACCAAGAATACAAACAGAGCATCACTTGCAGGGGAAGAAAGAAAGAAGGGGGACAAAGAAAAAAAAGCATTATTCACCATCAGATGACCCCAGCCAGCAACAATTCTGCCCAGGGATTGTTTGGTAACAACAACAAAAATAGCTACTGGAATGCCCACTTCCCACCCCTCCCAGCTGAAAAAAACATCCCCCCTCCTTCTTTGCCACCCAGGCTTCCCAGGAAAATCTCCCCAAAAGAACATACTGCAAGGTGCATGAAAGCTCATACCTTGAAGAACACTTTGTGGGTCTAAAGTGCCAGTGGACTCTAGTTTTTCTCTCAAACACTGGGAGGGGGGAGAAGGAAGGAGGGGCAGCCCAGCTCCTCTCTGCACAACAGAGAGATGGGGGAAGGAAGGAAAATGGAGCTCAGGCTTTGCAGTCTGTGTCAGTCTTCAAGGCTAGCTTTTCTCTGCATGAGATGGAGGAAGGAAGGAAGCCAAATGGAGCTCAGGCTTTGTAGTCAATGTCAGTCTTCAAGGCTAGCTTTTCTCTGCACAACAGAGAGACGTTGAGGGATGTAAGGAAACCAAACAGAGCTCAGGGTTTGCAGCCTGTGTCAGTGTTCAAGGCTAGCTTTTCTCTGCACAACAGAGAAATGGGGGAAGGAAGCCAAATGGAGTTCAGGCTTTGCAACCTGTGTCAGTCTTCAAGGCTAGCTTTTCTCTGCACAACAGAGAGATGGGGAAAGGAAGGAACCAAAGCAGAGCTCGTGCTTTGCTGGGGGTATGTCTAGCTTTGGTTTTTCTTGTGACACGGTATTGTGGCTTCTGGGTTGCAACCCTGCGAATGGGAAACACAGTTCTAGAGAGCTTGCAGAGCCTTTGTCCATCATCTTCCAGACCTCTTCAAGGACAGGAGACATGCCACAAGTCTAGAGGAGGGCAGATGTTATTCCAGTATTCAAAAAAAGGGAGGAGGGGTGACCCAGGAAACTACAGGTCAGTCAGTCTTACTTCTGTCTCATGGAAGATACTGGAACAGATTTTAAAGGGATCAGTCTGCAAGCACCTAAAGGACAACTTGGTAGTCCAGGGAAGTCATCCTCAACATGTCCTGCCAGAACAACCTCATTTCCTTCTTTGATCAGTTAATGAGGTTACTGGATCAAGTGAATGCTGTTGGTGTTGTTTACCTGGATTTCAGTAAAGCTTTTGACAGCATTCCCCATTATGTTCTTATGGGTAAACTAGAGGACTGTGGACTGGGCTCTAGAATAGTTAGGTGAATTGGGAATTATTGGAGAACTGCGCTCAAAGAGTAGTTATCAATGATGTTTCATCTGAATGGAGGGAGGTATCCAGTGGGATGCCACAGGGCTCGGTTCTGGGTCTGGTACTCTTCAATATTTTTAGAAATGATCTGAATGTAGAGGGGCTGCTCATTCAATTTGCAGATGGCACCAAATTGGGAGGAGCAGAGAACTCCAGGTACTGGATCAACAAAAATTCAGAGAAAATCTTACATAGTCAGTGAATGACTTTTTAAAGATAATAGTATAGCAATCTAAATAGTTTCAGATTGGTTTAAGCATTAACATTATTCTTGTTTTCTCTCTTTTTTCACAGCACCTTGTTTTTGGAATAAAATCTTTCATTGCCTACTTAATCCCAGACATGCCCAAAGACTTGTGTGACAGAATGCGGAGGGAGAAATATTTAGTTCAGGAAATGATGTATGAGGCTGAATTAGAGCATTTGCAGAGAGAAAGGAAAAAGAACTGCAAACAGTATCACCATGAATGGCCTTAGCTGATATTGAATAGCAGTCACAACTTTCTCATCAGTACTGGCTCCTCTGAGTACAGACTGAAGATGGGAATCTGGCATTGAGTCAAAGGATTTAAGCCTTGTATATATGCTGCTACTGGGAAACAAATGATCAAGCTTTGCTGTGAACTGGTAAAATCATGTTAACCGTACAGAGAAGTCGCATCGTTATGCTGAAGATGGATTACTGAGGATTGAATGCTGACTCAGCAGAAGTGGATTCATTCAGCAAAAGTATAATAAAATACAAAGAACTTGTGAAAGGCATCTACAGCATTAAGAGAAAACAAAATCAATCAATTGTAAAACTTTCATAATAAGGGCATGATTTAAAAAAAAAAAAAACGATGTGTTTATCCACTACTACTGCAGCTTTTAATTGCTCAAATGAATTTGTATAGCCAATGGAAAATATGAAGTGAAATTAATTGTTGCCTTTGTGGCCTCTTAATGCTCTAACAGTACTGCAGGCTTCCTGTTTTGTCAGGTCTGTCCTAGTCTCTTGCTGAGATTGTGGATGTGGCTTTGCCCTTTAAAAGGGATGTCAGCCTATTTGATATTTACTATGCAGTTTGATGTTTGCACATCACTTCTTGTTTGTCTTTAAAAGAATATATATATATATTTCTCTAAATACAAAGAAAAAGCAGTTCTACTTAAGGGAGGGCTCCAGAGATCTTCCATATCTGGAAATTGGTTTCTGCATGCAGAAGAGCTTTTTCCCCTCATACAAGAACCTTGTATGAATCATAAGGAAAATCACATTGGATCCAGAGTATATTGTCTGCATGCAGAAGTCTTTGTCACATAATTAAATATGCACACATTTTACAGCTTATACATGGAACTGCACAGGCAGATAACTTTTTTTTTTCTTTCTGTTGGTAGTCCTCTGGATGCTGGCTTATACCACTATGCTGCTTTTTATTGCAGCTCTCTTCGGAAGAACAACCCGGTTTTCCCAGTGACTGATATTCAGTGTGCATCTCATACCACCACAGTGAACAGTCCTATCTATGCTCTAATGTAGCATGCAGAATTGTGTCAATTTTCTGTTTGAGCTACCTGAATATTTACATATTCCAGGGGGGGAAATCAACTTGAAATGTCATATTGCATTGCAAATAATTTCATCCTAAGAAATCAATTTTGTTAATTGCTCTATGCAAGCACCTGTTCATGCAGAATATAAAGTATAACTTGCTTGCTTGAGAACTGTGGAACAGGTCTGTAAAATCATTCTTTTCTATAAAATCAAAGCTTGGCAATAGGTGTATAAATAGTGTTTGATTATTCTCCACATTTAGGCCTTTTAAAATGTATTCAGTACATGTTCTTATAGCAACTTGAACTTTGATTCTCACATCCCTTCAAAAGAGAATAGCAACCTTTATGATTTTGTGATGATATTACTAACTATAATTTTTTTATGAATACTTCAAAACATGGAAAAAATGAAGCACTAAACTCAAACAAGCGTGCTGGATTCACTTGTTCATGGGGGACCAAAAGATCCCAATTTTGCTTTTGTAAGTTTTCAGGTATAGAAATATTTCTTATTTAAATTAACCAAAGAAAATGAAAACCTTGTGTTTTCACTTTCCTAGATTTGCAGAATCATATAACAAAGCACAGTCAGCACCAAAGTTATATTTTTGCATGAGCTTTGAGATGGATGAATGAATCATTTTATTATAGATATAATATTATCTTGTTTACAAGAAATCAGTTCCCATCAGTTCAGACCATGAATGCCCTAATTATGATGTTCTGGTCCCACAGTTTTTCTTACTGTATTTCTCTCATATAGTTAATATTTTATACAGGGACAGTCTAGTTTATAATAGTTCCCTTTCTATATATGGATTGACCAATAATGCAGTAGCTGAGTGCATACACACAGATCTGTCCACGTATATAGCCTTTCGTGGATATTTCCGTACAGAGGAAGCTTTTCCCATGTAACTGTTGATGATAATGTCCTTAATTGAACAGAATGAAAAAGCCTACTTCTACAGGAGCTGGATGGGAACATCAGTGCGCATAATGGGCAGGGCATTAAAACACACTTTATTTGTGCATTATGCAACAAGGAATTTTTTTAACCCTTGGTTTGCCATAGTTAAGTTTTATCTGATTGCCTTGGCTGGCTCCAAGCTTTAGAAGTGTATAGTTCACTCACCAATTAGAATGTTAATTATGTTGGCTACTTGTGTTCTCTCCTGTCTGTCACAATTTGATCTAGACCATGTAAACATTCAGATTGGTTATTAAAGTGAAAGAAAATGAAAATAAATCCTTGCGGTTTGCCAGATTATAACACTAATGTGAACCCATACAAAGTTAGTTTGAATCTGAAGCCACAGACTTGCTCTTAGCTGCATCCACTGAGAAACTGATGAGTCTAGTAACTTTGATACTGCAGCCTTCTCTTAAATTGATATTTTTCCAGACATGGAAAGCACACAAACTTTTTCAAAGAAAAAAAATGTTTTGGGGGCCCTTTTAAAAATGCTCAGGAGTTTCTAAATGTTGCAGAAAAACATCCATTTGCTTTAGCTGGGAGAAATGCTCTGCTAGGATTTGGTTTGCTGTAGTTGCATTGAATGCAAATTATCTTACAAAGATGTATGGCACACTCTGTTCTCAGGAAATATGTATAACATGAATGCTGGTTAAATCTCTCTCTCTCTCTCTGTATATATTTCAAAAAGCAAATTACCAACATCTGTGGTATGTGCATGCAAGCTGACTATGTGGACTTTCCACAGAACTTCAGAACAAGCATCTCTGCAAAAAAAAAAAAAACTGCTTTAGATCATCATTGATCTAGTGTACAATACCTTGGTCTATGCATGTACTTCCAAAATAGGTGGCATGAGCAGCTGCAGTTTGGCTTTCCAATTCCTACAGTCAGTTACTAGTCCAAAATGTCCTAACTATTACTAAAGCAATCCAGTGTCTCAATGCAATTAAAAGGAACCTTTGCACTAGAAATAAATATTTGTTTACCACTTGCCATTCTTATGTTTCATCACACCACATTGTTAATGGTTGCCTAAGATTCACAAGGAGGAGGGTGGAGGAATCTGTAAAAAAAAATATGAAAAGGGTACTCTTGCATTGTTTTCTTTAGAAAATCAGTTCCTGCAAGTGAATGAATCAAAATGTGGAAACAATTTATAAAAGGGAGAGGGTTCTATTTGGGATTAAGCCATGCAGAAGGGATCAAAGCTCAGAAGCACAATACATCCTCTGTGTATAAAATGTCCTAGGTTCCACCTTATACATCTTCAGGTCAAAAAGAGTTTGGTTTGCAGGGATCAGAAGGCCATCTGCTTGAAACACTTTAAATCTGCTTCCAGTCAGAATAAACAGAAATAGTCCAATGATCTTATTCTAATGTAGTTCCACATGTTCATAGGATATGTTACAAGAACAAATGTGCATACAAAGTATAACTAATAGCCTGTCTGTGACTGCTTTATAAAGAACTTGTCAAAGACATTCACTTATCCTTAGGTACAATAAACAGAAGGTTCCAGATGAAGATCTATATCAAACAGTTTTTTCATCAAATATTATTAACCATTACCAAGTATATATAGGTGGGCACATGTACATACCAGGCATATTTGTTGACACATTGTGATATTCTTCTATTAAATACTGTTACTTTGTCACAACATATTCATGTGTTATATACACTTCTGATTTTCATCTTTCTTCCCTGGTTACTGCTGTTGCAAATGGTATCTGTGGCATCAGATGTGGTCTTTTACTTTATAGTGTAACTTTTTTCCACCCAAAGTGTTGTAATGTTGGAGCATTTTCTGGTGCTGAAATTTGTATATTGGCCAAACAATAAGAAGTATTTTCCCCACTGAAACTGTAAATAAATGCTTTATGAATTAATAGCAAAAGTACAATCCGCTTGGATGTGTTCTTTCTGAAAAACATAGCAGTGCCCTTAATTTCAGTGGCATCTATGTAGAACTTCCCAGTAGATTGTGCCCTGTATGAAATTGCAGTTCTGTATGGGAAAAATATATGTATAGGTGGCTTGTTTTGTAGGAAAAGCCCAGCAGGAACTCGTCTGCATATTAGGCCACACCCCTTGACATCAGCATTGTTTCACACAGGACTTTTTTGTAGAAAAAGCCAGCAGGGACTCATTTGCATATCAGGCCACACGCCTTGACATCAAGCCATCTGGAACTGCGTTCCTGTGCATTCCTGCTAAAAAAAAAAAAGCCCTGTGTATAGGAGCCCTGTGGCGCTGAATGGTAAAGCTGCAGTACTGCAGTCCAAGCTCTCTGCTTACGACCTGAGTTTGATCCTGGCGGAAGCTGGGTTCAGGTAGCTGACTCAAGGTTGACTCAGCCTTTCCTCCTCCTGAGGTCGGTAAAATGAGTACCCAGGTTGCTGGGGGGGGGGGGGAAGTGTAGATGACTGGGGAAGGCAATGGCAAACTACCCCATAAAAAGTCTTCCGTGAAAACATTGTGATGCGACATCACCCCAGAGTTGGAAACTGGAGCTCGCACAGAGGACTACCTTTTTTATGGGAAAGAGTAATTACAGTTCTGGCATCTGATCCAAAAGAGTACATTTAGAGCAGGGATATCAAATGTAAGGCCCAAGGGCCGGATCACGCCCCCAGAGGGCTCCTATCAGGTCAGCAAGCAACTCATGGTCATCTGCTTTCTTCTCTCTTTCTCTCTTGCTTCCTTTTGCATCACAGCTTGCTTTGCCAGGCTTGCTCAATCACACAGAAACTACAGAGCAAAACCTCTGTTTTCTCCATTGGTTGACCAGCACATGAAGCATGTAGAAAAGCTCAAAATGCCAAGGCATTTCATTTTTCCCCTGGGTCTTAGGCTCAAAGCATTGACCATGGGATTTATGTAATGAATGTCAATGAATTAAAAGTAGGTTTTCATCCTACAGATACAAACCTGAACAGCACCTGAACAGCATACTCAAGATTGCTGCAGCACAGAAATTGTCTCCAGATGTTGATGCAATAATTCAGAGCAATGTTTTAAGCATGTTTTATTTTACTTTTTTAAAAAAATATATTTAATTGCATTTGTCTTTTTCTTTATAAAGTTTATATCTCCACTACCTGGCATTACATTTTATGACATGCATGGCCTAGCCCAACAAGGTCTCATTTATGTCACATCTGGCCCTCATAACAAATGAATTTGACACCCCTGCAAAAAAAAACTTGAAATCTGCTTGATTAGCTATTTGTCTGGGAAAGGAAGGGAGACACAATCCAGCTACTCTCTCCCTGCTTAAAATATTTCAGCTCTTTTTAAACAGAATGGTTCGCCTTTCCAATCTTAGAGACTGGATTGGGAAGGGGAAACATTTAAAATACCCATTTATATGAATGATTCTTCATCCATCAAAGGATATGATGTATATCACCCCTAGCTTGATTAGGGCACTTTTGTTTCCTAAAAATTATTTCCTAAATTACATAACAAATAATTTCATTTAGAACTACCAATTTATTAGAAACATTGTTTATCTTCTGTACCATATCAAAAAGTTGATATACTCTGACTCACTGCCAGATTAAACCCTGTGAAGACTCCTAAACAGTCAAAATCTTGGGGGGGGGGGCTTGCAGATTATCTCAGAGTTGGAGCACCCGCCCTGCCACCCATGGCCCCTACTGTAGCCTACAGGCACCTTTTCAAAAGCCCCTTTGACAAAGCTGTGGGGGAGAGGCAGAGAGAGGCAAACTTGGCAACACCAGCTGCAGCCACACCAGGCAAGTTGGGCAAAGAGCGGCTCAGTTGCTGACTGCACATGTAGGCTCCAAGGGCTGCAAGCAGGGGGGAAACTGGAGGGGGGGGACTGGCCTGGGTTCCCTAAAAGCGAGGGGGCTCATAGGCCAGTGCCTACTTGGCCTAATTGTTAATCCAGCCCTGCTCTGACTCTAGGAAGATCAGAGTCCAAGGTGAGTTTACCCTGCAGTCAATATTCCTTCTAAGCTGAGTTAGCATGAGCTAGCTCACAGATTTTTAGCCTCCAGCTCACACATTTTTATCTTAGCTCAGGAAGGATGACCCCAGAGCACACTAATTTATGCAGTTGCTCACAACTTTCATGCCAGTAGCTCACAAAGTAGAATTTTTGATCACAAGATTCTGCAGCTTAGAGGGAACATTGCCTGCAGTATCTCTTTAGCAAGGCAAGACGGAGCTCCAGCTACACCAGAAACCCTCTCTTTGGCTTTTCACCCACCCTCTTACTGCAGTTTGGTGTAGAGGTTAAGAGCAGCTGACTCTAATCTGGAAGAACCAGGTTTGATTTCCCACTTCTCAACATAAAGCCAGCTGGGTGACTTTGGGTCAGTCACAGTTCTCTCAAAGCTGTTCTCTCAAGAGCACTTCTCTCTGAACTCTCTCAGTCCCACTTACCTCACAGAGTATCTGTTGGGGGGAGAGAAAGGGGAAGGAGATTGTAAGCCTCTCTGAGTGAAAGGCAGGGTATAATTCATATACTGCTGCTGCTGCCACTACTACTACTACTGCTACAAGGGCACAACCTGGCCCTTCCTCCCTGGCTTCCTCTGAGCCAGCATAACAAAGGTGTGTCTGCAGTGGAGCCAACCCAGATTTCCCCAATGCCCTTTGCCCAGGGGCAGGACTCAGTACAATGAAGGGCCTCTGAGTCAATGACTTTCACTGGTGGAACCTCCCCTCCCCCACCTCCCATGAGAATGAGAAAGGCCTTTTATCCAGCCTGTTTTGGTTCCTGAAGGCCAATGCCATCACCAGCCTCCTTGTGCCTCCAATTTCTCCCCAGCAGCCCTTGTCCACAGTTCCTCCTCTTCTCTGAGGAGTACACCAGACCCACCAAGCCTCTAAAACATGGCCAGCACATTTCCCTGATGACCCTTCTGCAGCTTTACCATTAGTTTAATGGCCGATGCAATTTTGAACCATACATCAGAATAATTTGAAATTGAAAAACACTACAATAATGCAAAATAAAAACACACATTCAGATTTGCAAACTGTAAACACAAAAGAAGTATTTATAATGTTTTCTTTACATAGCAGAGTCTTCTACTAGATCGTGCCTTGATGGACTATAAATTATGCATTTCTACTTAATCACTTATATGAACAGCATTCTGTCCAAGCAAGTGTGAGTTATAATATGCCATTGCCAAAAATGGGAAAGTTTGAATGTATGGAGATAGAATAAGCTATAATAAGGAACTGAATTGGATCATACAGAAGCTTAAAAATGAATTTGATTAACAAATTGATTTCAACAACAGAGTCCTATAATATCAATTTGTTTTACCTGTTTTAGATTCAAAACAGATGACTGTAGACTTGCTTGGACTTCCAGGGGAGGAAAATGCCGAGCTGAGCTGCTTCTCATAACGGGAGCAGGCTGGAACTTCTGTTCAGGGTAGTGGAAGGCAAATTAATGCCTACTGCCTACTTTTCTCAGTTAGAGAATAGTCCAAGATATGCACAGAAAACTTTGAGGAGATTTACCTTGGCTAAAAGGGAGTCCCGGGGAGGGGGCTCCTTTGAGGGGTCTCCGGGAAGAGTTGCATTTTCATCATCTGCAGAAGTTCTCAGAATCATTTATTTGGGATAAGCTCGACAGAATCCTAACCTTCTTGGACATTATTAAACATCTAAAGCTACACAAGACCAGTGTGGATCTGGATAATTGGCACAAAAGGTACAGATTACTATCTTTCATTCCAGGACTATTTACAGTTAAACAGAATAAATTCAGAAGGTGGAAATTGGAAATCGAGAAAGCTTGGAAGAAGAAGGGAGGAAGAGGTGAAATTTGGACTTTGTAAATTTAAAGGACAGTGCTAAAAAGTGGGAAAGAATTTATTGTTTGGTCTACTTGCTGTTTTGAAAAAAGAGCACCATCGTCACAGACCTGCAGTACATACAATCAACACAGGAAGTACGTCAAGTATCGTGAGATCTCTCTACCAGTGAAAACGGGATTTGGTGGCAAGTAAAGCAGGAAGTAGCAGATAAAAAGCCTACTCTAGGACTATAATATCATAGAGAAACATCGGCAGCCATTGCAAGGAGTTCAAAATTAAAATAATATTTTAAAGTGTTCAGGACATTAACAATTGTTGGGACTAATTGAGGTGACAGCAAGAAGATAAATACTATTGGACATATTGTTTATAATGGACTTTAGAAGCCTTTAAAAGAAAAAAGAAATTTTTTTTAAAAGAGAAGCAAAAAGTCGCGACCGCCATTTTGAAGGATTTAAAAATTTTAAAAATTAATATCTCGGTTTAGGAAGCTCTGAGGATTGCAAAATTAGGCTTGTTGTAAAGAGCATGTTGTAAACACATGGAAGGAAGCTGTTATTTCGTTGATTCCAAAGGCAGTTAGAGATGTTACAAATGTAAAAAATTAAAGACCAATTTCGTTATTAAACAATGACTATAAAATATATACAAGAATCTTGGCAGAACGGCTTAAACAACATTTGATAAATTTTATAAAGGAAGATCAAGCGGGGTTTCTTTCCAAAAGGCAAATAAGAGACAATATCAGAACTGTTGTAAATATTGTAGAATATTATGAAAGACATCCAGAAAAGGAAGTAGCATTATTTTTTGCGGATGCGGAGAAAGCATTTGACAATTTAAACTGGGACTTTATGTTTGCAGTAATGAAGAAAATGGAGCTGGGAGAAAGCTTTATAAGAATGATAAAAGCAATATATACTGAACAATGTGCAAGGATATGCATAAACACAGATCTTATGGAAGATATGATAATTAGCAAAGGGACAAGACAAGGTTGTCTGCTCTCTCCATTGTTGTTTATAATTACTCTTGAAATATTATTGATGCAGATTCAAGAAGATAAAGAAATAGAAGGATTAAAAATAAAATGATTTATTTACAAATACAGAGCATTCGCAGATGATATAATGTTTATAAATGAAAATCCTATACAAGTTACACCTTTATTGTTTGCTAAAATACAAGAATATGGGGAGTTAGTGGGACTTTGTATTAACAAAGAAAAAATCTAAATTTTTATGTAAAAATATGCAAACAAACAAGCAACAGGCTTTGCAGAGACTGACGGGCTGCGAAGTTACCTCCAAGGTAAAATATTTGGGTGTGGAGATAACAATGAAGAATATTGATTTGTTTAAAAATAATTATGAGAAGCTATGGCGTAAAATGGATGAAGATATGTCAAAATGGAATAAACTTAATTTGTCATTGCTGGGTAGAATAGCTGCAATTAAAATGAATATTCTACCAAGAATAATGTATTTGTTTCAAACTATTCCAATTGTGAAAAATAGTAAACAATTTGATAAATGGTGAAGAAAAATTTCAGAATTTGTATGGGCTGGGAAGAAACCAAGGATTAAAATGAAAATTTTGACAGATTCAAAGGAGAGAGGTGGATTTCAATTACCTAATTTAAATTATATCAAGAAGCAGTTTGTTTAGTGTGGATAAAGGAATGGATAATGCTATTAAATAAAAAACCCTTAGTGTTGGAAGGTCATGGAAATAAATTTGGTTGGCACGCGTATTTGTATTATGGAAAAAAGAAGATGGACAGTTTTTTCTCTCACCATTATATACAAAATAATTTGTTGAATACATGGATGAAATATAAGAAATATAGAGATGAGAGAAGACAGTTTTGGATAGTGCCATCTGAAGTAATAAAAATAACGGCTGACATAGGTGAAGAAAAGTGGTTGTCATATAATCAATTATTAAAAATACAAAGTGGCAAAATAGAATTGAAAACTGCTGAAGAATTGAATAATAAATATGATTAGTTTCAAATGCAACAAATAAAGAGTTTGGTGGATAATGATATCAAAACTGAAGAAATAAGAAAAGAACAAACAGAAATGGAAAAAGTTCTGCTTGGAGATAATGAAAAATTAATTTCAAAAATATATAAATTACTTTTAAAATGGTCTACGGAGGATGAAGTAGTGAAATCTCAAATGATTAAATGGGCAATTAATGTAAATAAAGAAATACAGATGGAAACTTGGGAATAGTTATGGAAGAATTCTATGAAGCTTTCGACATGTCATAGTATTAAAGAGAACTGTTTTAAAATGATGTATAGATGGTATATAACTCCTAAGAAATTGGCAAAGATGAACAACAAGATGCCAGATAGATGTTGGAAATGTAAAAAACATGAAGGTTCTTTCTACCATATGTGGTGGGCTTGTGAAAGAGCAAAAAAGTATTGGCAGATGATTCAACAAGAAATTTCTCAGATCTTGGGATATGAATTTAAGAAAGTTGCAGAGTCTTTTCTGTTGGGATTACAAATGGAAAAATTTCCAAAAGAAGATAGAACTATAATTTGGTACTTGGTTTCAGCTGCTAGGACATTATATGCGCAGTTGTGGAAGCAAGAAAAAATACCAGAGAAATGGGATTGGATTATAAAAGTTATGACATGGAGTGAAATGGACAAATTAACAAGAATTCTAAGAGACTATGATTTAGAAGTTTTTAAGATGGAGTGGAAAAAGTTCAGAAGATATGTAGGAAAAGAGTGGAAAGTAAAAGAACATTGGACAATTTTTGATAATGATTAAGTTTTAGAAAAAAGGAGAATATTATTTTTTTTGTTTTTATTAGCTAAGGGTACCTTTAAATGTTAATATTTTAAGTAAATAACACCAGCGGGGGTCAAGTAACGGGGGGAGGGGTGGGTAGAAAGTAATATAAGTTATTAATAATGCAAGAAATATAACTTGTTACCATATGTTACTAAATAAAATTGTTTTAACTAAAGCAGATGACTGTACATGCAGCATCCATTACGATTCCCACATGTCTACTGAAATAAATGGCAGCACCATTAATGAGACCATAGAAAAGGACAGATAATGATAATTAATAATGCAGCTGGAAAGATGAGTTTGGCAACATAGAACCAAGTTAAGAATTACATCCTACTGAGGACTGTAAAATTGAGTCATCAATTATTAATAAGGGCTTCATAGGGTGTGGTCACACGTACCTTTAAAAGCGGGTGTGTAGCGCTCAAATCTGAACTGCTGAATATTGATTCGATGCAGGGCAGTTCAGACAAGCATCCAAGAATGCAATTCATTCTGTTGTTGCGGGATCAGACATCTAATACTATCTCGCTATTTTCTTGGAGTAATCAGATGGTGATATCTGGGAGCGGGGGGTCCATTGAACATGCGCCCAACTGTTCGGAGCTGGGAAATCAAACATTGCTTCAGAGGCAGGGGGGAAGTTTCCAGAATTAACGTTGCTGATCCAAACCAAGGAACTGCCAGGAATTGCTTTCCTAGAAATTGGCAGTGACAATGATATCTTGAAATCCTCCACATTGAAAAAAAAGATTTTTTTTCCTGTTCTGAATAGTGGGATAACGTTCCCCCCCCCATCCTGTGTTGATTGGAGAAGCAGAAGCGTCACCTCAGATTCCCGGATGATCTGACAATGTGCATGTCTGCTGGGCCTTTTTTTTTTTAAATAAAGGTGGGAGGCGTGAGCTGTCCAAACAACAAAAAGCCGATCTTGTGCCGCTGTTTTGAAAAAGGGCCGGACTTTCTGTGCTGTCAAATTAATGCGCCATTCAGGCGTAGCAAGCCTGGATGACCCTCGATGATGCTCGATTGCCAGATGTGGATGTCTGAACAAACACATTTAATCCGTCAGCTAGACGGAGCTGTGTCGTCACTAATGGTACGTGTGATCGCACCCATAGTTATTTTTTTCCCGCAGCAGTGACTTTGAGTGCCATTCTATGCAGAGTTACACCCTTCCAAGTCTATGGAAGTCTATAAGTTTAAAAAGGTGTAAACTCTACTTGGAACATGCTGTTTATTGTTGTGACAACTTGTACAACATCCAATACATATATCTTAGTTAGTTTCTGTGGTCTGTCTTTCTGGAAGTCTCTGTGGCATCATTGTCAATAGCACTATAGTGATGATCCTGATGCTATCAATATATCTGCTCTAGACTGATTCCACATTAGCCTTTGTCCCAGTCTTATTCTCAGCTCTTGAGTTTGCATGGGGCAAAAAGCAAGCAGGGAACATGCAGCCTTGCTCCAGAGATGCCAATGCAGAATACGGGAAAAGAACTGCTGTGAGGACACATAAGGGAAGCAAGTGTAAAATGTGGAATTGATTATAGTTTACTATGATTTCTGCATTACTGCCATCGTGACACCATAATTACCAAGGAATCAAATGTCATTCTGATATTACCCAATCACAGAAATGTGCATTATGATTATCAGGGCTTAGTGCACAAGGATCTTTGTTACATAACTGCTTTTTATTGCAGTCTACAGTGACTCCCATTCATGGCATGCAGCTTGTGTAAAGTGGCTACTCTGTACACAATTAGAGTGTTTGCATTCCACAACAAATTAACTTTTAATCTGTACAAAATCATCTGATTCTGCATGTGCTAGCCAAATGCTGAAAGCAGCTTCTCTATTATCTGTAGTCTACTAAAACAAAAAATCCAGCCTTATATACACTGGGAAATTGAAAGCTAGCCTATTATATATATATATATATATATATATATATATATATATATATATATATATATATATATATATATATATATATATATATATATATATATATATATATATATATATATATATATATATTGGTCGTAGTTTTTCCTCATGTTCCTATGTAGTATGACTCTTCTGGTTGTGCTTCTTTATATGGCAACCACTGCACAGAAAACTCTGCACTATGCACAAATGGAAAGCAGGCCTCCGGGTTCACATGCAACAGCCTTAGTCATAGTTATGTCTTTATGCAATTCTGTAAACATGTTTATGGGGGGGGGCTTCCTCCGGGTGACCTGCCCCCCCAGGGAAAATGCATGCGCAATACATCGCCTCTCCTTTCCCGGTGTAGTGAACGCTGCATGGTCACTGTCTGGCTATGCCTGGCAGATGGTCACTGCAATGGCCTCTCCTACATTACTGCATCCATGGCAACACTTTCTCGCTGGTCCCCCCCCCCCCGTTTTCACAGAGTTTGCCACGTCATGGTGCAACCAAATGTCCGGTGGTATAACCGGATGGGCAGGCTGGGCTCACCAACCTCACCAGCCAAGAGAAGGAAAACTCTAACATCGAGCCCGGGCAGACAGAGCTCATTAATGTAACATCTACCACCTGGAGGACTCGCTGCCGGCGTCCCGGCTTACTGGGCCATGGCAGATGACCCCATGGTGAAAGGGTGGAGCCAGTACTGCGCACACTGCGCTTCACCTAAAAATTCCTCTGCGCAGACCTGAAGGGTATCCACATCCCCAACCCACAACATACCAAGTCCTGCAGCGATGGGCAAGGGGCGAAACGGCAGGTGGAAGATGCCACTGGAAGCCGCAGTCCCGATCCTGCATGTAGGTGGTTCAGGGTATTGGTCTCCTGATGCTGACCCGGAGACGAAAGCATTTTTCGGCAGCACCCTGAATGACCAAGCAGCCTTATTTAGGGACAGCACTGCTTGCTCCATATGGAGAGGGGCTTAGAAAAGGTGGCCTAAACAAAGCTCATCTCCTCCCCCCCCAGTTGGCTAGCCGCGGTCAACTGGCATCCTTACTTGCAGTCGAAAAATAACAACAAAGAAAAGGCATGCACCTGCCTCACAAAGTGTGCAAAGACAAAAGCTTGTGTGTTGGAACATCAGAACCATGCTTGACACAGTAGACAGTGGTCGCCCTGAACAATGCTCTGCTCTAGTTGCCCACGAACTTCTCAGGTTGAATATCGACATAGCAGCTCTCAGTGAGGTCCGTTTCCCTGAGGAAGGTAGTCTTCAAGAACACGGTGCTGGCTATACCCTCTACTGGTCGGGTAAGTCAAAGGCTGAGAGCCGCCTTTCTGGCGTTGGCTTCATGGTCAGGAATTCCATTGCCTCTAAACTCAAAAACCTGCCAACAGGTCACTCAGATCGCATCATGTCTATGCACCTCCCTCTTCAAAACAAGCAGCATGCAACACTCTTCAGTGTGTATGCCCCAACCTTTCAAGCAGATTCTGCAGAAAAGAATAAGTTCTATGCTGATATATGCAACCTTATACGGAAGACCCCTACAGAGGACAAGGTGATCATCCTTGGCAACTTCAATGCCAGAGTAGGTAAAGACTTGGAAGCCTGGAAAGGAATACTTGGCAAACACGGCATTGGTAACTGCAATGATAACAGGCGCCTCCTGCTAGAATTCTGCACGGAGCATCAGCTCACCATTACCAACACTATCTTCCAGCAGAATAACAGTCTGAAGACAACCTGGATGCACCCAAGGTCCAAGCATTGGCACCTTATTGACTACATTCTGGTGCGCCAGAGAGACCTTCGAGATGTCTTATACACCCGAGTAATGCCAATGCAGAATGTCATACGGATCATCATCTTGTACGCTGCAATCTCCATCTTCACTTTAAATCTACACCAAGGAGAGGCGGTATCCCCTGGAGGAAGTTTCAGGTTGGCAGCCGTCAGTCAGCCAAAGTTAGAGCTGCCTTCCAGGCAAAACTCCAGACAAGAATTGAGGACCCCAGTTGCCTCACAGATCCTTCTGCAGAAGCACTCTGGGAACACCTAAAAACTACCATCCAGTTGACCTCTGAAGAAGTCCTCGGGTTCTCCACAAGGAAGAACAAGGACTGGTTTGACGAGAACAATCAAGAGATCCAAGAATTACTAGCGAAAAAGAGATCTGCCTACCAAGCACATCTTGCTCAGCCCTCCTGTCCCAGGAAAAAAGCAACCTTTCGTGCTGTATATAGCAACCTCCAGCGCAAGCTTCAAGACATTCAGAACGAGTGGTGGACCATGCTTGCAGAGAGAACCCAGCTGTGTGCAGACACTGGTGATTTAAGAGGGTTCTACGAAGCCCTGAAGGCAGTATATGGTCCATCATATCAGGCTCAGAGTCCCTTGCGTAGTGCAGATGGCCAAGTGCTCCTCACAGACAAGGCATCCATACTGAACCGGTGGTCAGAGTATTTTCAGGTTCTCTTCAGTGCCAATCGCGTAGTTCAAGACTCAGCAATCCACCTCACCCCACTTCAACCAGTGAAAACAGAGTTGGATGAGATCCCCACCCTAGAAGAGACTGTTAAAGCCATCAAGCAACTGAAAAGTGGCAAGGCAGCGGGAGTTGATGGAATCCCACCAGAGATCTGGAAGCATGGGGGCATAGTACTACATAGCACACTTCACAAAGTACTTCTCACCTGCTGGGAACAAGGCAAATTACCACAGGACTTTTGCGATGCAATCATCATTACTCTACATAAGAACAAAGGGGAAAAGTCAGATTGCTCCAACTACCGGGGGATAACCCTGCTCTCCATCGCAGGCAAAATCCTTGCTAGAATACTCCTGAACAGACTGGTGCCCACCATTGCAGAAGAACTCCTCCCAGATAGCCAGTGTGGCTTCAGAGCTGACAGGAGCACCACCGACATGGTATTTGTTCTCAGGCAGCTCCAAGAGAAATGCAGGGAACAGAACAAGGGTCTATATGTGACTTTTGTCGACCTTACCAAAGCTTTTGATACCGTTAGCAGGAACGGCCTGTGGCAAATCTTGGAACGTTTGGGATGTCCCCCAAGGTTCCTCAGTATGGTCATCCAGCTACATGAAGACCAGCGAGGCCAAGTTAGATACTGCAACAATCTCTCGGAGCCCTTCCCAATAGGCACAGGTGTAAAGCAAGGCTGTGTTCTCGCGCCAACTCTCTTTACGATCTTCTTTAGCATGATGCTTCAAAGAGCCGCAGTAGATTTAGATGATGGCGATGGTGTCTACATCCGCTATCACACCGATGGCAGCCTGTTCAACCTGAGGCAACTAAAGGCCCACTCCAAGACAATGGAAAAACTAATCCGAGAGCTACTGTTTGCTGATGATGCTGCACTTGTCTCCCACTCGGTATCAGCTCTGCAGCATATGACGTTCTGCTTTGCAGAGGCTGCCAAGCTATTTGGCCTAAAAGTTAGTCTGAAGAAGACAGAAGTTCTCCACCAGCCTGCACCCCAGGAAGATTATCACCCTCCTTGCATCACTGTGGGTGAATCAGTTTTGAAGACAGTCCAGCAGTTCAGCTACCTGGGGTGCATCATCTCCTCAGACGCCAAGATCGACAAGGAGATTGACAATAGACTGGCAAAGGCAAACCGTGCATTTGGCTGACTGCATAAAAGAGTGTGGAGCAACAAGCATCTGAAAAAAGGCACAAAGATCAATGTTTACAAAGCGGTTGTGATGACAACCCTCATCTACGGCTCCGAATCGTGGGTTTTATACCGTCATCACCTGCGACTCCTTAAGCGCTTTCATCAGCACTGCCTTCACACCATCCTCAACATCCAGTGGAGTGACTTTGTGACCAACACTGAAGTCCTCAAGCGGGCGGAGGTTACAAGCATTGAGGCATTGCTGTTGAAGACACAGCTGCGCTGGGCAGGGCATATCTCCAGGATGGAAAACCACCGCCTTTCCAAGATTGCCCTGTATGGCGAACTTTCCACCGGCCATCAAAATAGAGGGGCACCAAAGAAGAGGTACAAGGACTCCTTGAAGAAATCCCTTGGTACCTGTTGCATTAACCATCACCAGTGGTCTGACCTAGCCTCAGACCGCAAAGCATGGAGGCACACCATCCACCAGGCTGTCTCTTCCTTTGAGAACGCACGCATAGCTGGTCTTGAGGACAAAAGGAGATTGAGGAAGAATCGTACTGCTACAGCACCAACCCCAAATCAGACTTTTCCCTGCAGCCACTGTGGCTGGACCTGCCTGTCCCACATTGGTCTTGTCAGCCACCAGTGAGCCTGCAGCAGACGTGGACTACTGCACCTTTCTTAAATCTTCATTCGCGAAGTCAAGCCGAGAGAGAAACATGTTTATATTATTTGTTTGTCCTGCATCATTTCATGAATTTATTACTAAGATACTTATACAAACATGAAAAATATTTCATCTTGGGATTTAATTTTTCAAAATACCAGATCATTTGAGTTAATTCTGCTCTGTTTGTGTATGTATGTTTATATATGTGTGTGCTTTTTGCATATGCCCAAACACATATATGTATGTATGTATAGAATATATATATATATATATATAATTTCCTTGTCTTATATATTAAGCTATTTCTCTGAATTCTATATAGTTTAATATAACTGAAATTTCAATTGTATACAATTATTATTATATAGCATGGTTAAATCATTTTTCTCTAAGAACAGCCCTGGCTTTTTCAATATCATGCTTATAAGACATTTCTAGATACATGTGTATATATTTGAAATGTGTAATATTTCATTACATCTTGATTTCTAAGTAAAGGTATAGAGAATATTCTCTATTTTTTCTAGTTATGTCTGGACTTCATAAGGATAAGTGATGATTGCTGTATGTCATCAGAAAAACAAATTAATTGTAGACAGAAATGAATCTTTGATGTGTTGTTTTCCTTTTTTGGTTTATGATTGATTTCTTCTCAATGGATACTCTCAAACTTTAAAATTAATTTGAGAAAACAAGCAGTAGAAAATTAAAGGACAACTGTTGGTTAAATTAACTGTAAGACACTTAAATTTGTAGTTTTGGAGACACTGGTTTATCAAAGTTTACAATGCAATGAATTCTTATATCATGCACATTTGAATATTGTATTTTCAGTAATAAACATGGATATCCTTAATGCAAACACTAAATTTATTCTACTAGTGCAGTTTTTGTGGTCCTATATATTTGTACTAGTAAATCCATATTTAGGATGCCAGAGTTACATGCATTTATGGCATCATCCTAATATTGCAATCAGATGCTCTGATCCACATATGGTGACCTACATGACAAAACCATTTTTCACCTATATAGCAAGGGTGCCTCCACGTTGCAAGCAGCAAATTTGCCACACTGGATATATGATGCAGCACTGTGTTTATAAACAAAGTGGAGATGAGAAATATTCATCGCTAAACAACCATGTAGAAACATAGCCTTGGTCTTGTTAGGTCTTCAATACATGACTCTTTTATGATGTCTGTAATACATGATTCTTAAGGATGAGAAGCTCTCATCTGTGCTTTATTCCAGGTGGGTGGGTATGTTTGTAGCAGCAAAATAAAGCAAAAATTCAGTAGCTCCTTAAAGATTAACACCTTAAAGTCTTCAACCCATTGCTATATTTTAACAATTGGGATACACCAAACTTGCTTGCTGCATAACATTATATACAAATGGTAGGGAAAGAGAACCCATATTCATCTGCTGATAAAACACAGTTAAATTGTCTACTTAAGAGGTAAAAGCCTAGTACAAATCATTGATGTTGAAAGAAAAGATGCAATTTAGCTCACAGCTTGTATTCTTCAATTCAGTGGTAGAGGCAGTGGAAACTAAATGTCAAGTCTAAGATGTGAATGAGCCAGTACACGCTTTAAAAAAATGCTTTTTAGAAAAAGGAATTCATTTTAAACTTCACTTATCCAATATAACTTCAAATTATTTTTTCTATCATTTCTTGGAGTGCAGCCACATAGCAGGAATTCTGTTTCCCTGTTATCACCACTGCAAATACTAAGGCATTTTCACAGACAAGAGGATTTATGAATACTCTTTATCATCAGCCATTTCTACCTCATGATATCCTGCTGCAGCATCACCAGGTTTTTTGAATTTTTTTTTAAAAACCAGTAACTCTTACCATGCTACAGCACAATAACATTACAACATTGTATTGCCACAATCTGCTAGCTCCTCTGAATTCCCGACATTCAATTTATTTTAAAAAGCAAGCCTATAGTCCTTTTCAGTGCAAATCTCTACCACAAAAGAGCTAGGGACTTACTTTTTAAAAAATGAAAGTTGGGGATTCAGAGGAACTGGAAGGTTGTGGATTAAAAATATAATAGACTGATAGATCAATAGATAGCTATAATATTATTGCACTAGCAATTACCAATTTTTAAAGCCCTCAAAAAGCCCTTCAGTGGTACAGTGGAGAAAATGTCAACCATAAGGGGCTGTCAGAAAAGCAAATGGCATCAATATGGACAAGACCTTCAAAAATGCATATCTTGACACCCAAGTGATGTCCCAGCATGACTAGAGGCCATTCTTTCTGAAATGATTGTACCAAATCAAGTTTGAGAAGGAATGTACTAAGGATGTGGAAAGCCTGGGAAGTGAATTCTTCGTGAATAAGAACCTGGGGATGCAGCCTTGTACTAAATTTGCCACCACAGAAATACTTCTCTTCCCATTATGAAAGTAATTCAGTCAATGAAAAATGAACTTTCCTTCTGGAGTTATGAATAAATGTCTTCTGTACCAATTGCTCTGCCACCAAATTCGTTTTCTAAAGGTTGGCCAGAGCTATGTAATTTCCTGGTTTAGTTGACTGTATTTTGTTCTGTGAAGGAAGGCTAAAAGTAAGATTCTGTCTCCATGCTTGGGTTAATGTATGATTTTTCATCTGAATTATAGCCAGGGATATAGTTCTGTATGTCTTTATCCAGTCCATTCTTGAGTACATCACCTCCTTCTGCCTTCTTTGTATCATCTTTGTGCAGATTCTTTGTTGATCCCTCCTGAGGAATAATATATACAAAAAAAGAAAGGGCTAATTCCTATTGATGCTTATCATGGAGCAAAGTTCAAAATAATGTAATATTTCTCTTCTGTGCCTCCTTCTTTCTTTAGATGCTTAACCATTCAAGCTAAGGGGCTATTATTCTTAAATCAATATTTTATTAGAGAACTGGATCATATAATTATGTGTAAATACTGATTGATTTTGTTGCATTTAATGCTCAAGGGACCATCCATTTATTCATTCACCACAGTAAAGGATCTTACTCTCAGCCAGAATCTATTAAATTGCTGGTGTCACATTTTTAAAATAGAAAACACCAGTGATTGGCCAGTCTCCTTACTGTGCTGTGAAGACACCAAAAAGTAGGGTAGGAATAGACATTAAAGAGCCTTTCCATGAACTGGTAGGGATGCCAATCCCCAGGTGGGGGCAGGGGATCCCCCAATTTCATGGGCTCCTGCCCACTACCAGCCAGCTGGCTGGCAAGGGAAAGCCCTGCCCCTAAGCCCCACCCTCAACAGCAACCACCCAGAGGAGGCAGGACCCGGCAACCCTACCATGCAGTTAGAGCCAGTCATGGGATAGATGAAACTGACCTGCCTGCCCTTCATTCATTAGAGCATGTTGCCTGTTCAGAAACTTTTACAGAGACTTTTGGTCCCTAATGAGACTTTACTACTATATGAAGTAATGATTAATCCTTTGCCTGATGAAGAATTTGGATTGGAAACAGGAAGACAGCTAGCTTGCCTTTGTGCAATGACTTCCTACTTTTTAATCAGAGGACTGAGAAGCTATATCTGAAAAGCTATATCGGAATGTAGGAATTTCATACTCCTATTTGAAATGAAAGACTGAGAAGTTTATACCCTATCTTCAATCAATATTTCTGTTACTGAAGACTTTCAATGGGAGCTATACTTTAACTTATGCAAACTTTCAATGACTGCTAACAGATGAGCATTTTGGGGCGGACTGGAGGTGTCCCAAATTGGGCCATCTTGAAAAGAGCCATCCTGAAGCCTCCACATGTTCCTCAGTGAGGCAGCCCCATCCTGTCCACTAGGCAGCAGGGCCCCTCCAAACAGGGAGGTGCCTCAGAAACTAGACTCCTCCTTTTTTCCCCCAACAGGTTAAGTGCTCAAGAGCTCTGGCTGGTTTCTCTTTTAAAAAAAGACGGAAGTGATTTGGGGCAGCTTGACACTGACACACAGCCAAGTCAACTCGCTTGCGCTCTTACTCATTCTGAGGGGCAAGGAGGCGATTGGCAGTCAGCTCAAATATTTGCTACCACTTTGGAAATGGTAGCTTTTTAAGCCACTCTCAGGAGCCTGGAGGACAGGATGATTATGGGATGGATGGCAGATGTTGCCATCTGGAGGGATTTTGGGGGGTGATTTCAGAGGCGTTTCTGATTTGGCCCAAAATGCTGGTCTGTAATCACTCGATGTGTACAATATGCTAAACAACTGTTAGTGACTTTGTGAAGAACTTGGATATTTCAAATCCTTATAGGATTTATTTGGATGTATTTACTAGAGTAAAGGTGCTTGCATCTTCTTACTTAGGGTATTTGTTTAATTTTCATAGTGATTTAGGTCACAATATCTGCTTTTATTACTTTATTCATATGGAAATGGCTGCTTCATCGTTAAGCAAGAATTTATAGAATCTTCTCATAAAGTCTAGAAGTACTTAAAAAAACAGACTCCACTGCTGAGTAAGAGTATCTTTTAAAAGATAAATAGGCCTGTTTTGTTTTGTTGCACTCTATCTAAGGGTAGACAGAAATAGTGCACATTAGGTTTGTCAATCTAATAGAGTGGTAAAGCTGCAGTACTGCAGTCCTAAGCTCTGCTCACGACCTGAGTTCGATCCCAGCGAAAGCTGGATTCAGGTAGCCAGCTTGAGGTTGACTTAGCCTTCCATCCTTCCAAGGTCAGTAAAATGAGTACCCAGCTTGCTGGGGAGGGGGGGGGGGGAAAGTGTAGATGACTGGGGAAGGCAATGGCAAACCACCCCGTAAAAAGACTGTTGTGAAAACGTTGTGAAAGCAAGAGTCAGAAACAACTGGAGCTTGCACAGGGGACTACCTTTACCTTTTTACCAATCGAGTACCAGATTCATTTCAAGGTACTGGTGACTGTTAGTGACTTTAAAGCCCTATTTGGCCTGGGACCAACATATCTTTTTTTTTAAACAGGGCTTTTTTTGTAACAGGAACTTCTTTGCATATTAGGCCACACACCCCTGACATAGCCCCCCTCCAGGAGCTTACAGGGCTCTTCTTACAGGGCCTACACTAAGCTCTTGGAGGATTAGCTACATCAGGGGGGTGTAGCCTAATGGCCTGCTACAAAAAAAGCCCTGTCTAAGGAAATGCCTCTCCCTGCATGTGCCCTGGAGAGCCTTGCACTCCATGGACCACCATTTGCTGGTTGCTCCCAGCCCAAAGGTTGTTCACTTAGCCTCGAGCAGGCCTGGGTGTTTTTCATCCTGGCCCCAGCCTACTGGAACATGCTCCCAACAGCCAACTAAGATCAGGGCCCTTCAAGACCCTCCAAGTTTCGAAAGGATCGTACCAGGAGGTCCAATTCGATGAGCCCTGAAAGAAGGTGCACCTATCCTTCATTATTTCCAGGGAGGGAAGGCATTTAAAAGGTCCCTTTAAATGTAGTGGCCAGAACTCCCTTTGGAGTTCAGTTATGCTTGTCACAACCTTGCTCCTGGCTCTACCCCTAAAGTGTCCTGGCTCCACTCCCAAAGTCCCCAGATATTTATTGAATTGACTTGGCAACCTTACCAGTCAACAAACACATTGGTGTACTCTGTCTTCATTGCTGGGGTCTAGTGTCAATATTCTCAGGTAATGAATACCTGACCTACCTGTCACCAAGACTGGGCATAACAGAGGGAAAACATTTATCATGGGCAGGGCTTTTTTTGAGCAAGAATGCACAGGAACACAGTTCCGGCTGGCTTGGTGTCAGGGGGTGTGACCTAATATGGAAATGAGTTCCTTCTGGGCTTTTTCTACAAAAATGCCCTACATGAAACAATGGTGATGTCAGTGGGTATGGCCTAATATGCAAATGAGCTCTTGCTGGGCTTTTTCTACAAAAAAACCCGATTATGGGTGAAAAGTAACTTATTGTGGGAATTATCAGTTATAGGTTTTACCTCAAACTGTTCCCCTAAAAGTAAAGGTAAACAACCCTGAGACCTTTGCACACAATAGAACACCTAAAAACCTGTTCTAGACTTGTCCCTTATTCATGCGCTAGTATAACAAGATGAAGCTTGAGGAAAGCACTGCACAAGAAGCTGATTCAGAAAGTCAGACTGAAGAGTGTGAGACAAGGAAAAGTCTGAGTCTAGTCTATTTGTCTTTTCACATAGAAGTGAAAAAAATGAATTCTGAGAACTCATTGCAATCTTAATAACAGTTTCCTGTACGTAATCCCCACTAAATAAAATGGCACTTATTTTCTGAGTAGACCTGCTTAGGATTGTCCTCTGTGGAGGATGGACAAGTTGCAGTTATAGCTCTTATTCTGCCAAGCATGAACCATGCTGAAAATATTTCCCCCCTTTTGCATATATGGTAATCTTCAACATTCTTGACACATCTTTCAGTAACTCAGGTCCCTTGGGGAAAAGGCATATCATTGTTTTATTACTAGAAAAAAGTGTTCAGAATGGATCCTTAGGTTTATGACTACAAAGGCCAAAGTTGCTCATCTCAAGAGAATTATGAACCATCTGCAGTGTCCTTTTAATAAACATACAGCAAGGGTTCCTGGAACTGTTCATAAATTTTGAATTAAACAAATTTAACAATGAGGTGCCATTAGGAATATATTCTGATGGTGATCGTTCTTGCAGAAGGAAAGGGTTACTGTAAATACAGTCACCCTTTAGAATTGGGAGCCTATTCTTTCACATACTGTATATTCAGATTCCAATCACATCCCATGAGCATATAACGCTGCCTTACAAGATTGGTCTTCACTGTCTGGAAAGTGCTTTTCAGGGTACTAAACAGGGACCTTTCACATCACCTACTACCTGATCTTTGTTGCCAGAGATGCTTAGGATTTGAACCTGGGACCTTCTGCATGCAAATCAGCCATTCAACCACTGAACCACAGTCACAGCCCCTCCCCCTCTGATGCTTCTGTTTGGAAGAGTAATGTGTTAAGATCATCTTACGTGAAGTGTTTTTTTAGCATGATCCACTCTGCACCAGCACAATGTTTTGCATTTATGAGACCAAAAACAAAATATATTGCAGACAGGGCGAATCAAAAGGGCCTCAGTATCTTCTCCTTTATTGGGCCCTAAATAGAATAAGGTAAAAATCAATGATAAATTTCTAGGGTAGTGATTCAAGTAGATATAAAAACAACTTATATTTATTGGTAACAATTTTAATTTAACATTAGATTTAATAAACCTGGCAAGAAGACCACACTTTCTCTGAAGGCATAGTGTAAGTCTTACCCAAGGCCCTTAGTCCCAGTCCTACAAGTTAGACTCCATTAGGGACCTTCATCACTGGCAAATGCAATAGCTATGGCTTTTTTTCTCAAATGAGTAACTGGTATAAAGTAATTTCAGTAATTCTTGGCTGCAGTACAACAGAGATGCAGAAAGTAGCACAACCAAATCTTAGACATGTATAACTTCCAGAAGATCTGCTAAGGAGTTCTTCTCTCCTAGTGAAGATCTTTGCTAGTATACGGTCACTACGTAGGGTTGCCAATCCCCAGGTGGGAGCAGGGGATCCCCCGGTTTGGAGGCCCTCCCCCCGCTTCAGTGTCGTCAGAAAGCAGGGGGAGAGGAGGGAAATGTCTGCTGGGCACTCTATTGTTTCCTATGGAGATTTATTCCCATAGAAAATCATGGAGAATTGATCTGTGTATCTGGGGCTCTGGGGGGGGCTGTTTTTTGGGGTAGAGGCACCAAATTTTCAGTATAGCATCTAGTCCCTCTCCCCAAAATATTTGCCAAGTTTCAAAAAGATTGGACCAGGGGGTCCAATTCTATGAGCCCCACAAGAAGGTGCCCCTATCCTTCATTATTTCCTACGGAAGGAAGGAATTGAAAAGGTGTGCCGTCCCTTTAAATGTGATGGTCAGAACTCCCTTTGGAGTTCAATTATGCTTGTCACAGCCTTGATCTTGGCTCCACCCCCAAAGTCTCCTGGCTTCTCCCCCAAAGTACCCAGGTATTTCTTGAATTGGACTTGGCAACCCTATCACTACGCTTTATTCCATGTTTTTGTCATAGGCATAGAAAACTGTGCCAAAGAGATGCCAGTTAAACTCAAATTAAACATTCTGTTTTTACCATGTTTCCTTATAAATCTATAACAGAGGACATACATATTTTTAAAAATGTGGTTCCAAGCAGTGCACAGGATAACAAATGGAACAAACCTGTTACAAAGCTTATCAGAAGTCCTGAAATAATGCATCCAAGACACCCAACAGCACTATAGTAAAGGTATGACAAAGAATACCAGGAATCTGCCAACTGAGGCCTAGGATGACAAAACAATGAGGCAAGAAGTCAATAATTTCTGATTATATATACATAAAACTTTAAAAGAAGAGTTGGTTTGTATACCAAGCCTAATAGCTGAAGCTTTGATTGTTTTAAATGTGTTTGGTACACTGAACATCATCTTATAAAAGACAGGTCAGATGGTAAGATAATTATTGAATAAATGAAAATAGTTTTGCTAAAATGTCATACTTTATAAGAGGGGTGGGAGGATAACGGTACCTGAAAGGTGGTAATGTAGGAATTGCTGTAGCTATCACCCCTGTATTATTGACAGCACACTCAGACGTTGAGAGATACAATGGAAGGGCCTTTGATGATGGAGCAGGGTAAACAAAAGCTCCAATGCCAACCCAAAATGCCAAAGTGATTCCAGTCAGGAGACCTGCAAGAGCACCCTGGGGAGAAAAAAAGTCAGAAAAAGTAAAAGTGTGTATGCTTCAACAAAGCATGGGATTGTCTAGTATAACTTAGAAGTGTGCATTTGGCTAAATCCAGGCCAAAAAAAAAAATTGAAAATACCTTAGTGGTATTTTCTGGATATTCTTTCAGCCAGATGTTTATTTGGCCATTTTTCAACTATCTGAAATGGCAGAGCCCCCAAAATACTGAAATATGTAAGGTTTTGATGGCCACTGGATAGTCACATTTAAAGGGATTGTGGTTCCTTTAAATGCCTTCCAAATGAGCTCACAGGTGTTTAAATGTCTTCAGAGTTCACTCACAACACAGAATTATGTGGTGAAAGAAGCAGACCTAGACATCTCTTCTCAGCTACTTGGGTTTATTTTTTTCCCACTGTACTCTCATTGCTTACACCTACATGTGTCCCGCTTCGACACTGCCCCTCCCAGTGTCCTCTGCCTCCTTAAATCCCCTCGTTGTTCACTTGGCTGTTCTTGACTCCTTAAAGTGACTGCTGCCTCCCGGCCTCCCAGTCACAAATTGCAACTTGGAAAAGGCATTGAAAGGGATCACAGTCCTTTTAAACACTTTTCCCCCCTCCATTGGCTGTATGGAGGATGGGGGCACCTTCTTTAGGGGCCCATAGAATTGGACCCCCTGGTCCAATCTTTTTAAAACTGCCAGCAGCGGCTATGCTGAAAATTTGGTGCTCTACCTCAAAAACAGCCTCCCTCAGGGTCCCAGAAACTCCCAGAGTGATTCTTCGTTATACTCTAAGGGGATCAACAGTCCCCTTAGAGTATGATGAAGCCAAAAAAATTCAGGATTTAAAAAAAAAAATCCCAAATTCACATACTATACCAGTATAGGATTAGTAAATATCAGAAAATACTAAAACTTTCAGGTTCAATATACCTGGACTTGAAAAATACCTGAGGTTGCTTTTACACGCCTCTAGTATGAAGGGATACTGAGGTTAACATACACACACTTTCTCATGCAGCTGAAGGAAGCTTACAATTCCATATTAAAACCACACACAATATACTAAAATCCCATTAACCTACCTTCCAATAAAAGTATCAGCAGCTTAGAAACATTAAAATCCCTACCAAGTAAAATCACTTTACAGCACTTTCTAAAATCTTCTAAGGACATCCCCCATTCATCTCCATAAGGTCAGGTCCACTATTGAAAAGGACCATGCTCTACTGGATGCCAAGTGGGCAACTTTAACTAAGGGAATAACCAGAAGTTGGCAATTAGGGGTATGCAAAAAAAAAAATCAGTATTTTTCAGGTTTGGGTATATTGAACCTCCCAAAATTGGTATTTTCTGATATTCTCAAATTCCAGTAACAGTATGGTATTTGAATTCAGGATTTTTAGGGAAATTCAAAAGAAATGTTCCTTTATATCCTGTGGGGACCATTATTGTCCCCATAGGTCATAATTGGGAATTGATCCAGATATGTCTGGTATAGCCAGACTGGGGGGCTGTTTTTTGAGGCAGAGGCACCAAATTTGCAGCCCAGCACTGGTGCCTCTCCTCAGAGGAACTCCCAAGTGTCAAAAAGATTGAACTAGAGGGTCCCGTACTATGGGCTCCCAAAGAAAGTACCCCATCCTCCATTGTTTTCAATGGAGAAAAAATAATGTAAAGGGATTTAGTCCTTATAAATGCCATCTGAAAGGTGAACATGTGCTTTGAAGGCATGTAAAGGACTCACAGTAGTCAAAGTTAAAGGATGCTCACAGTTCCTTTAAATTCCTTCTCCAAGCTGTGAATTCACCTGGAAGGTGTAAACTTCCTTTAACTTTGGCTATCTGGCAGTCCTGAAAAATCCCAAATATCAGATATTTTGATTATTTTGGATAGCTGAAAATAAACATATATCTGTATTTAGCTATTATCTTGGCTCAGATATAGTGGAATGCACACCTCTAGTGGCAGAAGAACATAATTGGCACATGGGCACATGTGGGAAGAGATGGCACTTCAGATATGTGGATAATAGGCTATGAAGGGCTTTCATAACATTCCAACACCTACAAGAGCCTTCAACCTAGGGATGACAACTTCAAGTGCGACCTGGGGATCCCCCAGAATCACAGCTCATCTCCAGACTACAGTGATCAGTTCCCCTGGAGAAAATGGATGCTTTGGGGGGTAGACTCTGTGGCATAATATCCCACTGAGGGTCCTGTCCTCCCCAAGTTCCACTCCCAACATTCCAGGAGTTTCCCCAACCTAAATCTGGCAACCCTACTCTCATCCATTGCTGGTGGCCAGGGGAAACCTGACAACCCTATTTGACCAGTAAAGGTAAAGGTAGTCCCCTGTGCAAGCACTGAGTCTTTACCAACCCACAGGATGACATCATATCACAACATTTTTTTGGCAGACTTTTTTGTTATGGGGTGGTTTGCCATTGCCTTCCCCAGTCACCTACATTTTACCCCCAGCAAACTGGTACTCATTTTACCAACCTCGGAAGGATGGAAGGCTGAGTTCTTTACTCAGCTCCATTACTCCATTAATTGAGTCGACTCCATTACTCATCAATTAATTTAAAGCTGTCTGAGGTTATTTGAAACCATTTTTGGGGAAAGCCTTTTTGATCAAAAAACTGCCGCCACCCACCAAGAGAGTGTGCATTCTGTGCATTCTTCCTTCTTTTAGCAGACCCCTGTGGTATGTACCAATATGTTCCTTGGGGTATGCTAGCCTTCAATAACTGCTTTTTAGGGACTGCTTCAGCTGCGTGGGAAAGGGAAAGGTTTGTTCTACAAACACATTCTAGTTATTTGACCCAACCCTATGTGTTTATGGAGTAATTAAATCATGGCCTGATTATCATATGGTACCCAACAAAATCATGCAATAGATGGTTTACTTTGCTTTGCAGTGATTATAATAATTAGTAATCATACATGAACTATAATAAAGATGTGATAGTTATTACTAACCTTCCAGTTGGTGCAAGGAAAAACTATTCCCAGTGTAAATAATCCCAACATTGGTCCCCCGCACATTCCATGAATGCTAAGTGAGGCCTATTAAAATGGAATACAGGAAATACTTTAGCGAACTAATCTTTATCATCAGAGTCTCCATTGCCTCTTCCTTTAATGGCTCTTTCAGTTTCTTATCTCAGAGAACACAAAGTTCCTATTTCTTCTTTGTATATTATTTCTGAACTGATTGCAAAGTGCATTCTTTTTTAGTCAGTGTATTTCAAAAGATGTGGGTAGTTCTTAACTTTCCCCCATAAATAAAACAAGCAGCTTTTAGAAGCACTGCTTTGTTTGTCTAGAAGGTTAAATAATGTCCAGAAATCTTTCTTGTACACTTGAAGAATTAAAAAAAACTTTTAGCTCACACATGTGGTCAAATGGTCTGACTGACCTCTAATTAATCTGAACCATTCACCAGTGTTTGGGGATGGAAGTTCTCTCCAGTTACACATTTTTGGAGGCAGAAAGTACAGATAAGTGGCCCTACAACTTTTTCGTTCAGTGCAGTGTTGCCAAAGTACAGCCACTTACCACTCACAGTTTCTTTCTGTTTAAAAAAGTGCCAGGTACAAAACACACCTATGATAATCATATATTCCCATAGCACAGGATCTGATTTGATTATGAGAATAGTGATAGCTGGTAGGGAAGGAAGCTTCGGTGCACCAGCCTAGAGCTGCATCAGGCTTGCTACTGGGAGCAGGGAAGGGTATGTGTGAAAGAAGCCCCATCACACCCTACAGTGGTGGTGATGGTAGGGAATAGAAAGAGAAAGAAATAGAGAGGGAGGCAGAAAGACAAGAGGAAGAGAGAGTGATGCGGTAAGGACAAGAAAGAGAATGATGCAGTTGGAGAAAGGCACTATGTAAATGAAAAAATACATATGCTTTGGGGCAGATAAAAAGTATTTTGGTGAGTGGGTGCAAAGGAGAGAAGTGAGAATGGAAATGGGAGAGTGCTTAGGACGAGGGAAAGAGGAAATAGTGTGGGGAGGGAATGCAGGACAAAGTTAGGGATCCCTCACATGTCCTTGCAGATTTCCTCCAGTACTACACAACTGGGCCATAATATTCCTGGAGAGAGGGTGCCATGAGGACAAATAGAAGGAAAGCTGAAGACGGATAGGCAAATAGGCTTTTAGCCATGATCAGAGCTGTTGCCGGTTGTAAAAAATACTGAGACTTGGTGCCTGTTTATAAATGCTGTACATAAGGAAATTTTGTAATATTGAAGGAGGAAGAGTGTGAAGTGCCTTCCAATTGAAGTTATAATTATAAATCTTGTAGGAGTTGTCTCCATTGAGAAATAAAAGAACTCAGAGTGCACCTTTGCTGGAAGAAAACTTCGAAGCAGGATATAGAGTTGGCCTCCTGTACATTGGAACTCTACTTATTTTCTGTACTTTATTTCTAAAATTATTAAATATTGAGAATGTATCCTATATGTAATGCATTCAAAATGTAATGTGTGAGTAATGAGAGCTATACTTTCACCATAAAAGACTGGATTTTGTAACAAAGTTTAGTAATTTTGTCACTATAACCTAGGCAGGTTGTTTTTGATATAGTATCCTGAGTGACTTCTCTCTAGCGGATTCCTTTGTTTCCAATTGGTATAGTCAGATTCAGAAGAAAATACATTCCATAGGTGTACCCCTGGACAATCTCTGTATGCTAAGTGAAATGCAGGCATTCAGAATCCTGAAACAGAGTATCTTAGATATTGAAAAACAGTCCCTTTGTTCTTCTGGACATAAAACTTGTTCCCCTTTAGCATTTGGTATCTTCCCAGATCATGGGCTGCCTGCTGCCTACTTTTCCCAGATTATCAAAGATTTCAAGTTTTCACGGCTGGTAACATCATTAGGGTTTGTAGAATCTTTCGGGCTCAAGTGCCGTGTTCTACTGGAGAAAGTTTTTCTTCCAGAACAAAGCGTCTGGAAGAAAAACTTTCTCCAGTAGAACACGGCACTTGAGCCCGAAAGATTCTACAAACCCTAATTTCCCAGATTACTTCACCCCAGTTACGCCGCTCATTTATGTTAGCAAGACTCAATGTTCTACCTTCAACAGTACTGTCAGGAAGGTTTGCCAACATCCCTTATCAGGATAGAGTCTGCCCATGTATTGGAAGTCACCTTGAAATAGTCGCCCATGTCTTACTTCTCTGTGATTTTTATGGAGAAGTGCAGGACTGTATAATCAAAACTATTATGTCTAATTTTTATGGATTACCTGAAGTGAAGTTAGTTTTTTTTTCTACTATCTGACCAATGTTCCCATATCACAAGCCTAGTTGCACAGCACCTTTTGGCTGCCATAACAATCAGGGAGCAAAAGACTAACTCCCCTTCTTGATGTTTGAATGGTCTTTATAGCTGAAACTCCATGTAAATGTGCTATGCTGTACTTTTTATTTCTATGCCAATAAAGGTATTTGGAATTGGAATTGGACTTCTCTCTTGGTATTTTTATCCCCCAGTTGGAGTTAGGGAATCCCCCACTTTTGCAGTCTCTTGCTCGCCAGCAGCCAGCTCCCCCATCCCAACAGCAATGTCACCAGAATTTGGCCCCGTCCTGGCCGGGCCGCGAAAGCGGCTACGTGCCATGTGTTCGTCTTTTGCCTCCCTGGAAGGATCAGGAGGCTGTAGAGCTTCCTGGGCATCCGGGGAACGGTGGTGGGCGGAGCATCGGGGATATATATAGCCCCAACCCCACCCAAGCTGAGCAGTTTTTCAAGGCTTTGGCCAGGCAGAGGCACAGGGTGCATCCGTGGCCGGGAGCGTTGGGCGTAGCGGCCTTGCGGTGGTCTTCTCAGCAGCGAGGTCGGGGCCTGGAGAGCAGTGGGGATGGCTGTCGGGGAGAGCGGCAGCTGACACCAGTGGCTCCGGCCACCTGAAGGAAAAGACAGCACTGGCAGGCTTCAGGGGCAGTTTGCGGCTGCCAATGAGGCAGCAGGCCCCTGGAGGAGGGTGGTCACGACCTTGGGGCGTTGGGTGATTTCTGGGAGCATGGGCATTTAAATGGGGGAATTGGCCGGCAGTGAGAGGAGCCCCCCAGCGGCACGTTGCCTAGAGGCTGGGTCATGCACATGCCCCCACTCCCCCCCATCACCACCACAAGTGAGGCGTGGGTGGCTGTTCAGGGAGGTGTGAGTGCATTCAACCACCTCCCAGACACACACACACCCCATCACCCCTACGCACTTTTGTGTTTTGTGGAGGCAACCCGACTGAGTGCGGGTAATGGGGCCTAAAAGGGGGCAAGGCCCTCCTAAGGGCAAACAAGCCTTTAGCCTGCTAAAGGTTCTAGCAAGCGGGCCTGGACAGTCACTTTGGAAGAGGAGCTAGAGGATGAGGGCTGTATGCGTCAGGCCATAATTGATTGTTTGGGGGCCTTGGAGAAGGAAAGGGGTGCGACTGGGGCACCTACAATTTGGTCTGGGTGCCACAGGGCCTCGGGGCAGTCGGGAACCTTCACATTTGAAAGGGAGGTACTGGCAAGACTTTCTGCATTACAGGAGGCCAGTGGTTCAAGGGTGGGGTCCAACCAAAGCCAGGAGGCCGGGACGAGCAAGGACGTGATGCCAGGCGATGATAGTGAGGAGCAGGAGGTGGCAGACGAATGTCAATGACCGGTCCAACCAGTGGCGGTGACACAATCGGAGGGTGAAGGTAAAATGTCACTGCCACAACACTCTCAGGCTTGGCCATGGGGCCCATGGGGCCATGGCGCATTGCCAGGGCCCTCTGGAGTGGCTCAAGTTACGGCACCAATGGAACAAGGGAGGCAATGGGTATTCCCTGCCCAGCTCGGACTGGCATGGGCTACAGGGTGTTCTTCTATGGGGCGAGCCCAGGGTAACACGGTCAGCTGGGGCCAGCCACCCGCCACTTTGGGGGGGGGCTGAGTCCCTCCTAGGGACTTTCGCACCTTTGGCAGCGACAGGGTTTCTCCCCTGGGGTAGGCAAATGTTGATGTCCCAGGCTGCGGGGTGGCCTAGTGCCCACTGGAATGCGTGGAGCTATCCCACAAGTCTCTATGGGTCAGTCCCTTTCCAGGCCCTCCCCTTTGGGGATACTGCAATGTCCTTAGGGGACCATTTGACCTCCGCGATGCAGGAAAAAATTTTGAGGGGGGAGTACATCGATGTATTCAGTCTCCTTTATAGAGAGGTGGAGAAGAAGAACAAGGAGGAAATGGATGAAAAGGAGAAGCTTAAGCGTAGAAAGGTGGATTGGACCTGGGCCAACTGGCTGCCAGGTTTTCTTATATATGCGGGAGTCATTGCCAGGGCACAGCCATGTAGGGCCGTGCTTCTGTTTCAGTATTGTGACAGTGTATACAGGGCATATACTGATTTTGTAGGTGCTGCCTGGTTGCAATACAATGAAGCCTTTCGGATAAGGGCAGCAATTAACACTGCGCTGCCTTGGGACCAAATCAACTAGCAGCTGTGGCTGCAGCTGATGTCCCTGGCAAAACCCAATTCTGGGGATTGAGCAAACCTTTGATCTGAGTAGCATGAGCATGCGAAAGCAATAAAACAGTAGTATGTCAAAGTGTATTTGTACTGACATACGCAAAATAGGGATATTGGCTGTATATCTCATTACATATACTTTACCCATTTTCACTATATTTTATTGTATTCCTTTTTCCTATGGTAAACTAGAATTATGTTTTCATGTTAAAAAGCAAATTAGATGGACAAGAACATCACTATCCAATGTATTTCTCTTTTAGCTGTATTGACACACTCAAACAGGGACTTTGGTTGCTTATCCCATTACATATATTGAACCCATCTCCCATTGTCATTGACAGACAATCTCACATTTTGACATACTGCTGTTTTGTTGCTTTCGCATGCTCATGCTACTCAAATCAAAGGTTTGCTCAGTTTGTTAATTTTACTATTCTGTCATTGTACCATTTTACATTCTAAACCACTGCCTACCAGATAATTTTAATTAATTGTCATTGGTTCTTAAATCTGTACCATGTACCATGTTGCATTCTGGGCCACTGCCTACCAGTTATGTATGGCTCTGCTCAGCTATGTATGGCTTTGCTCACTGTGCTGGATTCCTCATCTGATGACATGTGCTTAAGAGCACACGAAAGCTTACGTTCTAAATAAAAATTGCTTGGTCTTAAAGGTGAAACTTGACTCCTGCTTTGTTCAGCTGCTTCAGACCAACATGGCTGCCCACTTGGAGATATTTATATGGTACATGTGTATTTCCTTCTTCCACTGGTGCCCAAAAAATAATTCCCTAACCTTTCCCTATGCTGGTCTTATAGGGACTGTTATTCCAAGCTTTTTTTAAAGCCTCCTTCTAGCATGGTTGTGTTGTAAAGTACATACATATGTTTTATCTCTCTGTGCAAAGAAAGATTTTAATAAAGACGTGTAATATTTGTTCATGTTCTATGGCTCTCAAACATCTGACATTTATTATATGTGGCTCTTATGCTAAGCAAGTTTGACTACTCCTGCTCTATGGTTTGAAGATGATTTTACCATAGAGATTTACCCAAAAACCAGACCATTGCCCTCAACATGACCTACATGCTACATCCATTCCAGGTGACATGGGGACATTGTGAGAGGATGTTTCTGGCTCCCGGAATGTCCCTGCCTTCCCCCCACCATTGTCTTCGAGGGACCTGGCAACCCTAGCTGCCTGTTGGGTGGGAAGGAGAGAAGGGATCATGAAAGGGGAGAGGCCTTCTGGAAAGAGAAAGAAGACATAGTAAGGGAGATGAAATGAGATGCTTCACACAACTCTTTGTGCCTTTCAGCTTGTAAAACTGTTGACTTTGTAAACTGGTTATAATTTTTTTTTTTTTGTCTGAACAACAGAATCTATTAGGGGATTCAAACCTGACACCATTTCCTCATTAGCAGTTGCTCCACCCCCAGGCTTCTGCTGAATGGGGATTCAAACCTGACACCATTTCCTCATTAGCAGTTGCTCCACCCCCAGGCTTCTGCTTTCTTCGAAGCAAGTGCCCATTTCCCCACTAGTCACTTCACAGCTGCATTGTCACTCACCGCTCTCTTCAATTTCCTCTGTGGGGACATGGTCTTTTTTTAAAAAAAAATCTAGACGCTGCAAGGGAGATTGGAGGGAGCCACAAGTCAAAATGTGGCCATGCAGTGACTAGTGGGGAACCAGCCACTTGCTGTAAGGAAAGCAGAAGCCCAGGGGCGGAGTGACTGCTAGTGAGGAATCAGTATGAGTCTCTCAATTGTTAGTCCAAAACTAGGATTAACCTACTGGTTCTTACCTCTAAGATTCCCATTTGGATCCTATATATTGAACATAAGGAAAAAGTAAGCAAGAGGGACGGTGGGTCAGTGGTAGAGCATCTGCTTGGTAAGCAGAAGGTCCCAGGTTCAATCCTCAGCATCTCCAACTAAAAGGGTCCAGGCAAATAGGTGTGAAAAACCTTAGTTTGAGACCCTGGAGAGCCGCTGCCAGTCTGAGTAGACAATACTGACTTTGATGGACCGAGGTTCTGATTCAGTCTAAGGCAGCTTCATATGTACGTAAGATAACTTAATTAAATTGATTTTATAATAATACCCCTTGCTGTATATTTTCTTACTAAATAAGGAACAGTATAATATTTATTCTTTATGAGGAAAACAGTTAAAGAAGAAAAGAAACAGATGAGAACCATCCCTTAGCAAGCAAACTCAAGGGTTTCTTTATGTGAGCAGCGGCTTCCTAATCTCTTCCCTGACTAGAGAAATTTGGGATATGCAAGGGACTTCCCTCTATCCATGTGGAAGATTTCTTACTCATGAAAAAACTATCACACTCTTTAATACACAGACCTTCAGGATCATACCAAACGTCTTAAGATTTGAAGTTACCTGCACAACGCCACCCATAAGCGATGCTGCTACAGCCATGGATGTACATACTATACCAAACACTACACCTGAAAAACAGTTATTAACTATCAATAGCTTCTATTACAAACATCCAGGGGTTATTCAGTTTAGGAAAAAAGAAGAAAACTAAGGGAAAATATGATAGAGGTTTATAAATTATGCACAGGACAGAGACTGGATAGATAGAACATGTTTCCCTTTCACAAAAGAGATGAAACTTGAGGCAACCAAATAAAGTTAATGCTCAACAGATTCAGGACAGACGAAAGGAAGTACTTTACACAAAGGGTGATTAAAATATAGAATTCATTGCAGGAGTCAGCAATCACAAGTATAAATGACTTTAAAGCAGGATTAGATAAATTCATGTAGGATAGGTTTATCAGTGGTTATCAGACATGGTAACTAAGCAAATCTTCATTTCAAAGGCAGTAAGCCTCTGAATACCAATATCAGCATGCAACACTGGAAGAAGGCCTTGGCCTCTATGCCCTGTTGCTGGTCCTTCAGAATGATTGGTTGACCACTGTGTGAGATTGGATGCTGGACCAGATGGATTAGTTGTCTGATCCAGCAAGGTTTTTCTTATGCTTTATGTCCCTAAGTTACTTTTATTTCTCTGAATAATTAGGTAAACTGGGCTCGTGACTGTACCAACAAGATCTATTGCTTCAAAACCAAGGTTAATAAAGCTGGCTAAATAGTAGGTTAAATGACAAAATATACACCAAATGGCTCCATAATTTTTTTATATCAGAGTGGCTGAGGCTGTACACAATGCTGACCAAGACATGAACATGAAGAAATGAACAAGTGTTCAATGAGTGTCATTTGTTGTCATTAAGAAATCCAAGAAGACATACATGATTCATACCAAACTGATTTAGTTGGCTTCAATGGAAGTAACATTTTACCAATGGATTTCATTTTGGGATTTTACAGTTAAGAAGAACCAAATCAATCCACTGTACCTACATAAACCTTTGCTGACCCAAGTGCTCATTCTTTCAGAGAGATTTGGTGAACAGTTCTTGATAAAATCTTCAAATGTTACAGTTGCCAGAGCATTTATGCTTGCTGCCACTGTGCTGTAAAAATAAACACAATTAGTGTAAGAATAACTTGTTGGTCATTATAGGTCCCCATTAATACAAAAGATGCTAGGTCAAATATAAACTGTTGCAATGATAATTCATATGACCCCAAAAGAGGGCTGAGCCTGACTTAATGGTAGTGATGTTTTCATGAGAGGTGAGCTTAGCAAGATACTTAAAAATACAGGGCTTTTTTTGAGCAGGAATGCACAGGAACACAGTTCTGACTGGCTTGGCACAGTTCTGACTGGCTTGGCATATGCAAATTCACTCCTGCTGGGCTTTTCCTACAAAAAAGCCCTGTGCGAAACAATGGTGCCATCAGGGGGTGTGGCCTAATATGCAAATGAGTTCCTGCTGGGCTTTTTACCCAAAAAAGCCCTGCTTAAAACTCATCTCTCTCATACATACACACACATATATATATATATATATTTCAGAGCCAGTTGTTGGAAATTCATTCTTAGAGATTAATAGGTTCATATGGGAGTAGGCAGTCCTTAAGGCATTCTGCCCCAAACTATATACGCTTTAAATGCCTACACTTTGAATTGAGCTTGGAAGCAAACTGGGAACCAGTGAAGATGGAACAAAACTGGAGTGATGTTTTCCCTATGACCCACCTCACTCAACTTTCAGTCTGCACCATTTTGTACCAACTGTAGCTTCCAGACAGTCATTAAGGGCAACCCCGCATACTGCACACCATAATCTAATCTAGATGTTTCCAAGGCATGCACTATAGTGGCAAGATCTTTCCCAGACAGGAAGGGGCACAGCTGGCTCACCGACTGAAGCTTGTGAAAGGCACCCCTACTCACTGCTGTCACCTATCTATCCAACAAAAGGTCTAGCGGCATTTCTAAACAGCAAACCTACTCCTTTAGGCAAAGTGCAACCCCATCAAGAACAGGAGATATCCCTTCCACCCAGTAGTAGCTGCTCTATTTTGCCAGGATTAAGGTTTAACTGATTTCTCACTAGCGTTGCTCCAGTTCTAGGCTTCTGTTTCCCCCAGCACAAGCAATTAATTTCCCACCAGTTGCTCTGTGGGTGCATTTTGTCGTGGGACTCCCTTCACTTTCCTGTGAGGTTTTGTGATGCTGTCTTTTAAGGATTACAGTGCCACACAGGGAATCGGAAGGACCCCCACATCAAAATGCGCCTGCAGATCAACCGATGGGAAATTGATTGATTGCACCGGGTGAGGGAGACAGAAGCTTGGGGCATAGAATCTTGCAGAACCTCTTAAACCATAAGATGATAGTTAGAGCAGCAATTCCCTTGCACCACATTCTGAAAGCAACACCAGAACCAAAACCAGCACAGAACCAGTGCTTCCCAGTCCCAACTCTGAAAGGCATTCCAGAAGGGTACTATGATCGATGTATCAAAATTCATTTGAGAGGTCTAGGAGAATTAACAGGGTAGCATTCCCCTATCCATTTCCTGGTACAAGTCATCATTCATCATGACTATCAAGGTCATTTCAGTCCCATAACCTGCCTGAAACCAGACTGCAATGGATACAAACAAGTTTTATTTCTTACACCTAAAGCCCTAAGTGATCTAGGGTCTAGGTATTTAAGAGTGCTATCCTAAGCAGAGTTCTAAGCCCACTGAACACATCCATCTCATTAGCTTGCCTTTCACCAGAGGCCCTGGTCCAGATCCTTTCTTCTGAGCATGGCTGGTGTGTGGGAGTAGGCCAAGTAGGTGGTCGCCTCTCATGTGATACTCTGTTTAGTCCACATGCGCCATGTGTGCTCCTTGGAGCCTGCCTTCCCCAGTGAAAAGCAGAGCGCAAATGCTGGTCAGCTGGTTTTGTGTTCCCCATGTCTGTTACAGACCCAGGAAATAGGACAGCAGATGGCACCTGCGCAGTGCACTCCTCAGAGCCCAGCAGGGATAAATTAACCAATTGTAAAGTTGAAGAAGAGCGAGTTAAAGTTTCTAAATATTGGCTCCTGTTGAAATTGTATTCTGTCACTCATCCTTCCTGCTCTACTTTAACAGAGCCATGGGGTGGGAGACATAGCTCAGTAGAGCATTTTTCTCATATGCACAAGGCCTTGTCACTGACACCTCCAACTAAAAGGATCAAGTAGTGTTCTCATAATTTTGATTGCTTAATCTCACAATTTTTTAAAAAAAATTTAAAATTTAAAATAAACTGTAAATTAAAAATGTAAATAGTTTAAACTTTCTTCATTTCTCCTACAATTCTCTGGGTTTTTTTTAAATTTCAGGGGATGCTAGTGGGCAGCTTGCCTAGCACTGGCCCTGCTTCTGAGGCAAGGTGGGTGGCCACAGGAAAGCAAGCTTTGGCTACTGGAGTGTCTCATTTATGCAGTTTCCTCCATATAATGATCTTCCTTTTGTCAAAGGTGTTGTCTCTCTGAGCACTTAGAGATAGTTTGTTTTAGCTTAGTTGTGTGGTGAGGTGGCAGTGGTAGTAAGTTTGTTTAACTATGAATCTGTTATAACTTTTCCTACTGCTTAAAATGGGATTTAATAGTGGAATTTCAACAGCAGCTAACCTTTTTACTGTTTAAAGATATTTTCTGCTGCTAATTTGAGTCTTCATGTTCCACTGCTTTCTTCCACTCCACGGTTTTATTTGATTTTGTTGTGATTCATTTAAGATTTTTGAATGCACTTCTTGAGAACCTCTGCTGTGCGTGTGGTTCCAAAAATATTTTAAAATATCAAGTGGGAAAGTCATTTTATTGGAATTAGAATCTATCTACAGTATCTTATATATGATGCCAGCCAATTTCACTCATCTCTCTTTTCCTCTAGTTCTCCTTTTTCATTTTTATTCTCCAGAAGCACATGCCTGATGTGAGAGATCTAGAGAGGAATAAAAGAAAATAACGCAGTTGCTTATGACAGGGAATCTGCATCATTTTCCTCTTTAGTGTCTCTCTACATTTTCTGACATTAGAGTTGTTTTTTAAAATGACAATTTGTTTTTGCATGGCATTTTAATTCCATTGATTATGCTCCTAATTAGTATAGGAAGATATGGGAACATCCGTCTTCCAAAGCCTATCACAGGGTTTTTGCTGGAATGAATGAATAAAGACAATACACTGCAGCATTTTGGTGCAGAGATAAAGGGAAAGAAATGATGCAGCATTTTTCAAGAGCAGCATTCCCATCAGCATTCAGTTCTCCTGTGATACTCTGTTTAGTTTTCCTCCACTAAAGCCAGCTTAGCAGAGCAGTCTAAAGCCAACTCAATTATGCACAGACCTGAGTGTTCCACTGAATGCACATGCAACAAATAATCCTGGAACTCCAGGGGCTGAAGAAAAGATGATCATAACAAAATATGGCATTAGCTGTAGGGGGGAAAAGAAAGAAAGTTGTTTAAGCCAATGGAACTTCAACATGTACATATGGACAAGTTCTCATTAACTTGAAGTAGAATGTTGAACAAGGCACACAAAAGAGACCCTGCCTGATGTATGAACGAGGACACTCTGGTGGAAGTACTCACACTAAGACCCTCAAATAGATTTCCCCCCAAGGATGAAATAACAAGACAGACACCAAGTGATTGGAATAAAATTGGGCCACTTTATTAATTAACCTCACAAACAGCAAGGGTACCCCACCAGCAGCCTGGCCAGGGCTGGGGGCCACCGCGACCACTCCCCTGCCATAACGGGCGAGAGACCCAGCCCCCCGGGCAGAGCTGAGCGCCTCAGCTCCCTCCGGGCAGGCCCAGCAGGGAGGCCCACACCAGAAAGCCCAAACCCAGATGCACGTCTTGCCAGAAAGCACCCTCTAGCCGAGTCTCCCGGCAGTCTGCAATCTCCACCCGGGTCTTCAAACCCCAGGGTTGATCATGCCAGACCCCAAATTCCCCAAAAGGGGGATGCTTCACAGTCCTCCCCTGGTCGCATAGTGCCCTAAACCCCAAAAACCTGCCACTAAAGTGACCGCCTATTTAACAGCACCTCCCAATAGCCAAATCCACAATCCATTGCAATGCTATGTAGGGTAGGTGAAAAACACAACCTGGGCAATGCCAATCAGCCAGGGTGCAAAAAAATTCCTACCCGGCTCCTCAAAGAAGCAACCAGCAAATGCCTACATAACACACAGGGTGGGTGGGAGGGGCCAAAGCAGCGCCCGACACAGACTGAGAGGAGCGCAGGTCTGGCTGATTGATCGCCCTCCAGCCTGCGTGCCTAAACGGGCGCCCTCTGTCTCTCCCCATCCGGGGAGGCAAACGCGTGCCTCTGCAGCCCAGCCGCTGCGCTGAGGGCTGCAGGCACCTGATTCTTTATACAGAGCCAGTATTGGTTTCATGATTATGAAGGCCCTCAGGCAGGATACGCTCAGTAGACTTCCTCAACGTGGGAGAGGTGGGCTTGTATACCGAGATTTCTCTTATGTGGCTTCTTTTCTTCCTGAGTGTTTTACACAAGGTTAGAATGATGGTGCTATGGTATTTGTGAGGCCTTTTTCTTTTATGGATCTTTGGAAAATACCTTTCCTTACCACCCTCCGGAACTGGCTGGAACCAAAGTTTTTCAGGCAAATAGAAATCACTGTATCTGTGTGACAGCATGATACCATTGTGGCTGACCCAGAGCTACCTAAAGGAAGCTCTGGTTCGCCGGGAAGGGGGGGGGAGGGGGAACAGAAAAAATACTTGGGATATTAACTACATTATGGGCATATACTATAGTTGTTTTTATTGAATACCTCACAATAACTATATATTAACACTCTTTGACATACAGATAGTGCAATCTTTAGCACAGTTATGCCTTTCCAAGCCCATGGAGACCTATAGGCTTAAAAAGGTGTACTGCTTAGGGCAGCACTGAGAATCATTAACGTCTTAGCTTTAAAATGGAGAAGAATATAGCACTGGTCCAGCTTTCCAATTTTTTTTCAAAGGTCAAGATAAAAGATTAATGAATGTTATATTTGTCTATAGCAGCCATTGCTGTGCCTTATGCTGCTAGATGTAATGTGATCTCAGATGCGTTTAGGAATAGTTGTGCACATCTGAAATCACTGGATGCTGCATCTGAATATGGGAAATGTTATGTATTGAATCCAAGTCTTCGGGTATAACACAGCGAACGCTACAGAGGCGACCTGGGGAAACCCACTGGTCCCCGGATGTAACTCGCTAATACGCTCCGCCTATCAAGATCTGTGGCGGGAAGTTTAACTGGCCAGGATTGGACCTGGCCAGATGGAGGGTTGTTCCAGGGTATGTATATACTTGGGACCCGGACCACGTTTCACTCTCTTGTGATGTACTAGCTAATAAAGTATGTTGCCTTCAACATGTCTCATCACTGAGTACATTACACTGGCGACGAGGATGGGATCTAGCTAGGAGGACTCCCCAAGCGGGAAGTCGCTGACCTGGCTGGAGACGAGAAAGGCACAGAGCCGCAAGAGACAGAAGCGCCTGACACCACCATGGGGAACCCGAGTGTAATGACGGGCCATCTTGCTGAGTTTGACCCCGCCAACCCCGAGAGGTGGGAGACCTACATGGAGAGGGTCGAATGCTACCTACATGCAAACATGATTACCGATGACAGCCACATGAGAGACATACTCCTGAGCATCTGCGGGGAGGCCACCTTCGAGATCGCCAGAGGTCTCTTCGCCCCCACGAAGCTCACCGAGAAAACGTATGGGGAGATCGTCAGACTCCTCACCGGGCACTTCTTGCCCCAGCCTTCCATCATCGCCTGCCGATTCCTCTTCCACAAGAGAGATCAAGGGCCCAGAGAAACGGCTGCTGCCTACCTGGCCGCTCTCCGCCAGATCGCAGGGAACCGCGGCTTCAACAAGCGGGAGGAAGCCTTGAGAGACCGATTCGTCTGCGGCCTCCGAGACAAAAGGCTGCAGCAAAAGCTCTTTGCAAAGGAGGAGCTCACCCTTCAACAAGCTTTCAACGAAGCAATCACGTTTGAAAGAACCACCAAAGCATACAACAACTCGCGAGGAGAAGTCCACCAGGAAGAGATGGCACCCGGCAACCCAGAGGACGAAGAGGCCTTCCAGCTCCGCCGCCAACAAGGAATGGGCCCGAGAGCCCCCACACAGCAACGAGCCTGAGAGAGACCGACCAACAGCAAGTGTGCCAGCTGTGGCGGCGCCCACGAGAGACGGGACTGCCCCTATCGCAACATGGACTGCAGGAACTGCGGGAAGGTGGGCCACATAGCATGGGCTTGCTGGGCCAAGGCAACTCGCAGACACCAGGCTGCTCACCATGACTCAACCGATGCTCACACGACAGCATCAACCAGCCTGCAGGTAATGAACTTGCCCCTCACCGCTCCTGACAAGATTAGATTGTCGGTCCTAATCGAGGGCGCTCCATGCAAAATGAAGGCGGACTCGGGCTCCTCCATCTCTATAATTTCAGAGGAGACCCTAAGAAAACTGTGCCCCCGTCGCCGGCTCCAATTGAGACCGGCTGATTTTATACTGCAGGACTTTCAGAAAAACCCCGTGCACATTTAGACTGGGCCACGGTACAGGTAGAGAGGAAGAACTTCAGGGGGCCACTGGACATTCTAGTGGTTAAGCACCAGCTCACCACATTACTGGGGCTGGGCTGGTTTAGACAGCTAGGTATTCAATTAGTGGGGGTGCAGCAGATGCAAATGAATAACTTTGAGAACGTGTGCCGGGAATTCCCCGAAGTTTTTGATGGGTCCCTGGGGAGTTACAAGGGGCCGCCCATCACCTTACCTCTCGATCCCCTCGTTAGACCGATAAGACTGAAGGCCAGGTGAGTTCCGTTCGCTCTAAAACCTAAAATAGAAGCGAAGCTGGACTGACTCACAGCCCAGGGAGTGCTGGAACCGGTATCCTATGCTGCCTGGGAAACACCCATAGTCACCCCAGTGAAGCCGAACGGGGAAGTGCGAATATGCGCTGACTACAAGTGCACTATCAATAAAGCGTTACAGGACAACCCATACCCCGCCCCAGTGGTCAGCCACATCCTGGCGGCCCTAGCGGGTTCCAAGGTTTTTGGAAAACTAGACCTGGCCCAGGCATACCAGCAACTCCCGATAGACGCCAAGACAGCAGAGGCTCAAACTATTGTGACCCACAGGGGAGCTTTTGGGTACGGCAGTTGCAATTTGGGGTTAGTGTAGCTCCGGGGATCTTTCAGAGCATAATGGACTCTCTTCTCAAAGGGATCCCCGGAGTGCAACCATTCTTTAACGACGTTCTGATCGCGGCCCCGAACACAGAGGAGTTCAGCAGCCGCCTGAGAGAGGTGCTCCGCCGCTTCCAGACGGCGGGCCTGAAAGTAAAAAAGGAAAAGTGTTCACTAGGGGTGCCGAGGGTGGAGTTCTTGGGGTTTGCGGTAGATGCCGAGGGAATCCACCAGACAGAGGACAAGACCAGGGTGATAGTCCACGCCCTGCCCCCCACATGCAAGGCGGAGCTACAAAGTTTCTTGGGATTATTAAATTTTTACCATTCGTTCTTGCCCCACAAAGCGGCCATCGCGGAACCCCTTCACAGGCTGCTCGATAAACACGCCCCGTGGGTCTGGGGGAAGCAGCAGGCCGCCGCTTTTCATGCAGTCAAAGACCTCCTTGTTTCCAATGCAGTGCTCCACCATTTTGATGAAGCCCTACCATTGATTTTGGCGTGCGATGCTTCCCTGTACGGGGTGGGCGCAGTCCTGGGGCTTCAACTTCCAGATGGGAAGGAGGTTCCTGTGGCATATTATTCAAGGACCCTGACCCCCGCAGAGCGCAACTACACTCAGATCGACAAGGAGGCCTTAGCGATCGTGGCGGGTGTGCATAAATTCAACGACTTCCTGTATGGTAGGCGCTTCACAATCGCCACGGATCACAAGCTGCTCCTGGGCCTCCTCCTCGCCCCAGACCGCCAGACCCCACAAATTGTATCACAGCAAGTCCTGAGGTGGAACCAGTTCCTAAACTCATATACATATGCCCTGGTTCACCGCCCAGGCAAGGCCATGGGACACGCTGACGCCCTCAGCCGCCTGCCGTTACCCTCGACGGACCCAGATCCCACCCCTGCCCACCATATGATGCTTATGGAGACTCTGCCCAAGCAGCCCCTCCATGCCGCTGAGGTGGCTTGGGCCACGGGGAGGGACTGTATACTCGCACGTGTTTTGGACTGGGTGGGAAGGGGATGGCCCGAGGGCAAACTGGACCCAGAATTCAGGGCATTCGCATCGCGCAGAGACGAGCTGTCCACACACAAGGGGTGCATACTCTGGGGTGGCAGGGTGGTGGTCCCCCCCCCCATTGCGGAAACAAGTGTTAGAGGCTTTACACGAAACACACCCGGGGATAGTGCGGATGAAGGCCCTGGCATGCATGTTACGTATAGTGGCCGGGTATGGATGATGAGATAGAGGGGTGGGTGAGAAGGTGCCAACCCTGCCAAGAGTCCTGGCCCGATCCGCCTAGCACCCCCATCCACCACTGGGAGTCCAACAGGAGGTCGTGGTCCCGGGTTCACTTAGATTTTGCGGGGCCATACCAGGGCCAGATATTCTTCATCTTGGTCGATGCATACACCAAGTGGTTAGAGGTGATCCCCGTAGCTTCCACCTCCACAGCAGCAGTGGTCTGAGCCTTGCGAAGGGGCTTTTGCACACCCGGATTCCCTGATACCCTGGTCACGGACAATGGGACCGCTTTCACCTCCTGGGAATTCTGGGATTTCTTGAATAGATATCTCATTCAACACATTAGGTCTGCCCCCTTCAATCTGGCCACCAACGGCCAAGCTGAGCGCATGGTGCGCACCACCTGGGGCATATTGTACAGAGCGACTGGGACCACCACCTGGCAGCCTTCCTATTTGACAACTGAATCACCCCCAACCCCGTCACCGGGTCAAGCCCTGCCGAATTACTAATGGGGAGGAAATTGATCACGAGGTTAGATAGGCTACATCCCGACCGGGCCACTGACCTCCACAGTTCCCCTGAAACCAGGGAAGCCGCCAGGGGGTTCTTCCCAGAGGACCCAGTGTATGCCAAGAACTTCGCAAGCGGCCCGGAGTGGTTAGCCGCCCGGGTGCTGCGCGTGACCGGGTCCCGCTCATATGAGGTCTCGACGGAAGGGGGACAGATCCTGAGGCGGCACATCGATCAGCTGCACCGCCGCACATTACCAGAGGAACCGACAGCCATTGGGGGTGGCGGAAGCGGGGGAGCACTGACAGCAACACCCCCGGATACTACACCACTCCTGCTGGCTGCACCGACTGCACGACCGGAAGAGCACCACAGCGGCGGGAGCAACCCCCCCGGAGAAGGGTTCCCAGAAGAGCAACAAGTGGCGGATAGCCCTCGTCCAGCGTCACCCCAACACGGGGAAACCGCCGCCCCGCCAGCCATGGTGGCCGCGCCAACTCCACAAATAACACAAAGAAGGTCGACCAGGGAACGCAGAGCACCAGCCTACTTGAAAGACTTTGTGTCCTGAACTGGGGGGGAGGAGTGTTATGTATTGCATCCAAGTCTTCGGGTATAACACAGCGAACGCTACAGAGGCGGCCTGGGGAAACCCACTGGTCCCCAGATGTAGCTCGCTAATACGCTCCGCCTATCAAGATCTGTGGCGGGAAGTTTAACTAGCCAGGATTGGACCTGGCCAGATGGAGGGTTGTTCCAGGGCATGTATATATTTGGGACCCAGACCACGCTTCGCCCTCTTGTGATGTACCAGCTAATAAAGTATGTTGCCTTCAACACGTCTCGTCACTGAGTACATTACAGGAAATCTGCTCAAGAGACACATAAGCCTTTTCCTAATCAATGTTGTTGCATTATGGCATTGTTCAAACAATAAAACAGCTTTCTGTTTACATGTGGTATGCATTTATCTACCTGATCAGGTGCTGAAATAAAACCAGCAGTCCAAGGATCACAGCTCCTAAAATGGGAAAACATCACCAAACCAGAAGAGACTGCACATACCAGGATGGCCCACAATCCTACTAAATTAAAATACAGAGCACTAAAAAGAGAAAGAGAAAGATGCTATTTAGGAATAATGCAGCAACACATGCTCATATTTCAGTTGCTATTTTCAGGTTGCATCAAAAATGCTGCTAAAGTCCACTGTCAAAAAGTGGCTTCCATGGGTATCAATATTGATGTTTTCCAGAGGGAACACATACAGTATAATCAGCAGATGCACCTTCTTCTTTTTTTCCATTTTAAACAATTTTATTAATATTATATATAACATATAACAAACAAACAAAAACGAGAACTTACAACTATAACATTATCCATAACTGTAGCTATCTTGCTTTGATTACAGTATTGGGGTAGGAATCTTAATAAAATACAAAGTTTAGATATTTTTCCGGTAGTTTACATAAATCATTCTGCTGTTTTTGTACAAATTCAAAGAAATAAAACCATTTTCTATAAACATATTGTTTTCGATTCCTCTTTCTAATATTTCTGATTGCTGTATAGTGCTTGCTATTTTGTCCATAGCTATTATGTCCCAGATTTTCAAGAACCATTGTCTTTTAGATGGCGAAACCATTGATTTCCATTGATGGGCTATTAATATTTTTGCTGCTAATATAAGCAGAGACGCCAATTCTATTTTTTGTTTCGGCAATTCTTCATTTTTCCATAAATTTAGTAGAATCGATTCCGGGGGAAAAGGTAACTTATGATTTATTATTAGTTCGATGAGTGGCAAAAATTTTCTCCAGAAATTCGAAACTTTAGGACATTCCCACCAACAATGAATAAATGATGCAATATGACCACATCCTTTCCAACAATTGGCGTCTTTCGATCTCTTAGCATGGAAAACTTGTACCTTCTTAAACACTGGTGTCTGTGTGTCAGGGAACTACAACACAACCAGGGCTTTCTGCCAAGTCTACACAGTCCTTTAGGCTGCCTGTTGTTCACACTATGGTTTGGATTCTAAGCAACAGGAGCAGAGCTCTGCTCAAGGAAAGCAAATTCCCCTCTTCTCTACTGCTACTTTCTTTGCCACCCCAAAATTCTGCTTTTGCAAGTCAGTGGACTCAAAAAAAGGGGCAAATGAGAAGTCTGCAGCAGAGAGGGCAGAAACTGTCCTTCTTTCCTTGACAGACAGCAGAGGTGCTGCTGCTGCTGCTGCTGCATTGACGGAGTGGCACCATGGGATCCGAGCCTATCTACTGTTGCAGAACACACCTGTGGGAAACCTATGACCTTATTGCAAAAATATTTGCTGCATAAGGTGTAAACCTGTGCAAAGAAAAAATCATTACGAATGCCTCAGTTTATTAATGTCATTTTTTTACATGTTAAGTTTGCAGTCATAAAATTATTTTATTCAGAGTAATGGGGTTGCATACAAAGTGCTCTTGTGCAAAAGGGAGGAACTTCTGCTCATGCAAGAGAAAATCTACTGTTTCTGCTGATTTCCCAGTGAAGAAGCATCCCCCTATACTGCACACTTCATAGTTCCCAAGAATCCCCTGACTGCCAGGAGAAGGCTTTGGATAATACATATAGCTGGAAGACACTGGTAGGCAGGAAACACATTATGTAAGTAGACTTCCACTCACTACTATTTAGATCCAACCCATAGTATAAGTCTTCATGTAATGTTGGAAGAAATTATGTGAGGATCGCAGCTTAAGGTCTATTTTGACTTAGTTTGAAAAAGACATGTTCTACTAAGATATATCTGATTATTTGATTTCACAATCCTCACTTTTTACCTATTGCCTGATATGTGGGTTTTGTGTTATCTATATGGATTTTCAGTCTCTGAAATTACCCATACCATACAAAAAAGGACAGATGGCACTGATTTTACTTGTATCTGTTTACATAGATTCCAATATAAAATAAAATGCATTAATTACTTACAGTTTGGCTTGCTTTTCTGATTTGCAGGAAATACATCTTTGTATTGTGGACTGATTAACTCCATAAATACCTAACCAGGTAAATGTCCCTCCTATTGCAATTGTCCAAAATGTGTGTCTTCTCAGGGGATCGATATCAAAGCTGCAGAACCAAGAAACATCAGAGTTAATTAATTCATTTTCTGTTTCTTTAAACCTTTACTTTCTTGGGCAGCAATTTTGTACATTAAATTTACTTAAAACCTATCAATTTTGGTAATACGTTAGAAGTCTAATTGTCTATATAGAATTACAACCTCAAGATACAAGCAGCTATACCAACGGATCAAAATATTCCCTGCTTTTTAGTCAGGTCAGACATGAATTTATCATTTCATTTCTCATATAATTTAAATATAGTACTTTGTAGACATATAACTCAAATTACTACGAAGAGAGTACTGAACTGTTTTTCAACTAGCCCTATCCACATGTTACAGTTAACATGTTACAGTTAATGCATATACCTGTTTGTAAGAAAGGGTCAACACATGTTCACTTTACAAATAAAACAAGTGACCAGTATCTGGATTAATGCAGGGTTTCAGTAACACATCCCACTGTACATGTGTTGACTGTGACATAAGAATTAATCAACAAATGTATAAAGAATAATGAAGTATATACTCTACACAGCTTGTATGTGCCTTCCCTGTAGGTTACTGTGAAATGGGCACACATGTGATTCCATATTACCTAATGCTTGGGTTTAGCGCAAAACTTGAATGTTTGTACCTATGTCTTTATAAAGCAATATTAGGAACAGCTCATAAATAATCTAAACTTGTATTTTAGTTCAGCTCTATTACTTTATAGCTCCAGTCCTAAAGATATTTCCTTCAGATGAAAGTCTGAAGGAAACTCAGTGAGAATGCAGAAGGTTAGGCAGCATGTATTGTGACTGAAATAATAGCCAAAATCATAAAAGTGAAACTCCCTCTGGATAACACCCAAAGTCCATCCAGTTCAACATACAGTTTCTAAGATAAGTTGGCTACAGGCTTCCAAAAGAGTAAATAAAAGCACCAGCCCTAGAATACAATTCATGCTTGTTGGATTTACTACCCTGGAGGCTTCTTAGTATTTACAGCACCAAAATTCAGAACTGGGGAGTGGGGACTCAGAAATGAACTCTGCCAGTTTGGAGACACATTTTCAGCCATGGTAAGCTAAGTCCAAACCCTGCTGGGGCACCTGGCATCAACAGATACATTCAGAAGGGTTTAGCCAAAGTAGCATATGGTATTTGAACAATGGGAACAAAGTGATCAGCTGTGTCATATTAAATTCCTGATTAAAAAGAGAAGCATCTAATTCAGGGGTGTCAAACATGTGGTCCGGGGGCCAAATCAAGCTCATCGAGAGCTCCTTTCAGGTCCCTGAGCAACTGGCTGTCATCTGCTTCCTTCTCCCTCTCACTTGCTTCCTTCTGCATCATAGCTTGCTTTGCCAGGTTTGTTCAATCATACAGAAGCTACTGAGCCAAGCCTCTATTTTCTCCATTAGCTAAGGCTCCTCTCTTGGGGGGTGAGGGAGCGCTTGCTTTGCCAGGCTCGCTCAATTGAACGGCAGAGCTACTGTGCCAAGCTTCTCTTCCTTCTATTGGTTGAGGCTCCTCCCCCTCCTGGTCCCCTCTGGAAGGAAGGAAAGAGCCAGAGCTTCCTTTGCCCAGTTCTCTGGATAAAGAAAGCACCTTAAGTCCAACAAGTGCTAATTTTTAAACCATGTTTTATTTTAAGGGTTTTTTTAAAAAAAAAAATCTTCCATTGTATTTGTCTGTGTTTATTATATCTCTGCTACCTCACATTATATTTTGTGACACACATGGCCTGGTCCGACAAGGTCTCATTTATGTCAGGTCTGGCCCTTATAATAAATGAATTTGACACCACTGGTCTAAGTTAAAAAAAAAAAATAACAAGGTCCTAGATCCAAGCATCACAAGCCATTCTGCTTACTCAAATACAGTGAGGCGTGATCCGTTCTTAGCAGTCTCCCAGATCTTTTTAGGCCCCCCATTCTGAAGAGTTCCTTGAATCAAAACCGTTAAGAAACCAGTCAGCATGACAACCAGTTGAAAGGCATCAGTCCAGACCACAGCTTTTAATCCTCCCTAAAAGAGACAGAACACACATACTGGCCTTCATTTTAAGTCCTGTTAGAATTTAAATCATAGAAAATTATATGAAACACATGTTTATACCCAAAGGCATACAATTAGTGCTGGAATGAATTTTCATGAGATTTGATTTTCCATTTGGAGGATATGAAAAAAAATCTGCAAAAATATCCTTCTTTTCACATTTGTAGGTTTTTCCCAATCTGTTCAAAAAACCTATTTTCACAATCTGATATTGCTTTGAGAATGGAACTCTATACCTGATAGTAAAACAACTGACATTGCCTGCCTTGTCATCATGGCCTGGCAGTCTTACTGCCAGCTAATGCTGTGCAGCAAGATCTTAGTCCCATTCCAGCATCAGTTTCCATAGTTACATTATGATAAATTGCTATAAAACATGGGGGGGGGGGGGGGCGGGGGGAGTGCAAATTCAAATGCATCTCCAAATCCACATTCTATAGAAAATCTCTGAATCCAAGGTCAGGATCCATATGCAGATGGACATAGTTCATCTGCACTGCATTACTTTCAATTGGGTGTATATTAGATGTACAGCTGACTGCCTATATCCTTCCACATTCTGCCCTGATTAGTTAACTCAGGTCTGGTTTACATTTTATTTATTTGTTTTATTTGATTTATATCCCGCCCTACCCCACCGAAGCGGGCTCAGGGCGGCTCACAGCACATATACTGGAGAATGCACGGATGAAATGTTGAAGTAGTAAAATAGAATGCACACACCACTTCAGACAGCATGTGGCAGATTCCAGCTATGACTATTCCACTACATAACAAACTTCAGACCAAAAAAAAAAACCTAGCATAGGAGGACATGGATGACATGGATGCTGGGATGCTAGCCTCCAGGTAATCCCCAGAATTACAGCTCATCTCCACACTACAGAGACCAGTTCCCCTGGAGAAAATGAATATTTTGGAAAGTGTACACTACTGAGGTTCTTGTCCACTCCTGGTTCCACCTCCAAATGTCCAGGAGTTTCCCAACCTGGATCTGGCAATCCTACCCAGCCTGGATCCTACCCATCCTGGATGGCCCAGGCTAGACTAATCTCATCAAATCTAGGAAGCTAAGCAGGGCTGGCCCTAAACAATTCTTTTCTAAACCAGTTGTTACTAAAATCTGGCACCAGTTTGAACTTTGTATAGTAAAGCTGGTTCCTACTTTCCTAGGCCCTGACCTGGATAGCTCAAGTTAGCCTGATGTTGGAAGCTAAACACAGTCAGCCCTGGTTAGTACTTGGATGTAGGGTTGAAGGATACCTCCTGGCCAGCAGCATGCAATAGGGTGGGGTTGCCAGATTCAGATTGGGAAACTCCCAGATATTTGGTTGTATAGCCTGAAGAGAACAGATATCTCAGTGAGGTAACAATACCATAGACTCCACCATCCATAGCATCCATTTTTCCAGGGGAACTATCTCTGTAGCCTTGAGATGACCTGTAATTTGGGGGGATCCCCAGGCCCCACCTGTAGGCTGGCATCCCTACTTGGTACAGAGAGGCTTGCAATCAGGGCCAGCCCTGCTACTAGGCAAACTAGGCGATTGCCCAGGACACCAGGCCTGGGGAGGCTGCCAAAGTAGACACCCCCCACGTGACTTACTTTAAAACAAACTTTTTTTTTTGAGATGTTGAAACTTCCATTTTTGCTCCTGCGGCTGATGCAGCGCCATCTTGAGTGGGACCAGGCAGCAGGAAGAAGGAAGCTGGAGTGGCCTTGGCATGTCCTGGCAGCCCCTCTCAAGATGGCACCGTGCTGCTTCAGCTGTGGTCTCCATCTGATTCCTACTCTGTCTGACTCCTGGCTACAATAGTTACTTTGAGGACCTCTCCAGCTTCCTTCCTCCGTCCTGACTGTGGCTGCGCTCCATCTGACTCTGTGCAGCCCCACCAGTTACTTTGTTTTTTGAATTAATGAGGGAGCCGGGAAGTGCCTGCCAAAGCTTGCTTCCTGTCCATGGCTTTAGTTAAAGGCAGGCAAAAAAAAAGCAGCCAGCTCTGACTCTGGGATGAGAACGAGCAGGCTAGAAATGAGGCAGCAGCAGAATGAGCAGGCTGGAAATGAGGTAGGAGAAAGGTCTGGCGGCTAGTCTGGGAGATCAGATTTCTGCTGGGAGGGGGAGGAGAGTGTCTCTCAGAGACTTAAGTTACAAACAAAACCATGTGACTGCTTGTGGGCTTCTTTAGCCTGTGGTAGGGAGGGAAGCCGAGCCAAGTCTTTAAGTCTTCATTTCTGTTTTTTGAGGTAGAGGTGCCTAATTTTCTGTATAGCCTCTAGTGCCTCTCCCCAAAATACCTCCCAAGTTTCAAAAGGATTGGACCAGGGGGTCCAATTCTGTGAGCCCCAAAAGAAGGTGCCCCTATCCTTCATTATTTTCTATGGAAGGAGGGCATTCTAAAAGGTGTGCTGTCCCTTTAAATGTGATGGCCAGAACTCCCTTTGGAGTTCAATTATGCTTGTCACACCCTTGCTCCTGGCTCCACCCCCAATGTCTCCTGGCTCCACCCCCAAAGTCTCCTGGCTCCACCCCCAAAGTCCCCAGATATTTCTTGAATTGGACTTGGCAACCCTATGTTTAACCCTTCATAATTCTCTTGGTTTTGCTGATCAAAACCGTTCTTCCGGCTTTGCTATTAACAGTGGAGGGGGGCAGGGTTTAAAATGCTTCTGTTCCCTTTAGACCGCCAGCAGAAGAGCCGGTTTTGATGACCAAAAATGCTGACAGGCTGAAGGGTTAACCTTGCTCTCTCTTCCCGCATGGCTCCAAGGCCAAGCGAGACTTCATGGCTTGCAGGTTACATTTCATTCGTTCTGGAGCTAGGATTGCCAATCCCCAATTGGGACCAGGGGATCCCCCAGTTTGGAGGCCCTCCCCCCACTTCATGTCATTAGAAAGCGGGGGGGGGGATGTCTGCTGGGCACTCCATTATTCCCTATGGAGGCTGATTCCCATAGAGCAGGGGTGGCCAGCGGTAGCTCTCCGGATATTTTTTTGCCAACAACTCCCACCAGCCCCAGCCATTGGCCATGCTGGCTGGGGCTGATGGGAGTTGTAGGCAAAAAAAAACATCCGGAGCGCTACCGTTGGCCACTCCTACCATAGGGTATAATGGAGAATTGATCCTTGGGTATCTGGGGCTCTGGGTGGGGGCTGTTTTTTGAGGCAATGGGAGCAAATTTTCAGCATAGCATCCGATATCTCTCCTCAAGAGACCTTCCAAGTTTCAAAAATATTGGACCAGGGGGTCCAATTCTATGAGCCCCCAAAGAAGGTGCCCCTATCCTTCATTATTTCCAATGGAGGGAAGGCCTTTAAAAGGCATGCAGTCCCTTCAAATGTGATGGCCAGAACTCCCTTTGGAGTTGAGTTACGCTTGTCACAACCTTGCTCCTGGCTCCACCCCCAATGTCTCCTGGCTCCACCCCCAAAGTTTCCTGACTCCACCCCCAAAGTCCCCAGATATTTCTTGAATTGGACCTGGCAACCCTAGTTACCAGTGTGGGGGGAGTGGGGGGGAGGAACCAGAATTTAGATTTGCCTAGGGCACCTGATAGGCTAGGGCTGGCCCTGCTGGAAATGGAAGACCATCTCTGTTCACCTCTTGCCTTGAAAACTCTACAGAGTCAGCTGTGACTTGATGGGAAAGGGAAGAGAGTGTACTGTAATATATTGCTTGCTGTTTGCAGGGAACTGTAAGAGTTACTATCCAAAACATATAATTTGTTATTACAATTCAATATAAATAAACTTTTAAACTATCAGATTGCATGGAATAAGGATTGTAATATTAACATTAGCAATTCCCAATGGGTAAAAATATGGAAAACTCCAGCATACCACTCTAAATCTTTCAAAATACAACTTCTAACTTATAAAGTTCTAACTCACTGGTACACAAGTCCTCTTGGCTATATCTTGTAAATGCTCAAATTTCCCCCAGATGTTGGAAGGGTTGTGGTGAGCTAGGAACACTAATACACTGCTGATGGAATTGTAAATTTGTGGACCAATTCTGGGATGATGTCATCACCTATATTAAGCTAATCACTGGATACCGAATTCCTCCCAAAAAACTGAATTTATTTTAATTAATTTATGGGATAATCCAGAGATCCCTAGAATTAGACGAGACCTAATTACAATCTTATTAATGGTGACAAAATGGTTAATTGAAACCAAATGGAAAAATCCAAACCTTCCATCTATTGATGACTGGTATCTCAAAATCTGGGAAATATTCCAGATGGATAAGGTAGCTGACTCCATATCCCACCTGGATATGCATACAGGGATCTCCAATTTAATGGAAAAATTGATTCCATTTTTAGAATACATAGCAGATAATATGGATTCTAAACACTGTTTTGTTAGCCAACAATATTATGGTGTTATGGCATTTTTATAGCTTAACATTACTAATGTAGCATTCCTGCCTACAAATTTGTAAGTTACTACTGACTCATCTATTGTTGTACACTGTATGATACCTATACCCCTCAAACTTGTTTGTTTTATTGTATTGTATTATTGTATGATGTATCTTAATGATATTGCTGCTACTGATACTTGTCTATACAAGGTTATGGTATATTTTCTAAAACTTCAATAAAAAGGGGAGGGAGAGAGAAAAGAAAATACAAAGCATAATCCTCATGATTAGGAAAGCTGCAGGGGACCACTGTGTTGTTTATGGAGATGGAACCTACAAACATACATTATGTACATACACAGATGCCATGTTCATGAGTCAGCAATCAGAGTTAAGGAGAAGAATAGGAATGTGTGGAAATCCATCAGAAGGAGGTTTAAAATCCAAAATAGGGTTGCTAGGTCTCCCCTGGCCACCAGCTGGGTATGGGAAGGAGAGGCTGGGAAACTCCTGGAGATTTGGGGACTGAGTGTGGGGAGGGCAAAGACCTCAGAGGGCATTAGTATAATGCAGTTTATTTGAATCATTAGTATAACCTTTAATTGTAATGAGAACATTTTTTGGTAAGAACTTGCTGATCTGCATTGCACACATTCACAATCTGGCTCTATGCCAAATACATACCAGGGTACAATAGAATGTACAAACAATGCCTGTTGCAAAAACGGAGCCCCAAAGATCAAACCCAGTCACTGCAAAGACAAATAAAATTAAATTATGCACAGTTCTTCTATAGCTAATGCAATCACTAAAACAGTGCTCTTCTTATTATATTTATAAAATACTGGAAAACTGATTTTATTTAGAAAATGAATATCTAGAATCCGTATTACTGAATAAGAGCTACATTTAGCTTTTTGACATATATCAAGAAAGAGTCAAGAAAATCTAGTCTGGGACGTATATTGCAGATTAAAAACGGGGGGGAGGGGTGGTCTATACCAAAACGTTTAAGGAAATTATTTAAGCAAACTTTCTGCTAATTGTCAGTTTTGCACATTATATTGCTCAACATGTGTCTTTCATATCAAGCTTCAGTTAACACGTATTTGATGTATTTCAAATCTGAAATTCCAAGGATTGTGTATGAAATTTATTTTATACACTAAGACACTCATTCATGTTTTATTTCTGGAACTGAAACCTGAAAATGCAGGTGATCACAAGAAGTCTTAACCCTTCCATTTAAGCAATGGCACTGTTAATAAAAACTCCCTTCCAAGATTAGGGGGCCCTACAGATCAGCACCCACTGGGGTGTGAGGAGCTGCCACCAGAAAGGTTTTGCTGACTGAATAGATCTTTCCACTTAGTTTATTTGATTTTTAGCCCACTCTTCCCTGCAAGCAGGCTCACGGAGGGTGACAGCAATAACAGTAAAACACTTAAAACAATAAATACAGAGTAACAATTAAAACAATATCAGATGGCAGCCAACATAGTAAGACAGTTAATGCAGCTCAACAGGGTTTTGTATCAGGTGCAACAGTAGATGTTAAGATACTGTTTTAAAAAATGAGCAGTCATAGGAGGAGGTCAGATTAGATGGTTACTGCTGCCTCAAACCTAGGCCTGCTGGAACAGTTCCATATTACAGACCCTGTGGAATTGGTTTAAGTTCTGCAGGACCTGGATCTCACTTGGGAGAGCATTCCACCACCTCTGATTGAAGTTATCAAATATCTTTGGGGCTGGGGATCACCAGTAGATTTTGATCTGTTGAATACATAGCTCTCTGGGGGACGCAGCAGGAGAGATAGTTCCTTAGATATGTTGGTTACAAACCAGATAGGGCTTTAAAGGTCAAAAACAATATTTTGAACTTGATCCAGTACTCCACCTGGAGCCAGTACAGCAAGCGGAGCACTGGTGTGATATGGGCTCTTAATGATGTTCCAGTGAGGACATGTGAGAAAGAAGGGTTTATATCTTTCCTACTGACCACATGGTATTTATCAGTTTCCATATTAAGAAGGGGAGGCAATTAACTAAAGCATCTGGAACTAACTTTATATAATGTAGTAAAAAAGAGTACAGTAACAGGTATCTGAAGAAGTGAGCAGTGACTCATGGAAGCTTATACCCTACCACAAATTTTGTTGGTCTTTAAGGCGTCACTGATCTCTTGCTCTTTTCTACTGCTACAGACAAATACCTATCTTGTATACAATGTGTTATGAGACTTATATAGATTTCCCAAACTGAAATTATAAATGTTGACATTTACCGGTAAATTAAGAACATCTGATCATTGATCAAAGCAGTTTAACTTCTTACAAAAATTGGATAGTCTACAACCCAACATTAAATATCTACACGTACTAGTGAATGTTAGAAATAAAACAGAAATACAGGAATTAGTTACAGATACTTGATAGATCTTTTACTGATATGTCAGAATTTTCTGATCTTTTTGGGACTGTGAGAATTTTAAGAGCCATTTAATAGAACTACAATTTAAATTAGCATTACAGTTTAAAGTCAGAATTTGCTAAGGTTTAGATAGTTATTGTAATGTATATGTAACTCAACTAATACTGTAAGAAAAAAATGAGCAAGGAAAATAAGAACTGTGAATCTACTACTTCTGTGTACAGAAGAATTGCTAACAGTCTGTTCCAGGAGGATGAATTTGCTATCCAAATTAACAGGGCTGCCACGGTGGAGGAAGAACTGGTATGGCTGGTGTCTGTTATCACCTACTAACTGTAATGAGTTGAAGAAATATTTTATGTCCTTTGGAACAGAGTGACACTAAGAGGAGGGAGTGCATGCCCCATTCCTGCTTATTCCTCTGATGCTGGGAGTCAATAGTGACACATGGGTAAAGGTATGGCCTTCCCACTTGTGTTGCTTCTGTCCATGCTGAACTCTAGTCACTTGGCACAGCAAAATGATTCGAGTGAGCTGTTCCTTCCAGTTTCAATTAGAGGGTTCTGGGAGACAGAATCCCAAGATGACAACAACAACAGCAGCAACAGCAGCAATGACAACAACACTAATAATACTAATAATAATACTAATACCAATACTGATAATACTAATGATACTATTACTACTACTACTACTAATAATAATAATAATAATAATAATAATAATAATAATAATAATAGGTCTTAGCTATTTACTTTAAATTCTGGTCACAAAGTTCCTGGTGATTCCTAGAGCTACTCAAAAATGACAATTGCCAGAAATGCTATGGTAAGATTATCACTTCTGGGTAGTTCTAGGAATTGTCAGTTACTCTATGGTCCAAATTTCCTGTAAGTAGATGAGGTCTTTTTTTTTTTAATTTACTCTCCAGTACCATTACGTTCCCTGCCTTTGGCCCCAGTTGAACATAGCTGGGCAAAGGCTATAATTGGCTGAAGGTTTCCTGCCATAAGTAAGCAAATGAGAACCCTACTGCCAGTGACAACCTTCACAATACTGGTTGTCCTACATGCCTCAGGGAGTCTTTTTGTAGAGTTGCACTGGGCTGCTGCCAGAAGGGGAGGTTGAAAATCTCCATGCAAGGGTGGATCCAGCCCTGATCTTCAGTGAAAGGGAAACAAGAAATGGCAGGTGTTATGTATTGCATCCAAGTCTTTGGGTATAACACAGCGAATGCTACAGAGGCGACCAGGGGAATGTTGATGCGCCTGTGCTTAGTGAGGGTGGTCTTTAGTGACGCAAAGAATGAAGGCTTGCACACAGTAGTGTTAAAGCCACTATATACAATTTATTTACACCTCCACTCTCCAATCCGACAGAATGCTCCACTGCACCTCCACCATACATATCCCACACACAGTAAAGTGTCTCTGTACATTTATACATCAGGTCCACCCAGGTAACCAATCAGCTTCCTGCTGAGTCATGCTGACATTGCTCAGGCTGATGCAATCTGGCAACCAGCCACCTTCTGTCACTTAGATGATCTACCTGGCAGTTCAGTTTCACTTTCCCAGCATGTGCTAGAAACTGTTTACCTTTACATAAACTGACACCCCTCCTCAGTTTCTAAGCACTTAGCTGCAACATATCTCGTAGTTTTACAAACTTTTCAACAGTTACATTTTTGGTAAATACATCAGCAATATTTTCTACAGAGGTACAGTGTTTTAGTATCACCAGGTCTTTATTTATGGCTTCTCTAACATTTTGGTAGCATATATTGATATGTTTGCTGCAACATTTAATTCCCTTCGCTATCGCCAGTTGTTGAGCCGCAGTACTGCCACAGTAGATTATTACAGGTTGTGAATCAGACACCTTTAGATCTTTCATTAAATGGATCAGCCATTCTATTTGAATAACTGTATCACTAATGGCTGAATATTCAGCCTCGCAGCTGCTCATAGAGATATGAGTCTGTTTAAGTGCCTTCCAGCTTATTAAAGCACCATGCATAAATATCGCATTCCCTGACGTAGACCTTCCGTCAGGCCTCTCTCCCCAGCTGGAATCGCTGTAGGCTACCAATGTTTGTTCCTTATCTGTATTCATTGTGAGCTTATAATCCATTGTCCCCTTTAGATATCGAAGTACTCTCTTCGCTGCCACCCAATCCTTATGCTGTGGAGATGCACATTGCTGACTCAGAATATGAACAGCCATACAAATGTCTGAACTAGTCCAGCAAGCCAAGTATAACAAGGACCCAATTAAAGATTGATAGAGTTGTTTACTGTCCAATAAAACATCATCTGTCTCTTTAGTATAACTGATAGACATAGGACTCTCGACTATCTTTGCTTCTGTCATGCTATGGGCTTCCAGCAGCTTTATTATTTTGTCTTTCTGACTTAGCTGAAAATGTCCTTTTTCATCTTTAGTTATTTCCATTCCCAAATAGTGTTGTATCTTTCCTAGATATTTAATTTTAAATAACATTTGAGCTTCTGTTATAAACCAGTCTAGCTGCTTGTCATTTTTACAAAGAAGACATAGGTCATCTACATGAAACAAAATATAACATTCCTGCCCATATTTGTTATGGCTGTACAAGCATGGATCTGCCATACTTTGTTTAAATCCTATGTTCTCTAGTGCTTTGCTCAGACATTTGTTCCACTTGTTGGCAGCCTGACGTAAACCATACAGTGCCTTGTTAATTCTGAGCACAGGCATGTTGTCTTTATTAGGAAAACCAGGGATTGATTATAAATAAAGCTCCTCTTTGATTGTGGCATTGAGATAGGCGGTGGTTACATCAAAATGATGTACTGTCATCTCATCAAGGTCAGCTTTGCATAATGCTGCTTTCAATGTTTCTGGTCTAACCATAGGAGCGAAACATTCATCGAAATCTCTGCCTTCCACTTGAGTAAAGCCCCTCGCCACCAGCCTAGCCTTTTTCTGTAGTTGCCCATCAGTTAAATACTTAGTTTTGTATAACCATTTACACCCAATTGCATGCTTCCCTGCTGGCAACTCTGCCGGTGTAAACACCCTGTTTTCAGTCAATGAATTAAATTCTTTTTCCATGGCTTGTAGCCAGCCTGCACGCTCCTGACTGTTTAAAGCTAATACATCTTCATAGCTTTTAGGGTCTATGGTATGCACATGATTTATGTCAGTGCTATAGGTGGTACTCCCTTATTTCCTCTAGCAGATACTCTGACCTCCGGCGTTTCACATTTTACAGCCGCAGAGCTTTCCTGCTTTACACTGCCTGAACTGCCAGCACTTTCCTCTCTCTGTCTCAGTGAGGGAGCTTCTCTGTTTACATCTGTTCTCCGCACCTCCTCACTCTCTAGAGATAGCTGTACTTCAACTCCTTCAGGCATTTCATTTGCATGGATTTCTGACCAGTTCTCATCTTCACAGAACGATGCTGCCCAACTCAGCTTTATTATATTATTTCCATCCACAAACCTATATGATTTCATGCCATTTTGATAGCCCACAAATAACAGCTTTCTAGCTCTGGCTCCCCCTTTCCTCCTTTTGTCTAGAGGAATATTCACCCATGCCTTAGACCCAAAGATCCTAAGGTAGTCTAGGTTTGGCTTTTTGCCATACAGCACTCTATATGGTATATCATCCAGAGCCTGAGTCCAAAATCTATTAGAAATAAAACAAGCTGTTTTTAATGCTTCTCCCCAATATGCCAACTTCAGTGCACTGTCTGCCAGTAAAGCGTGGCACATGGTCTGGAGGACACCCCCTTTGCGTTCAGCCATGCCATTTTCCGCTGGAGAGGAGACGTTGGCAACCCTGTGATTAATGCCTTCCTCCTTCAAATAGTTTGCTAAGGACGTACTCATAAACTCACCTCCCATATCACTCTGGAGAGCTGCTATTTTGCAGTTTAATTGCCTTTGAACTCTCTTTGCCCAGTACTGAAAAGTTGGTAAAGACATCACTCTTTTGTTTAATTGCATACACTCACGCAAAACGGCTGTAGTCATCCACTATGACTAATGCATATCTATTTTTTGATACACTGGGTGCATACAGCCCCACAACGTCTGCGTGTACTAATTGGAGTGGTCTTACTGACATCCGGTCACTTTTCTTAGCTACTGGGAAAGCTTTGGATTTTGCCTCTTTACATATATTGCAATCCAGGAACACGTCACATTTTTCAACCTTAGCCCCTTGCAATATAGCCAGCGTTTTGTTAATGGTATTGTAGCTAGCGTGGCCAAGGCATCTGTGTAAATGGTGAATGCACCTACTGTGGGGTTGCTTATTGCACACTGCCTGTGCCTTCCTCACCACCTGGTCTAGTTCATACACATTTTCTTTTAACACACCCTTAGCCAACAGTTTACCTTTTCTCAGTATCTCACAGCCCTTAGCATCAAAAGATACCGTGAAGCCAGCTGCTGCTAGCACTGAGACGCTTAGCAGACTCGTCTCTAATGCTGGCACACAAAGCACATTATTAAAGGTGTAATTAAGTCCCAGAAAATGCACTGTGCCTTGGCAAAGCACATCAGCCAAGCTTACAGTTTTTTGACTGGCCGGTCTGCTGTCCTGCAACTGCTCCTCCTTGCAGCAAAACATCTGCGTTGCTCCAGAGTCTATAATCCACGGCACACTCTGTAGCCCTGAGCCAGTTCTCACTAGAGTTGCCTGCTGTGTCCTTGAAGACGGCTGTCGGCCTCTCTTCTGCTGCTGAGGGCAACTCCTACGCAGGTGTCCGATCTGGTTGCAGATATAGCACCGCTTCTTTTTTACTTGTAAAGCTCTCTCCTCCGGTTCTGCCTGCCAGCTGGAAATGACTCCCCCAGGCTTCTGCTTACACTCCACCAGCTTGTCCCTCTGGTCGCGGTCAGCCTGCTCTTTACATTCCAGCTGTCTCTGTTCTTCAGCCAGGAGTTTCCCAGTTACATACGGCAAAGTCAGCTTATCTGAGTCCTGGCCCTCAAATGCTATTACAAGCATGTCAAACCTCTCATGAAGAGAGCTGAGGATTTGATAGACTTTGTCCTCATCAGCCACAGCCTTTCCCCGCTGCTCTAACTCCTGGAAACACACAGACATACCGTTGAGGTGGTCCCTCACTGACTCCTCGGCCAGCATTTGTTTCCTGTACAGCCTCCAAGTTAGAGATATCAGCAAGCCTGCTGATTTCTGGACATACAAGGCCTTGAGGGCTTTCCAAGCCTCCTTTGCTTTCTGGTGCCCTCGAACATGCACCAGCTGGTTGTCTGAGACACTCAAGATGATTGTGGCTAGAGCCTTCTGGTCCTGAACGGCCTCTGCCGGCGTGGGATCATCGGGAGGAGCTGACACACAGTCCCAGAGCCCCTCTCGCTTCAGGAAATGCTCTAGCCTTAACGACCAGGTATTATAGTTGGTGGTAGTCAGTTTATCCACCAGCACGGTAGCTGCTGCTGTAGCCATCCTGCTCAGCCTCTGACGTTCAGCCACTGTGGTCTCACCTCCAAGACAGCTTCTGGAGCAACTCAGTGTCCTTCTTCACCACCTCTCTCAGAGCTTACAGGCGCAGCAGAAGCATGCTGGGCCCATAACCCTGTTGATGCGCCTGTGCTTAGTGAGGGTGGTCTTTAGTGATGCAAAGAATGAAGGCTTGCACACAGTAGTGTTAAAGCCACTATATACAATTTATTTACACCTCCACTCTCCAATCCGACAGAATGCTCCGCTGCACCTCCACCATACATATCCCACACACAGTAAAGTGTCTCTGTACATTTATACATCAGGTCCACCCAGGTAACCAATCAGCTTCCTGCTGAGTCATGCTGACATTGCTCAGGCTGATGCAATCTGGCAACCAGCCACCTTCTGTCACTTAGATGATCTACCTGGCAGTTCAGTTTCACTTTCCCAGCATGTGCTGGAGACTGCTTACCTTTACATAAACTGTCAGGGAAACCCACTGGTCCCCGGATGTAGCTCGCTAATACACTCTGCCTATCAAGATCTGTGGCGGGAAGTTTAACTGGCCAGGATTGGACCTGGCCAGATGGTGGGTTATTCCGGGGCATGTATATATTTGGGACCCGGACCACGTTTCACCCTCTTGTGATGTACCAGCTAATAAAGTATGTTGCCTTCAACACGTCTCGTCACTGAGTACATTACAGCAGGCATGTCCAACTTCGAACAGGTTGTGATCTATTTTTTCCGGACAAAAGTGATGGTGATCTACCACCATGAAAATTAAGTTTCAAATTAGTTTTGAATTAGATTTTAACCCACCAAAGTTGGGTTCCACCGCCCCCCCACCCCATTTACAATGCACCTTCTGAAATTTACTGGTAAGCAAAATAAGCAAAAACAAAACAAAGAGACGAAGATCCAGAAAAAACTGCAAACAATTTTTCTTAAATTTTTATTGTTATAACTTTCTTTAACTGTCTTAATAACTTTCTTTAACTTTTATTGAGTAATTTGTGTTAAATGTAGGTCAAGTATTGATCCAGGCTGATCTTGCGCAATTTTTAAAACTTCGCTCTTGCTAATTAGTGAGACGTCTGAGCCTGCATTTCATCCACCAGCTTTTTGAAGTGGGGTGAATATTGTGTGAGGGCCAGTCTCAGGGAATCCTGGAGATGTTCATCTGTCATGTTGGAACGCTGTGTACTCTTTGTCATTTTTAGATGAGAAAACGCAGATTCACACAAATAAGTTGAACCGGAACAGAAGTGTACAGCTTCACTGCATCTTCTCAAGTTGGGAAATTCGTCTCTAGGCACTAGCTTCCAGAATGATTCTTGCTCAGCATGGGTCTTGAGAAAAATGTCATTTTTAAAGGTTAAGATTTCATTTTCAAGAGATGCCTTGTTCAATCAGTAATTTTTACTGATAGCAGCTGCAGTTTCCTTAACATCCATATCTGCTTTGAATGGGTATGACAAGTACTGCCCAACTTTTTCAATTCTTTGGAAGTCACAGAATCTTTTTTTGAATTCCTAGATAACAGAACAGATTTCTGTCATATACTTCTCATTCTGAAAAACAAAATTTGGATATTGTCCCAGATGGTCCTTCGTATTAGGAAAATGATCAAAAGTGTTGTTTGCAAGGTCAGTCATCATTAGCTCATATTTGCTCTTGTAGGATAAAACTGTACTCATCATCTCACCAATGCATTTGTTTTTACCTTGTAGTTCAATGTTCATATCACTTAGTTCGCTTGTAAAGTCAGCGAGAAATGCCAGATCATATAACCACTCCTCATCTTCCAGTTCTGCTTTGTCATCTCCCCTCTCCTTCCAAAACCTTCTATTTCATTCAGCAAATCACAAAATCTTTGCAGAAATTTGTGCCTACTTAGCCACCTTACATCTGTGTGCAAAATGATTTCCGCTGCCCCTTCATCAAGAGTAAGATCGAAAAGCCATCTTTGAAGTGATCTTCCACAAACTGAATTTACAGTTTTGAAAGTGATGTCCATGACAGTCTTTGTATTGAGTTTCTTACTTGCCAAAACTTGCTGGTGAATGATGCAGTGGTAAGAAAGGAAATATGGAACGTCATCATGCTGTCCACAGAGGCCTATGAAACCGACCAGTCATTGCTCTTGCTCCATCAGTAGTGCTGGAAACAAGTTTATGCAATGGAAGATTATACTTTGTCACAAAAGAATGGAAAGAGCTGAACATTTCCTGACCAGTAGTTCTCCCTTTTAAAGAAATCATTCCAAGTAGTTCTTCCTTAACACGGAAGTCTTCAAAAACCATCTGGATAAAGACTAGTAACTGGGCTATGTCTCTTATGTCTGTAGATTCAAATAGATGGAGTGAGAAAGCAACACAAACTGAAACATCCTCCAACAATTGTTTAGTTGTGTTACCACACATCTTTTCTATTCACCGCACGATTGTGTTTCTTGACAATTGTACATCTTGAACAGCAGCTATGATCTCTTTCTTATTCTTAAATCCTTCAAAAAGATTGTCTACTGCTTCAAGAAAACAATCTTTTACAAATTCTCCTTCATTGAAAGGTTTGCATTTCTTTGCGATCAGGTTACTGACCTTGAAGGATGCCATAATTGCATTGACTGAATGTGATCTTGGCTTCATCATCAACTGTTGCTGTGCAGCCAATTTAGATTTAAGTTCTTTGAGCTTCAGTTTACAAATTTCACTTTTGGGTGGAAAATCAGCATCAAACTTATTGCTATGCAGAGCCTTATAATAACGCTCCAGGTTACCCTTTTTGGGCAAGGATACAGCTGCGTTACAAAGTAGACAACAACACTTGTCTTTCACTATGATGAAGTAGTCCATTTCCCATTCATCATGAAAGTGGTAGGTTTTGCTCTTCATTGGAACACTCATCTTCATTATACTGGGGTGGCTGTGGTGCTAAGTCAACACTGGCTGAATCTGGTCCAAAACTGTCACTGTCCCAAAGTATTAAAGATCAACAGGAACTTCTGGATGATGCCAAAATCACACATGCAGTTCTAAAAGTAAAAATAAGAATTCATTATACTGGCACCAATAATCAAATACCACCACACCAAACAATCATCAAAAAAACCCAAACATCTGTCCAGCAAACCATGAAACCAAGTGGGGCTGATGATCTACCTCTGACCCCTCCATGATCTACTGGTAAATCGTGATCTACCTGTTGGACATACCTGAGCTATAGGATAATAATTCTTTGAATATCAGAATATCACTATTATTGTTTCTCTGAGAGAAATACCCTTTTTTGCAGATGGTCCTTCAGTGGGGTGAATAAGGTCAAATCTAGCTCAGGTGGGATACTACAATAAAAATAAACCTTTACAGAGGTTAGCAGAATGATTTATAAACTGAGGAATCTCAGTCTCATCCCTGTCCACATTACATATGGAATTACAACATAAGGCAGGAAGAACAAAAGTGTCAAAGTGCATAATCCAAGTCTGGGATCATTACCCTGAACTGAACACTATGCCAAGAACTTAAATAACTGCTTGACGCACATTTCTTTTGGTTACTTTTTAGCAAAAGGACAACTGAGCAAATAAAGAATTCTGTAAAGAGAGTTAAGAAGATGGAGGGCTGCCAAATGGTAGCAGAAGGCAAAATATTTTCCAAAGTGTAAGGTTTTCAAATTTCTAATTTATTCCCTTCTATACTGACAAGGATGATTAGTAAAGTTGTGTGTGTTGGACTAGAAAACTCACCTTGATTGAGAGCTAAAGCTGGTGCATAGACAACCACTCCAGTGTAAAGAATCTGCAATGGAGAAGAAAGTAGAACAAACTTGAAATCTCAACTAAAATATATTAACTACATAACTTCCTACAGAATGGGCACACAAACCCAAAAATCCAGGGACCCTATAGTTAATTTTATCCCTTGCTTAAATTATGAATTTTCTTGGGCCATATTCATACACTGAAGAAGACCACATATACTAATAAGGGCATGTATTCATGCATGAACACACATACACATTCTTCCCAAATTCTTATCATCCCAGATCACCATGTGCCTAAAACTTTCCATGTGATGTTCTGAAGTGGGGCAGAGTACCAGCAATCAAATTTTTTCTCCAACTGAAAATGTACTCTGTTGTCTTAATGAGGAACAACTACTATATTGAAATTTGTAAAGGTTTCACAAGGATTGGAATAATCTAGTCCACACAGGAGAATACATAATAGTTAATAGTTACTCAGTGTTCTGATTTCGAGGGACATTGTTCTACTTTGTATTGTATGGTATAAACCCGAACAGAGTTATGCGCTTCTAAACCCATTGACTTCAATGGATTTAGACGTGTGTAATTCTTAACCATCAAGGACCATTGGGACTATATTCCAAATGTCTTGTTTTAATTTAAGAATGTAAAACACAGTTCTTTTAAAACAAATTTCACATATATTTGTATTAATAAAATGTTGGAGGAATGGAAAACATCATGTTATTTTAATGTCAACCAGATAAAAGAAATAGTATGAATTGATTCAGACAGTGTTACAAAGACTAAGCTAACACATGCTTACCCATATTCTCCAGTTTACAGAATTCTTCCTGGAAATGCTAAAGACTTTGCAAATAAAGGAATTTTCAATATAAATACCAGTATATTGCTAAATGGAATTCATTTGGAGGGTGGAATCCTTTTGGGGAATAAACAGTTCCCTCTAAGGGCATATGTATCAGATTACCCACTAAAAAAAGCCAATTAACTTTGTGCTGCTTCCCAAACAACCTCAAACAATAACAGAGTCTTCTTTTTATGTTGGCAATTGCTACCTCTGTGTTCTGTCAAGCTTGTTCTTGGATTCTTTCCAGAAGTGGCTACTGTTGCAATGAAGAGGAACAGTGTGCGAAGATGCCCTGCAATTCTATGAAGAAGGGAGGTGTAATGTACTCAGTGACGAGACGTGTTGAAGGCAACATACTTTATTAGCTGGTACATCACAAGAGGACGAAACATGGTCCGGGTCCCAAATATATACATGCCCTGGACCAACCCTCCATCTGGCCAGGTCCAATCCTGGCCAGTTAAACTTCCCGCCACAGATCTTGATAGGCGGAGCGTATTAGCGAGCTACATCCGGGGACCAGTGTGTTTCCCCTGGTCGCCTCTGTAGCGTTCGCTGTGTTGTACCCGAAGACTTGGATGGAATACATAACAGGAGGCCACCGTTTCAGCAGGATTTTATATGCAAATGATGTTAGGTATTCCTTGCTGAGATAAGTTCCACTATTTTGTTGCAGAATGAAATCTGAAAACTATATAACCATTACTTTGTCAAGCTCCAGAACTCAACTGTCTCAGAAATAATCTGTTTTTAGAAATAAGTAAAAGGCCTTTCACTACTTTGGATATTTAGTAAGACTTTTCGACAGATTTCTACAGCAAGTGTCTGGTCAAAATCACCTGGGTCCCTGAGACAATGGAGCTGTGTGATTTCTACAGCAGCCTTAAAGCCAGGAAGCTTTACCTTTAGGGCCCATCTTAGGGCTGAGGCCTCAGAGAGCCAGTTTGATGGAGTGGTTAAGTGTGCATACACTTATCTGAGAGAACTGGGTTTGATTCCTCACACCTCCACTTGCAACTGCTGGAGTGACCTTGGGTCAGTCATAACTCTCTCAGAGCTGTTCTGCTCAAGAGCAGTTCTGGGAAAGCTCTCTCAGTCCCACCTACCTCACAGGGTGTCTGTTGTGAGGAGGGGAAGGGAAAGGAGACTGTAAGCTGCTCTGAGACTCTTTCAGGTAGTGAAGGGTGGGGTATAAATCCAATCTCTTCTCTTCTTCCAGAGCTCCTTTGCCCCTGGGAAGGAGCTGGAAGCTAAAACATGTTCTGAACTCTCCAATGGTTCTGACCTGAACCATGAAGCAAAATTCATCACAAATTTTGACCTGCTTGAGATTCATGAACTGACGTTTGTGTCAGGTCTACCATCATGAACTTCCACACACTTTTAAAGCAGTTTGTGGTAGTTCTTAGCAGTTTGTGGATACAGCAGAAGAGCAGGGTGGCGTTGTCAAGCAGCTTTTAATCAATGCTGCTTGACAAAGGGTGAGCTTGCTGGAAAATGATTGACAGCTCATGAAGGTCATTTTGATTGGATGAAGTTTGCTTACTGTGAAATGGAACACTGAGCCATTTAAAAAATTCAATTGAGAAGGAGTTGGTGTGAAACTGAGTTGCAACTAGGGAGCAGAGTGGACAGAAAACTCAGCTTGGAGTCCCTTTAAACTCTACTTCCTGCTCCCTGAAAAAGCCACAAAAACAGCTGAGTGGGGGGGAGTGCCTCCTTGCTGCTCAGTTGGGGGGGGGGGGTTGGCTGTCTTGTGCAGATCCTTTAAAGTGACTGCACAATAAAAATGAAACAGCTGCTCCTTGACGCTCAGCTGTTTTTTGGGCTTTCAGCAAACCCCATTTGTGGGGGCCACAAACCATGAACTAGTTCAGTCCATGAACAAACCTCCCAGTTCAGTTGGGTTTATGGTTTGGTTCATGGTTCAATCACAAAATGGTGGGGACTGCATTTTTGTGGTTTGTGGCCATCTCTGCATTTAAAACCTAAGATGGAGGAGAATTTGCATAGGAAATGAGTGGGCTCTAATAGTTCAGGTAATTGAACTGAACCATCAGGAACCCAATTCCACAGCAACTATAAAGTAGGGAAGAATTCCAGCTGATAACAATGTATTCAACTAGAAAATTATGAAATCTCCAAATAGACCCTCTGTGTATGTTTCAGCTGCAGCAAATAAAACACAGGAAGCCACAGTTCATGTGTAATTCATTGATGAGGACATAAAATGCATTCATTTCTGGATAATCATCTGGAACTCTGAATACACAGAACCTTCCCATTCTCTTTTATAAAATGAAAACACTTTGTGCACATATAAGCAGGCCTTGAATTCAGCAGGAGCTCACAGGAGCACAGCTCCTGAACCTTTCTGAGGGTTACCCCTCTTCCTCCCCACCTACCTTGCTCATTGAATAGTAGGTGCAGCTGCATAACAATCCCTGGATTAGGGGAGCAGACAGACAGCCAGTCACCAGGGGCTTTGCTATGCTCCCAGCAGCCCTCATTAACCCCTGGAGAAGCCCACGCCACCCTTTCTCCTCTTATGTGATTTTGGGTGGCAGGTGGCTTTCTGGCCTTTTGACTGGGGGGAGGGGTCCAGGAGAACCCCAGGTGGGCTTTGCTCGTCTGAGGCTCTCTTTTCTTGTGTCGGGTTGCTTTTGGCTGGTGAGAGGCCGGCATATGCTAATGAGTTATGCTGGTGAACTCCACCACCTATTTTTCTACAAAACGACCCCTGCATATAAGCATTATCTCTTGCTAGCAGAAAGTGTTTCATAGAAGACAATGGAAAAGACAATTGAACATAAGCTACCCCAGAGCTCCTTCATAACACTCAGAGTTCATAAAAGTGAGGATGTCTGCCACACATAGGATGTAAAAGATGCCTTACCGTTTGCAAGATGTAAATCACTGTAGCAGCAACACGAACAGGCTTGTTAAATCTTAACTCCAAATACTGTAGTAAAGGATGAACATGAGTAAATGAAAAACATCTGATATATCATCTTCAAACTCACATTCTACCTGACTCAGCAAGTAGGCACAGTTGTTTCTGAGAAATTGCCTTTACACTATGGCTAGCGCAAATGAAAACAGCATGGTTCAGAAATATCTGGATTTTTTAAAGTTTCCTAAGCAGCATAAAATATTTTCAGACAATGCTCCACAATGTAGAAAAGAGTGCAGGGAGAATTCTTTTCTTTCAGAAAGTGTATGAGTCAAATAAGATGATGCTGGGACATCTGAGATTGGATCCTCTTTGCTAATAGAACTTCATGGAAGGCTGATCTGCATTTGGGCCATGTGGGGGGGGGGGGGTTTACCTTTTTTCCTCCAATGCAGTTTGACCTATCATAACTGACCCCTTCCCCCAGGCTGCTTTTAGTCTTTAAAAAAGGGGGTGACTCCCCCCCCCCCACTTTGAGTAAGTGCATTGTGCAAACATTGCATCAGCTATCTTGGGAATGGATTCCCATGGCATGCAGTTTATTTCTATGCTTACTCAGCAGTAAGTCATGGTAAATTCAGTAGTTTGGATGCTGATTTTTTCCCATAGGCACAAGGGCTTTTTCCACAAGCTTATATTTCCAAGCATACCCATACAGCAACTCAAAATACCTCCCATATCATTCTTCTTACGGGTCCCTTCTCTCATAGGACTAGATTGGACAGTATTTGGGGCTATCATGGGGGGAGGAGGAAAATGCAGTAGAAGTCCTTGTTCTCGCAGAAACTTTAGCTTGGATCTTGGAGGATTGGCTATATCAAAGGTCTGTGGTCTAATATGCAAAGGAGTTCCTGCTATTAAAAAAAGCCCTGGTAACTGAAGTTTGAAAAGCCTCTTCAGTCAAGGAATAAGATAACTGTTTTCAATCTTACAATTCCTTAACTATTTGCCCTAAGATTCCCCCATCAGTTATGCCATCTATGCTTTGCCTTGCCCCTGAAGGTAATGTCAATAAGAATTGTTAATAAGAGGTAATGCCATTTGAAATGCTAATAAAGAAATATAAAGAAAGGTGCTGTTGCCACCAAAATCTTCAGCAACTGCATTTCAAAATATTGCAAAGCATATGAGAAACCAATAAACTGTTATCCATGAGATCCATTATGCACTGTGTTGAATTCAACCAATCACCATTGGAAGATATTGCCTTTTCCCCCAATTTCCCTTTCCCCAGCATCCCCCAGCAGAGAAGATGATACTTAGAGTCCTGCAGCCCCGTAGCCAAGATTTGAACAATTGGGGGACCCTGATTTTTTTCAGGGGGCACATAGTGGCCCCAACCTCCATGGCCTTCTCTCCTACCACCTCTGAGGAGGAAAGCTGCCAGCTCGCTGCCATACAGCCTCCCCCCTCCCCACAGCTGCCCCAAGGTGATCCCTTTCCACCCCTCTTCCAGCAGCTCTGGTGGGAAGCCACTCAGAGATTTAGATACATGCTGCACGGTCTCCTGCCCTTGATCCTGCCCATGATCCAGCTAGGCAAGCCCTAACCCCTGCAGGTGAACATCACCTCTCCACTGATTCCCAGCCCCAGACTGCAGTCAGGACCTTCACTTGTGTGCACCAGCCTACCTTACCCTGCCCTGTCTGCAATGGAGCCATCTGCTCCCTACCCCTGCCGCCCCACTTGAGGGCCAGGACAGCCTCTTCTTGCAGGCGCCCTTTAGCCCAACTTCAGCCCAATATGGAGCTTAACTTTCAGTCCTGGGCGCTGAAAGTGCCCCGTTGTTTCTGCTTGCTGAGGGGTCAGAGATTTCCTCCAGCCCCTAAGCAAGCAGAAGCAACACGGAGCTTAATTTTCAGTCCTGGGCACTGAAAGTGCCCTGTTGTTTCTGCTTGCTGAGAGTCAGAGATTTCTTCCAGCCCTTAAGCAAGCAGAAGCAACAGGGAGCTTAACTTTCAGTCCTGGGCTCCAAAAGTGCCCAGTTGTTTCTGCTTGCTGAGGGGTCAGAGATTCTTTCAGCCCCTAAGCAATCAGAAGCAACTCAAAGCTTAACTTTCAGTCCTGTTGTTTCTGCTTGCTGAGGGGTCAGAGATTTCTTCCAACCCCTAATGAAGCAGAAGCAACTCGGAGCTTAACTTTCAGTCCTGGGCATTGAAAGTGCCCCATTGTTTCTGCTTGCTGAAGGGTCAGAAATTTCTTCCAGCCCTTAAGCAAGCAGAAGCAAGGTGGAGCTTAACTTTCAGTCATGGGCACTGAAAGTGCTCCATTGTTTCTGCTTGCTGAGAGGTCAGAGATTTCTTCCAGCCCCCAAGCAAGCAGAAGCAACAGGGAGCTTAAGTTTTAGTCCTGGGCTCCTAAGTGCCTCGTTGTTTCTGCTTGCTGAGGGGTCAGAGAATTCTTCTGGCCCCTAAGCAAGCAGAAGCAAAGGTGTATGATGATGGCAGAATGGAGAAGGATGCAGCCGAGGCACTGGAGGCTGGTTAGGGGCCCCAAGTCAGGGGGCCCTGCCTAGCAGTCAGGGGGGTGTGCCCCCACAGGCCCCCTCATAGCTACAGGCCTGGAGTCCTGATACACACATGGACACAAAGCCATGTAGGTCAAGAAGCTGCATTGGGGAGCAAGAATCAGGCAAAAGCACCCTTCTTCCCTTTTCTGTATGTGAAACTCTATGAGTGGGAGAAATAGGATGATATCACCCAATCCCCCCACCCCCTTGCTCCCCAATACACAGTGGGGTTTGTTCACTCAGATTCTATATCTCTAGCCATAATTTTTCCAGGTGCCAAACAGGACAGCAGGGCAAGGGGATCTGGCAAAAATCAACACACATTGCATAAGTAGTTGATTGGCAACAACTCACTATATAGGAGTAAGTTGCAAGACATGCAATTGCCCTTTTGGTGTCCATAGTTTCATGTGTCCATGCTAGCAGTCTGATTGTGTTGTCTCATTTAGTACAAACAGAACCTGCAATTTGCACATGATCATTCAAATGAGGTCCAAACTATATATTAAATCTACCACATGATCACCACAAGGAGTTGCAGCTGTAAGACTGCTGTAATAGACAGTCAAATAAGATGATTCTGGGACATCGGTGATTGGATTCTTCTTGCTAATAGAACTACCTGGAAGGTTGATCTGCATTTGAGTCATGTAGGGAATGGATGGTTTACCTTTTTTTCCTCCAGTGCAGTTTGATCTATCAAAACTGACCCTTCCCCATGGGAACTCTATTCCTGTTGTGCCCATTACTTGAAGAGAACGGTGATGGTGGTGGTGGTGGTGGTGGTGGTGGTGGTGGTGGTGGTGGTGGTGGTGGTGATGATGATACAGGCATCTACTATCTAGTAGAGCAGAAGTGCTGAAGGGGCCCAATTCAGTTCAGATCCAGGGCCTTACCCTGTGCTGTTTCCCCAACCTAAAATGCTGCAGCAATACTCGATGTGTGGAAGCAGCCCAAGTCAGATACTAGCCTCGAGTACTAGTGCAGTTCTAGCTACATATGCCATTCTGGGCTTTGTCCCCATGCCTCCATGGGTCCTGTCAATCAGATGTTTGCTGCATCTTCTTAGATAAAACTTAAATTCCCTAGCATACAGGCATAGGTTTGGAATTGGACCATTGAATATGGAAAGAGGCTTAAGCCTTCTCCATTTCATTTTCCCAATCTGAAATGGCCACAAAGAGCTGATATTTGCCCTACAGACTACATGTAAATTCCCCCAGATGGGCAAATAGTAGCTGCCTGCTGCAATTTCACATTAGGGAAAGGCATTTGGAGAGGATTAAATCCCCTTCCATGTGCAAAGCAGTCATGAATAGAATCAGGTCTCCACATGGCTGTGAATCTAACTTTTATCCAGGGGCTCCTGCCACACATCTGTTTAAGAGAACCTGGACAGACCTGGGGGGAGCCCAATACAATTTATCCAGTATTCAGGCCCCAAGCTAGTGCACTCAAGGTTGTTAACAGCATAAGGTCTAAAATCATGAGGTGGTGGGCATTCTTGATTCCATTTCCAGCTCATTTGTGACAGCAAGTGGTGACAAGCCACTGTCTCTTAGACTCAATTCTCATCTATAATAAGGCTAACAGTACTTGTTTATATTATAAGTGTATCTCTATACCTTGTAGTAAACTGGTGAAAGCAGTAAAATCAGGCCATCCATAGACCATATAAGAGTATCTATATAATTAGAGGACTTCTTAGGTATGTAGGCATATATGACTATAAATTAACTAATGAAAAACATGAAACTGGCCTGATGAGAAATGAAAATGCTCCAGAGGGGACAGATTGTTTAGCACTAAAAGTCAGTTAAAAGGAAAAGAGGAAGAAATCAGTTAAACAGGAAATCAGCCTGCTCAGGCTCCTGAGAGAATAGAATTTTGGAAGGTAAGATTTTTGAGGGAGTGGTGGAGATTTCAAAATTTTCACCCTCCAATAATTCTTGTTGTACCTGTTACTTGAAGGGAATGACTGGGAGGAAGAGGAAGACCTGACATCTACTTCTATTATTTTTGAATGTATTTATATTTTAATTGATTTATTTTGATTTGTAACTTTGACATACTGAAGGCTCAGGGTAAAAGCAGGCAAATTTCACATAAAATTTGGTAAACTGATACCTAGAACAATAAATGAGTATACAGAGTTAAAATGCTTCCCTTATCTCATGTTCAACAGACAGACAGACGGAGAGAAAGACAAATAGACACACAGAGAGAGATTGTCATTTAAATTATGGCACTCAATAAACAAACCATCTTTTTTCTACCATCATAATCTTTTTCATCTGTTTGCATAAATCTAAACAATTAAACAAACATAAGGTTCATATAACAAACATAATAAAAGCAGTTGCACAGAATTATTACTCTACTCAATCCAATAGGAAATAAAGAAGACCCAGTTTTGAACAAATGTTGATATACATTATTAAGTCTTGACAGTTTGTTAATTTCATTATTCTTGCTTTTTGCCCTTTTTGAAGACTTTCATTAATGGACGGTAGATCACTATTCACTCATCGCTGCTGTACATGTACTCACATCAGACAATTATATAATTAGTGATGGCAAATGTATTGTCTGATGTGACAATACATTTGCAGCAAGATATGTACATTTGCAGCAATACATTTGCAGCAATACATGTACAGCAGCAAGATGATTGAATAATGATCTTTTTCAAAGCCCTATGGAATTGGCCCAAACCAGCCCTTCCATTAGTTGTGGTGTGTGCTGCATCAGTGATCGGCCTGTGAACCACCATGCCATTTGCTGGCTACATTCCTCTTCCCCCATCCACTGCCTCAGGTACAGAAAAGCCTGCCAGAACACCTGTCACCTCTCATGAAGATGGTTCTCCATGGAAGCCAAGCCAGGAAAGGGCTGGGAGAGATGAGCCTCATGCCCCCTTCTGCCACTGCCCTCCTTCTCTCTCACAAGTGGCATCAAGGGGCACATAGGCCCTGGCCACCTCTGCTGGGAGCTGCTGCTGCTGGGGTGATGGTGATTTCCATCTCGGGCTTCATCTCATCCCTGCAGCCCAGGGCAGGAAGGAGCTGGAAGAGCCAAGCCTCACCCCAACCCCACCATCCTCCTTCTCTTCTGCATGCTGTTCAGAAGTGGTGTTGAGGGGCACACAGGCCCCAGCCACTGATCTCCCTCCACTGGGAACTGCTGCTGCTGGGGCAATGGTGGCTTCTGCCTTGGGCCTCAACTCAGTTGTGGAGGCCAGGCCAGGAAGGAGCTGGCAGAGGTGAGCCTCATGACCACCACCACACCTCCCTCGCTCCCTCATGCTGCTCACAAGCGGCCTAGAAGGGCATCTCCCTCCACTGGGACCTGCTGCTGCTGGGATGACAGTGGTTTCTGCCTTGGGCCTTGCCTCAGCACATAACTCAGGGAGGGGAGGGGCTAGGAGGGGCAAGCCTCATGCCCCCCTGTCATCACTTCCCTTGTGATGAGTAAATGCCAAGTGGTGGGAATGGGGAAGACCACAAGGGTGGGGGGAGCAGGGAGACAGAAAGGGTGGTGTAACTGATCTTGAGTTCAGCAAGGGTAGGGGGTTAGTGCCTTCACTGGGGGGAGGGGTTGGGGAAGACAGTAATGTTCGTGGTGTGGAAGTTAATGCAAAGGGTTGGGGGTGGGAGGGAAAACAGCAAGGATGGGGGGCACTCACCCACTGCCTATTTCTAGAGCCTATTGTGTTTCCTTCAATGAGTCCTACTCCTAGTCATTTTGTTTTACAAACAAAAAATTATGTTTTAAATTTACCCAATATAGAGCTAATTAAATTTTAATAATTAAAACTTAAGATAACTAAAAACAATACAGATACAAATTATTGAATGTTAAAAACAAATATAAAGGTTACCTCATAAGTGCTTGTGATCCCAGATCTGTAGAATACGGGTAGGAAAAGTTCTGAAGTAAAAATGATGACAAATGTATAGGCAATGAAGAAGATGATGAATGATGCCCCATAGCGATATACCTCAGCTGGGGTTCCCAACACAGTCACAGCTGACATGAAACTAGCTGTGAGAGACAAGGCTACTGGTCCACAAGTCATCTGTTTGCCGCCAACTAAAAAGTCCCTGGAACTTGTTCTTTTCCTCTCTTTAACTGCAAAAAAGACTCCTATACTAGAAGAAATGACAAAGAGTGCTGCAAAAACAACATAGTCCCAGATGGCAAAATTTTCAACATCTGGAGGTATGAAGCTGGTCATTGTGCTAATTAGTGGTCTCTTAGTAGCTACTTCTTTGCTTGTCCAGAAGCAAGTAATATATCTCCATGATTTTAGCAAGGCTATTCATAAAAGCCAGAATACAAACTGGTATTCAACAGATACAATTCAGGTTTAAGGAATGAAGAATTGTGCTGAAACAAATAAAAACAAATGCCAATGCTGTCAAAATGTCATAAAGAAATGAGCTGGTATTTTTGATAATATTCTCATTCTGGCAGTATGTAATTCAAACACACAATCAAGCCTTTCATCAAATCACCACTGCAAGAAAGAAAGATTCAATAGTTCACGCTCTTATATTTGACTGATGAGTTTTTTTTTAAGGTTAAACATTACTTTAACACACTATGACGTTACATTTAGCTGGGTTAGCAATTTAAATAATTAAACAGAGGCCATAAAGCAATCCATAGGTGAGACCATGGACTAAATGCCTACCCACTAATTTATATATTCATTTAGAAGATTTCTATGTCATCTGTCCCAGAAACCCACTCAAGGTTGATTTCAAAGTAAAATATAATAAAACCACAGACCACAATAAAGATCTTTACAATAAACTATTAAAATCCCAGCATAAAATGCCCCAGAATTAACAGGACAATCCTAAAAAAGTTACATCCTTTTAGGTTAGCTGGAGACAATGACCTTAGATGGCTGTAACTCTGCTTGGGATTGCTCATTTTCTGGCAGAAATGTAGTCATTTATTCAATGGAGTAGACCAGATCTTGCCATTTCAAGCTAATGTCAGGCCACAAGATGGAAAATGAGTTTTGCACCATTTGAGCCATTGAATCAAACACCTTACGCTTCTCATGACTTAAGAAAAGGTGGTAAATTTTGACTTTGTGACTACATTTAATTTGTTTCAGCATTGAAATAAATATATTGGATGTGACAAATTTTATGTAAATTGTGTTGATTTCAGAATTATAGAATGAAAATAACCAGGGTTTTTTTTTGTAGCAGGAACTCATTTGCATATTAGCCCATACACCCCTGATGTAGCCAATCTTGCTGGAGCTTACAGTAGGCCCTATACTAAGAGCCCTGTAAGTCCTTGGAAGATTGGCTGCATCAGGGGGTGTGGCCTAATCTGCAAAGGAGTTCCTGATACAAAAAAACCCTGAAGATAACCAAGAACTGTTTGGCTTCATTCAGTCTTTACAAGTAACCATATTTAAGGGGAAATGTGCAGGAACCTCGTATGTTATGGGATTTACACACACACTTTCCCCCTGCTCTTCTTACACAAAATGACTCACCATTAACATTTGGTTATCTGAGATGTACAGATGAAGCCCCACAGATTATTAACTTGTATTGTACCCCTCCACTCACCAAAGTGTAAAGCCTTCCTTCAGCCTATGAAACCTTCCTCTGACATAACTGGCTTTTCCTTTCTAGATAAATATATTTATTTTAATAGATTTTCATTACTACCTTTTGATTATATCTAGTCCCCAAGGTATTTCACAATGCACTTCCAAAAACCATAAATCCAGTGTCTTTTAAATAAATTTATGATATATGAAAGGAATCCCCTTTTCTATAGCATTGTCAATAAACAATATAGCCCAACATGTTTCATTAAAAACACAAAAACTTCTGGAAATAGTGAATCTTTAAGTTAGTCTGAAAGCCATTAACGATGTGGTCCTTCTCAATTCCAGGGAGGACATTCCATAAATAGGTAGGAGTCAGTAATAGAAAAGGTCTACCCTTGAGTCCCAGCCAACTAAATTCAAGGCTGATTCCCTAAGAAAGATCTATATGTGGGATCTCAAGTTCCAGGCTAGAAAATATAAGAACAGATGATCTATAGGTAGTAAAAGATCAAAACATTTAGGGCTTTAAAATTCAAAAGGGGTACCTTGGATTAGTTCTGGAAACAACTGGATGCCAATGTAGAGGATGCAGTATATGACAATGTAGATGACTGGATCCAAGTCCAGTGGCACATCCAAGTAAGAACCCTAGTAGCCACACTTCATATGAACTATAGTTTCCAAATTATCTTCAAGGGCAGTCCTATGTGGAGTGTCAGCAGTCAAGAATAGCTGTTGCTAAGGCATGCGCAATTGTGGAAAAGTCAGTGTTTTTCACTGTTGATGAACAAACCTCAGCTGGTAAAAGCCATTCCAGATGATTACTAACCCTTGTTTGTCCAGAGACAATGTAGAGTCCAAGCTCCATATCCAGTTTCTCAGGAGAGTGCAACCTCATTCAGAACTGGTTGAATTTCACTTTTGCATCAGCCATTATCCCCACCCACAGCACTTCTGTTTCTTCTAGATTAAGTTTCAGTTTATCAGTTATCAGTCCTTCAATGAATCCAAACATTGGTTTAGCACTTCTATACATTCCTGGATTTTTATGGAAAGGAGAATTGTATGTCAATCAATGGTTATTCACAGGGGCGGAATTCTAGCAGGAGTTCCTTTGCATATTAGGCCACACACCCCTGATATAGCCAATCCTCCAAGAGATTACAAAAAAGAACCTTGTAAACTCTTGGAGGACTGGCTACATCAGGGGGTGTGGCCTAATATGCAAAGGAGCCCCTGTTAGAATTCTACTCCTTTAGGGTGACCATAATGTCTGAAGGCCAGCCAGGGACACCTTTTGGGGGGGAAAGGTAGGGGTGTGCGTGCGCTTCGCGCGCGCGCCGCCGGAAACAGGAAGTGACAACACTTCTTGTGACATCATTTCCCCGCGTCACCTGCCGGAAACGGGAAGTGAGATCACTTCCTGTGACATCACTTCCCCAAAATGACATCATTTCCCCCAAGTGCGACTGCCGGAAACAGGAAGTGACGTCACTTCTGGTGATGTCATGCCACCGCCGGAAACAGGAAGTGACACCACTTCCTGTTACATCATTTCCCCGCGTCACCTGCCGGAAACGGGAAGTGACATCACTTCCTGTGACATCACTTCCCCCAAATGACATCATTTCCCCCAAATGCCACTGCCGGAGACAGGAAGTGACGTCACTTCTGGTGATGTCATGCCACCACCGGAAACAGGAAGTGACACCACTTCCTGTGACATCATTTCCCCGCGTCACCTGCCGGAAACGGGAAGTGACATTACTTCCTGGGACATCACTTCCCCCAAATGACATCATTTCCCCCAAATGCCACTGCCGGAAACAGGAAGTGACGTCACTTCCGGTGATGTCATGCCACCGCCGGAAACAGGAAGTGACACCACTTCCTGTGACATCATTTCCCCGCGTCACCTGCCGGAAACAGGAAGTGACATCACTTCCTGTGACATCACTTCCCCCAAATGACATCATTTCCCCCAAATGCCACTGCCGGAAACAGGAAGTGACTTCACAGCACTTCCTGTGACGTCCCCAAAAATCCCCCAAATATCACCGCCGGAAACAATTTTGTTCTCAAATCCTGTATATACGTCATCAGTATATGGGATAAGGCACTTTTTCAACTGTGCTGCATAATGCAGCCTATTTATTTTGTCCTGTTTGCTCTGTTGGCTCTATCTGCGCCACCTTCATCACTTTCGGGGTGTGGATCCCCCAGTGGGGTGGTCTCCCGACTCCCTCCGCCAGCTGTTTCTGATAGCCCTGCGCCCCCTCTTTCATTTGATATGTGTCCCATGCGGGTGCCACCCTCCCGCCAGGAGATGCCGCAAAATGAGCCCCCTTGAGGCTTATGGCGGCAGGGCTCGGGGGAAGCGAGCTAGACTGCTGTTCTTTTGAGGGGTTATAGAGTGTTTCGAGCCCGTCCCTGTGGCATCGGTCCCATCGTTGTGGGACCCAGGGGGCCGGCGCAGCGGCACGCCGAAGCAGCCTGTCACTAATAACACAGGTCGAGATGCAGGACAGGAACCCGGAACTGACCGACAGGAGGGCCTCCAGGGACCAGCGGCGGCCTCCACCACCGCTGCTGGACCCCGCGCGCGGGCGGGGAAGGCGGCGAGTGAGGCAGCCAGCGTCCCTGCGCGTGCACACATCGCCATGTGCACGCGCAGGGACGCTGGCTGCCTCACTCCCCGCCTTCCCGGCCCGCGCGTGCGGCCCGCCGGCTCCCCGCTGGCTATACCGGGACTTTGTAATGGTCCCGGTATAGGCAGCCCGGGAGCCGGGAATTGGTGGCCAGAACCAGGAAAGTCCCGGGAGACCGGGACGGTCTGGCCACCCTACTGGTTATTCAGATTCCTGCTGCATAAAGATGGCTCGTTTCATAGTAGTCTAAATATTGCCTCCTTCTGCACTAGTGGTACTACCAGGGCTTTTTTTTTATAACAGGAACTCCTTTACATATTAGGCCATGCCCCTCTTATGTAGCCAATCCTCCAAGAGCTTACAGGGATCTTATAACAGGGTTTATTACAGGGTTTCTGGCTCAACATTAGGAAAAACTTCCTGACAGTTCGAGCGGTTCCTCAGTGGAACAGGCTTCCTCAAGAGGTGGTGGGCTCTCCTTCTTTGGAGGTTTTTTAACAGAGGCTGGATGGCCATCTGACAGCAATGCAGATCCTGTGAATTTGGGGAGGGGGTGGTATTTGTGAATTTCCTGCATTGTGCAGGGGGTTGGACTAGATGACCCTAGAGGTCCCTTCCAACTTCATAATTCTATGATTCTATACTGTAAGCTCTTGGAGGATTGGCTACATAAGAGGATTGTGTCCTAATATGCAAAGGAACTCTTGCTACAAAAAAGCCCTTGGTACTACCCATTCTTGTAATAAACCTCTGAGAGTGAACTGCAGGCATCTGACCCTGCCAACAGATAATAATAATAATAATAATAATAATAATAATAATAATAATAATAATGATGATGATGATGATGATGATGATGATGATGATGATGATGATGATGATGATGATGATGATGATGGTGATGATGATAACAACAACAACAACAACTTTATTTTTGTATCCTGCCCTCCCCCGCCAAAGGCGGGCTCAGGGCGGCTCACAGACATGGAATTCCATGATTCAAATAAAACAATATAAACAACAATTTTAAATGCAATCAATTACATAAATAAATTAGTTAAAATAGATAAAATAGGTGCTATAAAATACTATACGTCATAATCATACATAAGATGGCTAGATGGCTACAAATCAGTTTAGCCAGGTTCTGTCTTAAAAGCAAGCTGAAAAAGAAATGTTTTGCAAGCCCTGCGGAATTGGTTCAGGTCCTGCAGGGCTCGCACCATCTCTGGAAGTTGATTCCACCATCAAGGGGCCATTGCTGAGAAGGCTTTCTCCCTGGTTGTCTTCAATCTAGCCTCTCTTGGCCCAGGGATTGTTAAAAGATTTTGAGAGCTGGATCTCAGTGCTCTCTGGGGAACATTTTTATCCACAAAGTGCTTAGCAGACTGGTTCCAATGAACCAAAGAAAGTTCTGCTATTTGCTTCTGGGATCCAAAATGTAATAGGCTTCTTACAAGCCTAAATTAGCCTTGTTGGACAGCTCTTTACAGACACAATGGAGGCAGACTTTTTTTTTGTGGTTTTTTGTTTGTTTGTTTTTGCTGCCAGGACTGCCAGACAGTAGTTTTCCAGTGCTATGTCAATAGCACTCTGGACTTCCCATTTCCAGAAAACCACCAAATTGTTTGTTTGACTGCCAGGCACATCCACAGGTAAGTTTGTTAACCTCTAGGTGGGGCCTGGGGATCTCCTGGAATTACAATTGCTCTCCAGACTACAAAGATCAGTTCTCTTGGAGGAAAATGCTGCTTTGGAGGGAAGACTGTATGGATTATATCCCACTGAGATCCCTCTTAGAACCCCATCCTCTCTAGTCTCCACTCCCAGATCTCCAGGAATTTCCCAAACCTGAGTTGGCAACGCTATCCAGAGATCATTTTTTAAGCACTGTCAGGAAACCATTTGAACCTATCTTTCTCCTGGGATGGACCGTCCAAATTGATCTTGTACCCCTCTTGGCTTGAGAAAGGCTTCACATTTATTGAACAAAGTGGTAGGATACAAGTCAAGCAGGGAGAAGAACGAGAAAGACAAGTTTGTGTGGAGTCAGAAAAAAATCACATTCATGCACATTTCTATTTAACTATGTGGCCTTCAAACTTTTGCTTGGGGTTGAATTTCATGGTGTTCCCCCCATCCAGTAGTATGCACATCTGTTTTTAGATACACAAGCAGAAAAACTGAGAACAGAATAGTTCTGCATTTAAAGTGTTTTTCTCATTGTTAATACTAAATCTGCAAAGGATTGTTAAAAGCAAATGATACACATAACAGTGGTAATGCTATACCATTACATCCAAGGGGTTTTGTGTCAAACACCAATTGGGATTTATAAGAGAAAATTAACTTTATACCCCATACACAAAGAGCTTTATTCTCAGACACAAGGCTGAGTATAGTACAACTAAACTGACTGCCAGAAGTGGGTTAGGGTTTGTTTGTGTGTGTGTGTGTGTGTGTGTGTAGTTTTTTTCATTATCAATTAAGAATTTCTATCAATAGAATAAACTGTGGAAGTGATATCTGTTTCAACAGGAAAGTAAATATATGTATTGTTTATTTATTTACAAATTTTTTACCCTGCCTCTCTGCCCTTATTGAGACCACCAAGGTGCTAACAGGTTTAAAACATACATAATAATACCTTGGTGGTAAATTCTGTCATGTCACAACTGCCTTATGGTGATGACCCCAGGGTTTTCAAGGCAAAAGACAATCAGAGGTGGTTTTCCATTGCCTGCCTCTATGACATGTCCCTGGAATTCCTTGGAGGTCTCTCATCAAAATACTAGCCAGGGCTGACCCTGCTTAGCTTTCAAGATCAGATGAGATTAAGCTAGTCTGAGATATCCAGGTCAAAGTAAAAACATCTTAAAGCATGTTTTAAAAACCATTAAAACTAAACAAAAACATATTAAACGATTATAACCAGAGCTAAAATATACATACAAAAAATATAAACAATTAAACCATAGGACAGAAAGGAAGGATCACTAAGGGAATGCCAAACATAACAAGAGAGTCTTCACCCACTAATGGAAGACAAAATAATGGGACAGATTAGCCTCTCTGAGGACAGAGTTCTACAGTTTTAGTGCCATAACAAAAAAAACCCCTCTCTTAAATTTTGTTGTTGTTTAGTCACACAGTCTAGTCCAACTCTTTGTCATCCCATGGACAAAGTCACGCCAGGCTCTCCTGTCTTCCACCGTCCTCCTAAATCTGCTCAAATTTGTGTTAGTTACATCAGTAATGAACATATGAAGCTGCCTTATACGGAATCAGACCTTTGGTCCATCAAAGTCAGTATTGTCCTCTCAGACTGGCAGCGGCTCTCCAGGGTCTCAAGCTGAGGTTTTTCACACCTATTTGTCTGGACCCTTTTTTGGAGATGCCAGGGATTGAACCTGGGACCTTCTGCTTCCCAAGCAGATGCTCTACCACTGAGCCACCGTCCCTCCCCAATGCTGTCCAGCCATCTCATCTTTTGCCTTCCCCTTCTTCTTTTGCCTTCTGTCTTTCCCAGCATCAGGATCTTCTCCAGTGAGTGTTCCCTTCTCCCAAGTTACTATACATCTAATCTCAGAAGGCACCAAAAGCAGGCTGTGGAAGATGACATATTGGTTGGGGAGGCTCATAAGGCAGTCCTTCAAGTACGCTAGTCTCAAACGACTTGGGGCTTTAAAGGTCATCTTGAATTGATCCTGGAAACATATTGGATTGTTCCAGGAAATAGACAGAAAGCCAGCACACATGGGCCACGACTGGAATGACATGGTTCCTATGACCCACTCCAGTCAACATCCAGACTGCAGCATTCTCTACCAGTTGATGTTTCCAAATGTTTTTAAGGGCAGCCCTGTAAAGAAGGTTGCCACTCTAGGAACCCACTCAGGTAGTGCTCTTCATCCTGGCTGTGGGCTATTTACTGTGCAAAGGAGGGACTCCCCATTCAATAAACAAACAGTCCTTCTTTATTTAATAGTTCCAAGAATCAAACAGGGGTGGGAAGACAAGAAGCCAAAATAACGATGAGTCAGTGCAGATAAAACCCAACACAGCAGTTACAACAGCAGCACTCCAAGCCTTCAAATGAATTCCTCATACAGGCTCCTGAGGACAGCATTTCCCATTAACAGTAATCAAGTTGGGACAAATTCCAAGAGTCTCACAGCTGCAAAATGCTGCTAAAATTATCTTCTCTGCTCTCTCACAAATTTTTAAAATTTATTTTATCAAATTTATATCCCGCCCTCCCGTAACGGGCTCAGGGTGGCAAATTCTGCTCTGCATCTCTGGCTCCGACTAACTTGCTACCTCAAACCTGTCTATTAAGCCATCTAAAGCTTAATTTGCTACAGCTGTTACTACTATTCTGCAAAGATTCAGGCTAACTCGACGCATTGCAGGGCCAAAAAAGGAAAAGGAGGAAACCATAGAAGGCTTGCACCTGTTGTCACAACCCAGAAATCATGCACATGACATTCTTTATCCTTTACAAACCCCATATAGTAATCTATTGCAGTAATCTAATCTAGATTTCTGCAATATTGCAGTATTGAAATAATCTAATCTAGATTTATGTCCTTGTTGGCAGGGATAAGTGCCCCAATAAAAAGGTACCAACTAGCAGCTGCTCATAGATCTCATCCTGACATTTGGATTAATGCAGCCCCAGCAAGTCTTGAAAATGCCAAATTAGTACACCTAAAACTGACAAATAAAGACCTTGGTCAGGAGCCCTTAGATACAAATTAGCTGAGGCAGTGGACATCACCACTGTGATGTGGCCCAGTGGTAGAGCATCTGTTTGGTAAGCAGAAGGTCCCAGGTTCAATCCCCAGCATCACCAACTAAAAGGGGTCCAGGCAAGTAGGTGTGAAAAACTTCAGCTGGAGACCCTGGAGAGCCGCTGCCAGTCTGAGTAGACAATACTGACTTTGATGCACGTGGGTCTGATTCAATAGAAGGCAGCTTCATATGTTCATATGTTCACCAACCATCTATGTGGCCTTCCTGCCAAATACTGGCTCAATTAGGATTGTTCTGATCACTACCATCTTTCTGTTGATTTATTGTTCAGCCAGGACTTAGGTTTTTGAATGATGCCATCTGAAACTGTAATTCTTGAATTTTAATTGTGAATTTGTTTGTCTGATTTTATATTTTGTTTTATTTTGGAATTGTTTTATCTCTGATGTGACCCACCCCGAACCCATTTGGGAATGGTGGGATATAAATGGGAAGGAAGGAAGGAAGGAAGGAAGGAAGGAAGGAAGGAAGGAAGGAATAACATTTGTGCTATATTAGACTAGCTACTGGACTACACTGGAAGATCATTAATGCACCTGTAAAATAGATACAGTAGGAGATATATATTTTCACATTGAATTATAATGAATAGAGGGAAAACTAGAGTGGACTCTAACATGTAAGATCTTCCATATTACACTCAGTGGGAAGCTTCAGTTACCATTTGATTGAATTATGGCTTTCAGTTAAAATTTTATATATTTATTTACTTATCCTCCACTTTGGTTCCTAGAATCTTCCAAAAAAATTGGGGAACCCAAAGATGAAGAGGCTGTAAACAATTTAAAATGTCTTCAGAAGTTTGTGCTTTCTATATATTTCTAGAATGTCTTTGTAGGGTGAACAGAACTATATAATAAATTTATATTATTAATTTACAATGTTTGGCCTGAGATGCTCTGTCTACCACTGGAATCTTTAAGTATAACATGTTGTAACTTCATATCCAACATTCATCCTTGAATCAGCAGATACAAAGTTGTGCCGTTTCTTCAACTTCTAGTATGCTAATTCTTTCTAGGTTTTTTACATTTATTTCAGTGCACTCCATAAAAGTGCATAATCAATATCTCAGGTTAAATGGAAGACAACTTCTCTGGAGCAGTATGACTTGGGACTTACCTTATTTAGGACCCCTATCAATTAGGTCTAACAGTAAAAGTTGTTAGGTATCCTTTATGTGAGCATTTTGAATTGTTGGAAGTTGTTAGTTTCCACTTTAGTTTCAGAACTTCAGATTTCCCTGATACTAAGTCCTAGGAAAAACCAAACATAACTATGTGGTGATATATTTATTTATTTATCTTTACATTTTGCAAGTTCAAGCATATTCAATTCTTCCTATACTGTTCATACAGGAATACGAACTGGTTGATTTCACACATAACACAAAAAACTATGGTTTATTTTCAATATGTTTAGTTTGTGAAACCAAGATTTGGCTTGCAGACAATTATTCAAATTCTGGTAAGTCTCAACAAATGCTGGTTCCATTGCCTTCTTTCTCCTGTGTAGAGGTAAAGAGCCCAGCACTAGGAAACACGTCAGGATTAAAGCCAAGGTTTCTGTCTTCATGCCTCACATGAAATCACAATCCAATCTAACAGTGGTTAATAAACCAACCGTACCATGTTTTCAGATCTCAGTCTGAGGTTGAACTAACCACAGAGGATACTACAATGGACCAAATCTACTCTGGACCAATTAGGCTCCCAAATTATTCTGCTGAACATCTATAGTACAATGACCAAGCTATAATTTCTGAAAGGGAACTGGAGTTGTTCACTACCAATTCCAATAAAATGTTGCTCAAGTATTCCCTTGCAGCTTGCCCACCACTGCTAGATGTCCTGCTCCAGTATGCCATGGCAAGACAGAACTGAGTGGATTCTCGTTCACATTCTTAACATACATGAAACAATGGTAAAGCTACATGAATTCTGTATGTGCCTAGATGCTTACCAGGATGCACTGCAGCCAACAGGATGTCTTTGAACTTTTTGAAATTTTGAAAGCAAACCATTACCATATGATTTGATCAAATACCTATCAAAGGACCAATTAGATTATATGCAGTTTAGGGATATCGTTCCAAATTTTTGCAGAGAAATTGTTCCTCTCTTAACACAGCTACTTTCCCCAGTGCATCTATAATAATCTTGTGCATAGATTCAGCTGGGTAGCCATGTTGATCTGAACTTCTGAAGCAATAGAACAAAGTTTGAGTTCAGTGGCACCTTTTAAGATCAACAAAGTTTATTTCCGGGTATAAGCTTTTGTGAACATGCATGCTTAATCAGAAGTGGACTCATGTGGACTCAAATCCTGTGCATTTTTGCTACAGAGCTAATATGAGCACAGCATATAAATGTAATCTCATTTTGAGCTGTACCAGGGCTAAATTTGCATATATAATAATAGTTTAAAATAGCATGAATATGTATATCTTATTATAAAGACATGAAAGTAAAATGAGTCAAGGTAATCAGCACTAGTTCCAAATAAGGAGCTTCTATTTTAAAACCTATGGTTGTGAAAGATCTTATGCTTTAGACTCTAGGTACTGATTTTTTTTTTGCGGGGGAACCCCACTGCTGGAGATAACAGATTAGTACTCAACCGCCATTCAAAATAGTTAATAAACTTGATGGCATCTCTTTCAGTGGCACACTCTGTAGTCACTTCTGCTGTTCTTACAGCCATAAGTCTATGGGATTACAGAAGTAAAAAATATCTGAAGTTATGATAAGCTTATGACATGAAATTCTTGATCAAACTAGACTTCACATATGACATTTATGGCATGAGACTGCCTTTAGGTTTGGGGAAAACATCATATATTCTCAAGATTTTTTAATTTAAACATCATATATTAATGTGGCAAATGCACACATCGTGTGTCTAATACTTTCAATAAAGCTGCCTCCATGTGATCTTACCCATGGCTTGGGAGCTTGAAGTGGAAATGGAAATTGTATAGTATGAGGCTGCTTCTGGGGACCTTGTCAGTAGGCTTGTGAAAAAGCTGCAAATGCAGCGGAATGTGATTTAAGCCGGTGATTGCATGAAGGCAAGACTTTCTCCTTTGGAAGCCGACATCAGTGGAAGGACTCCGTTTGGAATTTACTTCTAAGTGGTAGTACTTCTTATAGACTTTTTGGAATTTTTCCAGAGTCATCCTTGGGAAATGTGTTTTTGTTTGGGACTTTATGCTCTCTATATGATTTATACTTTTGAAATTAATTTTGGATGCTTTTGCACAATATAATATAGAATTTTGTAAATTTGTTATAAATGTTTTGTTTTTCTGACACAGTTGGTTTTTAGACTTCTGTTTGTACTGTGTTACCATTGTTTACTCTGACCAGAAAAAAGGCAGAATTCCACCTTTCTTTCCTAGAAATGAGAGAAATAAGAGTTTGAGAAAGCTCATTATGAAATAATGGAAACTTTGCCATGGCCACCAGAGGATTCACATACCTAAAATTATTAATCATGTAGCTTTAAAGCCACTTGACCCACCAATCTCCCAAAGCTACTTTTCCTGCAGAAATCTTTTCATTCAGTCAAGAAAACAATGTCTAATTCCCAAAAGACATATAAGTTGAGCTTTCTTTCGATAAAACAAGCTTGCTTCAAAGGATCACTCTTATTGTTATGTCAGCAGGATATTTTTACCTCAGGTTGAGAAGAATGTTTTTCCAGAGGTTAACAGCATCTATTAATAAAGCCAGAACATCTATTACTAATTAATCAACTGCTTTGTTTGTAGGTGTGTCCCAGTTTTAAGAAGATTCAAATATTTGCTACTTTTATGGTTTTAGACAAATGTGTGGATTTTGTTTTTTATGGTCACTGCAATTATCCCTGGTAGCAGCAGATATTATTTTCTGTCTGCCTCTCATCTTGAAAAAAATCTGTTTTTCAAACATCATTACACACCGTTATCTTTTTTTTCTGCTACTCTACTTCTCCCTTTGTAGTCCACATTTCACCCCTTTCTTACTAAAAAAAAAGGTAAAGGTAGACCTCTGTGGAAGCACCAGTCATTTCTGACGCTGGGGTGACGTTGCATCACAACATTTTCACGGCAGACTTTTTATGGGGTGGCTTGCCATTGCCTTCTCCAGTCATGTACACTTTCCCCTCAGCAAGCTGGGTACTCATTTTACTGACCTCAGAAGGATGGAAGGCTGAGTCAACCTTGAGCTGGCTACCTGAAACCAGCTTCCGCTGGGATCGAACTCAGGTCATGAGCAGAACTTAGGACTGCAGTACTGCAGCTTTGGCACTCTGCACCATGGGCTCTTTCTTCCTCACTACATAGCCTGAAGTACATAGCCACATTGTGCAGTATATGGAGAATTTCATGATGACTATTTAGCATCATCTGCCATAGTTAAAGCAACCCCCAAACTGTAGATTCTTCAAGAGATACTTCTATCAAGCAAAAGGAATTTATAGCAGCACCCATATGAATCACCTTGGACCCCTGTGCAGATGACCCATCCATGTGTTCATTTACCATTCAGAGAAGGAGAGCAGGCGCAAGTGTGTTGGCCATGTGCCCCACCTCCATATGGTGGCCAGGTACAAGGCAAAAGTGCAGAGGAAGTGCCTACATGCACATCCACTCCTCATGATCAGCAGCATTCCCAAACCAGTGCCACTGACCATAGGGAGGAGGTATTTGCATGGACTCTTCATCCACACATTTGCAACATGTAAACCAATTAGAAATTACATGGAAGTGGAGGGTGGAGGCAGTGCCTGCTCTGCCTTCTTGTATGGTGAATGAACATGTGGATGGGTCATCTGTACAAGCCTATATAATTAGGTAATATGATCTTTCAGGTTTCATCCTAAAGAGGCCAGATTTGTGGATGCCACCAAGCAACTCTGGTCTGGCCCAACAGTGGCCACTAAGCAGCTGGGTCTGGCCACCACACAGCCCAGTCAGATTTTTCCTGAGGAGATGCTGTCAGGGATAGGGAAGTGGGGGGAGGGGAGGAGTTGAAGGCACTGGGGCAGATAAAGTTAGGCTGGCTAGTGGATGGAAGGACAGAGGGAAGCAGGCCTGAGGGAAGAGGCCACTGTGCCTTGTGTGGCACTAGCAGTACTACTGGGCCGCCACCTGGTCCAGTGCTGGTGGCAAGTGCATCACTGAGACCAGTTCAGAACTGGAGACCTGCACACAACTTGCCCAGCCTTTTCCTGAAGGAAGGCTTCCAGGAATAGAGAAAGAAGAGAAGGTAAACACATGGGGACATATGAAGGTATGCTTCCTGGTGGGTGGAAAAGAGAAAAGGAAGCAGGAAAAGGAAAGAAGCCATGGAGTTTTCAAAGAAGGAAAAGAGGAAACAGTGTGGGAAGAGATAAAGAAAAAAATGAGATGCTCCCCCCACAGATCCTTGTTGAGTTCCCTTCTAGGGTGTGTGTGTGTTCACTAATACTGTTAAATCATATTTTCCCCCAATGTATCCTTTCTAATTTGTTTCAAGACACTTCTTAATTCCTTCCTTCAGATTAAAGTTGATGCTGGTTTTGTGGCATGTATATAACAGATGCATATAGATATGAATATCAGAAATCACCTTTTAAAGTGCATGACTGAGAAAGAAATATTAACTAGTCTGTTAAAAAGAAAAGACCGGGTGGTGTGTAAGATATACTGAACTCAGATATGTGGTTATTGTTCAAGATTTTCTTTTGGAATCGCAAAGGACTTTGGCCTTTCAAAGGTGTACCTTTCATTAATGATTACTTCCTCAAGTAAGCGCTAACATATCCTTATCTCTTTACAATGAAGGTCAGGATTTTGACACTCCTCCTGAAGCTATAAATGGCTTGCTCTTGTTCAAAGGCACTTATCTAATTATATATTGCCAGACTGTTGTCACAAAGTTTCATGTTCTCTGAAGGCTGTGAATATCTTGATTCACTATAAGAAGTCAATAAAACTTGACCTTTGTCAGTATCTGCCAGTCAGTTATAGTCATCACAAGGCCCTATCTTGCTATGCATAGTTTTGAGCATCTATGTAAAGCCACTGGGAAACATTGTCTGGAGATTTGGGCTGAGCCGCTATCAAAATGCAGCTCAGCTCTATGTTGCACTTCCAGTGGATCCCAGGGAGGCTGTGGAAATCAAGAAGTAATTTGGGGATGGAAAAGGGCTAACAAATGAAAACTTAATACAGGAAAAAGAGAAGTACTTTGGGAAAGGGGGAAGATTTGACTTGAGAAATGGGGTATCTTCAGTTTTGGACGGGGTTGCGCTGTTAGTAGTTTGGCAATGCTGCTGGACCTCAGCCTCCTGTTGGATAATCAGGCAGCAGAGCAGCCAGGGTTCTTTTGACAGCTGCAGCCAACCCTTTTGCTACTGTGGTGAATGCATCCTCTTGTAACATCTAGACCAGTGGAGGCCTTGCAAAACTCACTGGGGGAATCCCACCCACTCCCTTTCATGAGTCCAGCCCAGCTACCTGCCTTGAAGGCCAGTGGCAGCAGTGTCTGGGAGCCATTCTAAGCCCCATGCCTGCTGCAGCAGGGCTCAGAACAGGTATCAGCATCTACCATGGCAGGGTCCAGAGTGGTTCCTGGAGTCCTCTGTGGCACAACTCCAAATGGCTCAACACAGCTGCCACCATAGCAGGTGGCAAGGAGAAGAAGCTGTGCTTCTGTGTGAAGTGTCTAAAGAATGCTTCTTCAAGATATCAACATTCACAAAAAAAACTGAAAGCTTAGAAAGGAATCTCTAGTGATACATGTGCCTTGCAGTTCTCTCCTCTTTTCTATTCAGTCCAGAGAATTATTAAAAGGTATTGGCACATTGTACAAGGAATACCTGGCTGACAGAACCCTCCAAGAATCTATAGTAATAATTCTGTTATTGCCATGGCCAAAAAGAGGATGGCTATTCACTAATATTTCTGGAACAAATGATTGGCCCATCACATATCGGTTAGTGTCTCTGGCATCCCATTGGCTGACTTCCCTGCCCCACCTACTCAGTGATGGGGAGTATGGCTGACAGAAGCCTCCAAGAATCTATAGTAATAATTCTATTATTGCCATGGCCAAAAAGAGGATGGCTATTCACTAATATTTCTGGAACAAATGATTGGCCCATCACATATCGGTTAGTGTCTCTGGCATCCCATTGGCTGACTTCCCTGCCCCGCCTACTCAGTGATGGGGAAAATTTACTGTTTGAAATTCTGTTTCTTTATCTCAAGCAGTTTGATGGATTGTTGGATCAAATAATCTTTGAGAGGCATTTAACATGAAAGCAAAAACATATTTATAGCTACAGGGAAAGGGTACTGGGATGTAAAACAACGAACACTAAGAACTACATCCTAACACATTGAAGAACATATGCTTAATGGAGGATACTTCCTCCTTCTCCTTGAACTCTCTACCTGAACAAAGGAAGTCACCTAACTGACCAAACTAACAAGTTTTCCCGCTTCTAGATCTTGATTGACAGCAACCAGGATCTTCTTCCTAGGTCATGCAGACAATAGGGAATCTTCATCTTAGGTCATGCAGTGTTAACCCTATAATGACTGGAACTTCAGAACATTGCAAAGGACATACAGAACAGATACATAATTCCAACACTCAGGCCCAGGAATGTTGAACAAACTACCAGAAACAGTCTTATCTCAGAGACAGTCATGTCTCTTAGCTCGTTTCTGTCAACCAGCCTCAGAAAGGACTGCAGAGCTCCTGCAGCCTCACGAAAGACCCTATCAACAGTCCACACAGACAGCTTCCCAGCACAAATAGCCTCTGAAGGCTGCTGCAATAGCCAGGGAGCCTGGCACCACCTCAGAGTCTGTGAGAGTATTGTCAAAATATGTATTTGTAATGTAAACATTTAGGAAATACACATTTGATGGAATTTATTGTCCTTTTAACAGAATGTTTGCATTATGTTAATTGCTTGCACCTGGAATACCCTAATGTTTATTAGTGATCTGTAGCTCTGTTGGAGTCAAAGACTGAAAAAAATTGGGAAGTATAAGAGTTTGAAGTTTTAGATCAGTTGAAGTGCCTTGTCATCATATGAAGGTATGTTGCAGGGTAATTTACCAGAAATTAATAAACACATAGAGCAGTTTGTTTACATAACGTTTTATTATTTAGTTTAGACAAAGCTCCTTGGCGAAAACAAGGTCTGAATGTTCTGGGAGGACTTGTTTAGCTATTATGAAAAAGCATTGAGAAAAACTAAGTGCACATCCGAGAATCCTCTCACTATGCAAGTCTTTGTGTGTTGAAGTCTGTCTTATCAACCATTCTGTTGTGGGAGTAGTGGACATTTACCTTAAAAAGGAAAAGAAGAATAGTATTGGACTTACCTGTTGAATTGTGCAAATATTATTGTGGGTTATTTGTCCCTCTCCCCTTCATATGTTTATTTATTTTTATTTCTATCCCGCCCTCTCCACAAGCAGTCTCAGGGCGGCTAACAGTCAATTTAGATATTTACATTTACATTTACAATTTAAAAACCAATAAAATACAATTAAAACATTCTATGGTGCTGTCTTTAATATAGGCGGATTCTTTTCCTGATGGTGATCAGATAGTAATCATAGCTCTTTAGAGATGTGGGGTGGGAGTCTTCTCCTGTGTCAGATGTTAAATGCCTGTCAGAACAGTTCTGTCTTGCAGGCTCTGCAAAATGTAGAAAGATCCCGCATGGCCCTTATAGCCTCTAGGAGGACATTCCACATTCCTGGTGTTGCCACCAAGAAGGCCCTAGCCCTTGTGGAGCGTAACCTGGCCTCCTTTGGTCCAGGGATGGACAGTCGATTTTGTGTCCCTGAACACAGTGCTCACTGGGTAACGTGCAGAGAAAGGCCGTCCCATAGATAGGCAGCCCTATGTTCTGTTATATATAAAGTGTATATTTTGTGATGTGTTAAAGAAATATTTTTTCTAAGCTTTTAGGTTTTTTTGTGAATGTTGATATCTTTAAGAAGCATTCTTTATTCACTTTACACAGAAGTACAGCTTCTTCTCCTTGCCACTTCCACCTGTGAGTCTCATTCCGGCTGCCATGCCACCATAGCAGGGCCAAGAGCAGCACCTGAACAGCCCATCATGACTCCCAGGCTTCACCACACAGGTAAGGAAAAAGGGTTCTCTGTACAAGTGCAGAGAATGCTCTTTTACATTTGTAAGGATTTCACCCTGCCCTATGTTTTTTTTCCAGATTTTTCTGCACATCTGAAGAGTCTCCTAAAAGTGAAGGGAAATTTCTTTAGCCTCCATGTCACCTGTGGATTTAGCTATCCATAGATTACAGCCATATTTGGCTAACAGAATATAGACAAATGGGGCCCCATGAAACTTGGGGAGAATCCCATCTCCACCCCCCCATGAGTCCAGCCCAACCAACCACATTGAAGCCCAGTGGCAGCAATGCCTGGGAGCCACTCCGAGCCTAGTGCCGCTCCTAGTCCCTGACACAGCAGGGCCCAGAGCAGCTCCTGGCATCCAAAAGAGCAGGATGCAGAGTGACTTTCAGTGACTGCCACCACCATGGCAGGACCTGGAACAGCTCCTGAATGGCCTGCCTCATCTCCCAATCTCCATCACCCAGGTAAGAAAAAGCATTTTCTGTGCACATGCAGAAATGCTCCTCTACTTTGGGGGGGGGGGCATTTAAATTATGTCTGTGTTTGTTTGTTTTTATGTTTAGATTTTTCTGCACACCTGGAGACTCCCTCAAGTGTGCAGAAAAATCTCTCTAGCCTCCATGTTGCCCCAATCCACAGATTTTGCTACCCCCAGATCGCAGCCACATATGTATGCAGATTACTGCAATACATGCTTGAAGACTGTTTGGAAACTACAGTTGGTTAAAACCAATATGTTGATCGAAGTAGGTCATAGGGATTATATCACTCCAGTCTTGTTCCATGTACACTGGCTCCCATTTTGCTTCTAGGGCCAATCTGAGGTGCTATCAGCTGTTGATGAAAGCTGGGCATCTTTGGGGAGAAAGAGTAACAGGATGAGAAGAGAGAGATTGGCCTGCTTGATCTTCCTAAGAAATTAGGCCTTCCCACAAAAAGTGATGGACATGATTACAAATGGACCTACCAAAGAGTCCAAATTCATAGTGAGTTTCTTTGGTAAAATATTTGGATACTATATAAATACATAAGCCACTTGTGCATGAAAGTATACAAGTCAAACAATCATAATATGGGAACAAAATAAGAGCCATGGCATCTTTGAGACCAACAAAGTTTAATTCTGAATATGAACTTTTGTGTGCATGTGCTTGCACATGAAAGCTTATACCCAGAATTAAACTTTGTTGGTCTTAAAGGTGTCACCAAACTTAGACTGTGTTCCATTGCTTCAGACTTTGTTCCATTGCTTCAGGCTACCCATCTGAGTCTATTACAATATGAGATTCACCATATGAAGTAAACACTATTTTGCAACAAATTAATGCTGCAACCACAAGATGGCAGCCTCTTCCTATTAAATGAATAGCTTGTGTCTATGTTTTTTTTCTTTAATTTGACCAAACCAATAAATGCATTATCAAAGCTGAAAGAAATACCCACAGATATGTCTAAATAATTAAATTTTCCAACTTTGGTATTTAAGTTTTGAATGGTTTTTTTTTTTTTTTTTCAAATTTACAATTTGAATGGGTAATTTTTATATCAGCATTCAGGTATGAAAACTTCAGACTTGCTGATATTTTTGTTATTTTGTCCAGCTTCAGATATAAGATCTTGTAAGCTGTCAAATATTAACATTTCATGTCATCAAATACTGCCAAGTGAAAAAATACAAGATGGTATCATTTATTAAATATAATGAAAGATCACGTATTATTGCATGACAACAGTCCAATACTGCCAAGTATACTAGACCAATGGTTTTAAAGGTGGATTCTCTGGCTGGTTATCAGAATATTGACTTTGTAATACTATCACTGATTAGGGATAATGAGACAATCCTCCCAAAAGGCAGATTCTTTCCATAAACTTAACCTTCTGCAATGTATAGTCCCAGAGGGATGTTTCAGGGGTGTCAAACTCATTGGTTATGAGGGACGGATTTGACATAAATGAGAACTTGTTAGGCCAGGCCATGTCAGGTTGGACCGGGTCATGATTAGGTAGCAGAGATATAAACTTTATTTAAAAAAAAACCAGACAGACATAATTAAATATTTTTTTAAAAGAAGTTAAAACATGCTTAAAATGTTAGCACTCGGTTTAAAAGGTGCTTTCTTTTAATTTCTCCCACGGGATCCAGGGTACTGGACAAAGAAAGCTCTGGCTCTTTCTTTCCTTCCCCAGAGAACCAGGAGGGGGAGGAGCCTCAGCCAATAGAAGTAAGAGAGGTTTGGCTCAGTAGCTCAGCTGTGTGATTGAGATAGCTGGAAAAACAAGCTCTGCCTCCCCTGCCCTTCCTCCCCAAGGGAGAAGCCTCAGCCAATGGAGAAAATAGAGGTTTTGTTCTGTAGCTCCTGTGCAATTGAGCAAGCCTTGCAAAGCAAGCTGTGATGCAGAAGAAAGCAAGAGAGAGGGGAAAGGAAGCAGATGACAGCCAGTTGCTCAGGGGCCTGATATGAGCCCTCCGGAGGCCTGATTCAGCCCCCAGGCTGCATTTTTGCCACCCCTGTTCTATGTATTATAGGGCACACTTTCAGTTCACAAAGGATAATGGTAAGTTGGTTGAATAGCTCTCTGGTGTGAATTGTCATGCTATCAAATGCCAAGGACTGTTGTATGTCAGGTATATTAGATGCCATAGTATAAAAAGGAGTAATAGTTTGTACAATTAACACAAGAACCATCACTAGCAAATGAAATTAATAGAAACCATTTTGCATGGGGAAAACCCATGATTTGCCATGCCGCAGTGTAGACCTGTTTTTTTCAGGTGTACATTGTAGTGCTGCAAATTGCGGGTTTTCCCCACGCAAAATGGCGGCATGGAGCAGCTGATGCAAAATTGCTAGCTTGCTCTGGAGAGAAACAGAAGCCTGGCGTGGAGCAAGGTTAGTGTGGAATCAGCCTTGCAGTCTGCTACTAAACTAACTAATCTTCCTTTCACATTGTTTCCTATTTAATTATTGGAACTAATCCAATAATCCTCCTTATCTTTGAATGTGGATCCAGATGCACACAAGATTTTTCTTTTTAAGTGTGGATGATATAGTCTGAGAAAATGTCATGATGTGTGTACATCCATACAATAATTCTCAATAATAACTTGTATGTGCTTTCCCCCATCAGTAAAGGATGCTCACATACAAACTTGTTCCTGATATATTTGGTTTTAAACTGGATTGGTATGAGGCAACCTTGACTACATTCTGACAAAGAACCAGGAGCAAGGGAACAGGCACAAAAGTAAAAAGGAAGGAAGGAAGGAAGGAAGGAAGGAAGGAAGGAAGGAAGGAAGGAAAGAAGGAAGGAAGGAAGGAAGGAAGGAAGGAAGGAAGGAAGGAAGGAAGGAAGGAAGGAAGGAAGGAAGGAAGGAAGGAAGGAAGGAAGGAACAAGTGCACAAATGCCTGAGAAGTATATAAACTGAATACTATAACATTATCAACAATTGCCATGGGGTAGCTGATCTTTAAATTATTGCTTGAAAAATTCAAAGAACAGGGAACAGACTGCAACATTTGAGAAGTACATGAAACTCAGATAATTAATAACACTGCACAAACAGGATGAATGGTAATTTATTGAAGATGGGCTCTTCAAGAAAAACCTGGAATGACACGTTAACTTTAGTTTTATTTATTTATTATTTGTATCCCGCCCTTCCCACAAGTGGCTCAGGGCGGCTCACAACAATTAGTCAAACATAAAATTAAACAAGTATTTAAATATATAGGAGAGGGACTTTAGGAGAGGGACTCCATTCTTTCTTAAATGCCACCACACTTTTCATTTTATTTGCAGTATGTAATTCATTAACAGTGCTTCACTCTTCAAATGAGAGGTTATGTAGGGATACTGGCATTTTATTAAATTAACAAACAGATTTCATATTAAGCAGGGAAGGAGTTTTTTCCACCATGACAAATTAAAACAATACCTAGAATTTGCTGTTTTGTTCTTTGACAAGGAAGCACAGCCTAGGTCCTCAAATAATTTGGCCTCTTCTGGTTTGCCTCTTATTTGTCTCCCATGCCTCAAAACCCATCTATACTAATGAAACAATGTTAAGCACTAATGTTAAAGAATAAGGACATACAGGTTAAAGTTAGCATTCTTAAGAGAAGTTCTTTTAATTCCTCTTTACCCAATCTCTCCTTGAAATCTAACAATCCATTTATTTTCCTCTTAAGAATTTGAAGTTTGCTTCAAAGCAATTTAATTTCTACCAAGGAGAAATTAGAAGAGTGGAGGGCAGGAATGGTGGTTCTGCAACACAATTTCATAATTTCGCTCTGCAGATCATCAGAAACAGACAATGGTTGGGATAAGAACATAAGAACATAAGAGAAGCCATGTTAGATCAGGCCAATGGTCCATCCAGTCCAACACTCTGTGTCACACAGTGGCAAATTTTTTATATATATATACATACTGCGGCTAATAGCCACTGATGGACCTCTGCACCATATTTTTATCTAAACCCCTCTCGAAGGTGGCTATGCTTGTGGCCGCCACCACCTCCTGTGGCAGTGAATTCCACATGTTAATCACCCTTTGGGTGAAGAAGTACTTCCTTTTATCCATTTTAACCTGTCTGCTCAGCAATTTCATCGAATGCCCATGAGTTCTTGTATTGTGAGAAAGGGAGAAAAGTACTTCTTTCTCTACTTTCTCCATCCCATGCATTATCTTGTAAACGTCTATCATGTCACCCCGCAGTCAACATTTCTCCAGGCTAAAGAGTCCCAAGCGTTTCAACCTTTCTTCATAGGGAAAGTGTTCCAGCCCTTTAATCATTCTAGTTGCCCTTTTCTGGACTTTCTCCAATGCTATAATATCCTTATTGAGGTGCGGCGACCAGAACTGCACACAACACTCCAAATGAGACCGCACCATTGATTTATACAGAGGCATTATGATACTGGCTGATTTGTTTTCAATTCCCTTCCTAATAATTCCCAGCATGGCATTGGCCTTTTTTATTGCAAACGCACACTGTCTTGACATTTTCAGTGAGTTATCCACCACGGCCCCAAGATCTCTCTCTTGGTCAGTCTCCACCAGTTCACACCCCATCAACTTGTATATGTAGCTTGGGACTCTTGGCCCCAATGTGCATAACTTTGCACTTGGCCACATTGAACCGCATCTGTCACATTGACGCCCACTCACCCAGCCTCAACAGATCCCTTTGGAGTTCCTCACAATCCTCTCTGGTTCTCACCACCCTGAACAATTTAGTGTCATCCGCAAACTTGGCCACTTCACTGCTCACTCACAACTCTAAATCATTTAAAGTTAAAGAGCATGGGACCCAGTACCGAGCCCTGTGGCACCCCACTGCTTACCGTCCTCCACTGCAAAGACTGCCCATTTATATTCACTCTCTGCTTCCTATTACTCAGACAGTTTTTGATCCACAAGAGGACCTGTCCTTTTACTCCATGACACTCAAGCTTTCTAAGGAGCCTTTGATGAGGAACTTTATCAAAAGCTTTCTGGAAGTCAAGGTAAAAAACATCTATCGGGTCTCCTTTGTCCACATGTTTGTTCACCCCCTCAAAGAAATGCAACAGGTTAATGAGGCAAGATCTTCCCTTACAGAACCCATGCTGAGTCTTCCTCAATAACCCGTGTCCATCAATGTGCCTACTCATTCTGTCCTTGATAATGCTTTCTACCAACTTTCCCGGTATCGAAGTCAGACTGACTGGCCTGTAATTTCTTGGATCTCCTCTGGAACCCTTTTTAAAGATGGAAGTGACATTTGCTACCTTCCAGTCCTCAGGAACGGAGGCAGATTTCAATGAAAGATTACAGATTTTTGTTAGAAGATCCACAAGTTCAACTTTGAGTTCTTCCAGAACCCTCCGATGTATGCCATCCGGACCCGGTGACTTATTAATTTTTAATTTGTCTATCAGTTGTAGGACCTCCTCTTTTGTCACATCAATCTGACTCAGGTCTTTCAACACCCCTTCCAAAATTAGTGGTTCTGGGGCGGGCAAAAAGTTCTCATCTTCCACAGTGAAGATGGAGGCAAAAAATTCATTCAGCTTCTCAGCCATTTCCCTATCCTCCTTCAGTAATCCTTTTACCCCATGGTCATCCAAGGGCCCCACTGCCTCCCTGGCTGTTTTCCTACTTCTAATATATTTGAAGAAAGTTTTATTGTTGGTCTTTATGTTTTTTGCAATATGCTCCTCATAGTCCGTTTTTGCCTGCCTGACCACAGTCTTGCATTTGATTTGCCACAGCCTGTGTTCCCTTTTACTAATCTCACTTGGACTGGTTTTCCACCACTTAAAGGAGTCCTTCTTACCTTTTACTGCTTCCATTACTTTGTTTGTTAACCATGCAGGCCTTTTCTTATGCCTGTTTGTGCCTTTCCTAACTTGTGGTATGTATTTTATCTGAGCTTCTAGGATTATAGTTTTAAATAGTCTCCAAGCTTCCACAAGGGTTTTGACCATATTTACCTTTCCTTTCAGTTTCCTCCTCACATGCCTCCTCATCTCAGTGAATTTACCCCTTTTAAAGTTAAACGTGGTTGTGGCGGTCTTTTTGGGCAACTCCTTATTTATACAAACGGTGAAATCAATAACATTATGGTCACTGCTCCCAAGCGGCACAATCACTTTTACATCTCTCACCAAGTCTTGAGCATTACTAAGGACAAAATCCAGGATCGCCCCAACCCCTGGTAGGTTCTGAGACCATTTGCTCCATAGCACAGTCATTGAAAGCATCAAGAAACTCAATCTCTTTCTCTCGACCAGAACACATATTGACCCAATCAATCTGCGGGTAGTTAAAATCACCTATTACAACACAGTTTTTACATTTAGCTGCTATCTTTAAGCCTTCCATCATATTATAATCATCCTCTCTCTTTTGATTTGGTGGACGATAACAAACTCCCATAGTTAAATTTCCTTTTGGGCCCTCTATTTCAACCCAAAGCATTTCTAAAAGTGAATCTAATTCTCTGACCTCAGTCTTACTGGACCGTATACCCTCTCTGACATACAGAGCCACCCCACCTCCAACCCTTCCCTCCCTATCCTTCCGATATAACTTATATCCAGGAATCACCGTGTCCCACTGATTCTCCTCATTCCACCAAGTTTCTGAAATTCCCACAATGTCTATGTTTCTCCCAACACTAAACATTCCAATTCACCAATTTTACTTTGAACACTTCTAGCATTTGCATACAAACATCTATAATTTCTCAGGGAAGCTAGGCCTGCCACCTTCCTCCTGCTGCCTCAAGACTCTGGCAGACAGTCCATACTGTTTGTCACCATCACAGTGGACAACTCTGATCCGTTACCCGGTAGAAAAATAGCAGCCAACCCTTCATCTCTTTGAGACGAGTCCTCCCGAACCAGAGACATTTCATCTCCTGTCGGCTTTCCCCCAAGATTAAGTTTAAAAACTGCTCTGCCACCTTTTTGATTTTAAGCGCCAGCAGCCTGGTTCCATCTGGGGACAAGTGGAGACCGTTTGTTCCAGAAAGCATCCCAGTGCCTAATAAACTTAAACCCTTCCTCCTTACACCATCGTCTCATCCACACATTGAGACTTCTAATTTGTGCCTGTCTCTCCTGCCCTGCACGTGGAACAGATAGCACTTCTGAGAAGGCTACCTTGGAGGTCCTGGCCTTAAGTCTCCTGCCTAGCAGCCTAAATTTTTCATCCAGGACCTCACGACTGCATTTCCCCACATCGTTGGTGCAAACATGCACCACGACCACAGGCTCCTCCCCAGCACTGTCTATCAGCCTATCTACTACACATGTAATGTCCGCTACCTTCGCACCAGGCAGGCAAGTCACCATACAGTCAGTAGGCAGTTTCGCCACCCAGCTGTCTACTTGCCTAAGGATCGAATCACCAACTACCAACCCCCCCCCCTCTCCCCCTGTCCAGGGATGGTTCCTTGGCGTGAAAGGATTCCCGCTCACCAACCGATGAAGAGGTCCCTTCTGAGGGCACATTCCCCTTATCCTCAGCACAGTGCCCTGTTCCCTCTCGGACCTCACGCTCTCTAGCAGCAACAGGGCTGCTACGTTCAGAGCGGGGCTCATCTAATACGCCCCCGAGAGTCTTCCCCAAGTGCCTAACTGAACATCTCTGCTTCTCCAGGGCAATCACCTCGACCTCAAGGGTATGAACTCGTTCCCTGAGGACCAGGAGCTCTTTGCATCGAGCACACACCCAAGACTTCTGTCCTTTGGGCAGATAGTCGTACATAGGACACAGTGCAAAACACTGGAAAGCCCCCAACCACCTGCTGGCATTCTATCTTCATGATATAAAGAGGACTGTGATATAAAGAGGACCAATATATACTTATTGGGAGAACAAGGAAATCAGGGATCTGGGTTTCTGGTCCTTAGGGAGCCCCTAGGCGAAGAGCCACAGGCCAAGAGCCCTTTAGCTCTCTGGCAAGGCGCAGCTTAAAATGCAAAGAGGGTGGAGCAGAGGCACTCCTAAGCAATCAGCAGCAATCACTCTCAATCACTCTCAATCTCTTTCACCTTTAGCCCACTCAACCAAACAAAGAGCAGTTCCCCAGCTATCACAACTCAGAATTTTAGGCAGCCCCACAAACCTCAGAATGAAGTCTTTCAAAACTCAAAAATTCTCAGCAACTTCTCCAGCTGTCTCAGCTATCAGAGCTGCTCTGCTCTGTTCTGCTCCTCTCAGACCTCTGTGAGATGACAAGCCAGTTGATGTAAACAAAGACAGAAAAAAATCACAAAAATAAACAACACTTCTAAATGATAACAATGTATCTTTTAACATGTAGAAGTCAATACATCATATGTAAATACAATGTATGCAATTGCAGTTAATAAAATCCATGCAAAATAGCCTCCATAACCCAGTGGAATGCTGTCTCTTTAAAGAGCTTCAATATTCCTTCACACTATTTTATTTATACCATTTCTATGCCACCTTTCCACCCAAATAGGGTCCCCAAGGTGGCAAGCATCAAACATTAAAACATTTCAACTTGCATGTTTAAAATAAAGAGTATATGTATATGCACTCTTTATTTCAAATGCATATAAAGTTATATACACAGAGAGAGTTCATTAAGAATATAAATATGCATAACACCAGAAGCCAGGGAGAAGGCCAAGAACATTTATGGGGGGAGGGGGAGAGGCATGCCAAACAGAATTTTTAAAGTCTTCATTCACTAGTTGAAGACAATGGTATGGACGAATCTCCCTAGGACGGGAGTTCTGAAGTTTTGGTGCCACAACCAAGAAAGCCTCTTGGGAGGACTGCCACCTGTCTAGCCTCAGATGGTGGGGTCACCCAAAGCAGGACTTCCAAAGTTGACTGCAGAGGATGGATAGATTCATATGGCAGTAGATGGTCTTTACAGTACTAGTCCCAAGCCACACAGAGTGCTAAAGGTCAGTGGTAGGGATGGGCACGGAATGCAACAGTGCTGGTTCATTCATTTTGTGGTTCATTGGGTTGCCCAATTTGGTGGTTCAGCTCGGTTTATGTGAATTGGTTAATACATTTTTTTAAACAAGGTGGCACAAAAGAGTCACAGGTACAGCGTTCCATGTTGTAAATGCATTTGGTATATTTTATTAACTCCATTGTGACTAGAATGTGAATTTTTCACAAATTGGAAGTGAAGATATTCCAGGAGATTCTGCCTACGAAGCAATGCAAGCTCCATGAGCCAGTGAAGTGGCAAGTTCATTTAAGCAGCGAGTCTTTGACCACTTATGATTACATTTAAACCCTTGAAAAAAGACTTCTTCATCTGAAATGGACTATTTCAGTGATTAATTATCCATAGGGTTTATACTATTTATACTGATGTGTCAAGATTTTCACTTTGTAGACTGATTAGAAGTTAGGAGTGAATTAAGTCTGTAAAATTCCTATATTGTGTTACATTGTCATGTCTTAGCTTGATGAGATTGCATTATTTTATGATTTTGACATAGACACATTAGGGAAATTCATTAAATATCTTTCTTTAGATAAAGTAACATTAATTAGATCTTCATTTATTACATGGTGTAGTTGTTCTTTTTCCTACACTAACTTCTATGCTTACCTCCCAGCTCACTACATTTGTATTATCCACAGCACACCATTAGAGAGTACATAGTAGAAGTAAAGAACCCCCAACAGAGCTTCAGCTGCCTCCCCATATAGCCAGTCCAGAAACAGGAGAGATGGACAGACTGAGTGATGTTCCTCTTCTGGATTCCGTAGGCTGCTGCAGCAGGAGTCAATGCTCTAATACTGAGAACGATCTCACCTATATTCCATACTGCTTATAGTTGTAGCAATATGCAATTTTTAAATATAGATTTCACAGACAATGGATAGATGAAAAAGCACCACCATATATGGATGGAATTCATTGTGCCATGAGTCTGTGTTTTAAGATTTATATCTGTGCATACCATACATAGTGTACAGTATCACTGGTCCAAACCCTCTATATTTGTTTGGATTGATTGTTTTATTGTTGTTGCTGTTCTTTTTATTTTTGTTTATGTTTCAGTTAGGGGTTTTTTCTGTATGTTTATATGAAAAAGGCAAAAAAAGAGTTTCACCTAATTGCTGAGCCTCTTTCTTTCTTTTTTGTATTGCTTTTGGTTAGAACATCTGCAGAACACCAGTCCTCTGTTTAGTTCTATTTTTGTCACAGACAGAAAAAAAAGTACATAAGTATTGGATCTGTCAGCTTTTATTGTTGTTCTTCCAGAAGTGTTTGTCTGATGGTCTGCATACAGTAGGGCCCATCTCTACACTTCTAAGTTGTCAAAACTGTAAAAAAAGAAAAGAAAAAAAGAGTAGTTTTGTTTTTTAAACCAACATATGGATGTGAACACTATTTAAGAGCATATGTAGCATTGTGTGAACAGTTTTTACAATGGAAGAGAATTACCAAAATAACAGGTTTGAAAGCATATATCTTAAGTGCTATAGAAAAACAGGCACAAAGATCCATGTCGTATCCTTTTGCACAATTAGTGGCCCCAACAAAATACTGAATATTATCAAAAGGAAAAAATCATTTTTGTGATGAAAAACACTGGTGGCACAAAGATTAATGGAATTCTGACATTGGGAATAAAATCTATCTTCTAGTATCAACTGTCCAGATTCATTCCAGAAAACTTACCTGCTACTATAATAACAAAACCATTTCCCCCTTCCAGATAATATATCCATATAAGTTATTGCCTGACTTTTCCATTGTAATTATATTGTAGTTGTTACTTTAAAACTTTGGTGATTGTAGTGATTAATTTGATAGAAGATGAATTTTGGCAGATTTCAGAATACAAAGCTAAGCTACAGGAAAGACAAAATGTGAATCACTAACTGTCCTCTCCCTTCAGCTCCCATTTTATCATATCCACCCTCATGATCCCTGACCTGTCAGCTAGCTATATCATTTTCTGCAGTGGAGGACGGTAAGCAGTGGGGTGCCGCAGGGCTCGGTACTGGGTCCCATCCTCTTTAACTTGTTCATAAATGATTTAGAGTTGGGAGTGAGCAGTGAAGTGGCCAAATTTGCGGATGACACTAAATTGTTCAGGGTGGTGAGAACCAGAGAGGATTGTGAGGAACTCCAAAGGGATCTGTTGAGGCTGGGTGAGTGGGCGTCAACGTGGCAGATGCGGTTCAATGTGGCCAAGTGCAAAGTAATGCACATTGGGGCCAAGAATCCCAGCTACAAATACAAGTTGATGGGTTGTGAACTGGCAGAGACAGACCAAGAGAGAGATCTTGGGGTCATGGTAGATAATTCACTGAAAATGTCAAGACAGTGTGCGTTTGCAATAAAAAAGGCCAACGCCATGCTGGGAATTATTAGGAAGGGAATTGAAAACAAATCAGCCAGTATCATAATGCCTCTGTATAAATCGATGGTGCGGTCTCATTTGGAGTACTGTGTGCAGTTCTGGTCGCCGCACCTCAAAAAGGATATTATAGCATTGGAGAAAGTTCAGAAAAGGGCAACTAAAATGATTAAAGGGCTGGAACACCTTCCCTATGAAGAAAGGTTGAAACGCTTAGGGCTCTTTAGCTTGGAGAAACGTCGACTGAGGGGTGACATGATAGAAGTTTACAAGATAATGCATGGGATGGAGAAAGTAGAGAAAGAAGTACTTTTCTCCCTTTCTCACAATACAAGAACTCGTGGGCATTCGATGAAATTGCTGAGCAGACAGGTTAAAACGGATAAAAGGAAGTACTTTTTCACCCAAAGGGTGATTAACATGTGGAATTCACTGCCACAGGAGGTGGTGGCGTCCACAAGCATAGCCACCTTCAAGAAGGGGTTAGATAAAAATATGGAGCAGAGGTCCATCAGTGGCTATTAGCCACAGTGTGTGTGTGTGTGTATATATATATATATATATATATATATATATATATATATATATATATATATATATATATATATATATATATATTTGGCCGCTGTGTGACACAGAATGTTGGACTGGATGGGCCATTGGCCTGATCTAACATGGCTTCTCTTATGTTCTTATGTACTTTGGTGTATGGAGAAACAGTAATGAGACTGGCTGATCACAAAGGCATCATCACAATTACCTCATCAGCATAATATCCATTTTCTCCTATTGCAGAAATGGCAGGTTCAGAGGTTCTTTGAGCAAGGGAGGCAGGATTTCTGAAGACATTTCTTCTTGCCGCATAAAATCTAGACTGAGCTTCTGTTTCCCTTCCTGTTGCAGGGATATGTTGTGCATCTTTTGGCATGAGTCTTCACTCAGATGGTTCACAGCCTCTAATGGTTCCAGGGCCAGAATAGAACTCTTTGTTCTTTTGTGTAAATTTTGTTTTTGTCTATTTAAATTATATTCTGGAATTTTTGTAAACTGCTTTGGGTTACATACAGAGCCCCATGGCACAGAGTGTTAAAGCTGCAGTACTGCAGTCCTAAGCTCTGCTCACCACCTGAGTTTGATCCCCAGCGGTAGTTGGGTTTTCAAGTAGCCAGCTCGAGGTTGACTCAGTCTTTCATCCTTCTGAGGTCGGCAAAATGAGTGCCCAGCTTGCTGGGGGAAAAGTGTAAATGACTGGAGAAGGCAATGGCAAACAACCCCATTAAAAAGTCTGCCGTGAAAATGTTGTGAAAGCAGCGTCACCCCAGAGTCGGAAATGACTGGTGCTTGCACAGGGGACCTTTCCTTTCCTTGGGCTACATGCCTATAAAACTAAGAACACTAAACACAAATAATAAGAACAGAGATGCACATCTAGACACATAGTGAAGTGGTCATTAACCAACTATCAAATATTACCCCAACCGCCACAATCCACACTTTGAATATATCCGCTGTTGTGTAAACTGGTTCTTACTGGGAAAGCCTTTAGTGACTCCTGTCTGCAGGGATAATTGCCAAGCACTTAGCTGGCTTCTTTGGAAAGTTGGGCCCCTTACCAACATCTCAAGCAGTTATGATAACATTTTATGGCTCAATAGTGAGTGCTTGTTAATGCTTCATGTGGAGAAAAAATTCTTGTCCAGACTTGGTTTTTGGAAGACCTTTGTTAAATAGAGGCAATAATTAGGCAATCAAACATTATAACAGCATTGAAAAAATAAATTGGCTTGTATCCCTTCTGGGTGCATTGTAAATTAAAGCTGGCTGACAAACCAAATGTATGTATTTATGTCCCTCCAAACTTCTGTATTGATTGAGCTTCCATTAATGCTGACGGAATTTACATGCTCAGTTGCTGGAAAATACATTCCTAAAATACAGTCTGATGTCAATCCAAGTATCTAGGATATTAAACTCCTGAATTATGGCATGAAATATAACAGGCAGTGAGATCTCTTACTCACTCTCTGCTTCCAAAGACAACAAAGTTAGAAGTACCAAGAGATATACTTTAAGTTATTATTCACTTAAAGGATCTGCATGCTGTGCATTTTCTTAACTTTAAATATTGCACAACTTTCTTCAAAATTCTCACCCACATATATGTACACATGAAGTAGTCATCATGCCATCTTGGAGTGGTTCTTTAAAAAATTATAGTGCAGGACTGAATAAGAAATAGCCAATAAGGACTGTATAAAACATAGCACAGCCAAAATAAATGAGTGATGCATAAAAGAGTGCCTTTTATTTAATTGATTAATTGATTGATTGATTTAATTTAATTTAATTATAAAGAGTTGATTTCAACATCACAATTAAAGCCAGACATATTCACTGCCACAGGAGGTGGTGGCGGCTACAAGCATAGCCAGCTTCAAGAGGGGTTTGGATAAAAATATGGAGCAGAGGTCCATCAGTGGCTATTAGCCACAGTGTGTGTGTGTGTGTGTGTGTATATATATATATATATATTGGCCACTTTGTGACACAGAGTGTTGGACTGGATGGGCCTTTGGCCTGATCCAGCATGGCTTCTCTTATGTTCTTATTAGTTAATCAGTCTAATAGCTGTTTTTAGTGGTTTCATAGCGAGACACATTTCTTCCAATCTGTCATAACAAATTCTCACCATTTAAGGTACATCAGTTCTGACAGTTATTACCTTTGCTATTCCCCCCAGCTGAACCCAAATGGATGATAACTAGAAACCAAACTTATTCTTTTAATCTGTTAAAAAGTCTTCACTATTTTGCATGCTAACTTACTGCTCACTCTCTATATGTACAACTGTAAATTCCATTCCATTCCATTGTCTGATGAAGTGTGCTTGCACATGAAAGCTTACACCTTGAATAAAATGTTGTTGGTCTTAAAGTTGCCACTGGACTCAAAATTTTATTTTATTGCTTCAGACCAACAAAGCTACCCACCTTGCTTTCTGGAATTGGTAAGTCTCCCAATTGCATTGCAGTTCTCCAGGGCTTTACCTCAAGGACTTTATTCAAGGAATTTTTCTTATTAGACTGCAAGAAGAGAGCAGAAAGCATTCCTGTTATAGGTAAAATTCTCTTTGCAGAGCAGGTAGAGGGAAGTATGACAAAACTGGTATATTAGCTTTTCCTCTTTTCTCAGGATGCTCAAGTGGTGGGACAGAACATAGCTGGAAAGGGGAACCAAATCCTGAAGTGCTTTCAGGGCCATAGCCAGGCTTTCAAATTTGGTGGGGCCAGAGGGAGGATTTTTTTGTTGGGGGAGGGCAGGGGGAAGGCTGTCAGCACTGGAAGACTTAATTTAATTAGTGGGCTGGAGTGCAGGTTTAGTGGTTTTACATTCCTAGTAAATCTCCTCCCCTCCCCAAACTCTGGCCTTCAGGCTCCATGCCCCAAATCCCCAAGAATTTCCAAACCTGGAGTTGGCAAGTGTATATGTGCTTAGAATTGTATCTATAAACTGGAGTTCTTGCCTGACTCACAAGGGCCTGCAGGACAGAGCTTGGGGACTCGGGAACAATAGGTAGCAGGATCCAAATCCTGCTGCCCTGTTCTAATCAAGAGTCCCCGAATGGTTAGAATGGTCCAGTCACAGACAGCGTGGGGACTTTGGGTGTGTATATATAGAGGGCCCTGCGGCCCTAGCGGTTAGTCTTTGTAGGCAGCGCTATACCATGCTGTATTCAATAAAAGAGCTACCACCTTGCCTCATGACTGTATAGAACCCACTATATTATAGCAACCCTCACTGCAGATCCAAGGAGAAGTTGCCCTCTGGCTCAGCTATGTGTGCATCTGTCCCAATCAATCAAAATGAGAAAATATGAAGACTGAGGTAAAGGGAGGGAGAGGGAATCCTGGGCAGGAACAGCAAAATTTCAGCATCTCACATTGCACCTTGGGAGCTGTAGTTCTTAGCTGGCCTTATTGCAATGATAGCAAAGGGAATTAGAACTACAACTCCCAACCTGGGAGTCCCAAGAGACCACAGGGCAAGCTTGTTAGTTTGTTGTTGTATTCAGTTTGAAGGGGGAGATTGATTTCTTTCAGGTATTTCTCCTCAGGAAAATGGACTGCTGCCACCTCTGGACTTGGCAAGCAGCCTTCAGGCACCTCCATGGAGCTGGCCACAAGGCCGTGCTGCCGAACTGTGCCCCAGTTCGGTGGAGAAGCCTCTCCCTACCTTCCAGTTGGCTGACTGGCTCACTGTTGGGATTCTTGAAGGCGAGACAGGCGGGTAGCTCCTCTGCCAGCAGCTCTGTACCAGCCCCCTACCTGAGTGCAAGCAGCTTATCTACCTCCTCAGGTGGCCACTGCCACAGCCCAGCACCTGGAGCAGAGAAGGGCACCCATTAAGCAGAGAACTGGACATGGAGCCAAAGCAGTCACCACCCCACCCACCTGAGAAAGCAGTGGCGGCTGCAAGTGCAGGAAAGCAGCAGGGATGACTGTAAATGATGGGTCAGGTGGTTTCCAGTAGTATGAGAGTGGAGGGGCTGAGGCCCTGTAGGCCCCACCATAGCTATGGGCCTGAGCAGGTTGATGCTTTCAGCTTTTTTTCCTAGCCTAATATGTAAAGCCATCGAGATTGGGTGGGAAATGTGGAAAGTAGTAAAGGCACAGAATGAGATAGAGTTTAATTCCCTTTTATGTTTAAAAATAGATGTCCCAACCCCTTGCTTTCGCTACATGTGAATGGCTGGCTGCCTGGCCTTTTCCTGTCTTGGCTGAAATCTCAGAAATGTGAATCTCATCATTGATCTTGCCCACAGAAAGATAACTTACTTTCTTTATTATTTCTCATATCTTGTCTGGTCTTGCCTTTCATTAGTATGGGAAAGCACTTTAGACAGACCTGTTGATGCAGCCTCAAAAATACTATTGTTAAAATGGTTTACATACAATGCTTGCCAGATACATGGTACATCTGCCAGCTCCCTGCCAGGTCTGTCCAGCTATAGTCAAGTAATACTTTTCCTGACCAGCTTCTTGCTCCAGCATTCTCTTTTGATCAAATATGTTTTGACCTATCCCCTGTGCTTGTGTGCTACCACCCTCTTTCCACTTCTCTGCAACACGTCCTTTTTGTCCCTCATCCCACTTGGCCTGTTAACATAAGCTTCTCCTAATCTCCTCACCTACGGAGAAATGAATATTTTCTTTCCTGTAGCTATTCTTTCCAGCCTTTGAGTTTCCTATGAGCTCAGTTGGAGGAAAACTGTTGTGGCTGCAAAATGAAGATTCCAGTGAGGAAGAACAGGACAATGCACTTATCCAATTTAATTCCTTGATCTTTGGCTGCACTCAGCCTTGGCCATTTACTATGCTGCAGACATATCACTGCCATGTGCACGCATTTAATGTTGAGACCCAAAAATGGAGCAAAAGCAGCCAATGAATGAAGTGAACCCAGATCCTTCATGTATTCCCTCTATTGATGCACAGAGGATGGAATTATAATGTCTCATGTCAAAGAAAACAAATTTATGTGGGATAAAATGTACTTTGAAAACCCTGGCTGTACAAAGGTATACCTAAATAGTGAGAAACCTCACATTATGAATGGGTTTAAAATTCCAATTGTGATGGCAGTCAACCATTTTCTAAACTGTAATCACTAGGCATACAATAACTTGGAGCTGGTTCTCTGTATTTTTTGCCAACATAGAACTTTGTTGAGGGGGTTTAGTAGCTTGGGGGAAAGTATCTAACTGCATGCTCTTGAGCTTTGAAACTGGCATGAAGATGAAATATTTAAACTGATTTCTCAGCTAGCAACAGGACACGGGGAAGAAATGCTGCCTCCTATCTTGAACTGGGTGCACAGCATAAGATATTTGCAGTTTTATTATTTATCTCCTGCCACAGATCATGTAGTCTTCCTCCCCAAAATATTACATTGTTTTTTCCCCTTATGTCAGAGAAGTCAATGAAATATGTTTTCTCCATTGATTACTAGGAGGGAACATTCTAGAAAACAAGTTCTGGAGGGTGGAATAAGAGAATCTACCATCATGGGTTTGATTGACTGAAGTAGCAAATGGCTAACTACCTCTGAACATCTTTTGCCTTGAAAACCCTATGTGGTCACCAATAGTCAACTAAAGCTTGATGGCGAAAAGAAAAAAACCCAAGAAAGTTTCCTAGAGCTCCTCTCCCCAGTTTCCTAGTCTGGAACCAGATTTTTTTTTTAAATGAGCCAAGGTATTGGTAGCTGGAAGTCAGATTCAATTGCCACAAGTTGCTATGTGGCTACATTTTGACCTGCAGCTCCCTTCAATTCCCCCTGATTTCTAAAAAAACAAGAACAGGAAAAAACAGAGGAAATTGGAGGGACCTGTGGGCCAAAATGCAGCCATGCAGCAACTGGTTGGGCATTGCTTGGTTGAGCCAGGGAAAGCAGGAGCCTGAGGGTGGAGCAACAGCTGCTGCAGAATGGGTCTTGGTGTGCCGAATACTGGACAACCAAAACTTGAAGGCTGAAGATGTGTCCAGAAAAGTAAACCAAATTCACAATAGATTTTTGTGGTTTTTTAAAGTTTGTCCAGATGACTACAGCTTGAAGTCCATCCAGCACCACAAAACACTAACAAGCTCAGTAAGCAAAGCACCCAGCCTCTTTGGTGCAGCTTTGGACATCTATAATGGGCACCCATCCATGGTTCTATTTATACTGCCAAATGCACTTCCAGCAGGTGTGACTGAACATCTAAGCCAAACAGATGGGACAACAATGAGCCTTCAGCTCCTCACATTTTCTAAAGTATTTTGCAAATAAAAACTGTTAAATAAAAGAGAATTCAAAATCTTGGTCATGTAACATGAAACTGTATCATTTGTATCTTGTAGTTGCCTTTGGATGAACTTTTGTTTCTACAAAAACAAGTAACACCTACTCTGTTCTTAACACACAGGGCAACTCTCCCTGTCATTCAAGGGCATGGAAAATGATATGTAATATGAGCAGCTTGTCTCTTCCTGTGAGATAACACCAGAATGATAACAAATGTGTTAGGAAATCAAAATATTAGTTTTAAAAATAGACTTCCTTTCTTTTAATTCCAAATCTGGTTTTACTTGCTGCCCAGCATTCAAAAGTTCCCTGCTTTGTATAAACAGTAGCCCAAGACACTCAAGGTCTTAATCATATTATTTTAAATAATACCAGGGAGATGAATATATGCCTCCCATTTCTTATATTAGATTGGTGCACAAATTTAAATGGAGATTTTTTAAAACTGGATTTAAAAAAAAAATACTACATAAAAGTATTATTTATATGCCACAAAATGAAGACAACCAAGCACAAAATAGGCTTAATCTAGGACTTATTAATTAAATCAAATAGCACCATTTATTAACATTACCCACCCCTTAGTCTAGGTTCCCTAAAAGGTCGCTGAATTGGTTTTGCAGGTGGTTGGGCAATCCATGGCTACAAACTTAACTCAGCCACAGGGCAACACCTTACCTGCCCCAAATTACAGAGAGAGATGCAGCCCATCAACACAGTGTTGCGCCCCCCCCCCCAGTCGGAATAAAGAGGCGGAAACAATTAGATTGGTAAAACTATGGGCCACTTTATTGAATAACACAGCAACAGCAAGGGCAACTGAACTGTGGCCAGGTCAGGGCCAGGGGTCTCCTCAGGCTGCTCCCCTGCCTTTTCCAGCAGGTGAGAGACCCAGCCCCCAGCTGGAGCTGTATGTCACAGCTCCCATCAGGCAGGCCCAGCAGGGAGGCTCGCACCGGAGGGCCCAGGCACCAGACGCAAGTCTCAGCGAAAGGCATCCATCCAATCGAGTCTCCAGGACCGTCTGCATTCACACACCTCGTGTCACCAATACCCAAAGCTCGATCCTGCCAGACCCCTAACTCCCCAAAAGGGGGAGGCTAATCGGTCCTCCCCAGCCGCATGGTGCCATAAACCCTGTAAAACCTGCCCTAAAAAGTGACCAATCTAAAGAAGGCACTATCCAGAAGCCAATTCCTCAATCCATTGATATGCTATGCAGGGTAGCATGTGTTTGTGTGTGTGTGCATGTGTGCACATGTGAACACATGCCTAGAAGTCATGGTTGACATTTCATGCATCAAACTCAGTTAGCTACCTAATAAGTAATGGCTTTGAAATGGGTGGACAAGGCTGCTTAACTGACTACCTGCATTTTCTTTTTCTTTTTATATACAATTGATCTAGCTTATCATATCAGTGACTAAATATTATTTTCTTAGCTTGACTGATTAACTAATTCCCCTGTACCATGCAATAAGATTATTGTTCTGCTTTGTTTGAAAATGATGTTTACAAATCCAGGGAGAGATAGAAAACTTGGTACAGAATGAGAAGTTCCTTCAACAGATTATCTCTCTTTCACAATCTCCCATCTGGTAAAGCCATCAAGGCATGTGAACAATAAATCTTAAATGTTCTGGGCACTGGGGAAAAAGAGTAATATAAATTAATAGTAAAATGGAAATTGCACATATGATTCTTCCAGTTCTGTATTGCTGTTCTTTCTTACAAAAATAAATTCAGGATTCTGTAGCACATATTCTGTATGGAAAGACTATTGAGCATGACTCTCATCTCTGCATTTCTAATTAACTATAGGTTTGCATGGGTATGAGAAATGAGAGTGATAGGCAGACAAATATCCCACATCTCAAGGAGCTTATCATTTTTCAGTTTTTTAGCCATATGCTGTAATCCTTGGGCCATTTCCGTTCCAGAAATGAAAGCGGGAAATGTATATCATTCTTACTCATAGGGGATACCAAGAGGTCTCATTTAATAGTATTTCTGAGATTTCACACTGAAGAAAAGGGAAATGGACATTCTTAATTCTTCCACTGCACAAGACTCTAAGGAGGTTGCATTTGTTATTCTTTCAAAGCTGGTTTAGAATAAGTTTATAAACTATGAGATTCCACCATAACAACACATTCCCTCACCATGCCATTCTAAGGCATATCCAGCATTGCTCTTGCATGCTGGAGCAGGACAGAGAGTATAAACATTTAACACAGGGGTGGGGAACCTCCGTCCTAAGGGCCCTCGGGGATTACTGAGCCGAACTGGGGCCTGGCTAGCCAGCAAGGATTGTGGGGACCAGCCATGCTGTGCAGCAGCCTGCCAGGGGCCAGGCAGGGATCACAGCGCCCAGATGTACTGTGCGGCAGCCTCCCTGGGGCCTGGCTGGCTGCCAGAATTGCTGCAGGACCTGGAAAAGTTACTGTCACAGTTCAGTTTGCACTTGATTATCCCAGATAGTGTGGCCTAATATGCTAATGAGTGTGTGACTTAATATGCTAGGGATTGTGGTCTAATATGCTACTGAGTTCCTGCTGGGCTTTTTCTACAAAAAAGCCCTGGATCTATGCATTTGCCTAGGGCGGCAGACTGGGGTGTGTGTGTCTGTGTGTGCACCAGATTTGGCTCTCCCCAAGGACTTCAAATAGAAAAACAATTATTTGCATTAATTTTGCTGGCCTGAATCATTCTCCCTCAGCAGAGCACTGTTTTTTAAGTTAATTTTTTATGGCCCACGAATGATGTTATAAGTATCCATATGGCCCTTGGCAGAAAAAAGGTTCCCCATCCCTGATTTAACAGGAGTAATTTCCTTTTTTGTGCTGAAATGGAATTGGGAAGTTTGAAATGTGCCCTGGAATTTTGCAACAGTCTATGTTTCATCTAAATTATACACATATAAATTTCAAAGGAAAATCTATGAATTAAATGTGTTTGGTGTGGGACACTGATATATGAAAATAAAAATGAATGATTAATTTAAAAAATAAAACAAAATTTATACTGCAAGGAAACAAAAAGTGACAGGTATCATTTAATTTATGCTTGTCCCATTTTCCTACCAATTTGAAATAGGCATATGTAAGAGCAGCATCTGAGTTCTTTGGGGTTTGTAAAAGCAACAGTCATACAAATAGGTAGGAAGTAATAAAGCCATTACTTTTTATTATTTTATTGAAATATGATGACACAGTTTCTGTACTTCATGTGTCTACGGTATAACCCAATAAAAACCATAACTTTATGTTTTATGATAAAATTTAACAGAAAAGTCAGAACAACAGCAACACTACAACAGTAGTAACTAAAAACAAACAGCAACAAATTAAAATCAATATGTGGCAGAGAGAAAAACTACAGAGAAGAACAAACTACAGAGAAGAACAAAAACTGTACACCTATCATTTTTTAACCAGCTGGATAGGCTTGCCATTCCCCAGTTGGGGGCAGGGGATCCCCCATTTTTGTGGGTTCCTGTCCACTGCCGGCCAGCTGGCCAGCAGAAGGAAATCCCACACACAAAGCAACATGGCATGGAAGTGACATGGGCATGCCGGGGGTGATGCTCTGGTTTTTGGACAAAACTCTATGGTTTTAGAATGATTTTACCATAGAGTTTTGCCCAAAAACCAGAGCATCACCCCTGGTATGCCCACATTACTTCCAGTGACATTGGCACATCAGGGGCAACACTTCCAGCTCCCAGTATGTCCACCTACCCCGCCAGTGTCTCAAACAGATGTAAAACTCTACAGCTGAAATTAAAACAATCAAACACTTGACCTAGCATCCTAAAATATCCAACGATGGAGACAGAACAAGCTGCAGCAGTTCTATCTCTAAAACAGCTGAGGAATATCTCATTGTATTATTGCCTATTTACCAACTAGGGTTACCAGGTCCTACCTGCCTGCTAGTGGGGGGATCCTGATGCCATTCTGGGAGTCTTCTGGAAGTGATGTCAATGTCATTGCATCATCATTGTTGCATGTGACACTGTACATTTTTGCTACAAAACCAGAGATTTTGCACAAAACCCAATGTCATAACTCTGATAAGGTTCTGTATGGGAGGGCCCAGAGCACCCACCCAACCCCTAAATCATACCTATTAGCAAGTACCTTTTAATTGTGACTGAAGAGACATGAGGACCCAAGCAGTTTAACAACAAAAAGTTTATTATAAGTGCTCTAGAACAAGCGGTGCACAGTGAATAAAAAAATTATTTAGTGCACAGTGAATAAAAAATTAAGGTTGGTACAAAGAAATGAAAACCCTGACACAACTACCTAATTGTTCCCTCCTTCTAATGCCAAAGACTCTCTACCCCCTTTGGGTGAGGGATTTCTCCCCAGCTACAATTTGTTTCCAGCTCAGCCTTTTCCAAAAATAAACATATTGTCTCTGTCTGCAGCCTGGCCTTTTTATGCTTTCCTCCCAGGTTCCACCCGCTCTGGGCCACTTTCCTCTAAAACTACTTTCATCAATCAGAGTCACAGAAGGGATCTTGGGAGATGTAGGCCCCCTAGCCACTCCTACACAGGCTTCTCTGGAGCCTGTAGGCCACACTAGGCCTAGGATCATGACAACCAGAGTGCCACTGTGTAACTTCAATGATGTCACTTTCGAGTGATATCATCATGCCAGGGACATCGTGCCATGATGTTCCTGTTTTGGGATGGGGTTCCCCCCACTGGCCAGCTGAGGGGCAGCAGACTGGAGACCCTCAAACTGGGGGATCCCTTGGCTGGACCGGGGGTGTGGCAACCCTTCTACCAACACATGTAAAATGTGTAGGGTTGCGCCAGTATACAATATTGTAAACAATATTGTATTTGCTCAGCAAGAAGTGATTGGTGTGAGCAGATTCTTCTGTCTGAATAAAAAGCAAGGTCACCCCCTCCTCCCTTCTCTCCTCTTCATATGTAGTGAATTGACCTGTAGTTGCTGGAAAATTGCCAAACACCACACACACACAAAATGCCCTGGCATTATTGGCACAATTAATTTTTCTTTTAATTTGGAGCGGCCAGAACAGAGCAGTGTGTAGCACTGTTAAGTACAATGCCATGGTTCTGACCGTCTGTGAAATCTGTGGGGATGTCTTCTTCCACCAATCCTTCATAACTTGTCTGATGAGAGGCAAAATTGGGGGGGGGGGGGGAGAACAGTAGAATTGCACCCTTTTCATCACTGCCAGAGAGAGGATGGCTGCCTTTTGCTACTTCGTCCCTAATTCCTACTGCTATAAACTTTAAATCTTTTTTTAAAGAAAAGGTACTCCAGAAAAGCACAATTGCAAGGAGACATCTATGAAGTGCGGTTTAGTCTTTATCAAGGGGAAAGGGAAAGCAATTATACCTTACAGAAACTGTAGGAATTAGCATACCAAAAAAGAACAAGCTGTACCTCAGCCTACCTTTTAAACAGGGAGGAGGGCGATCTCATGGTGTTTAAGCAAACAAATGAAATTTTTAAAAAGGTTTTAGCATTATGCTATTCTTATGCAGTGCTACCTATGCTAAAAAAAAGAGGGTGGGCACAGAATCCTGATGGTTGCATGAAAACCAGGGCTTTTTTTATCAGGAACGCAGTTCTGGCTAGCTTGGCATCAGGGGGTGTGGCCCAATATGCAAATAAGTCCCTGCTAGGCTTTGTCTTAAAAAACCCAGTGTAACTGACTGTGATTGACAACAGTGACATCAGGGATGTGGCCTAATATGCAAATGAGTTCCTGCTGGGCTTTCTCTACAAAAACAGGCCTGATGAAAACACAATGGGGCAAGGGGCCTCAGTGAATATCTGGAAAGGCTGAAAAAGGGGATGCGTCAATTTACGGGTCTGGACCCGGATGAGGGTGCTAATGCAGCCACTTTAAAATTACAATTCGTTGCTGGAGCCTACCCAGATATCCAAAAGAAGTTACAGAAATTCGACGGTCTCCTTCTAAAACCTATTGAAGAATTGGTCAATGAAGCGCAGAAAGTAATAATTAGAAGGGAGGAAGAAAAGGAAAAACGGAAGGCACGCCTTATGGCACAAGTAGTGGAAAATACAGTAAAAGCCCAACAGAGAAACGGGAGGGGTGGTTGGAAGGGTAGAAATGGAGCCCGAGGTCCAAACCGATTACCCCTATGGGCGGAAAACTCAGGGAACGACCCCACCAAAAAAGACAACAGAAAGTGGGGGCAGAAGGTAGAAAGAGGAAGAAGAGGAGCAGGTCCACTTCCCCGAGATACCTGCTCCTTTTGTTTTGAACCAGGCCACTGGAAGTCATGCCCACGGAGACTGGACGGTGGGGAAACTGAAGAGTTGGTGAGGCAGGCTAGGTGCTACGAAGATTCAGAATAGGGAGGTCAAGGGTACCTGGCGTTTGTCCCGCCTTTTGCCGAGCCCTTGTTAACTCTAAAGGTGGGAAAACAGCAACAAGAAGTTGAATTCCTAGTTGACTCTGGAGCCACAAAATCAACCCTGGACCGACCAGTGTGGCAAGGGTCGCCACCCTTGTCTGGGGGAAAGTGCAAGATAATAGGGGTTGAAAACAAGGAATTGGCCGTCCCTATATTTCAACCCCTGCCTGTAAACTTACATCACAAATTGGAGCTGCACGGATTTTTGTGGATGCCAGACTCTGGGGTGTGCTTATTGGGTCGAGATTTGATGTGCAAATTGGGATTAGTGATCACTTTCAAGACCGAAGGCTGCGTGGTTAAATTAAGGGCTTTGAGACTTGAGGTTGAGGAATCAATAAACCCTCTAGTCTGGGCGAGACCAGGAAACCCCAGGAAATTAGATGTGCCCCCAGCCAAGTTGCACCTGGGGCACTTGACCCAGTTGGGCAGGTTGGTTCCCAGGTTGGTATGGGGGAGGAGCAGTGGGAATAAGGTATTGTAAGGGCTCAAAGGTAGACATCTTCTCCCCCATGGGTGTATTCTGCGTAGGTTCTTTTTCCCTGACTGCCTTCAGGCTAGAGGGTGCACAGAACCCCTTGCCTATGAAATACACCCATAACAAAATATATGGTGCCTCTTTGCCCACTCTAGGGCTAGGCTCCTGTTCCTGATACAGCCGATAGATGTCATATGCTTGCTCAGTTACACACGAGCCCCATTGGGGCCACCGTGGCATGATATCGAAGTATGGCCAGACGGTTGTACACATCAGTGCCTATCAGATGTGAAAAAGAAAGAACAGCTTACAAGAGAGAGAACACAGATAATGCTATGTCACCTGGAATCTCCATTGCAAGAAGAGTCCATACACAATCACACTAGCAACCTGACTATCACAGAAACCCACTCTGATGGGAAGCACCCCAGGTTCTTCTCTAGATAACAGCATCCCTGGGGGAAGCCACATATGCCCTTTGGCCTCAGGATAAAGTATGCCAGTTCCAATCCCCCCAAGCATCTTGATATGTCTAAGAGCAGTTCAAGCTGAAGTCATTCTGCTTTCTCCTATATTACATCTTAATTCTTGGACCTCATCGTGCTCAAAATGCAACAGCAGCTTCCACTGACTTATATACCACTGAAGATATTTGCCGAGTATTTGGTCTTCTCCCTCTATAGTTATCAGACCCTACAAAACTGACTTGTTTGCCTCTGCAGATGTTGCCTTTGGCAGGCATGTTCTACAGTAGGTTATCCAAACTGTTCTCTAAGGGGGAAGTCTGGCCTTTCCTGACCCTTCCTCCCATGATGTAGTGCAGCTGTAGTACATCCCTTTTCTGTCTTGGAACAAAATGAGAAAAGTAAATTGAAGTTTACGTCTGTGTTGCATCAAGAAATCAGGCAGACAACTCCCAAGAGAGGACAGAGGGTAGGGTATGGCTTGCTTTGGTGTTTCCCCCCAGACTTTAAGAGATTCTGGGATGATTCTCTTTTCTGCTTTAAAAAAAAAGTATAGTTCTTGAAGTTTTGAGAGGGTGCAGTATTTATCATCTGAACTGGTTTTTTTCTAGTGTTTGAATATCAGTCTTTTAGTAGGTATATTACTAGCTACCTCAAATATCTACTTACAGAAGATAGAAGTTTTGGTTGTCCTGATACTGAACGGAAAGAATTTCATGGTAAGTCCAGAGCATGCTTATGACTTACTCATGCTTGTGGCTTTTAAAAACCATTAAAATACAGATGTAAGAATATATATAATTGTTTGGCAAAAAAAATTGAAAATACATAGGATAAGCATACTTTGGAAATTTGGCAGTATTTAGTGTTGTAGACAATTTCTGGAACTGCCATAGCCTCAGGAATCAACACAAATGTTCAACATATATGCTACTTATTGTGAATAGTAGTACTTCTTGAATCCAACTCATGCCACATTACATCTCTCTGAAGCCTATGCCAAATTAAATAGAGATTAACTTAGAGACATTATTCTGCCTTGGACATTCCCAGAATAATGATGATGATCCATTATGCTGCATTCACGAGACATGCATGGCTAAATGACACCAATGCAACACAAGTGGCAACAACTGACAAGTGCATCATCTGTTCTGCCATATCCCACATACTTGATAGAACTGGACTGTAAACTAGGACTGATTCATGCATGACTGACTTCTTAAGCCTGCAGGAGGTTTCTGCTCACAGTGCATGTGACATCTGGAGATGGTTTTCAGTGGCAATCAAAACAGGCAGATGAACTCCATGGTTCAACCAAATATGAACCAGAAGAGACAGAAACCAAATGTGAGTTGGTCCACATTCAGAGAGTAAGAGACTTCATGGACCAGGATGACTGTCTTTTAGATACCTGAAAGACTAACTCATTTACTATGGAATTCATTTTATACAGTCTTTAAGACACAACAAGACTTTGGAAGAGAGTTTAGGTGTGCTTAACCAATAAATTTAAGGGTGCCAAAGTCTGTTTTGAATAATACCCTTGAATTGATTTGACTAATATGGCTACTTTTCCAGGCTTTGTCCTAGATAATAACTGGTATTGTTTATTATATTTATCCTTGGGCTTGTTCCAGGTTAGTTTGCCTTTTCTCACTAATCCAATCAGGACATATCATCATCAGGAGAGACGGGATATAAGTACACAACCCCAGCTGTCTTGCTCATCCCTGTCTTCCCAACTTGGACATTCTGTTATCTATTTAAAGGGCTTTCTCATATAGTTTCTGGAGCACATTCTGTACTCAATGCTTGAGAGCTACACAAATAAAATAAAGCTTCAAAACCACTGTGACAGAGATTGGGCCCACTGGAGTGGCTGCCAATGGGCTTCCCATCTTTGCAGAAATGTTTGTTTCATAACAGAAATGAATGCATATGTTTGGAAGGTAAGAGTGGACAACTTACTCTCTGTAATTGGGAAACAGAGCTGTAAGAACTGATGCATATGAAGAATCAAAAAGCCCGCAGGCAATGTTTATCCTTGTGCTTTACAAAACATGTGGCTAGAACTCTCAGTAAAAGCTATCAGGTTCCACGGGTTCATGTGAGGTAACGGAAGTTTAGAAGCTTCAAAATGTGCTACCCATATCCCTGCAAGGGAGGTAGAAGACTCTGGGTTAGCAAGTCCCATGCTATTCATTTAACATCTGTAGTCTACATAAAGCTATGGAAATACATCGGGGCAAGTCAAAAGAGCATGCATATTGTACTAACACTGCAGTAAAAGATAACTTGAGAAGTGTTTTATATACTGTGGCTGATTTTACACTGGGCAAAAGATCCAGTAATGCTGCACTTTCAAAAGTGATCATCTACATTACAATGTGCCTTGACTTCTGTCTTGCTCTGGTGTTTTGGCTGTCATTTACATTTACATTCCTGAATTGGCTCTGAAACAGTTTTCAGCACGTAGTTGCCCCTGACTTTCCAATACTACTTTTGAATGAGGGTCTTCCAGGAAGTGCATTCCACAGGACCATAAAGATGATATCTTTCCTGGGAAACAGGGCAATAAACTCATTTCTCAAGAAAAAACAAAGGAACTCTTAAACCTGCCCCCCCCCCCCAGTAAAGCAAACAAATGTGAAAGGGAAGTCCAGGAGCAAAATTTTGAGTGTAGATGAAAAAATATATTCCGGATTTCTAGAAGGCAATTTCAGTGCTCAGAAAATCAGACCCAAACATGAATGCAGAATCAGCCTGTAATGATCTGCAATCCTGTTGGATAATCTGTGGACCTCTTCTATTATTTAGATTTATATACTGCCCTTCTTCAAGTTCACAAAGCTCAGGACAGTTAACAACAGAAAACTATATAAATTAATTTCAAAAAAGAATTAAAATAGCTAAAAGAACATCAGATGACACCTAATCAAATTTAGTTTGCATTACTGTCTTGCAATAAACAGAAAAGAGCAGGGTGGAGAAAAAGAAGGGAATGCCAGATAAGGTGGAAACCTTTGCTGTCCTCAACCAAAAGACTGGTGGAACATCTCTGCCTTGCATGCCCTGTGGAACTGCTCAAGGTCCCGCAGAGCACAGGTGTTATTTGGCAGAGAGTTGAAACCACAAATTAATAGGAAGTACACACACAGAGTTCAGGAAGAATCTGTATCCAGGTCAAAATACACCAGATTGAGGCCCAAGCAGCATTGCACCCCAGCAGTGCACTGGCATGGGAACACCACAGACCAATGCACTTTCTGATGACCCTGAAGCGGGGGGAGGGCCTCCAAACCGGGGGATCTCCTGCCCCCACCTGGGGATTGGCAACCCTACTCCCCATAATTATTCTTCTGACTGGCATGACTTAACTAGGCCTGGCTGTTTGCTGCTGTTCTGCAGCAGCCCCCCATGACAGCCAGCGCCAACTCCAAGTTGCCAATTCCAGGTTGGAAAATTTCTGGAGATTTGAGGAGTAGAACCTGGAGAGGGTAGGGTTTGAGGAGGGGTGGGACCTCAGATAGGTATAATGCCATACACTCCACCCCCCAAATCAGCCATTTCCTCCTGGAGAACCATTATTGCCAATCTCCAGGTGAGGGCTGGAGATCACTCAGAATTTTATCTGCTCTCCCCTGGAGAAAACAGCTGCTTTGCAAGGTGGACTCTATGTCATTATGCCCTGCTAAGGTCCCTTCCCTCCTGCTTTGGTCCAATCTCCAGGTGAGGACTGGAAATCACTCAGAATTACAACTGTCTAGATGGCAGACATCAGCTCCCCTTGAGGTAGAGGGGGAGTGAATGCCTTATCTTGGGTGCGTATTCAGCAAGTGGGGGAACTCACCCAGAGCATCTTTCTAGAGCCCATTGTATTTTCCTTCACAACAGGCTTTATTCCTAGTATGATCATATCTCTGAATAATTTTACATTTGGTAAATATTTACATTGAATACTGGGTGTTTGGGAGTTCCCGCTGTCCAGAATATTGGTAACCTAAATTGTTTAGGAAATAGCAAAAGGGGGAAATTGTTTAGTCATGGGGTAAGAAGAAGAAAATATCTAATTGAGATAAAAGTTGGTTAAGAGAAAGAAAACAAAGAGTAGCCATGAGCTAACATAGATCATTTGGGTAAGAAAATTACACCAAGGTCTCCTGAGGGAAATATTATATAACTTCTGTTTCTAATACTGGCTCCAAAAATGGTCCACTTCTTGCCTTCTGATATGCTGTTCTTCTGGGAGATGGCATTCCGCAAGACTTCAAGTATCCTCTCTGCTGATTATTTCCAGGCCCATGTTTTGGTCTGGGCATTCCATTATTTGCAAATAAAAAAAAAATTGGCCTGATTCTCTCTGCTGGTTCAGCTGTCATCCAGAACTCAAAACTGCCATGAATGAATCCTTAATAAAGCCACCTACTTTTATGTCTTGACTCCTGTATTCACCTTCTTTCTTATATAACATCATTCCCTTCTAGGTTCACTAGGTTCATTCTAGTACTAGCCCATTATGGCAACTTTTCTCTCCTATCAATCTTTACCACTGCATCAACACTCTCTAAACTCAATTCCAATTGCTGGCTACTTTGCAGTCAGGAAGAGGGTGAGGTAGATATACACAGCAGAAGAGGGTACCTGCCAAGATGGAAACTGTCACTGTCCTCAATCAAAGGCCTGGCAGAATTGCATCAGCTGCATTAAAGACCTCCAAAATGTCCTACCAACAACCTTGAACAGGTCTTGCAAACTGTAGACCAGGGGTGTTGAATTAGTTTGTTATGAGGGCCGGATCTGACATAACTGAGACCTTGTCGGGCTGGGCCATGTGTGTCATAAAATGTAATGCCAGGTAGTGGAGATGAAAACTTTATAAGGGATACAAACAAACACAATTAAAGATTTTTAAAATAAACTTAAAATAAAAGATGCTTAAAAGATTAGCACTCATTCAATATTTTGTTTATTTAACAGTCTGTGATAACTGACATCTCTTGCTCTGAATTATTGCATCAAAAACCCGGAGACAATGTTCTGTAGCAATCTTAAATATGCTGTTCAGATGTTGTTCAAGTGTGTGTCTGTGAGCTGCAAATCTACTTTTGACATTCTTTATAGAAATCTCATGGTCAATGCTTTGAGCCTAAACCCAAGGGAAAACATGAAATGGCTGGGCATTGCTAGCTTTTGTATATAAGTTGCTTCATGTGCTGGGCAGCCAATGGAAAAAAATATAGAAAAGTACAAAAATAATCACCAGAAAACAATAATACCACATTCTCAGTGTGTACATATGCTCTGTTCAGAGCAATGCAAATAAACTTACATTAAATACAATCATACATTAGTTCCATCTAGGGCTGTGCATTCGGTAAAGGGTTTACCGGATATTTACCAGATACCTGCCATTTTGGTGGTATGTGGAAATAGGGAATTCTGGATAGGCTTTTGCAGCCTGTTTGGAATTCCGGATACCTGATTTCTGGATACCACTGAATGGTAAACCCTTGTTCTCTATTATTTTCAATGGAGGAAAGAAAAAGCAGTCAAAACAACTGCCTTTCCCTGCCTTTCCCTGGGTTTTCCTGCCTCTGGCTGGGGGAGGGGGAGGAGAAGGCTCCTGATCCAATCACAGCCATGCATTTTGCAGATTGCAAAATGCATGGCTCACGGTTGTTGTGTGTTCCAGCAAGGAAGTGGGAAGGGAGAACCTTATCTCCATTGCTGCTGCTGTGTGTTGCCAACATGCCAGAGAAAGACTAAGTGAGCTCCTGTGCCCTTTGGCTGTGCTCTGCTCTGCTCTCTGTGTCCTGGCCTTGGCTGCAAGGCCAGGACACTGACTGTATTACTGGACTGGAGGACTTCATCTAGTGAGATGACTACTTTTTTGTGTTTATGGAGGGAGGGGATTTCTGTTCAGATTAGAAGCAGGTTTCTATTTTTAACTTTTTGAAAACCTTGAGTTTTCCTCCTGCTTTGGGTGGTTGGTTTTCTGTTGGGGGTTGGGTTGTTGGAGGGGGGAGGCTCTGGCCTGGCCTGTCTTAAAGTGTTTAATTTAATCCATGTTAGTTTTATAATCTTTTCTGGGTTTTTAAATTGAATAGCCTGTTGATTTTTTTTTAATGGCCTGTTTAATTTCTGCCAGGTTTTGATTGACCTGGTTGTGTGGGTCTGATTTCTTCCTCTATTTTCCCTTGACCAGAGTGTGGTGGCTTATTGATCTGTTGAACTGCTGATGGTGTTTTACTGTTTTTCCTGGTTGTATTGAGGTGTATGTGTGTGGTTTGGACTGCTTTTGGTTTCTGGGTGCTTGGCCTTCATTTGACTGTTCCTCTCTGGAGCCTGAGACAAATTTGGCACAGCCTGGTGGTGACCTGACCTGTTGAACTGCTGATGGTGTTTTACTGTTTTTCCTGGTTGTGTTTGGTGTGCGTGTGCCTTTGTAAGGACTTTTGAGGTGCCGATAAATAGATCCAGCCTTTTTGAGACTTTGGGGTTCCTTGAGGGAGTGTCCCCTGCAGCTGTCCAGCCATTTTAAGGGCTCTCCCCCAAACCCCCTGTTTCCCAGCTGCCTTTGATTATACCCTATGTTGTTCCATTGACTTCAATGGCCCATAGGGTATAATGGTGGCATGGGGTCACCCTCTTTGGGTGCCCCTGGAATGTGACCCCCTGGTCCAATCTTTTTGGAACCTTGGGATTCCTTGTGGGGGGGGGGGTCCTCTGAAGCTGTCCTGCAGTTTTGGGGGCTCTCCCCCAAACCCCTTCCCCTCCAGATGGCTTCCATTATACCCTATTTGCCATTGACTTCAATGGCCCATGGGGTAATGGGGCCAAATATCCAGAAATATCCAGATATCTCCTGTATATTCAGATATACCGGGTACTGGTATTTGGAAATATCTGGAATTCCAGATACTTTAGCTCAGAATATTTCTGGATCTGGATATTACCGAATTTGTTTGTATGTACACAGTCCTACAGCAAACAAATGAACTGACATTGTAGAGGCATTTGCCCATTGGACCATTGAACACTGAACTTACTTTGGAGTAAGACTCTTTGGGGGAGAGAAGAGCACCCTGAGTTTCAGTTTTGAGTGGCTGCAATTGATGGAAGTATTGATTGTATTTAATGTATTTGCATTGAACTGAATAGAGCATATATGCACACTGAGAGTGTGAAGTTGTTATTGTTTTCCGGTGATTATTTTTGTATTTTTCTCTATATACACTAGAACCTGTTGCATATAATTATAAATTGGAGAAAATAGAGGCTTTTGTGTTTAATTAGCAAGCCTGACAAAGCAAGCTGTGATGCAGAAGGAAGCAAGAGAGAGATAAGGAAGTAGATGACAGTGAGTTGCTGATGGGCCTGATAGGAACCCTCTTGGGGTCTGATCCAGCCTTCAAGCTGCATATAGAGCATGGTTTCCTTTACTGAGTCAAGAGCCAGTTTGGTGTAGTGGTTAAGTGCATGGACTCTTACCTGGGAGAACTGGCTTTGATTCCCCACTCCTCCACTTGCACCTGCTAGAATGGCCTTGGGTTAGCCATAGCTCTGGCAGACGTTGTCCTTGAAAGGGCAGCTGCTGTGAGAGCCCTCTCAGCCCCACCCACCTCACAGGGTGTCTGTTGTGGGGGGAGAAGATATAGGAGATTGTAAGCCGCTCTGATTCAGAGAGAAGGGCGGGGTATAAATCTGCAATTCTTCTTCAATCCATCTCATGATGGGTTTGCTTTTCCTGCCATCTTCAACTTTCTTAGCATTGTTGTCTTTTCCAGTGACTCCTGTCTTCACATAATGTGGCCAAAACACAATAATTTCTGTTTAATCACTGTAAATTCTAGGAAGAGTTCAGGCTTGATTTGATATAGAATCCACTTATATGTCTTTTTAGCAGTGTTTTTCCCAGTGAAACGAGCCAGTACCCAATAACAAAAACAAAGCTGGCTTTTGGTTCCATTTACTTTTAGCCACACAAGAATTAATCAAAATAAAAAGGTGCTTTCCTTTCTTTCTTCTGTACCTTATAAAAAATTCATATTTAACAGAACTAGAACTCTGGATTTGTCTTGTGCTCTTTTAATATGGATTTGTCTTGTGATCTTTAAAATTAACCTTTGGTACAGTTTACACATGGAACTGACATAGGTATTGCACCCCCCTCCCTAAGTGCAGAAAATGCACTGGGAATATGTTAAAACAAAGAAATAACACAGAGAGAATATGAACTGCAAATCAATTTCTGTCCGCATACTCCAAGAATCACCATCGTTGTCACTGACATCCCTAATACATTTTGGCCCGTTTAAGTGCAGAGTAGACCCTGAGCTCTGAATTTAGAGTTAATAAATTATAATAGTTAAGATAGTTGTATCTGTTTGCAACCATCAGACACACAATCCTTAATTAATATGATATCCTTAACTATATGAAATGAAAGAGATTACTTTTCCAAACAGCTGTGTGGTTTTATATAGTAATAACATCACACTATGGCCGTTTTCCCACTCACGTTTTACTGGCGCCACGACCATCCTGACGCCGGCGAATCTGCCTGGATTTCGCATCAGAAGCTCCAGCGCTCCCAGAAGCGCCGGCTACTTCCGTCGCTAAGCCAGCGCAAACGGAAATCGCAAAGATGCAGGAAAACGTTTGCGCTGGCTTAGCGACGGAAAGCGCCGGCGCTTCTGGGAGCGCCGGCGCTTCTGTTGCGAAATCCAGGCAGATTCGCCGGCGTCAGGATGGTCGTGGCGCCAGTAAAACGTGAGTGGGAAAACGGCCTATGAAAACCCAGTTACTGAACATCTAAGGAATGAGAAATATATGAACTGCATCTTGAATGATGTGGAGCTAAGGCATTAAAAAAACCCAGTTAAAATAATTTTATCAGTGTTTTTCATATAGCCAAACTCCTACACAATCTACTGCCATTTTAAAAAACTATTCTTTTTCTAAAAGGCATTGTGTCCAAACCCGAAGAAATAAATAAGTTCATGGAAGGAATTCTTTTGTCATTTGGGGCTTTAGCCTAACTGAGAAATCAACACACAAAAATCTTCATTTTTTTGCAAGACCTATTTAGGATCTAACCCAACATCTATATTAAAAAAAAATTATGAAATAATACAATGCAGTATTCTTCAGAATGTTATCAGTTCAGTTTCATTTTCTATAATTAATTTTATTTTAGAAAACTCCAAAATGGCACTCCTGTACTGCTTATGGGGATCCTGCTTTGTTTTTAACTTCTTTAACCCAATTTGCCCATTAGTGAAGCATATAAATACTTCTGCTATGCTTTATAATAATCCCCCAATTTTACCTTAATATATACAGCCCCACAACAAAAGTCCAGTTCTTATGTTGCTCTACAGCTTTTAAGAAATGGCTGACTCTTAAGAGGCAAGTTATTCTCTGATGCAGAGCTGGTGCATGGAAGTTGGCGAGGTAGGCAGCGGCCTAGGGAGCCACCATGCCTCGATGGGGGAACGGGTGCCCCCTCCCTATCCCCACTCGCACTGACCCTGACTCTGCCTCGTCCTTCCTTCGCTCTGATAGGAATGAAGGAAGAACGAGGCAGCCCCTGCCCAGCTGCCTCCAAAGCAGGAGAGGGCTGGTGGGAGGGTGGAGCATCCTTCCTTCGCTCAATCTGAGCTAAGGAAGAATATGGCAGGCAGTCCCTGCTCAACTCCCTGTGAAGCGGGCAGGGGGCTGCACAGGGGGTGTGCTGCCATGATGACATCACTTTTGGGTGATGTAATTGCACCGCACATGCTTTGTGCACGCTGTTGGGGGGAGGTGCCAGTGCAGGGTTCTGCCTGGGGTGGCAAAACCCCTAGCACCGGGCCTGCTCTGATCTTTGTTCTGGCATTAGAACACAGACTGAGTTTTTTCAGATCTCAGTAGTTTAACACTAAAGGTATGTTGATTTATACACACCTAATAAAATATTAATTTAAAAAAACACTAAAGATGGAAACAGGTGATTCACAAGAAAACAAAATATGGATTTTAAATTCAGAATTACTGAAAGAATTGCATGTGTCAAATTGGATTTTTTTTCTTTGTTTCTAGAATCCTTGCTTAGCCCATCAAAAAGAATAAAAATGGTTTGAGCAATGTCACAGTCAAGACTGGTCTTCACCTTCCCTGTAGCCTGGCAACCAGTGGGAGGATAGGTGGTATATACATGGGGGCATAACATCATCTGTGTCATTACATCGCTACTGAAAAAAATGTAAGTGATGTAGAGTAGCTCTTGAAATCACTGAAGATGCTATGGGTTTATCAGCATTAATTTTTTTAAAAAAATCAGTTGCTGCAACTTGGAGTGGCATCAGGCAATGGAATCAGGGGAGGGGAGGTCTCCACCCCAACCAGGAGACTGGCAAGCCTACTCCCCTGTGCCAAGTTTCATACATGGTATCTGGCTGAATGGAAAGTAGCAGTGGTAGCAGAGGACCACAGCTTGTTGTGTGATTTGCTGCTAGTTATTGTAGAGGAGTGATATACTGTTTTTTACTGCAGCAGCAGACTAACATAACTGCCTCTACAAAAAGTGTTTTCTGTGGCTGTTGCCTGTTCCCAGATTACAGAAGCAAAACAAAGGTGGTGGCTGCATCAAAGCCAAGTCAATTGGCCTTTGTCAGGGTTTTTCTTTTCTTTTGTAGAAAAAGCCCAGCAGGAACTCATTTACATATTAGGCCACACCCTCTGATATAACCAGACGTGACATCACCTGTTCAATAGGTTACTTTCTGCATATTGACACAGAATAGTACAGTGCCATCAGCTGCATTTCATGGATGTGTGTTCTCACACAGTCCAATGAGAGACCTTGTTCTTCCCCCTCCAACACAGCTGGAGAGATAGCCACATGCAGTGGAGTGCACAGCTTCTCCTGGGATAGGGAAGTGATGGGCAGCTACATGTCTCTCACTGCCCTTGCAAGCCCGTTGGAGGCTGGAGGCAGCAGAGAGGACAGAGCACGCAGTCTGGGAGCATGTGGCTGCCAAATGCCTTCCCTCTGTCAGAGACCATTTTTTGAGCTGGAGCCCAGGCCAAGCCAGCCAAAACTGCATTTCTGTGCATCCCTGGTAAGATAAAGCCATGGCCTATGTCCTAATAAATGGATAGTAGAGTGAGAGGTTGTTTCTTTCCCTTCTCTTCAGTGCAAACCAGACTAGTTATAAGAAAATATGGGACTCAGAAGCTTGGCTTTCAAGCTGCTGTCTACCTCTTAAAATATAAGCTGATGTAGAAAGTGGAGGAGTGGCATTCAGGCAGGGTCAGATGCCTATTGCCTGTTTCCTTGTGGGCCTAACTGGTACTTTGCTGCTCTTGTATGTGGAAACAGAAAAGATCATACATACTTGTAACCCCTGAAATCCAGAGTGAGAAGACAGTGGTAACTTTCTCTTTACTGCTTGTTACAAGAATACAAATCACCAGGGGTCATTTTGTAGACAAACAGGTGGTGGTACGCTTCCCAAATCTCCCGCCTTGCCTGGGGACCCCCGATTTGGAGCCTTCTCCCCCCGTTAGCCAAAAATCTGGAAAGCGGTAGGGAATGGCGGCCCTTCCCACCCAGCCCCGATCTCAGCAGCTTCTCCTTGCCCTGCCCTTCCCACCCAGCCCCGATCGCAGCAGCCTTTCTTCAGTTTTCCCAGACTGCTTCCCGCCCCAATCAGCTGGCTGGTGGGGGGGGAGAGGGAGCCCCGCCTGCAAAGGACCATGTGCCTTTGCACCTCCAGAGGCTTGACTTGAAAGGCTTCCATTTAGGATGGTGTGTCTGTGTGTGTTTCTGTGAAGAAGCTGGCAGCAAATGGTGAGTAGAGAGGCTGATCTGCTGCTTCAGACTGGCCAGAAAGGGGGGGGGGGGGGGAGAGGGAAACGTCTTCATTATTCCCTATGTGATCGATTCTCATAGGGTATAATGGGGAATTGTTCTGGAGGTTTTGGGGGCTCTGGGGGAGCTGTTTTTTGAGGTAGAGGCACCAAATTTTTGATATAGTATCTAGTGCCTCTCCCCAAGGTACCCCCCAAGTTTCAAAACGATTGGACTAGGGGGTCCAATTCTATGAGCCCCAAAAGAAGGTGCCCCTATCCTTCATTATTTCCTATGGAAGGAAGACATTTAAAAAGGTGTGCTGTCCCTTTAAATGTGATGGCCAGAACTCTCTTGGAGTTCAATTATGCTTGTCACACCCTTGTTCCTGGCTCCGCTTCCAGTGTCTCCTGGCTCCACCCCCAAAGTCTCCTCGCTCCACCCCCAAAGTCTCCTGGCTCCACCCCCAAAGTCCCCAGATATTTCTTGAATTGGACTTGGCAACCCTAGGTGGTGGAGCTCATTACCATAACTCATTAGCATATGCTATCCCCCCAGCCAAAAGCAACCCGTTGCAAAAAAGGCGAGCCCCAGGCGAGCAAAGCCTGCTTAGGCTGGCTAGAGATTCAGTCAGCCAAAGCAGGCCTTGCTCGCCTGGGGCTCTCCTGGGCTGCCCCCCCCCAGTCAAAAGGCCAGCAAGTCACCCACTGCCCAAAATCACATAAGAAGTGGAGAAAAGGTGGCATGGTGTGGGCTTCTCCAGAGGTTAATGAGGGCTGCTGGGGGCATGGCAAAGCCCCTGGTGGCTGGCTGGCTGCCCACTCTCCTAATCCAGGGATTGTTATGCAGCTGTACCTACTATTCAATGGACAATGTAGATGGGGAAGAAGAGGGGGAACCCTCAGAAAGGTTCAGAAGTTGCACACCTGTGAGTTCCTGCTGAATCCGAGGCCTGCAAATTACCATCTTACCAGTTGGTTACGTACATTTTATGACAAATGGTTGTCTATATTCATATATGCAAAGAGAAAGACAGGAATTTTCAGGAAAAGGAGGAGCAATAGCTAGGCTGTCTTTCTTTCCTTCTTCTAGTAAGGAATACGATTATGTACACATGATCAAGGCTACTGCGATCATGGACCAAGATAGTGCCAACTGGAAAAGACAACTCTTTGAGGTAAAATGTCTTGATTTTGTTATGCTCTTTAATCTGTATGAATCCCATAATTTAAAAGGATAGCAGTCTGTCACATCTACTGTTTCTTTACTCTACTACCAGGTGTTGTTTGGTTTGAATGTGGTATACATGGAGCATTCTGATTTATGGCAACCCCAGCAAAGGGCTTTCAAGGCAAGTGAGAAGCAGAGGCGGTTTGCCTTCCTTTGCAGAGACTTCCTTAGTGGACTCCCTTCCAAGTACCAACCCTGCTTAGCTTCCAAAATGTGATGAAATCAGGCTATAGCATGCCATCTTTCCTCCTCATTTAATGATACGGAACTAAAAGTATGTGCTGTGCAATTACATTTTTATACGCCTAATCTCAATGATTTACATATTTAGCAAGCTGTTCTCCTTAGATCTAAGAGACAGACTTAACAGCAGGAAACCACTGCAGAACCTACAATAAATATGACAAATTATATTGCTGAATTTTATCAGTTCCAGGGAATGGAAACTAAATTACTGCTATCAAATTCAATGTCCAAACTGTATTACAAAGAGTGTCATAAAATGCTGGACACATAAGAACAATAATTCTGTACAATATATGCTTAGTATAGTAACTATATGTGGTGGCAGAAATAGATTAGGTGACTACCATCTTGGTTTTTTTCTTAGACAAAAAGCCCCCTAAGAAATAAATGTATCATCAACTCACATTAGATATAATTTCAGGTGAACAAAGGTCTAATAAAAATTACATGCTAAAAAGAAGAGAAAACCTTTGCACACTTCTGGGAATAGGAAAGTAGGCTTGAAACTCAACATCAAAAAAACTAAGATCATGGCATCCGGCCCCATCACACCTTGGCAAATAGAAGGGGAAGACATGGAAATAGTGACAGACTTCACATTTCTGGAATCCAAGATCACTGCAGATGGTGACTGTAGCCATGAAATTAAAAGACATATGCTCCTTGGGAGGACAACTATGGCAAACCTGGGCAGTATAATAAAAAGTAGAGACATCACCCTGCCAACAAATGTCCGTATAGCCAAAGCGATGGTATTTCCAGTAGTAATGTATGGCTGTGAGAGCTGGACCATAAGGAAAGCCAAACACAGAAGAATAGATGCTTTTGAGATGTGGTGCTGGAGAAGAATCTTGAGAGTCTTTTGGACTGCAAAAAGATCAAATCGGTCACTCCTAAGGGAAATCAACCCAGACTGTTCCCTGGAAGGTCAGATGCTGAAGCTCAAATACTTTGGCCACCAAATGAGAAGGGAGCACTCACTGGAGAAGACCCTGATGCTGGGAAAGACAGAAGGCAAAAGAAGAAGGGAATGGCAAAAGATGAGATGGCTTGACAGCGTTACTGTTGTAACAAACACGAATTTGAGCAGACTTCGAAGGATGGTGGAAGACAGGAGGACCTGGTGTGACTTTGTCCATGGGGTCGCAAAGAGTCAAACTTGACTGTGCGACTGAACAACAACATATTCTATCCTGCTGCCAATTTTCTGAAATCTTATGAGTTAATAACAAAGCCTGGATTCTTGAACTCTTGATCTACATGATACTGACCTTGCATAAGTAGGGTTTTACTATTAGTTGGTACACTGATGCATTCTTTACATGTTGCATTTCAAGAGACAGAAGTAGGTGCTGCTAGATCAGTCCACCCTACTCCATTGAAACTGCATTAACTATGCTGGAATATTCCGAAGTCTAGTCCCAGTTTCATTAGTGTTCTAGGGGTACTGAAATATGCCGGAATTCCAGGCCATATCTTACCTAAGGTTCTTTACAAGATGGATCTAGACTAGCTCTTATGAGGTCCTCATTTCCTTTGTTTTATTCTGTTTGTTCTGAATAAATCTACACATTTAAACAAGACTTTCCTTGCCAGGCCATAGAATGGGATATGGCCCCCCCATTTGGAATAACGAGACAGACAACAATATGGATAAAGGGCCACTTTATTTAAATTAATGGCAATGGGAAAAAACATGGGGCCAGGTTGAGCCAGGGGTCACAACACAGACCACCTCCTCAACTTGAAAACAGGGCGAGCCCCAGGCCCCGGGAGTGAGCCGACCCAACGGCTCAAACCTGGCCGGCCAGGCACTAGATCCAGTTCACTGAGCTCCACCCTCACCCGAGCCGTGCAGCCTGGGCTGTGGACCACTCCCTAGTGACTGGATCACAAGGCTCCCTGGAGCCAACCTTGAGCCGTGCAGCTTAGGTCCCCCAGGGACGCCTTACACCCCCAAAGGTGCATTGCCATGTGAGCTCACCATATGCCCCCAAAAGAACATGTTCCCAACGGTAAAACCACCATGGACAGCGCCAAGCCTCAGCTTAGGCAACTGACCCCCCACTAAACAGAACATGTTCCAGCCCATGCCTCAACTCAGCCAAAAAGGCCTCGTCGCCCTTTATCGACAGGTGAACCCCATCGGGCCTGTACAAATCCGTACAACTGGCCCTGATGGATGGATGGGGCACGCAAATTCCGAGCCCTGCCTCCATGACAATACATAAGGCTCTATTGGCCTTCCTTCTGGCCCGCTCCAAGCCCTCTGGGTCCCAAGCTGCCTGCCACACCCGGCGCGGCAACATGGCCGACCACAAGACAAGGACGCCTGGCCATCTACGTTTGATCAGGGTGATATCATCCCGGGCCTGAATTGATAGGGCCTTACCCTTCAGTAGGCCCAAATCATTCTCCACCAGGTGAATCACCAAGATGTGCAGCGGCGGGCCCCTCCTCTCCTTAAACAAAAGCAAGAGGAGTCCTGCCCACTTCATGCCCCGCCAGCCCTGCCATTCAATTGTGGCCTGCTCACTAAGGCCCAACTGAGATCCTCCCAGCATCCGATGGGCCTGATGTGCCACCCAGAAAATGATATTGTGACCGCAAATAAGGATCCTCCTCCTTTTCGGGCCAGCCACAGCACCTATGAAAAGAAACAGTAAATTCATAACAATTAATAACCATAACATACTGGAAGAAACCCACTGCAACGTCTTAAGAAACCAGAGGCCGTATATAGGTCCAAAAGGCCTGGGACTTCCAACGGCCCACTCAGCGAATGACATCACCCTCATAGGCCATAGCCGCAGCCGTAGACGCTGCACCAATACGGAAAGAGTGAGTGCCAAACTTCGCGCCCTCGAGTCCCAGTTTTTCAAGGGCCCGGGTGGTGCTGCCCAAAACTGGAACTTGGAAAGAGGGGATAAGTCCTCATGGTGGAATAACATGCCCTGAGCCGATCCGCGCATCTCTAAATATATCACCAAGGCTCGCACCAGGCACAAATCCTCCTCTGAACAGGTCCCAGCGTGATCACGCAACCCTTCTGTTTTTGGTCGGTTTTCGACCGGCGGACTCGAATCACCGCTTGCCCCTTTTCCAGCATAACATCACCCACCCTCAGGGCCCTGTCTGAAACGTCATTGCAGGAACCTGCAACCAGCTCCGATACCCACAGCACCCCAAAAAACGCCGTTAACGCAGCAGCGTGAAATAGCGCCTGCTCGTAACGTGATACACAAACTGAAGCCCAGGTGGAATGGAGTTCCCGCAAAATAGTGGGCGAAATCGGGCGCCTGCTATCAACCTGGCGCCCCGCCTCCCGAGACCACCCTTCCATCATTTTAGAAATCTGGAAGTCCTTAGTACACTCTGAATACCTGTGCGACCTGCTGGTGAAAGCCAACCCAGCGAGCTGACCCCTGATGGACTTCACAGAAAGACCCCGTTCCCTCTGCCATACGCAAAATTGGAGCAACTGCTCATCCGGAACGGGCCAGGTCTCCTCCAGCCCGGCACCTGCTCTAAACAATGAAAATTGATTTGCCGCCCGCTCATACGACCTCCTCATACTAGGTGCAATTGCAAGTTGGATGGCCTGGCTCACTTCGTCCCTCCAATTCACCACAGCCTCCGGGGCGAGCTGCTGAAACTGCACCATCTGTTGGTGAGACAGAGCGTCCGCCACCCCGTTACTGGAGCCCGGTACATGCCGGGCGGCAAACAGCACATTCAACTCTAGGCAGCGCAATGTAAAAAGCCTAACTAAATTCATAACTGGGGCGGGACCTGGATGTGAGATTATTAACGACATGGACAACTGCCATATTGTTGCACCAAAAGTGCACAGTATGGTTGGCCAATGAATGCCCCGAAATAAAAACTGCAACCACAATAGGGAAAAACTCCAAAAAGGCCAAGTTACGAATCAAATCAGAGCGCCGCCACTCCACTGGCCAGGGTTCAGCACACCACTTTCCCCGGAAATACCCACTGAACCCGGTGGTGCCCGCAGCATCTGATACAATCTGTAATTCAGCCTCCAACAGCATAAGCTCACGCCAAAAAGATGTCCCATTAAAGTGGTCAAAAAAGTTTTCCCAGACCTCCAGGTCGTCACGCATGCACTTAGTTACACGGGTAACGTGGTGAGGCAAGCGCAAAGCTGTCATGCCATCACAAAATTGCCTCAAAAACGCCCTGCCGGGCGCCACCACCTTACACGCAAAATTCAGGTGGCCAACTAGTTGTTGGAGCTCAAGCAGCGAAACTTTCTTCTTTCCTTCACTTCTGCCACCTTTTCGCTCAAGCTTCGCAACTTATCCAGCGGCAACCGTGAAGACTGCTGTACGGTATCTAGCTCTATCCCTAAAAAAGACAACACAGTCGAGGGGCCCTCCGTCTTTTCAACTGCCAACGGAACACCCAACTCGGTCGCCAACCTCTCAAAAGACCTGAGCAGATAAGCGCATTGGCCAGAGCCCGCAGGGCCAACGAACAGAAAATCATCAAGGTAATGTGCAGTATCCCGCATCCCTGTCCTAAACTGCAACGCCCACTCTAAAAACGTACTAAACCGCTCGAAGGCTGAACAGGACACCGAACACCCCATAGGGAGGGCCCGGTCCATATAAAAACTCCCTTCGAAGCAAAAACCCAACAACTTGAAATAGTCAGGGTGCACGGGCAGCAATCGAAAGGCCGACTTAATGTCGCATTTAGCGAGCTCCGCGCCTACCCCACAATGGCGCACTATTCGAACTGCCCGGTCGAAAGAGGTGTACCTAACCGAACACAACTCATCTGGAATGGCGTCGTTGACCAACCAGCCCCTTGGGGACCAACCAGCCCCATGATAAATGATGGATCAGCTGGTATTCCCCCTTAGCCTTTTTTGGTACCACCCCAAGAGGGGAGACCCATAAATTAGGCACAGGTGGCTCTGGAAAGGGACCTAAAACACGGCCCTCCATACATTCCTTCTTAATTTTGCTCCGCACTACCTGCTCCAACCCTTTAACCGATTTCAAGTTGGAACACAAAAAGGGGGTTTGCGGACCCTGGTAAGGAATCCAGAACCCAAACGTAAAACCAGCTAACAAATAACGCCTGTCATCCAAACGCGGATAATTTTGCAACAGCTTATTGAGAACCTCCATTCTGATGGGGCTGGGGCCCTTTTCCAGGTGGCTGATTGGGGCCTCCCAGCCTCTTGAAACCCCCTTTCGGCTTAGACCTGTTACATGCTGTGAAAGCATGGGGTCCCCCGCACACCGGACATTCATGCCGGTATCTACAGGCTTTTCTGACACACACCCCTTGGGAGATGAACTCCCAGCAAAGCAGCTGAGGTTGAACCAGCTGCCCCGCGGGCACGCGGGTACCAGCAGGATGAGCCGTTTTTTGGACAAGGTGACCACTGTCCGATCTGTCGCCCATATTGTGCTTCGTGGGCGCCATAAGTTGCAACCAGAGCTGCTGGTTGATCTCGTCCCATGGTAACCCGGAATTAACCGCCGTCCTCATACGGAACGCCTCGTCATATTGGAGCCACACTCCGCTCACAAAATCACTAAAGGCGCGATAAATAATATCGCAATATTGGAAAAGCGGGGCGGCCCTCCAAGGCTGGGCCCCAGCAATTACCCCCGCGTAAATTAAAAACCCTGGCAACCAGTTTGACCAAGACCTGTCGACTTTCCTCCTCTTAAGCTTTTCTTTGTCCTTCTCGTCCATCTCCTGTTTTGGCTTCTTCTCTAACTCCCTGTACAACAGACTGAATACATCAATGTATTCGCCCATCAAAATCTTTTCTCTAGTTGCCGCCGTAAGGTGGTCGCCCAATGGCATAGCCGAGTCACCAAAAGGGATGGCATGAAAAGGGACCAAAGCGTACGAAACAGAGGGGTGCGTTGGAAACCCCAACCCCCCCCCACTGCTGCGTGGACCAAGGTGAAGCGGTCAGAGAAGCTAACTGGCCCCCCCAAGGAAGAACGCCCCCAGCTATGGGGTTCGACACCCCATTGGCCATGCTAAGCTGTCCCACCGCAAGCAGCAAAGAGGACCAGGAAGATCCAGTGCCTACTTGCCCAGGTAAGGAAGGTGAGAAAGGTGACCACCCTAACGGTGACTGCTGACTCAGGGATGGTCCACCGGCTACATGCGGAAACCCCATCCCAAGTGAAGGAACCGATGTGCCTGCCCCAGGTCCAATGACCGGGCCCCAAGGACCCCATGGCCAAACCATCCCCCGAGGCTGAGCCGGCCACCTACCTTCCTGCTCAAGCGGAACCACAGCAACTTCCTCGGGCTCCCATCTGAGCTCCTCCTCCGGAGCTACCTGGTCTGGCGCATCGCCATCATTGCCGCCCTGTAAGGCAGATAAACGAGCAAGAACCTCCCTCTGAAAAGCGATGGTTGCCGCCCTACCACTGCCCGTAAGGCCTGACATGCACCGTGAAGGACCGGCAACCCCTCTGTCGCCCTCCAAAGCTGCCAAGCTGTCCAAAATCGCTTGGTGGGTGCTTGCATCATCCCACTCTTCAGCCGGGGGCTCCGCTGGACAGGGCCAATTCACTGGTTTTTTGACAGTCTGTTTTCCCTTCGAAGGGCCCTGTCCCTTTTTAGGCCCCATAGCCCCTATTGGACAAACGCCCCACTCAAGGCCAAAACTCAGCAGCGTGGCCTAAGGAAAGTCTGGGCGTAACCACTTACCCGGCAGGCACCTGCCTAAGTGCCTATATCCCCCGTCCTTCTGGGAAACTCACCAAGGGTGGTAATGGGGAGCAATACCCAAAGCGGTAATGGGGGGGGGGCTATGCACGCCTGCCTCAAGGCTCTGACTTGCCTACTGTGTAGGCTCCTTCCCAGCGGGGGCTGCCTGAGCAACTTATACTCTGCAGGCCAGCCACTCACCGCCCAAACCACCCTGCACCCCACCAGCTGAACTACCGATCAGGGGGTGGGTAGCTAGCCAATTAAAATACCAAAGGCACACACTCCCCACAACGCGCACAGCCCGCCAAATAGAAGAGGCGGGGAGGGGGTGGATAGAAAAGGCAGGAAGGAGCTAACCGCTACCGCGGCCACCCTAACGAAGCCCTTCCAACAATCCCCCCAACGAAATGGCTCATTCCCTCTGTCAGGGCCCCAACCGGCTTAAGTGGGAGAAGGAAGGAGGCTCGAAAAAACCCGCCGACAAATACTCCCTGCAGCAGCTGACAAGCACGCCAACTCTCGGCAACGCCCGGCCGCTCCTCCTGCCTCCGAAGCTGCAGCAACGCCAGCCGCTCCTCCTGCCGCCCAAAGCCGCCGCAACGCCAGCAGCTCCACCCGACGTTCAGCAAAGGCCCTGCGCACAGCCACACCTGGTCGTGGCCTCGTCACTGCAATCCTCCTCCTCCGACGAAACCCTGGAGAAAGAACTGCGCCACGGGGGGATGGGCCAGCCTATATAAGGCTGCCCGCCCCCAAGCAGCCCAGGGCAAACCAAATGTCTCCCATCTGGCAGGGGAGGCAATGGGTGGTGCCGAATAGCTTGGCACTGATAGTCTACTGATGGCTTGTTTATAGATCACAGGCAGAAGGCCCACGTTCACCTATGTGCTTCCAGCACATAAAACAAAACCCTTTAATCCTAGCCATTATTTTGTAATAGTTGCAGTCTTGGACTTTGATCAGAAAGTTCTGGATGAAATCCGTGCTTGGCGTTCATTAGTGACCTCAAGCCAGCCATAGCCTTCAGTCTTTTATGTACAGCGCCCTGAATTTCTCAAAGAAAGAAGTGGGTATTAATGTTTCTAAAACAGCCAGGTTAGCTTAATCAGCTTCTTCACAATTGACACCAGAAGTGCAAGGAAGTTCTTTATGTGTAGAGTACACTATAGACTCTGTCCCAGAACCATGATCTAAAGCTTTCAGACATAGCTGTAAAGTATTCTGGAAGCAAGTAACTGAGTTACAAAGGGGAAGATAGTTTATGTTTTTTTTAACTAAGAATGTTGCTGAAAACACTCCTCAACCAGATTTGATAACAAAGTTGTACCATGATAAACCATATCTTTAACTAACATAGTATGATTATTTTAAGCAACCTACCAGCTTGGTTAGCAACTCTTTAAAAGCTGATCATTACCATTTTTGCATATAGTCCACCATTTTGCTGCCCCATTATTTGCAATTTTTAAAAAGCCAGTTAATAAAATGTTAATAATTACACTTACAAATAAAGACTTCTTGAATCAGAATTCTCATTGACAAGTAAACAGAAGTAGATTTCAGGTGAATTAAAAAGTGAGCTCTAATTGACTTCTTTTTAGCCATTGTAGTAGTGTATATACTATGCAATGTGTGCTTGGGGGATGCTGAAGTTCCAGTGACTCGTTTTGCATGATGAAAAGCTGAAACTAGATAAGTGAAGTAAAATGTTATAAATCATGTTCCAAAACCAGGCTGGTGAAGAAGAGAACAGAAAAATCCCCCTGGACACATGAATTTGCCAGTCTTTACAATTTTCCTGTGTTTGCAATACCTGGAAATGTTTCACTTGATAGTTTTAATCCAGTCTGGCACAGTGACAACCTAACAACCTCTTTCTATCCCTCTCCTATCAAATCATCTGTGAACACTTGAAAACAATTTTGTTGGCCACTTTTATATCAAGCAGATGTTTGTTCCACTGGCATTTGCCAAACCTCTGATACGATTTAGTTTCTGACATAACCTTCTTACTAATAAAGGTTGCCTATGGAACTTCAAAGGGAATCATATCATGACACAGCAAACAAACTATGCTAAAATCCTTAAACTACACAAGACTATCTCATGATTATTAATTGAACTATTTGTATCAGGGTTTTTTTAAATAAAAATAAGGTGTTACAAACAAAATGTAGACATTAAAATCACAATAAAAGTCATTAAATACAAACCCTGTTAACATCCAATAACTATAGAGCTGCAAAACGAAGTCAAATAAACTAATTTAATATCAACCAAAAGCAGATGAAAACTGAAAGACATTTGCTTAACATCTAAATGGCTTTAGTGAAGATTCTATTGGATTTGTCTAAAGAAGCTGTTTCATAGGTGCTGAAGATCTTCTCTCTACCTGCCTCACCTCTAATTGCAAATGAACTGATATAAGTGACACTGATACAAATGTAAGTGAGCCTGTTGTAATATTTGTTTATGAAACGACGGCAAATGCAGAACAATGTGCTTGAAAGTATTATTAACTAAAAATACCTATCAGTATGATTAGTAGAGGGTACAGACAGGGTTACCAACATCAAGGAAGGGCCTAGAGTTCCTCTGGAATTGATCTAAAGATTATGCAGCTCAATTTCCCTGGAGGACATGGTAGTTTTGGAAGTTGGACCATATGGTATAGTCTGGAAGAAATGACCTCACATCCACATTGTGCTCCCTCTCTGAACTCTGGTCTCAGCCACCACTCTCAGATGCTCCTGAGGCTTTTCCAGCCAAAGGCACCACCACAATCACAGGCAAGCTCAGGTGAGAAGGGAGCCACAGTCCCATTTCATAAGTAACCACTCTGGGAATTACTAGTCCAGCTAAGGGAAATGATTGAGAGCCAGGGCTTTTTTTTTAGCAGGAACACATACGAACGCAATTCCTGCTGGCTTCATGTCAGGGGGTGTGGCCTAATATGCAAATTAGTTCATGATGGGTTTTTTCTATTAAAAAGTCCTGTGAAAAACAATGGTGATATCAGGGGTGTGGCCTAATATGCAAATGACTTCCTGCTGGTCTTTTTCTTTTTAAAAAAAGCCCTGTTGAGAGCACAACTAGGTGATATGGCAAGAAACATGAAGGGATGCCACAGCCATCTTACTGCATCAGTTCTCTTGGTTTAAAAATATCACTGGAGATTGATTATCCTCTTCTTTTGCCATTATTAAATTATTATATCTCCAGGTTCTATTTGTTATTGGTAAATTTAACTCCAACTCGATACTTAAAGGAGCATGGTCAGATATCCAGATTGGGAAGGTTGTAATTTCTTTTATAGACATATTATTATTCTTTACCAGGATTATATAATGTATGCATGACGCCGTTTTATGCCTACTAGATATGTGTGTGGGTCTAGGTCTAGAACTTGTAAACTCATGTGCTTCTTTCAATCCCCATTCTCCCAACTTAATATTTTTATTCTTTGTTATGTCCATGTTAAAGTCCCCTGAAACTATTAATTTGCCCTCTGAGAATTGTTGAATCTTCTTGAAGTCATTAATTAGTAAATTCTTTTGTTTTTTGTTTGGTGCATAAATATTCACTAGGGTAACCCGTTTACCTTCCATTTTAAACTTGACTAATAGGTATCTACCTTCCTTATCTGTTAATGTCTCAGTATCCTCTACTGTTAAGTTCTTATGGATCAAGGTTGCCACCCCCCTGGCCTTGGAAGTCCCTCTAGCTTCTGCTAAGACCTGCCAATACGGATCTTTTATTAATGGTGTTCTGTCTTTTTTTTTATGTGTCTCTTGCAAACACATCAAATCTATCTTTTGTTCTCTAGCTAATTTAGTTAACCTATATCTCTTAAGATTTGATGTTAACCCATTTACATTCAGTGAAAGTATTCTTAATGACCTATCCATTTTCTTTATTTTTTTTCCTCATTGGCCTTCCTGGCTGTGGGTATTTATTTATATATATATTAGGAAATGCCTTCCCTCCCCCCCCCCCTCTACCATGTGGTTGAGACAGAAATGTGGACAAAAACATCATCCTGTCTCCCACCTTCCAGAGTGTATGCATCTCTAATTCTCCCCCTACATATCATTCCAGATAGTTAGCTCATTAAACTCTTGTATACTTCCCTTTATGAGATATCCTCAAGAGAAGCCGTCCTTCACCTTTTATCGAGCCTGCTTGATGCTGCTTCTGGATCGTCAGGTGTCTCCATGGTTTCATCTTCTCTGTGTACACTCAAGTTGTCTGTGGCAAGTCCCAATCTTCTCAAAAGTTCTTCTGCCTTCTTGGGATTTCTAGCTATCATCCTCTTTCCATCTTTAAATATTATTATTGTAGATGGGTACCCCCATGAAAATTTTACTTTGTTGTCATATAGCTTTTTCCCATAAGGTCTCATTAGGTTTTTCTGCTTAATAGTCTCTTGGCAGAAGTCTTCTCTCACCCAGACCTTGTTGCCTCTGAAGGACAAATCCTTCTCTTTTTTTCAAAGTTTTATAAACTTTTTGCTGTAGCTTCTCTCTTGTAAATTTAATAATAACATCCCTTGGAGCCCCTCCCTCTCTTCTCCTCTGTAGTCTATGGGCTCTTTCTATTTCTTGAGGTTGAACCTTAACTTCTTTTTCTTTAATCCATTCTCTCAGCTTTCCTTCTAGAAGTGTATTATTTATCTCTTCAGTAATTCCTGAAAATATGAGGTTGGCTCTCCTGTTCCTATTTGAAATCATTGCTAGCTGGCTAGATAACTGATCTATTTTTTGTTTATTTTTACTTGCAAATTCCTTGGCTCAATTGGCCGTCTGAGTTGTCTCTCTGAGTTCTTCAGCAATACTCGAAACAGCTTTGTTTACTGTTTTGATTTCTTCCGATAGCTGCCCCAGTGAGGCTGTTACTATATTTTGAAAAGCAGACAGTTGCTCAGATAACTCCCTAATTGTCTTTGCCATTCCTCACACTTTACTAGGCCTAATGATAGCTTGTATTTGCTCAGGGCGTTGCCTCCTTAGAAGAGTAAAAAATAGTTGTTTTTTTACCCTAGGAACGCTCAGATAAGACTACTTTCAGTCACCAAAAACTCCTACAGCAATTTCCTCTCACTATTAGCCTTGAGGACGGACTTATCTCAGTTTATTTAAGCTTTTAGCAAATTACGCTGAGAACGGGCCAGCTGTCGGCTTTCTTCAGCGCCTGCGTACAACTCCTGAAAATATTACTCTTAAAGAGAAAGTGCTCTGACTTGAAATATCTTCCCGTTGATCTAACCTGAAATTTAGGGGTTTCAAAGAGGACTAAAACAATATTCAAGATCTCCCAAGATCTTATTGCTGATTGGCTAGCGAATGTGTTAGATCTAGATGATATCTCTCTTTATACTTCTGCCACCTATTGCCCCCCCAGTCGAAATAAGAGACAGACACAAAGTATTGGGTTTAAACCGGGCCGCTTTATTAACTTAATTAACCTGTGAACTCGGCAGGGATAAGACCTAACCAGACAAGCCCCTGGGGTCACCCACGGACCCCGCCTTGTCAAAGGGCGAGCAACCCTGCCCCCAGCACAAACCCGCCGTATTCGGGTTGTTACTGAGTGGCCAGGCCTCCAGCCTTTCTCCACCTGGGCTAGCATCGATCCCCCATGGAAAGATCCGCCCCAGGTGAGGCTCCCCGTGATCTGCATTCCCCGCACTGAGCCGTGTAGCCCATCTGCGGTTCATACAGACCACACGCACCAAAGGTGATAGGCCATAGGTGCTCCCCTGAAACACTGTGGCCAACACATCCCCAGCTAGCGACCAACTTACAATCCTCAAAACCCGACACTATAAGGCAGTACAAGGTAGGGGAAAAACAACTCTACATGGGCCAATTATGCGGAGATGAAAAAATTCCTACCTGGCCCCCCAAAAGGTGACCGGTTGAAACCTGTACTGCCAAGGGAGGGTGGGTGGGCAGAGAGCCAAGAAGACAGCCCCACTCAGTCCGGGCGGGGCCAGGGCTTATATAGCCCTGGCGCCACGCCCCACTCAAGCCCCGGATGGGCTGGGGCTGTCAATGCCTGCTCTCGTTCTTCCGCGAGGGCAAATGCGGCCCCCAGCCTGAACGCCGGCGATGCCAGCTTGGCTGGGAAGGGCCGAGCCTTGCCCCCCCAGTCGAAATAAGAGACAGACACAAAGTATTGGGTTTAAACCGGGCCGCTTTATTAACTTAATTAACCTGTGAACTCGGCAGGGATAAGACCTAACCAGACAAGCCCCTGGGGTCACCCACGGACCCCGCCTTGTCAAAGGGCGAGCAACCCTGCCCCCAGCACAAACCCGCCGTATTCGGGTTGTAACTGAGCGGCCAGGCCTCCAGCCTTTCTCCACCTGGGCTAGCATCGATTCCCCATGGAAAGATCCACCCCAGGTGAGGCTCCCCGTGATCTGCATTCCCCACACTGAGCCGTATAGCCCATCTGCGGTTCATACAGACCACACGCACCAAAGGTGCTAGGCCATAGGTGCTCCCCTGAAACACTGTGGCCAACACATCCCCGGCCACCGCCAATGCCAAGCCTCTGCTTAGGCATTAGCGCCCCACCGGGCGGCCCAGAGCCGACCGCAAACCCTGCCGAATCTCCTCCAAAAAGGCCCGGTTGCCCAACTCTGACAGATGAGCCCCATCCGACCAATACAGCTCAGCATCATCGACCCGTATGGCCGGATGAGGGAGAAAAATTCCCAAGCCATCTTCCATGGCTTTTTGTATTGCCCTATTAGCCTTGCGCCTAGCGCGTTCGATCCCACCAGGAGAAAGGGCATACCTCCACACCCTGCGTGGCAGAATTGCTGACCACACAAGTATCACCCCGGGCCATCTCCGTTTAATTTCCCGGAGATCAGCCAGCGCCTGCTGCGAGAGAGCTTTCCCTCGCAGCATCCCAAGGTCGTTACCACCTAGGTGAACAACCAATATGTGTGGAGGCGGTGCAGCCCTTTCCCTGAACAATAAAGGCATAATACCAGGCCACCGCAGGCCACGCCGACCAAGCCATTCCACGACTGCCCATGCACTGAGGCCCAGCTGGGTGCCAACTGAAGAGCGCCGAGCCTGATGGGCGGCCCAGAACACCATGCTGTGCCCGCAGATGAGAATATGCCGCCTCTCACCACGAGCCACAGCACCTGTAAGACAAAAAAGTGTCAGGCCAGTGAACTTAACAAAACAATGCCACCCACGCCTGACCCTCAGCCCCCTATGGCCCTAATGGGCGAACATACGTCTTGAAGGCCGCCGACCGCCAGCGCCCAATGCGCTGTATAGAAGCTGGCGTGTAACCCATTGAAGCAGCAGTGGAGGCAGCTCCAATGCGAAACGAATGGGTACCAAATTTGACCCCCTTCAAGCCTAACGCCGCCAGGGCCTGACTCGTAACTGCCCAGAACTGGTATTTGGTGAGGGGGGCGCCGTCCTCATGCCAGAAAAAGGGTCCATCCCCAGAGCCCCTATACTGAATATACTGCCCAACAGCCAACACCGGGCACAACTCGCGGACCTCACACTGTCCAAGAGTGATGACGGACCCCTTCCTCCATTGATCAGTCTTAGACCGCCGTAGCGTCAGAATGACCTGCCCCTGACCTGCGACCTGCCCCTTCAACACAGAAGGGGAGATGGGCTGCCGGTCATCCACGTGCGGGCCGCGCTCCCTGGCCCAACCCTCCAGCATTTTCCTGATCCTAAAATCAGCCGTATAGTCCTCAAACCCATGGGCTTTGCTAATAAAGGCCAACGCCGCCAGTTGGCCTCTAATAGTCTTTAACCCCAAACCCCTCTGTTTCTGATATACGCTGAATTGCATAATGTGGGCCGTGGGAATCGGCCAGCAATCCTTCAGCGCGGCAGCCCTCCTAAATTCCCGAAACTGAGAGGCCGCCCTATCATAAGCCCTTCTCGTGCTAGGCGCTAAAGCCAACTGAATGGCCCTACCGGCTTCAGCTTCCCAAGCTGCCATAGCTCCAAGGGCATCCGCTCCGGCCACAAGTCCGCTTCTGGGGCGAGCTGCCGAAAACGCTCCATCTGTTGGCGAGATAGAGCGTCCGCCACCCCATTGCAGACCCCGGGTACATGGCTAGCCGTGAACAGAATGTTCAACCGGAGGCAACCTGCTCCCCCTGCCCATGCTCCTCAGTTGGATGCACGCGAGGTGGACGTGCGGGCTGTTTGCCCTTGCCTTTGTCCTGACCCTTCTTGGGTGCCATAGTTTTAGTGAAGGCAGCAGATAAAAAGGACAGCTCCCCAGCACTCCCCTACCAGATGTCAGGCAAAGAAATACCCTTAAAACTAACTACCCAGGTAGCTAGCGATACCAAGGTGGCGGGATATGGCTCACTGGACTAGTGCTTGGTCTAGGGCCCACTGTTAAACTATTAACACTGCGCAAAATGGCCGCTCTAACAGTCCTAGAAAATGGCCGCCGCGTGCGCTCTCCTTGCTGCCAAAACGGCCTCACAGGAAACGGCCACCGTCCAAAGACCGCCACCTAATGAAATGGCAGCCGCAAGCACTTGAATAGCCCAGAGTTTTTACACCTAGGATTGAAAAAAGGTGGGGAGGGGGGGCCCCGCCTATTGAAAATGGCCACCGCACGCGCCTTCTTTGCCGTCTTAACGGCCTCAAAGAAGATGGCCACCGCCCGCGCCTAACTGAAGAACGGGACTTCACGTTGCCGCCAAAGGATGACCCCAGTTTAAAATGGCCGCCGCGTGCGCCTTGTGCCGAGCACGGGTATACAGAGGCCTGACAGGGAGAGGCCGACACCAAAATGACAGCAGCACGCGCCTTTAAAGCGTACAAGGCTTTCCTGTGCCCCAGGACCTCCCGCCCTTCCAAGCGGACGCCGCGCCAGCTGCAGACCGGGCCCGGCCGCAGCCAGCCCCAAAGGGCACCCCGAGCCCCGAAGAGACTCTCCCAATGCCGCCGCTTGCACTTCGGCCCCCTGCACCAGCCAACAAACCACGCTCCCAGCGATCACCGGCCGCTCGCGCTGCCGCTAACGCTTGCGCCGACGCTCGATGGCCTGACGCCGCCGCACAAGAGGCTCTCCCTCAGAGAGCCAAGAAGACAGCCCCACTCAGTCCGAGCGGGGCCAGGGCTTATATAGTCCTGGCGCCACGCCCCGCTCAAGCCCCGGATGGGCTGGGGCTGTCAATGCCTGCTCTCGTTCTTCCGCGAGGGCAAATGCGGCCCCCAGCCTGAACGCCGGCGATGCCGGCTTGGCTGGGAAGGGCCGAGCCTTGTCTCAGTTCCCCCTCACAAGCATCAGTCAGATGCCCAAGAGAGATGCTAACTACCATTCCTGATCAAAGGGTCAGAGTTGGCAAGGAGTCGAGATGGTCTTCACTACAAAAATGACTTTATTCATGTATACCCAGATCTACCACAGGACGTATTGAATGGGAGATGCGAGATGAAACCATCACAGAAGCCCTACGCATGTCCAAAATTTGTTACAAATGACTTTACAACAACAAACTGCAAGTCACTTTTAAAGACAGATTATACTATGCGGAGAACTTAGAAGCTGGTTATGCTCTACTTAATGCAATTCATGTTCCAGTACCAATGGAATCCTCCAAGCCCTCAAACAAATGAAAAATGCCAGCATTGCCAATGAAAGACATTAAACTGAACATAAAATAACTGCATTTGTTTAATGTTTATGCCTGACACTTCAAGTTAAACTTATGTATTTCAAATTTTTAATGATAGCAATTTATACTGACTGGTTTGTGCTTAACATTACATGTTTTTGTTTAATCTTGAATGATGGGGGGGAGGGGGTTCTCTCTTAGTCTTGTTTCTGTTAACAGTCTTTTAGTACTGGAGAATTCTCCATTAACTGTATCCAGTTTTCTAGGGTGCAGTTAAATGAGATTGTTAAACTGTTCACACATTATTTTAAGTCACATTACCTATTTATGTGTTTAAAAAGGGAGGCAGAGGAGTGGATATTATAATCAATTGCTATCCACTCATATATTCTGTTTAACTAATAAAGCCTGATGCATTTTATTATTAACATAATAGATTCCTGTGCCTTCTTATAACTAATTGTTTAGAGAATTAATTAATATTAATATTACTATTATTATTCTCTCTTTTTATCACTAAATTATTAAATCACAATATTACTGAATACTTGTTAAAAACAGAGGGTTTGGGTGGGGGGGGGAGGGAAGTTCAATAATCTAGTTTAACTATTGAATATTTATTAATTAATTTATACATCATAATATAAGGAGTATTAACTATTTTAAAGTGCCCAATTCTTATTCACTGAATACCTGTCTTTTAGCATTTATTATTGGAATTAATTCTACTATTCATTGTAAGTATCTTATTTATTTATTTATTTATTTATTTATTTATTTATTTATTTTATACAGTCTAAGTTAATTCAACAAAACTCCTTGGATCCAACATCAATATCATGCAAATGGAAGTTCCAAGTCGCAAGGAGTCTCGATCTTAGTATCCAAAAACATCAGATTCCAACATCATTCATCAAAAATTGATCCCAAGGGCCATTACATCTTCATTAAAGGCCTTCTTGATGAAGAACTAGTTACAGTTGGTTCTATATACTCACCCAATGAAAATCAATTGTCATTTCTGGAGGAGACACTACATATTTTGAGAAACTTTCAAGAAGGCATGGTCATTTTATGAGGCGATCTAAATCACATTGCTAACTCTGACCTTGATCGATCCTACAATCCTTCCAAACTATCCAAGAAAAAGCAAGGTCCTACCAGATTATCCTCAATATTCGAAGACTCACAACTTATTGATGTCTGGAGAGCTACTCACAGTGAAGAAAGAGACTACACATATTTCTCTCCAAAACACAACATTCATACAAGAATTGACTTTATTCTTTTATCCTAGTCCTTGTTATCTTCAGTGACTTCTGCCAATATTGGTCCTGCCTTGTGGTCTGACCACTGCTGTCATGCAGAATTTCACTGGACTCTAAATAAATCAATCCTGTACAATGATGATTGTATTACACAAATTGAAACAAACATTAAACATTATTTGGAGACAAATAGTACTGAAGATGTTTCAGCTTCAATTATTTGGGATGCTCTCAAATCAATCTTTCATGGACAAATCATATCCCAGACAACAACTCAAATGTAAAAGGAAGCCTTTTGCCTAGAGTTGAAGAAGAGAATCTCCTCTCTTGAAAAATTGCACAAAGACTCTGGATGCCCGCTCAAGTACAAAGCACTCGTTTCTGAACGGAAACTACTAGAAACCATTGAAAGTTCTCATATTAAGAAAAACCTCCTTTTTGTCAAACAGAAATACTGGGTAAAGTCTCCAAAAATATTCTTCTCTCCTAGAAAGTTAATGAAAGGAAATTTTCAAGGTATGTGACAACTGCTCGAGACCAAATGGGAATTCTTCATCACAACTCCAGAAAAATCAATGAAGTTTTTACTCAATTCTATTGTAATCTCTATTCCTCTAACAACAAATCCTTCAACAGGTGACATCATTGATTATCTCAACTCACACCCCGACATCAAGAAAATTGAGGAGCAACATCACTAAATTATGGAACAACCAATTGAACCTCAAGAAGTCATTGCTGCCATTAAAAATCTAAGAAACAACAAATCTGCTAGACCAGATGGTTTTCCATCAGAGTTTTATAAAAAAATTGCACATCTACTTGCTCCACCACTCACCAAAGCTTGCAACGAAATACTCTTTGAAGGCAAACTACCACCATCCTGGAACTCAGCCTCGATAATTGTTCTACCCAAACAAGGCAAAGACTTAACTAACCCATCCTTCTACAGACCAATCTCCCTTTTAAATCAAAACTACAAGATTTTCACGGTGATAATTACCAAGAGAGTAAAATCTTTTGTTACACAATATATTCATCCTGATCAAGCGGGTTTTATGCCGGAAAGGGACTTAACAATCAATATATAGAAAACCATAAATATTATTTCTAATAGTAATATCAAACAATTGGAGGAACTTCTACTGTTCTTAGATGTGGAGAAGGCCTTTGATTTTCTTGAGACATCGTACCTAGTGAAGCTTCTCCATCACATGAATTTTGGTGAGAACTTCTTGAGAACTATCAAAACTATATATTCCACACCTTCAGCACAAATCCACATAAATGGCCTAACATCAGAATCATTCAAGCTGCATCGGGGAACCAGACAAGGCTGCCCACTATCTCCAGTCCTTTTTGCTCTGGCTTTGGAACCGTTGGCATCAGCAATACGCAATGACTCTGAGATTCATGGAGTAGAACTTGGCTCCTGCACATCCAAAATTAGTTTATTTGCAGACGATATGCTTTGTATTTAACAAATCCTAAAACATCACTGAAGAATCTGGAAATTACCCTCAAATGTTTTAGCAATATCTCGGGTTTATGTATTAATCAATTCAAATCATCTATTCTACCTCTACAACTTACCTCAGATACAGAAATATATATTTGTCTAGATATCAATGGTCATCAAAATCACTTACTTATCTAGTAGTACAGATTCCTTGTAATCTCAATATTCTAAAATTCAACCACCTATGCATCTCTCAAGAAATCCAAACAAATGGAACAAATTTGATACATCTTTTCATGACAGACTGCAATTTATTAAATCATTCCTTTTTCCTAAATGGCTCTTCTTATTTTGTACACTTCCAGTGCATTTACCTGCTAATCTACTTAAATCATGGCAAAAAAAACTAAATGAATTTTTATGGCAATGCAAAAAAACAAGAACTAGTTTTAAGACTTCTCGAGGAGGGTCAAACTTTCCAGACTTGTCTAAATACTACAAAGCTACAATATTAGCAACTATAATTAAACTTCTTCAAAAATCAGAACGGGAAGATTGGACTACCTCATTGTCAATGTATACAGCTCCAGCATCTCTTAAAGAAATCATCTGGTCAACAGCAAAATCACATCCTCCCTCTGTAAGTAACAAAACTTTTCTAAAACCTTTACTTGGAGTATGGGACATTCTCAAGAAAAAATTACTTATGACCACTTCCAGATTCTCATCATTTTTATTCCAAAACTGATTTCCTCCAGGCAATGAAACACAAGTGGCAGAAATCTGGAGACAAGCGGAACTAACAAGACTAGTAGATATAGCTAATAATTCTGGATTATTACCTAAAAACATATTGGAAAGAAAATTACGACAGATTCCTTGGTACTTTTATTTGCAGTTTAAACATGCCTTTTCTACTCTCAACTTGAAAAATGTTATGCAATCTCCTCACTCTGATTTTGAACTGCTTCTTAAACAATCGGACTATAATCTCAAAAGCATAATTTCTAAATCCTATGCTATATTGATTTCTCTGGATAGTGCTCAACGTTTACCATGCCAATCAAAATGGAAACATAATTGTGGGATAGCTCTCAGCGATGACCAATGGAACAAGATCTGGTCATCTAATTTGTTCCACACTAAACTGATCAGTTCAAAATTAATATCTTACAAAATTATAACTCAGTGGTACCTCACACTTAAAAGACTATCCTTAATATCATCTAACCACTCTCCGTTATGCTGGAAAAACTGTGGTGAAGTTGGTGATTTTGCCCACTGCTGGTGGAAGTGTCCTCGAATTATTTTGTTCTGGCATGAGATTTTGCATCAAATCAAAATTATAACGGGATATGAAATCCCATTTCTTCCTCAACTGATCTTCCTGGACATCTGGCAAGATCCAACAATACCTCAATCACCTCAATTTCCAACAATCTCCAGCTGGTTATCCAAGGTTTGGGACATTCTCATACTAGAAAAAATAACAGATCATATCCAACATTCAAACTCAGACAATGATATCTCGAAATTCACAAAGAAATGGTTTCCTTTTATTGAGTTCATTACAGCAAATGATATTCAACCACACAAACGAGAATATCATGATCTTCTCTACTTATAAGTTTTTAATATTTTTCTTCAGTTTTGTTTTTTGTTTCTTTTCCTTTTACTAGTACTTTTTATTTCTCTTTTTCTACCTTCCTTTTCTTTTACTGTGCTAGTCGTGGATCACCCCTAATAGTGATTACTCGATAGTAATTTTTGGAATAATCTGTAATAGTTTGCATAAAAATTATTTAGGCAGTTAAGAATTCTTCACAATGCTTACTTAATAGTTTAATGATAATATGAGTTCAATTAGATTGATTGTATTTTGATGCAGGAATTATTGCCTTAACTTTAATCTTGTTTTCATCTTGATCTCTCTCCTTGGATAGAAAATGGTTTACATATCTAGACACATCTATATAACTTAAAATTCTTACTAGATATTTTATTGTATGCATGTAAGTATTTATGCTTGTTTATAACCTGATTCCATAAGATTAATTAATTGTATATGAGTATTAATATTGATATTAACTTGTATATTTTCAAAATTCAATAAAATATATAAATAAAAAAATAGAAGGATAGAATTTATTGCATTGTCTGCCATATTAAGTTTAAAGATTTGCATATATTATCAGTAATATTGCATCTGGGAATAAAGCCAATTTGGTCTGTATGAATATAAAGGGAGATTAATGAATTCATTCTAGTAGCTAATATTGAAGATAAAATTTTAGAATATTGATTAAATTAATAGGATGATATGCTTTTAGTATGGTCTGGCTTTAGAATGAGAATTACTTCCGATTCATTCCAAGATGGGGGTAAATCCCCTGTGTTCATTACATTATTGCATTCTTTGGTCAAATAAAAAGCTACAATAGAGGAGTAAGTTTTATAAAATTCTCCTGATAAGCCATCAGTAGTTTTTTTTAGTTTACTGATGGCATTTTAGTTTACTGATGGCATTTTTTAGTTTACTGATGGCATTTATAACTTCTTGATCTGTTATGAGGGCATCTAATATATTTTTATGGTATTCTTTCAGGGGGTTAAGGTTTTTAGTTGATTTAATATATTGATGAATTAAAGCAGAATCAAGTTGGGTTGATTTATGGAGATTAGTATAATATGAGTAAAATTGTGCAATGATTTGCGAATTACAAGTGTGAAGATTACCTTGGAGATCCTTAATAACTTGTGCTTTCCTCACCAGGTAGCACAAAGTGTGTAAAGAGCAAATCCAGTAAGTTTGTTTTGAACGTAAGGCACATTGTTTGATTGTAGAAAGATCCAAAGCTTCCAATGCTTTTCTTTCACTTAATAGTTTTTTGTAGATTTTAAAACTATAGGGGTTTTTATGAATGGTTTCTAAGTTTTGAATGTTAAACATCATGTCTAGTCAAAGTTTGTCTTTTTGTTTGTTGTAATAAGAGACTAGGGAGATTAAATGACCTTGTATAACTGGCTTCATAGCATCTCAAAGGATGGCCCTAGAAACTTCAGCATTATCATTTCTTTAAATTAATTTTTAAAGGTTTGTTCAATTTCTAATCTTATGGAGGCATGAAATAATAAAGATGGATTCAGAGATCATTAACATTGTTTGTGATTAAGGTCGCCCCAATGAATTACAGTGTTAACCCAAGTGTGATCTGACTATAATTTGATTTCAATACCAAATGAAATTGTACAATTAAAAATCCCCGAGATCAATTAAAAATTTCATCAGAAACTAACAAAAGATCAATTCTGGTATGTGATGCCTAGAAGAAAAGTAAGTAAAATCTTTAAGATTAGGATTTAACCTTCTCCATAGCTCTGTGAATTGGTATTTATGAAATAAAAAGCTAAGGCCTATAGTGAAGTTTTTGTTGAGGTTTGGTGTCTACCAAGACACCAGAGGCTCTCCCAGACAGCTAGCTGATGGATGTAGCATCAGGTTTTGTATTCTTATTCAGATTTAGGATTGCCAGCTTCCATGTGGGACCTGGAGATCTTCCACTTTTACAACTGATCTCCAACTGGCAGAGATCAGCTCCCCTGGAGAAAATGGCTGCTTTGAAGTGTACTCTACAGCATTGTACCATGCTGAGGCCCCTCCCTTCTCCAAACCCCACCCTCTTCCAGATCCATCCCCAAAGTCTCCAAATATTTTCCAACATGGATCTGGCAACCCTAGTCAGATTATAAATCTATAACTTGATAATAGATCTTACTGCTAAATAGCACAATACCATTCAGTGTACCACATCCTTTCTAATGTGTGCTAGCTTTTGAAATTATGAACTTTCTGATTATTAAAGATGAGAGAAAGAAACAAGAAAGTAGTTAACTATGAACATTCTAGTATATTGGGAATTTTAAAAAAATTGCAATAACAATGGGCATCTTAAATGCAAAATGTTATTTCTGAACTACATATATCACAAGGAGTATTAACTAACATGCCACAGTGCGAAGTTCAGAAAAGCTGGGATTATGTAACTGTTGATCTTGACTCAAGACTGAAAACTATACTGAACATTGCTGAAACTTGGTGAACCTCACCAAAATATACAGTTCTTAAAATGCACTTACAATAGATGATAAATCAATAACATGGTGTCAAAACACTACAATTTACATGTCTTCTTCCATTGCTATCAGACATCCATTTTATTCATTTATTTGACTTTCTCTCCCCCCCCCCCCCCCCCGCCATTACCCTAAGATGTTGTGAGAGTCTCCTGAGTTTGTTGGGGAAATTAGCTAGGATACCCAAACAAATGAGAGGGGACAACAAGTAGGATCTCCACCTATACTTACGAGGATTCCTCCCCCAATACAATTCTCAAATGAACTAGACCTTAATTAATGAAATGGTTTTTATTAATGAAAATTAAAAAGAAATAAAATCAAACTTATTAATTGAAACAACACTCTATAAACACTCATACAAGTTCAGAAAATAAAGGTAGTTTTATAGACAAAATCAAACCCAGAGGAAGCCATTGAATGGACAAGCAATATACAAACAAACACATACAACTCTCAGCTGTGATTACTGACAAATTGGAATATAATAAATTGTTAAATCACATGTGCTTGTGCAAAATTTAGCAAGATTTACAAAAATATATATATTCACAAAATGTTGCACACAAAATATATAGTCAATTGCAATACATTTCAATATGTGACTCGCCGAGGTTCCACTAAAAGTGAGAAAAAGACTTTTCAAAAGAACTCAAAGTCAACTGCATTTTTTGCAAATTCATACTTGGGTCATGGCCCTGATCTTAGGCGCTAGGGGAAACAAATATGCACGAAGAACCTCACTGATTCCAATACTGGGGACACAGGCTGGAACCAGCCATTTCACAGGTAAACTTCATTGGCTATTCAGATAGGAGGAATAAAGGCTGTATTTCTATATGTAAAAAAGAAAATTCTCTATAAAATTACATACAATTTTTTTTTAAAAAAAATCATACTACGAATAAGCTTTACCATTTACATTTAGAGTAAGACTTGATGAGTCAGAGTATGTGGCTCCTCCCAGACATCCAGACAGAACGACTGAAGATCTCCCATTCTAAAAGCCCTTAATTGCACACAGCTGCAGCAGAGAAAGCCACAGATTTAAAGATATACACACAAGTACAGTGCAGAAATCATGGAAACAAATTGTATGACCATTAGAGAAAACATGAAAAATCAAGGCTTACATTCAGACCATTGGGGGCTATGGTACCTAGCTTGAATGTCAAAAGGTCTCTTCCCTGAGAAGTATCTTTTGAATGTCCTGTTCCTGATCCCCTTTACCCTCATACCTATATAGAGTGAAAAATCTGAAGTTCTATGCCCCACGTCCCATTTCTGAAAATGGCTGACAAGCAGGGCATCTTGTACAGACAGACACACCCATGACCTGTGTTCCAAAACCCTAGTTCTCAGCTAGCGGGTTTTGTTTCCCATGTTGAGACAAAGGGAATTTGTTTTACATGAGACTATATTTACCTATTCCAGAACAGAGATTCAAGGAGAAAGGTGAGTAGAACAAACCAGCATTCCACTCAAAGAAGAAGTTGTACCCAATTTCATGTTGGGAATACAATTTAGTGGATGTTCAGATAATACATACATACAGAGAGAGAGAGAGAGAGTCACTCAGTCACCACAAGCGAGTCCCAAGAAGAACCAGAGTGAGTATGAATATGACCTTTGAGCTATGATATGCTTGTTCCTAGAACAATGCTGTGATGGTGTGAATGAAACAATGTATTTGAGCCAGGAAAGCTGCATCGCTTTTCCATGGGTTGCAAATGCAATGTAATGTTCATGTGAAAATGTCTGTTGTGTTTTGTGACCTCTAGAAGACAGGACAGGAAAACAATTACAAAGGGATGTTATGGAATTAAAATGGTTTTGACTGTAGACTCACCTAGGATGAACCAGGTAAGGGAAAATCAGGCAAGGTGGGGAATGAATTAGTTGTATTGCCTTTTCTGGAAATTAACCTTTGGCATTGATGGATTTAAAAGAGGGGAAAGAACTGCCAAAACCCAGACCTCTGCACCTTTAGGATCACTTTTCTCAGACAAGCCTCTGGCCAGTATTTGATGACATACATTCCATGTGATTGTAGGACCTATTTTGATCCTATTTGCAGATTAGGTAAAAGTTTTGAGGAGTGACCCTGTGAGATGTCCAAGGTACCAGACTAGTCCTTCAAGAGAGCAGGGGTCCAGGCATAACATCCCCCAGCTTTTCTCTGATGAGTTCGGGATGCCATACAGTATTCTCCCCTTTTATCCATTTTAACCTCACAACAAAACTGTGAAGTGGGTCAGTCCGGGAGAAAGCCGGAATTTAAACTTGACTCACCCTTCTTAATCTGACACTTCACTTCAGGGTTTTCTTGAGAATGAGATCAGATTTATCTATGTCATCTTACTGTGTCTTTTGAAAACAGTTATACTTTGTGCAGTTGTGGTCAAAATCAGCTCCAGTATCAGGTTATCATCTCCACTATCACTGACAATATGAAGAATACATTTTAAGATGAAATTTGAATTATGAAGCATAATCCTGTCCTGTCATATTCTTTTTCTGTCATCATCTTATAACATCCTGTACAGTAACATATACAAATTCTAAGAAGATTCTATATCTCTTTAGGGAATTATTTGTCCTGAAGCCCCAGAAAAAACTTTTTGCAAATATGGAAAATACAAAGCTTTCTGTCAAGAATAGTTTGAATATGCAGTTGTCATTTTTAGAGCCAACCTTGGGGGTGGGGGGAATCCAAATAAAGCATATTTGCACTTCATTGGCTCTTTTTCTGAAAGTTATATTTTATACTTTTTAAATATTAAAATAGTCTGTGGTGTTGCAGGTTCAATCAGTTTTCTCACGGTTGAATTCTTAAATTCCTTAGTCATTGTTATTTTTTAAAAGTGCTGATTTTCCTCTGTTACATGTTAAAGAAGGATTTCAGTTCTCACAATTGTGCATATAATGCAGTGAGATTGATTCAGTAAAATAGCCATTTATTAATAGCTTAGCTGAGGGCTCCTCTTATAAAGCGTGGATTGCATTGTTAAACTTAGTGCCAAAACTCATACCATGTAAAACCATTTTCAAATAGTGGATTTCAACACTATCAAAAGCCTTTGTGGCATCTAGTGATAATAGTAAGGCTTCATGTTGATTAGCTTTACAATATGAAATAATGTTTAAAATGCGACGTATGTTATCAGCAATGTTTCTTTTGTAAATAAAGCCAGTTAAGTTGGGCTTAATATAATCAGGTAATATAACTTTTAATCTGTTTGCCAAATTTTTTGTGAAAATTTTGTTGCCCACATTAAGGAGCGAAATTGGGCGGTATGAAGCCGGGTCTTGACGATCTTTATTCGGTTTTGGAATTGTAATGATATTAACTTCTGACCAAGTTTTTGGCATGGACCCTGACTCTAGAATATTGTTGCATAGAGTTGTTAGGGGACCAACTAGCTCTGTTTTAAAATTTTTATAATACTCGGGAGGGAGGCCATCCCTACCAGGTGCAGTATTTGGTTTCAGCTGCTGAATAGATTCAATTACTTCAGTTGTTGTAATATTTTTTTCAGCAAATCAACATGGGTAGGAGTTAGCTTTGGCAGCAACCCTTGCTTACTTAAGAAATCTTTTATTTTAGGTGTCTCAGGTTTTGTGGTGGAATATTTCTTTTTGTAGAAATCAGCCATAATTTTGGCAATTTTTTGAGTTTCTACTTGTTTGGATCCTTCCTTGTCCAGAAGTGAGTATATATGAGAGGCTTGGCACTTCTATTTAACCTCCCACGCTAGGTATTTGATTGATCTCGGGGATTTTTTCCAGTACCTGTTTTTAATATACATCAGTTGTCTCTGAATTGTTTCAGTTTCCTTGTCCTGTAAGAGTTTCCTTTCTGCCTCTAATTTCCTATAAATACGTGCGTTACCAGTTTGTTTATGGAGTAGTTCCAAATGTTTAATTTTTTCTTGTGTTTTCAATATTGTTTCTTTTCTTTTTTCAGGCGTATTGCCATATAAGATACCAAGCCTCTAACAACTGCTTTAGATGCATCCCGTAATGTATTTAATGAGATATCATCTGTGTTATTTTCTTTAAAATAGTTTTATATGCCTTGGGCAATTTGTTCTTTCATGGTGTCATCCAATAAATTTTTTTTTCTCAAATTTCCAGTGCCTTTCTGTTTATATTTGTCTAAATGGTTTTAATGTACAAAGGATTGGTGTATGGTCTGACCAAATATTAATGCCAATTTGTATGTCTGATAAAAATAGGGGGTTGGGCTGCCTATGTGTTCTGTCTAAAGCCTTATTGGCTATCAGATTAAAGTCCCCTCCTAGTATAACATTATCTGTTTGGAAGGCTTGTAGCTGCAATAATGACTGGTTTAGAAATTCTAACTGATTCATATTTGGAGCATATAAGGTTGCTAGTGTTAGAGGAAAGCCTTCCAAACTGTCTTTTACAAAAAGGAATCTACTTTGAGGATCAGAGATGGTGTCTTGTAGTTCAAAGTGAATGTGCTTGGCAAGTAAAATGGCTACTCCCCTTGATTTTGAGTTCCCAGGGGCAGGAGTTGAGTAGCAAACCAGGAGGATTTCAAGACTGGGTGATCTTTAGATTTCAGATGTGTCTCCTGCAGGAACAAAATGTCAGGCTTATCTTTCATAATCTAAGAGAGTATACGTTTTTCTTTGATTTTGTTGTTTAAGCCACCTACATTATAAGTCATAACTTTTAAAGGATTCATTTTGCAAGTTAAACACTCAAAATATGCTAATAATCTAGTCACAAAATTCTAGAAATGTATCATATCCTATAAGTATTAAGGTCACCAAATACCCAATGTAAAACTCTAAGTCTATACTACTAAATTTAACTTCAGAAATATCTATCTAACACCTGTTATTGAAATCTTAACTGGTAAGTTCTTATACTAAGCTTCACTTAAGTTCCACACTTATACCTACTCTAACCAACAAAATAAAACAGCAGTTATAACATTATTAACACAGCAAAGAAGGCAAAGAAAGAAGAACGTAACCCCCCTCCCTCAGCCCCATCCCCCCCCCTTTATACTCCTAAATCAGGTATCAGGTATTCTTCATTGAAATCAGTTCTGACAGCTTCCACGTCTTCAGTTAGAAAGTCAGCAGCAAATGTTCAATTCATAGGTTTCAGGTCTTTTCCAGGATGGGAATCTTGCATTTCTTCTCTGGGGTAAGTGAGAGCTGCCTCTCAGCTGTTTTCTTCAGTAAGTCTGCATGGACTTCCAAATGTGGGTCCTTCAACATAGTAATTCCAGAGGCCAGATCAGTGGCTACATATTGTTTGCTAAGGTGTCACACTTGTAATTTGTGTAGCATTGTCCATCTGTATTTTATGTTGGCCTGCTGCAGTTTGCTGGTGATTGGCTTCAGTGTTTTCCTGAGAGACAATACATCTTGAGGAAGATCTGGATAAATGGGAATTTTACAGTCCTGGTATTTTAAGTATCCTTTTTCTCTGGCTGTGTTCAGAAGCAAAGATTTGAATCATGGATCAGGTATTGTAATTAGAATATCTCTGGGGAGCCTTCTGTTAAGAGACTTAGCATTCCCAATGCGATAAGCTTTATGAAGAATTAATGGAGAGTCATCAGTAAGGGTTAATTCTTGGGACAGCCAGGGTGTCAGGAAATCAATTAGATCAAGGGTGGCCAACAGTAGCTCTCCAGATGTTTTTTGCCTACAACTGCCATCAGCCCCAGCCATTGGCCATGCTGGCTGGGGCTGATGGGAGTTGTAGGCAAAAAAACATCTGGAGAGCTACCATTGGCCACCCCTGAATTAGATCATTAGAAGCTTCCACCCCCTCTGCAAAACCACACTGTTTAAGGTTATTTTGTCTGAAGAATACGATCATTTTGCTGAAGGTTTTCATCCTGTAAAGCCATGCCTAAGTTCAAGGCCATGTCTGCAGTCTGCACAGTTTGTGAGAGAGATTTGGTAAAGTCCTGTAGCTGATCATTAATGGGTTTCAATAACCCAGCCATTTGTGCAGAAAGTTTATCTAATAGAGACATCTCCATGGCCCGAAGAAACATTTGTAAGATGGCTTGAAAGAATTCCTCCATAGAGGCCTCGTTGTAGGCTACACTGCCTTCCCTGTCGTCAGAGGAAGCTGCCATTTTTTTTAATCACATGTGCTGCAGTCGTTACTCTGTGAGAATTTTCTCCCCAGGGAGAGGCTTTAGCCAGTCATTCTGTCTTCGTTCCCCCAGTTTTTTGCATCATTTAGGGCTGTAAGAGAACAATCTGGCACTGGAACGGGAGGGAAATAGGGTTATTGGAGTTACAGCTCTCCTCTCACGCCAGCGACACTCTGCCTCCTATGTGTTTTATTTTTATCTCAGTATTAGCCCAGAACAGTGTAAGTTTCCTATGTAGATATTGTTTATTTTAAAAATTATTCTTTTAGACAGTATTCTCTTTTATCTTTTCTTCTAGGCAAAGGACCGTTTCATAGATTTTAGGCTGTTTACATGGGATTGGTATAATGTTAATACTGGATTGATTTAATGTTGATAATTTTATGATTTTTATTGTATGTTTTTCTTTATGAGTCCCATTCAGCAGGTAAATAAATAAATATAGTGGTATTCTGCAGGGATTCATCTTCTATGTAACTAAAAGTGAGAGTTTTTTCTCCCTAGCTTCCCTTCTGGGAAAGAGCAATCCCTAAGGGATGTCAGGATGTACAACACTCTATAACCGTAAGATCCTGATCTTTCCAATAATTCCTGCTTCACCTAATCTTAATTTCTTTCATTTCAGTTGTTTTCTCATATAAAAAGAGAACAAGTATTCTCATCAGATTTATTTTTGTACAAGCTGACTTTATATATATATAGCTGGAAACCCATGCTTCACTATAGTATTTAACTACCTTTAATCCAATTATAATACTAAATCCCTCACCTGAAGATTCACAACAATAGTTCCCCAGGAGGAAATGTCTGGTTTGGAGGGTTTGGAGGGTGGAGTCTATGGTATTGTATCTGTTTGAGATCCCATCCCTCCTCAAATCCCACTGGCTCCAAACTCCACCCCTCAAATCTCCAGGAATTTCCCAACCTGGAGGTGGCAGCCCTATCTCCCTCACAGCAGCAGTAGCAGCAGTAGCAATGTTATTATACAGGTTCAGGAGCTTGGACTGGGCATTGATGAGTCAATCAGGACACCTGTTCAGCTGTTCGCAGTCTCCATTAACTGATTTTCACCTCAGAACACAGAGTTCTGCAGCTGACCAAACAGAGAGAGAGAGATGGAAGCAGGCAGCAGCCTGCCAGGCACACAGTACAGCTTTACCCCTTAGGGAAAACACATTTCCCCCCACTGGCCAGCTGGCTAGTGGCAGACAGAAGCCTGAAAAATCAGGGGATCTCCTGCTCCCACCTGGGACTAGCAACCCAATTGCCATTGGTACCACCACGTAAAAGGCCCAGGACTGTGCTGAGACTGTTCTAACAACTATGGGAGTCAAAACAATGTGTATCTGCTATCAGGAACATAGTTGGGCACCGTTATTTTTATTTTACAGATAAGCAGCTGAGGTAGAATGGAAGGGTCTGTCGTAATCTGTCTGCAGACAGGTTAAGAAGGAAATAAGACCTCTCAAATCCAAAGCAAATGCTTCAGCCACTGGACCATGCATGCTTCTTTAGAGCCTCAAAACAATTTTAGTAATTAACATCTGGGGAGTAATCAAAAGAGAAGTGGGAAACAATTTCATGAAGATGCTTACAAGAAAGCCAAGAAAGCTATATGTGAATGGAAATCACAGTTCAGCTCTGCAGACTTGGCTCATCTCTTTATGACCTATGTGCTGGCGTCATCTAGAATATACAGGAGCTTGTCTTTCATGGTTAGCTACAGCACTTTGGCTTTAAATGAATTCTATTCATCAAAAATAATCCAGGGTGTTACATTAACCATTTATCATGCAATTGTGTGTTGAATTTCTAAGTAATGTAAGCAACATGTTTTACAGACAGAATAAGATGGGCGAGAGTGTCTGGCAGCTTAGTCAACATTATGGGCCTAATTATTTATTGCAAAAAAGCACAAAAGAATACTGTATAAAGCAGGCCAAAAGAACAAATGAAGATAATTTTCCATATTGCCTACAGCAGAGGTCCTTTGTAATACTGCATAGTGCACATCCTTTGTGTAGCTAGTGCTTTCAGTTGTCTAGCTTTCACTAATGAGACCTGGAGAAATTTTATGTCATTATGAAATATGCCAGGAAAGAATAGACTCCTCTTGTAACTTTATACATTGCTGCATCATTGCTTAAACCTGACTTTCTACTTAGCACCTACAACGAAAGTTAACCAACCAATAAGCAGAATACCTGGTTTGTTTGTCAGTTAAATGTTTGTCCAAATTGCCTCCAGCCTGTTCCAAGTTTAACACTTGGTGAGTTTACCAGACCCAAGGGCCACTGACACATAAAATCATACAGTATCATTTTTCTACATAGAACACCACTCTTTGGGTGGACTGGAAAAAACTGGATAGAATAAAATATGGAGAAATTAGATGGAATCACTAGTTCACATCTTTTTTATCGCTCTACCCTGGCTTGCCCTTGAAGCTGATCCGGAAACTGCAGTGGGTGAAGAACACGGCAGCCCACCTGCTGACTGTATCCTATACGGGTGAGCATGCGGCGGGTGCTCCGTGGCCTGCACTGGCTGCCCATAGAGTACCGGATCTGCTTCAAGGTGTTAGTTCTGACTTTCAAAGCCTTATGCGGCCTGGAACCAGCATACCTGCGGGACCGTCTCTTCCCGTATATGCCCCGGAGGTCACTTCGTTCGGCCTTCAAGGATAGGCTGACTGTCCCCAGCCCAAGAGATGCCCATCTTGCCTCTACCAGGGCCAGGTCCTTCTCGGTCCTGGCCCCAACCTCGTGGAATCAGCTCCCTATAAAGATCCAGGCCCTACCTGGCTTACTAGCCTTTTGTAGGGCCTGTAAAATGGAGCTGTTCTGCCAGGTCTTCGGGTGAGGTGGCGGGCATCTGCCCATTAGATCGGTTGGCCTCCCCTACTGTATATTTTACTGTGCTGATTCGCTGCACTGTCCAGCTGCACCATCTCATCATAATTGTTCTGCTGAGCTATTTTGTTTATTGAATAACTGAAATTGATTTTATTAATATATGATTTTATTATTTATATTGTGCTCTGCCCTGAGCCCCTACGGGGGAATGGGCAGAATATAAATAAAATAATAATAATAATAATAATAATAATAATAATAATAATAATAATAATAATAATAATAAGGGGATTTTGAAAAATTCATCCATTTTAGTGAGGAGTCATAATCCACTATATGAGGGGTGTCAAACATGTGGCCTGTTAGCCAGATCAGATCCCTGGAGAGCTCCTATCAGGCCCACAAGCAAGTCTGCTTCCTTCTCCCTCTCTCTTGCTTCCTTCTGCATCAACGCTTGCTTTGCCAGGCTTGATCAGTCGCCCTGGGTTTAGGTTCAAAGCATTGACCATGAGATTTCAGTAATGAATGTAAATACATGAAAAGTAGGTTTGCAACGTATAGATACAAACCTGAACAGTATAGCTGGACAGAGTTTTAGCGCAGCATGTAACCTGAACAACTACAGCTAGATAGAGTTTTGGTGCAGCATGGGGCTGACATTGGGTCAGATACTGACATTGGCTAAACCGGCTTGCCAATGAACACAAATCTGCTGGGGGACTCCATGGAATGGCAGGTTGCCATATTCTAACTTGACACAGGCGACTGCATGGTTCCTTCTGCTTCTTGATAGTCAGGATGCCATAATAGCTCCAAATCTGGACATATTCCCTCTTTAAGCCCTCACTACAAAATCCCTTAAGGTGATTTCCAAAGATGGGGAAAATGGGCATGCAGACTGTATTTTCCCCTAAATGGATCTGGCCCCATGCTGATGCCATCAGAAAATGCAGTTGTGACAAAGAAAAGAAATTGTTAGCATACTGGAATAGTGCAAGAGTGTGAGCAATGCAACCATAAAAACACAATCCAGTGCCTCTCATCAAAACTTCCTCTAAGTTTCAAAAAGATTGGACCAGGGGATCTAATTCTATGAGCCCCCAAAGAAGGTGCCCCTATTCTCCATTATTTCCTATGGAAGAAAGGCATTTAAAAGGAGCACAGGCCCTTTAAATGTGATTGCTAGAACTCCTTTTGGAGTTCAATTGTGCTTATCACACCCTTGCTCCTGGCTCTACCCCCAAAGTCTCCCGGCTCCACTCCCAAAGTTCCCAGATATTTCTTGAATCAGACTTGGCAAACCTAACCCCCTTCCTGTTTTACACTTTCAAGTCTCAGATTTCCATATTAATCTTAAATTTACATACTAGAAAGGTAAAATATGTATTTAAACATATATAAAACTGTGTTAGATAGTTCATCACAGCCTATGCAATGAGCTCAGTCATGTCTGACAGCCCCCTCCCCAGTTGGCAAAAGTCAAAAAGGAGACCAGTCACTTCAGTTGTAATATGGTATGTCCATCTTCCAGCTCTGAATATACTCTGCAGCTTTCCAAGATTCTGATTTCCCATGTGCTACAGCTTCTTTTTTCTCAGCCCAATGATCTCTCCACTTGCAGAAGAATTGATGTCTTGTATATATGTGCATACACATAAGTTTTTGCAATCAGCTTATAAAGTTTGCACCACACAGAAGATCCAACTGTGTGAAAGGGGATCTCTGTAGACAGGCCCACCAAATGATTTGATGCTATTCAACTGTAAAAACTTACAACAATAATATTAATATAATAATAATGCACTTGACTTAAACAGAATAAGTTTGTTAGTAACAAAACACCTCAAAGAGAAGCCAAACATTTCCCTGTAATTACTTTTCATTCACAAGGCATTCACACATGACCATTGCTTGTTTGCAAATAATTGCCATCACCACACCTATGTTTCCAAGTTCTGGTTAGGCTGGCCTAGTATCATTGTGTTCATGAGCATGAAAATATAGTTTTCATAAATATTATTGCTAACATTCCAGCGTGTTTGATTTCGATCCCAAAGCCCAGGTTTCCCAATCCTTTTTATGAACAGTTGAGAAGCAGAGATTTTTCCCTTTTGCTTACCAAGGGATTAATAATGCAAGCCCTGGAAAGGAAGCTGCTGTCTGCAAACTGGAAGAGATATTATTTGATGTAATCCAGATATTTCCCGGTGCAAACTGTTTGTGCAAAACATACTATATTGTTAAACAATGCAGACTTTTGTATTTATTTGCAACCCAAATAAAACCATGAAGACTACACTTCTTCCTGTTTTAGGCAAGAATTATCTAAACTTAATTTTTTAAAAATTTAACTTCGTAATGTTTTAAATCCTGGAAAATGTTACACAATACTTTTCTTTAAAAGGCATGCTCTATTTTTTTTTTTTTTGTCTATGCTGTCCAAACTTCTGTTTGTTCTGGATGGAAGCTGTTTTACACTTTCTTGGTGCTATGCCTTTGAGGATCATGTTTAAAATCATGCAGTTTAAGAAGAAATATTGTTTACAGCAGCATGCATATGTGTATCTGCCTAGACTAAAAGAAATCTCGGCCCGATCCAGCACAACTTAATCACTTTTACATCCCATTGATTTTAATGAAGGAATTAAGCACATGCTTCAGTCCCTTTCATTGAAATCAGTGGGGCTTAAAAGTGCTTGACTACTGCTGGATGTGCCCAGAGTAGATTTTTATATGTGCTTGCCATTATATTTAAATGAGATGGCCACTTCAATTTATATCAGTAGGAAAATTACCTCAGTTTGCAAGATTTATTGCTGTATGTTTGTAAGGCTTTAAACTAATTTGTGAAAGAATTTTCCAAGAATGGAATATTGTCCACTACTTAATGTTCATGTTTTACTTGCTCTCATGCCAGAATATTACTAGCTAACTAACTTGAAAGGCCTTCACTTCTCTTCTCTCAGTTCAGCCGAGTTCAGTATAAGGACAGTGCATAAAAGCACTGGGCCAATTTAATGTTATCTTTCCTCATTATTTTACTTTGTTTCCCATGAAAACATTAAGTAGATATATACAGCATCTATTAGACTGATCAGTGGTTCATACAAATGTGTGTGATAATTTCTGAGACTGAATTTCACAGTGATGGAGATCAATGCCATCATAGTTCATGCCATTATAAGTCATTTCCCTAGTATGAAAACATCTCCATAAAATGTTAGAATGAATTGTGCATTTTGTTTTTACAGCCCTTTGTTACTTCCTTTCTCCTTGTTGCTCTGATTGCAATTGGAAAATGTAGGTTGTGTCTGGGAAAAACCACCAGGGATACCAGTCCTTTTGGGTTCTGTAGATGTAGCAAGACATCTTCTTCAGAACCATAAGAGAACAGGAGATTCCATGAGCTAATACGACAATTGTTTTCATAGCCCAATTGTTCCAACAATTGAAGATTCCCTGCAACAGGACACTAATGGTGTTTAAACACTAATGGTGTTTAAAATAATTGGACATTTAACTACACTGCCCCAGGGCAGACCAAACGCTAGTGAATCAGAAATAGGCTGTGAGGCTTTTGCGAGATTTTTTGCAGACAAAATCACGTCACTCCGCCAAGACCTGCCCATCACCTTAGACACAGTACATGAGCCCGAGGCCCCACGCCTGTCTTCTGATTTAACTCTGGATCATTTCGACCCGCTCAGCCTGGAGGAAGTTGACGGAATCCTCTCCTCTGCGCGCCCTACAACTTGTGATCTGGACCCATGCCCCTCCTGGCTAATTAAATCCTGCCTGAGGGAGCTAGATTGTCCTCTACGGGACATCATAAATAGATCCCTCTCGGAGGGGCGTTTTCCATCATCTCTGAAAGAGGCTTTGGTCCGACCCCTCTTGAAAAAAAGTACAGCAGACCCGGCCGAATTGGCAAACTACCGACCGGTCTCCAATTTACCATTTTTAGGTAAAATAATAGAGAGGGCAGTGGCGTTGCAGTTGCAGAGCTTTCTGGATGACGCTTCCATCCTAGACCCTTGCCAGTCCGGCTTTCGCCCGGGCTATGGGACGGAGACAGTACTGGTCGCCCTGGTAGATGATCTCCAACGGCATCTGGATCGGGGTGGTGTGGCGGTGCTGATGCTGCTAGATCTGTCGGCCGCGTTCGACACGGTCGACCATCGGCTACTGACCTGCCGCCTCGCCGACATAGGGGTGAGGGGGTCTGCCTTACAGTGGCTCTCCTCCTTCCTCGAGGATCGGGGACAAAGGGTGGCTATTGGGGGCGAGCGGTCCCGGAGGCACACACTGGACTGTGGAGTGCCCCAGGGGGCAGTTCTCTCACCAATGTTATTCAATATCTACATGCGCCCTCTTGCCCAGATTGCCAGGGGATACGGACTTGGGTGCCATCAATACGCAGATGACACCCAACTCTATCTGCTGATGGATGGCCGGCCTGACTGCGTCCCTGAGAATTTAGACCGGGCCTTGCAGGATATGGCAACTTGGTTGAGGAGGAGCGGGCTGAAATTGAATCCAGCGAAGACAGAAGTCCTTTGTCTGGGTCGGGGCGCTCGGGAAGGGGAAATACCTCTTCCGGTCTTCGACGGGGTGCCGCTGAAAGCGGCGCACCGGGTTAGGAGTCTGGGAGTTTTACTGGAGCCTTCATTATCAATGGAGGCCCAGATTGCAGCCACCGCCAAGTCAGCCTTTTTCCATCTAAGGCGGGCAAGGCAGTTGGCTCCCTTCCTAGAGCGCCAAGATCTGGCAACGGTACTTCACGCAACGGTCACCTCGAGACTGGATTACTGTAATGCCCTCTACATGGGGCTGCCTCTGTACCGAACCCGGAAGCTGCAGCTGGTGCAGAATGCGGCGGCTAGACTGTTGCTGGGGCTTCCTAAATGGGAGCACATACAGCCTGGACTGCGCGAGCTGCACTGGCTGCCAGTTACATACCGGGTTCGTTACAAAGTGCTGGTCATTACCTTTAAAGCCCTATATGGTCGAGGACCTGTCTACCTTAGGGACCGTCTCTCCCCATATGAACCCCAGAGAGCACTGAGGTCAGCCGGAAAAAACTTGTTGACTACTCCCGGACCGAGAGAGGTGAAGCTGCAATGTACCCGTAACCGGGCCTTCTCCTCTGTAGCCCCGAGCCTATGGAACCAACTTCCAGAGGAAATGCGGGCCCTGCGGGACCTTGAACAATTCCGCAGGGCCTGCAAGACCTTCCTCTTCCGACTAGCTTTCGCTGACGAAGGAAGAAATTGTTAATGATAACCGCCATCCTAAAGAACAGTATTAGCACTTTTATTAACTTAATTAACTAATTTTAAACCTAATCAGAATTTTAATGCTTAAATGTAATTTTGTGTTTTTTGCTTTTTTGTATAATTGAAATTTGTATGATGTTGTTAGCCGCCCTGAGCCTGCCTCAGCGGGGAGGGCGGGATACAAATAAAATTATCTATCTATCTATCTATCTATCTATCTATCTATCTATCTATCTATCTATCTATCTATCTATCTATCTATCTATCTATCTATCTAAAGTATATAATGCAACAACCATACCATATGGACACAATACACCACATTCATGTAGCTGGCCTGTCTCCAAAAATTAAACGGTCTATTCAGCTCCAGTAGAAACCAAGAAAGCGCATACACTAATGGTTTGGGGTGTTTCCACATCCACAGTATGAAGGGTCTTACATAAACTCAGTGTGTAACCTCAGAGTATTGGCTGCAGCCTTCAGCCCACTTTTATATTGAGAGGGTTTCATCAAATTGAATAAGACTGTTTAAGCATAATTGCCTTGAGGAATATAGCAAGATATATCTAGATGGTCTTTTGCTAACTGCCTCACAATGAACGCAGGATATTTCTATGAAGGTTGTTCCTAACATCTAGTGTTCCTCCTCATCACAGTCACAAGGTTCAAATACCTGTTGTTGCTCCTCCTCCATGCAGAAACAGAGTGTTCATTCATTCAAAAATATTCCATGCACATAGAAATCTAGAAGTCAGGGTGAAAGTTGCACTAGAACACTTCTTCCTGACATCTAGCTTTTGACACGGAAGGAATGCTTTGTATTGAGAATCATTCAGTAATAGGAGCTGTCACATGGAGTCTAAAGTGTTGAACACCAGACACACTTCAGTGAGGACCAGACCTTTACCACTTCAGTGAGGACCAGACCTCTGCTTCTAAATGTAACAGAGGAACCATTGTAAATTTCATATTTCTCCAAAGGGTTGGCTCAAAGACATAATGCATCAGGTATTTTAGAAAGCCTGGATTTCTACAAGTAAAAATTGATCCTCTGCAAGAAAGAAATCTGGCAACTTCTGCTTCCAGTCCTATCCAAAACTGTCACTGGGTACTTTTTAACTTCCAACTAATGGATATTAGTTGGTCTTCCAACTAATGGATATTAGTTGGTCTTACAAAGAAAAGTAAAGCCCTGTACTTGGAGACACTTAGGGTTGCCAAATCCTCTGCAGCCTTTGAGTTTTCCCTTGTACCATAGAGTCCCCTTTTGCCTTCTGTCTTTCCCAGCATCAGGATCTTCTCCAGTAAGTGCTCCCTTCTCATTTGGTGGCCAAAGTATTTGAGCTTCAGCTTCATCATCTGACCTTTCAGAGAACAGTCAGGGTTGATTTCCTTTAGGACTGACTGATTTGATCTTGCAGTCCAAAGGACTCTCAAGATTCTTCTCCAGCACCACAACTCAAAAGCATCTATTCTTCTGCACTCGGCCTTCCTTATGGTCCAACTCTCACAGCCATACATTACTACTGGGAATACCATCACTTTGACTACACAGACGTGTTGGCAGGGTGATGTCTCTACTTTTTATTATACTGCCTAGGTTCGCCATAGCTGTCCTCCCAAGGAGCAAACGTCTTTTAATTTCATGGCTACAGTCACCATCTGAAGTGATCTTGGATCCCAGGAATGTGAAGTCTGTCACTACTTCCATGTCTTTGCCTTCTATTTGCCAAGGTCTGATGGGGCCAGATGTCATAATCTTAGGGGGGTTTTATGTTGAGTTTTTAGCCTACTTTTGTGCTCTCCTTTTTCACCCTCAACAAGAGGGTCCTCTCCACTTTCTGCCATTAGAGTGGTGTCATCTGCATATCTGAGGTTGTTGATGTTTTTCCCAGCAATCTTAATTCCGGTTTGTGATTCATCCAGGCTGGCATTCCGCATGATGTACTCTGCGTATAAATTAAATAAGTCGGGTGACAATATACATCCTTGTCGAACTCTTTTTCCTACTCTAAATCAATCAGTTGTTCCATATCCTGTTCTGACAGTTGCTTCTTGACCCTTGTGACGGAACCGGCCCGATTCTGCCTTCAGACCCGGTCCCGTCAACTCCCTATTGAGTCGCCAACTCCTGGAGGGAGCTATTTCTCCTTCAGCCACTTGGGCTCGCTGCCACCACCTGCTCAGTCTAGGGGTTTGGATTGAGAGGAACAGGACTCCCAATCCCCCTCTCCAGCTCTGAGGCCAGGCCTCAAGGTCCTCTGCCACCCTGTACTTGGGATTCACAGAAACCACAGCACTTCTTCGGGGAACCCCTGGAGGATTGGCAGCTTATCCAACCACAGGCCTTCCCTCTTTCCCCGGGGCCCCCTTCAATAAGCGTGGTCTAAAGCGGTTGGGGATCTATGTGGTACAGAGTTTGACTGCCAGCATTCAAAACAGTAAAAATATTTAATTAAAAGAGAAAAAGAAAAGAAAAACAAAACAAAACAAAAACAGTTGCATGTAAAAGTTTAGCACCGCACAGCACCCGCACAGCAACCAGCATGACAAATAAAAGGTGGATTTAAACGCATCCTACTGTCCCTGGTCTAAACTTGCCCTGCCTTGTGGATGATTACTCGGTCTGACTGCCTGGGGTCCTCTTCCTCTTGAGTAGGCATCTCCCACAGGCAGGAGCCCGCACACTGGCAACCTCTTCCTTTGAGCGCCAGCTGAGAACTGGCCTTTTCCCGCCTAACTCAAAATAAAAAGAACAAAAGAACTTCCTGCCCCTCTAGGAGGCTTTCCCCCTAGAGGCGCTGGTTTAATTCTGGAAGGGAGGAGGGGATGGAGGGAGGCTAGGCCAAAGCCTACTTTAGTAGTTTAATGTTCCCTTCCAATGAAGCACCAACATTGACTAAGATGGTGTTTCTCCACAACCCTTATACAAGTTTCTCAGGAGACATGAAGACATGAGTAATGCATACAGCCATCTAAAAGCAATGGACTTCATTGGATTCAGCTGAGTGTAATTCTGCTTAGGATGTTACTATAAATTACTTATCTCTAAATAAAAGCTATTATTTTATGTATTTTGAAATAATAACTCTCCAAAATTGAAGACTTTGGTGTGTTCATGGCATCCCTTTTTCATCTGCTTTGTTTCCATTCATATCATTCTTTTGTGTTTGTTTGTTTGTTTCATTCTACTGTGTGAGTTATAGCAAATGTGTTTGCCAGCATCTCAGCAGAATCCCTTCTTATGCTGTTAACACAAATTTCAGCAAAACAGCTAGGTTAAAGTATGCAACATGATTTGAGGTTCTCTTATATAATATTGTCAATGCAGAAATAAACTTCCCGATATCCTTTTTAAAAGGCCAAATATAAGTCAGCAGACATGTGATGGGCTAAACCTGCAGAAAGAGATAAAGCAGCAGAAGTATCAAGTTTCAAATGCTGAGAAGCCACCCACCAACCCTCTTGCATACAATATCAGAGCCCTCTACAACCACTCCCTGGGTACTACTGACATTATGATTGGTAAGATTTGCATGGTAATGTGATCTGTATAGTCGCTTGTTTGCTGCAAAATCTAGAACCTACTACATCAGGTTCCTTTGTGGCCCATAGTCCTACTCCCAGGCATTTTGATATTGGTGTCCTTCAATAACAAAACACAAAGTAACAGCCATCCTGTTGATGATATTTCTCACAATGGAAGGAGTATCTCAGATGCAGTTACTATCATGAACAAGATATAGAGGATCAAGGTATAAAGGAGTATTCAGAAACATTTATTCCAACAATTCACACATGAGACATAAAAATTGTTTGGAAACCCACGTGTGTGCACATGAAACTGTGAGCTCATACAAAGTGCCAGTGTAGTATCAGAGAAGAACTTCGGAAACTAAGGTTCAAATTCCCATTTAGCGAAAAAACTTAGTGCGGCCCTAAGTGAAGTTATACCCTTCTAAATCCATTGAAGTCAACTCTAAAGTATAATTTTGCTTAGAATTTCCATATAAATGACTGTAGCCCAATTGCTCTCTGGTGGTCTAATGAAACTCACAGGGTTGTTGTTGTTGGAGTGAGTGACTCAGCATGCTTGGACATTGTGAGGAGGGCTCTACATCAAAGTGTGTATACATGTTAACTCTCCTTAAATAGGATACCTCTCTTTATCTTAACCTGGGAGCTGCCCTCTGACACCTGCTTTTTCTTGCTTAGTCCTTTCTCACACATGGCCTTCCATGAAGACATATGTCTCTGCAGGTAGACACAGTACCCTCATACTTCCAGAAACATGATGCCAGATTAGCTGGCTCTTTGTGATAGGGAAAGTACTTTTTAAATTAGGCTTCTCTCTCTCCTTTCATCTACAACCTGAATGTGAACTGAATCTACTTGAACAGGATCAGCTTAGGGGTAGTACATAAACACCTAGCTTCTTTAAATGAAACTAAGTCCTCAGGGCCAGATGAACTGCATCCAAGGGTTCTAAAAGAGCTGGTGGATGTAATTTCTGAGCCTCTGGCTATTATTTTTGAGAATTCTTGGATAACAGGTGAGGTATCAGAAGACTGCAGGTGGGCAAACGTCCCCATCCTCAAGAAGGGAAAAAAGGAGGATCTGGGTAACTACTGACCTGTCAGCTTGATGTCTATACCTGGAAAAGTTTTAGAACAAATCATCAAACAATCAGTCCTTGAGCATTTAGAAAGGATGGCTGTGATTACTAAGAGCCAGCATGGGTTTCTCAAGAACAAGTCATGTCAGACTAACCTGATCTCTTTTTTTGAGAAAGTGACTCCCTTGCTGGATCAGGGGAATGCTGTAGATATAGTCTATCTTGATTTCAATAAGGCTTTCAATAAGGTTCCTTGTTGACAAGTTGGTAAAATGTGGTTTGGATCCTGTTCTGTCCTGTTACCGTTAGGTGGATCTGTAACTGGTTGACAGGTCATACCCAAAAAGTGCTTGTGAATGGTTCCTCATCCTCTTGGAGAGGAGTGACAAGTGGGGTGTCTCAAGGATCTGTCCTGGGACCTGTTTTGTTCAACATCTTTATAAACAATTTGGATGAAGGAATAGCGGGAATGCTTATTAAATTTGCAGATGATACTAAATTAGGAGGGGTTGCAAATACAGTAGTAGACAGAAACAGGATACAGGATGATCTTGACAGGCTGGAAAACTAAATTTTAACAGGGATAAATGTAAAGTTCTGCATTAAGGTAGGGAAAATCCAATGCATGATTATAGGATGGGGGAGACTTGTCTTAGCAGTAGTATGTGCAAAAAGGATCTAAGGGTTTTAGTGTACCATACGCTGAACATGTGCCAACAGTGTGATGTGGCGGCTAAAAAGGCAAATGCAATTTTTGGGTGTATCAACAGAAGTATAGTGTCCAGATCATGTGAAGTGATGGTATCGCTTTACTCTGCTCTGGTAAGACCTCACCTGGAGTATTGTGTTCAGTTTTGAGCATCACATTTTAAGAAGGATATAGATAAGTTGGAACAGGTCCAGAGCAGGTTGATGAAGATGGTAAGGGGTTTGGAGACCAAGTCCTATGAGGAAAGGTTGAAGAAGCTGGACATGTTTAGCCTGGAGAGGAGGTGGCTGAGATGTGATATGACCACCATCTTCAAGTACTTGAAGGGCTGTCATATAGAGGAGGAAGTCGATGGAATTCTCTCTGCTGCTCACCCAACAACATGCGATTTGGATCCTTGCCCCTCTTGGCTGATTAAATCTTGCCAGAGGGAGCTTAGATGTCCTTTACGGGACATCATAAATAGATCCCTCTTAGAGGGGCATTTTCCAACACCTTTGAAAGAGGCTTTGGTCCGCCCCCTCTTGAAAAAAATTTACAGCAGACCCGGCCGAATTGGCAAACTACCGACCAGTGTCTAATTTACCATTTTTAGGTAAAATTATCGAGAGGGCAGTGGCGTTGCAGTTACAGAGATTTCTAGATGACGCTTCTGTCCTAGACCCATGCCAGTCTGGTTTCTGGCCGGGCCACGGGACGGAGACGGTCCTGGTCGCCTTGGCAGATGACCTCCAACGGCAACTGGACCGAGGCGGTGTAGCAGTGCTGATGTTATTAGATCTGTCGGCTGCATTTGATACGGTCGACCATCGGCTGCTGATTCACCGCCTCGCCGACATAGGGGTTAGAGGGTTGGCCTCACAATGGCTCTCCTCCTTCCTCATGGGTTGGGGACAAAGGGTGGCGATTGGGGGTGAACGATCCCAGAGGCACACACTAGATTGTGGGGTGCCTCAGGAAGCAATTCTCTCCCCGATGTTATTTAACATCTATATGCGCCCCCTTGCCCAGATTGCCCGGAGGTTTGGGCTGGGTTGCCATCAATACGCTGATGACACCCAGCTCTATCTGCTAATGGACGGCTGGCCCACCTCCACCCCGGGGAACCTGGACCGGGCTTTACAGGCTGTTGCAACGTGGCTTAGACTGAGTGGGCTGAAGTTGAACCCAGCGAAGACAGAGGTTCTCTGTGTGGGTCACGGTGCTCTGGGGAGGGAGATAACCCTCCCGACCTTTGATGGTGCGCCGCTGAAAGCCAAGGACCAGCCTACCTGAGGGACCGTCTCTCCCCGTATGAGCCCCAGAGAGCACTGAGGTCAGCAGGAAAAAACAGACTGACTACCCGGGGCCAAAAGAAATTAAACTCCAGAATACCCGCACACGGGCCTTTTCTTCTGCGGCCCCACACCTTTGGAACCAGCTCCCAGAGGAGGTACAGGCCCTGCGGAACCTCGACCAGTTCCGCAGGGCCTGCAAGACCACCCTCTTCAAACTGGCATTTATGAATAGCTGAACTGCAAGTGCATAATGAAGAATATTCGCCATCAACACCAACCGATAGGTATAGCGTCAATGATAACATTATGGTTGGTTTAATTTAAGGTAATTGGATTAATAATCATTTTTAATTAATGTATTAACTGGTTTTAAGGCAAATTAATGCCTACTAATGTAATGTTTTATTAATGTATGGTATTTTATTGATGTTAGCCGCCCTGAGCCCACTTCGGCGGGGGAGGACGGGATATAAATAAAATTTTACTTACTTACTTACTAGAGATGCTGTGGAATTTTTTTGTGTGGCCCCAGAAAGTAGAACCAGAAGCAATGGGTTGAAATTAAATCAAAAGAATTTCCAGCTCAACATTAGGAAGAATTTCCTGACCATTAGAGCGATTCCTCAGTGGAACAGGCTTCCTCAGAAGGAGGTGGGCTCTCCTTCCTTGGAGGTTTTTAAACAGAGGCTAGATGGCCATCTGACAGTAATGAAGATCCTGTGAATTTAGGGGGAGGTATTTGTGAGTTTCCTGCATTGTGCAGGGGGGTGGACTAGATGATCCTGGAAGTCCTTCCAACACTATGATTCTATGAATAAATGTAAGTTTATCTTTTTTGCAGTATACTTCTTGGGTGGGATTTTTTTTTAATAAACTCAGTATCATGCTTCTAGAAATGGGCAAAACTCTATATTAGCCAAATATCTCAGTAGTTGTAAGAGCAAAATAGACAAAGGAAGAACCAAGTACACTATCATGAATTCTTTGGAAAAAGAGCAGAATAAAAGGGAGACAGATTGACAGGTTATATAACAGTACTATATGTTGCTGAAGACCCTTTTCTACCTACTCTAAGGCCATTTTAATGTATAGATTCATCTGTAAAAATGAGTGTTTATTAAGCAGCAGATTATTGTGTGTATGAATGTGCATGAAGACCTGGAATTAAAATTGATCTCCAGACTACTGTCATCAAACTGCCTTCCAGTTCCCCTGGATAAAAGCACTGTTTTGGAGGGTGAACTGTATGGTATTATATCACACTAATGTCTCTCCCCTCCCCAAAGCTTATCTGAGTGAGTAAGCAGGCACACGAAACCTCAAAACTTCTTTGGTCTTAAAGGGGCCCCTTGACTGAAAATTTGGTGGGGGGGAAGTATGTCAGGATTCAGCCTCCCATCCTAAACAGGTGATTGCAGTTACATCTACTATTTGTTAAGGCAAGTCACATACATTTCATTGACAACCCGCATATTTTGTGCACCCAGACTGGCTGCCAAAAAGAGGAGTGAGCTGCCTTCTGTTTGGGAAGTTAAAAGTTCTGCAAGTTTCTGTAAAGATATGCAGTGACTGACTGAATCCAACAAAAGTAACCCAGTGCACCTCACAATCATTAGGGTTGTCACTCCCAAAAAGGATTGCCAGATCTACTTACCTGGCTAGCGGGCAATGGGAGGGAGACTTCCAGGAATGGGGAGCGAGGGGTGATGTCGCTGCATGCAATGTCATTGGTGTGATAATGGTACACTGAAGTGATTTCATTATGCAAAGTACATAATATGGTGATGCTCTAGCATTTTGGTCAAAACTCTATGGCTACCATAGTGTTTGGGCCAAAATGCTAAAGTATCACCACATGACATACCAGGTGTGATGATGTCACTTTTGCATGTCATCATGCCACCAACATCGATGCAGGAGGGGGCTGTTTAGGGGTGGGGCTTCTCTCATTGACCAGCTGGCTGGTAGTGGATTGGAGCCCCCAAAATAAGGGGAATCCACACCCCAACCAGGGGTCTGGCAATCCTACCCCCAAATTCCTGGAGATTTGGGGGTGGTTCTTGGAGATGGCAGGGGAATGAGAGGGGATGTTAGAATCCTCCATCCAATGCTGCAATTTTCTCCAGGGGAACTGGTGTTGTGATCTGGAGATCAATTGTAATTTGAGGAGAACTCTGGGCCCCACCTGGAGGTTGCTAACAGAAACCTGTTGCCTGCATACTTATAGTTCTTGCTGGATGACCAAATTTTGAAAGCAAGACACACAAATATATTTATTATAATATGCGGTTATCTTGACTCTTTAAAACTGTGATACTTAGTCTCTGCTTCCTAGAGGATTATTTGAACTAGGGGCATCAATGTGTCTTCCTCTACTACCACAGTACATTGTTGTGTACATCATCATCAACATCCCAAGGCAGAAGGCTATTTTCAGTTCTGTGCATGAAGTTTCCATTTTTGCCAAAATCATTTTCCAATACTCCAAACTAAAACAGCATACAATGGGTCATTTGGATTCAGGCTCCAAGTATAACTCATGCTGTCCACTGAGCTTTTCTTAAGACATTTGCTTTCTGCAACAAATCCAAAGAGCTTGTATTGTAAGGACCAAGGGCAGTTAACAAAGAAAATGTTTATGGCTTTGCTTTCTTTGTTTATAAAAGATTGATGAGAACTAAAGTGCACTGTAACCCAGCTGGGTCAATGGCTGACATTAAGACTATTTCCAAAATATTTATTACAGATATTCTACAAAAGTGTCCCCAGATTTTTAAGTAACTGCAGCCTTAAACAGAATTCTTAACATCCCACAATAAAGGCTCCCCCCCTTATTAATACACATCTGTACATGTGTGTGCACATTAAATCCAAAGGTGGCTTTGGCATGCCAAAAAACCCATCTGATCGCAACCATTGTTCTGCTCATTTCTTGTACCAGTTGTGAAAGATTGCATTAGGAAAGTAGGCTATTAAAATACTGCTTGTCTCAGAGAGTCAGGGAGTTCAAGTTACTCTTCCATTGAGTAGAGAGCTAATGTGACTGGTTGCTCTACATGCTCTCTGATTGGCCGGCATCAGCTGTTAGAGAAATAACAGCTGTTCTGGAGGGAAAGGTGTCTTTTTGCATTTGGTCTTTCATCTGGCTCAGTAGCCAAACACTGGTTTTTGAGGGAGGTGGCATTTGGCGTCAGTGTTTTCTGTCAATGGACAGTTAGAAAGTTCTTATACAGACAGAAGAAAAAAGACTCCTTTGTCTTTACTACAGTTGACTACACTGAGGGAGAATTCAGATTCTCATTCAAGAAAGCAACAACACTGCTTTACTCAGGTGATATTACTGGTAATATATTTTGCAAAGGTTCACTGGACAGTTTGGTGGAAATTCCCAATCAAGCCAAGTAGGAATGGTTATTATTGCATTTTAGGAAGGGGGGGAGAATAATTCCTGCCCGTGAACAGGGGTTGCTCTGAGGAGAACCTGGGTCTAGAGTAGAGACAGATTGATCTTTGGACAACCCCAAGAGTTACTTGGAAGCTATAATATCTGAAAGGAGAATCCTGATTTCTGAGGGGAGAAATCTAGGAATTATAAGCAAATGCTGTTATCCAGAAAAAACATTATTAAGAACTGTATTAGAGCTGAACTCTGGGTGGGGTGGGGGGTGGGCTCCCTCTGGGAATCCTACCCCCCCCCCAGGGAAAGTGCATGTGCAATACATAGCCTCTCCTCTCCCGGTGTAGTGAACGCCGCGTGGTCACTGTCTGGCTATGCCTGGCAGATGGTCACTGCAATGGCCTCTCCTGCATTACTGCAACCGTAGCAACACCTTCTCGCTGGTCCCCCCCGTTTTCACAGAGTTTGCTACGTCATGGTGCGACCGAATGTCCGGCAGTATAACCGGATGGGCAAGCTGGGCCCACCAACCTCGCCAGCCTAAGAGAAGGAAAACTCTAACATCAAACCTGGGCAGATAGAACTCGTTAATGTAACACCTACCACCTGGAGGACACGCTGCCAGCGTCCCAGCTTACTGGGCAATGGCAGATGACCCCCAGGTGAAAGGCTGGAGCCAGTACCGCGCACACTGCACTTCACCTAAAAAATTCCTCTGCGCAGGCCTGAAGGGCATATCCACACACACAACCCACAACGCATCAAGTCCTGCAGCGATGGGCAAGGGGCGAAACGGCAGGTGGAAGGTGCCACTGGAAGCCGCAGTCCCGATCCTGCATGTAGGCGGTTCAGGGTATTGGTCGCCTGATGCTAACCCGGAGACGAAAGCATTTTTCGGCAGCACCCTGAACGACCAAGCAGCCTTATCTAGGGACAGCACTGCTTGCTCCACACAGAGAGGGGCCTAGAAAAGGTGGCCTAAACAAAGCTCGTCTCCCCCACCCCAGTTGGCTAGCCGCGATCAACGGGCATCCTTACTTGCGGTCGAAAAATAACAACAAAGAAAAGGCATGCACCTGCCTCACAAAGTGTGCAAAGACTAAAGCTTGCGTGTTGGAACATCAGAACCATGCTTGACACAGTAGGCAGTGGTCGCCCTGAACGACGCTCTGCTTTAGTTGCCCACGAACTTCTCAGGTTGAATATCGACATAGCAGCTCTCAGTGAGGTCCGTTTCCCTGAGGAAGGTAGTCTTCAAGAACACGGTGCTGGCTATACCCTCTACTGGTCGGGTAAGTCAAAGGCTGAGAGCCGCCTTTCTGGCGTTGGCTTCATGGTCAGGAACTCCATTGCCTCCAAACTCGAAAACCTGCCAACAGGTCACTCAGATCGCATCATGTCCATGCGCCTCCCACTTCAAAACAAGCAGCATGCAACACTCTTCAGTGTGTATGCCCCAACCCTTCAAGCAGATCCTGCAGAAAAGAACAAGTTCTATGCTGATCTACGCAACCTCGTACGGAAGACCCCTACAGAGTACAAGGTGATCATCCTTGGCGACTTCAATGCCAGAGTAGGTAAAGACTCGGAAGACTGGAAAGGAGTACTTGGCAAACACGGCATTGGCAACTGCAATGACAACGGGCGCCTCCTGCTAGAATTCTGCATGGAGCACCAGCTCACCATCACCAACACTATCTTCCAGCAGAAGAACATTCTGAAGACACCCTGGATGCACCCACGGTGCAAGCATTGGCACCTTATCGACTACATTCTGGTGCGCCAGAGAGACCTTCGAGATGTCTTACACACCCGAGTAATGCCCAGCGCAGAATGTCATACGGATCATCGTCTTGTACGCTGCAATCTCCGTCTTCACTTTAAACCCACACCCAGGAGAGGAGGTATCCCTCGGAGGAAGTTTCAGGTTGGCAGCCTTCAGTCAGCCGAAGTTAAAGCTGCCTTCCAGGCAAAACTCCAGTCAAGAATTGAGGACCCCAGTTGCCCCACAGACCCTTCTCCAGAAGCACTCTGGGAACACCTAAAAACTACCGTCCTGCAGATCTCTGAAGAAGTCCTTGGGTTCTCCACAAGGAAGAACAAGGACTGGTTTGATGAGAACAATCAAGAGATCCAAGACTTACTGGCAAAAAAGAGATCTGCCTACCAAGGAGAGCCAGTTTGGTGTAGTGGTTAAGTGTGTGGACTCTTATCTGGGAGAACCGGGTTTGATTCCCCACTCCTCCACTTGCACCTGCTGGAATGGCCTTGGGTCAGCCATAGCTCTGGCAGATGTTGTCCTTGAAAGGGCAGCTGCTGTGAGAGCCCTCTCCAGCCCCACCCACCTCACAGGGTGTCTGTTGTGGGGGAGGAAGGTAAAGGAGATTGTGAGCCGCTCTGAGACTCTTCGGAGTGGAGGGCAGGATATAAATCCAATATCTTCTTCTTCATCTTCTCACATCTTGCTCAGCCCTCCTGTCCTGGGAAAAAAGCAACCTTTCGCGCTGCATGTAGCAACCTCCAGCGCAAGCTTCGAGACATTCAGAACGAGTGGTGGACCAAGCTTGCAGAGAGAACCCAGCTGTGTGCAGACACTGGTGATTTAAGAGGGTTCTATGAAGCCCTGAAGGCAGTATATGGTCCATCATATCAGGCTCAGAGTCCCTTGCATAGTAAAGACGGCCAAGTGCTCCTCACAGACAAGGCATCCATACTGAACCGGTGGTCGGAGTATTTTCAGGTTCTCTTCAGTGCCAACCGCGTAGTTCAAGATTCAGCAATCCACCTCACTCCACTTCAACCGGTGAAAACAGAGTTGGATGAGATCCCCACCCTAGAAGAGACTGTTAAAGCCATCAAGCAACTGAAAAGTGGCAAGGCAGCGGGAGTTGATGGAATTCCACCAGAGATCTGGAAGCATGGGGGCACAGTACTACATAGCTCACTTCACAAAGTACTTGTCACCTGCTGGGAACAAGGCAAATTACCACAGGACTTTCACGATGCAATCATCATCACCCTATACAAGAACAAAGGGGAAAAGTCAGACTGCTCCAACTACCGGGGGATAACCCTGCTCTCCATCGCAGGCAAAATCCTTGCCAGAATACTCCTGAACAGACTGGTGCCCACCATTGCAGAAGAACTCCTCCCAGAGAGCCAGTGCGGCTTCAGAGCTAACAGGAGCACCACCGACATGGTATTTGTTCTCAGGCAGCTCCAAGAGAAATGCAGGGAACCGAACAAGGCTCTGTATGTGACTTTTGTCGACCTTACCAAAGCTTTCGATACCGTTAGCAGGAAAGGCCTGTGGCAAATCTTGGAACGTTTAGGATGTCTCCCAAGGTTCCTCAGCATGATCATCCAGCTACACGAAGACCAGCGAGGCCAAGTCAGACATTGCAACGACCTCTCGGAGCCCTTCCCAATAGGCACAGGTGTAAAGCAAGGCTGCGTTCTCGCGCCAACTCTCTTTACGATCTTCTTTAGCATGATGCTTCAAAGAGCCGCAGTAGATCTAGATGATGACGATGGTGTATACATCCGCTATCGCACCGATGGCAGCCTGTTCAACCTGAGGCGACTAAAGGCACACTCCAAGACAATGGAAAAACTCATCCGAGAGCTACTGTTTGCTGATGATGCTGCACTCGTCTCCCACTCGGTATCAGCTCTGCAGCATATGACGTCCTGCTTTGCAGAGGCTGCCAAGCTATTTGGCCTAGAAGTTAGTCTGAAGAAGACAGAAGTTCTCCACCAGCCTGCACCCCAGGAAGATTATCACCCTCCCTGCATCACTGTGGGTGAATCAGTTCTGAAGACAGTCCAGCAGTGCAGCTACCTGGGGTGCATCATCTCCTCAGATGCCAAGATCGACAAGGAGATTGACAACAGGCTGGCAAAGGCAAACTGTGCATTTGGCCGACTGCACAAAAGAGTGTGGAGCAACAAGCATCTGAAAAAAGGCACAAAGATCAATGTTTACAAAGCGGTTGTGATGACAACCCTCATCTACGGCTCCGAATCGTGGGTTTTATACCATCATCACCTGCGACTCCTTGAGCGCTTTCATCAGCGCTGCCTTCGCACCATCCTCAACATCCACTGGAGTGACTTTGTGACCAACACTGAAGTCCTCAAGCGGGCGGAGGTTACCAGCATCGAGGCACTGCTGTTGAAGACGCAGCTGCGCTGGGCAGGGCATATTTCTAGGATGGAAAACCACCGCCTTCCCAAGATTGCCCTGTATGGCGAACTCTCCACCGGCCATCGAAATAGAGGGGCACCAAAGAAGAGGTACAAGGACTCCTTGAAGAAATCCCTTAGCACCTGTCACATCAACCATCACCAGTGGTCTGACCTAGCCTCAGATCGCAAAGCATGGAGGCACACCATCCACCAGGCTGTCTCTTCCTTTGAGAACGCACGCATAGCTGGTCTTGAGGACAAAAGGAGATTGAGGAAGAATCGCACTGCTACAGGCCCAACCCTAAATCAGACTTTTCCCTGCAGCCACTGTGGCCGGACCTGCCTGTCCCACATTGGTCTTGTCAGCCACCAGCGAGCCTGCAGCAAACGTGGACTATTGCACCCTTCTTAAATCTTCGTTCGCGAAGCCAAGCCAAGAGAGAGAGAGAGCTGAACTAAACTAAAATAACACTCTCTTGAATGTCCTAAGAATTTTAATCTGCATATATTACAAAGTTTTTACATTGGCAATCTCTAAATCTTGACTCCTCCTATTTTATATATCGTCTCTGCCCATTTAATAAAATCTTTATTCTGTTTTTGAAAGTTAAACTGCCTCAAGCACCATTTCATTAAGGACTTAAACATAAGACAAGACAGCTCCTGTATTTCCCCTCAAATTCCTGTGCTGAGTAAAAGCCTAAACCAGGGGTGGCCAAACTTGCTTAATGTAAGAGCCACGTAGAATAAAGGTCAGGCATTTGAAAGCCACAAGACATGAACGTCAGATGTTTGAGAGCTGTAAGACAGGAAGGAGAAAAGGCAGGCAAACAGATTAGGGGAAAGAAGGAGGGAGGGGAGGTGGAAAGAAACCAACGACCTTTAAATGCATTCTTCAAGCTGTTGGCTGACTTGGCTTGGAGAAGTGATTTAAAGAGAGAAATTCCTTTTTCTAGCCAACCAACCAGGTGATGGGGGCTTTGAGAGCCACACAGTATGTATGAAAGAGCCACATGTGGCTCCTGAGCCAGTTTGGCGACCTCTGGCCTAAACCAATATCTAAACAAAAGTGTGGGGTAGTTTAAGTCTATTTCAATAGAGAAGATATACATGCTACTGTAGGGCAACTCAGTCATTGAAAGGAACTGAAGTTTTGGTGGGGGAAATCTGCCTAGGAGTAGGAGAGATACAGGGGTCCATCATACCAGTATATTCACTGGCAAAGATCAAAAATGGGCAGAACAACCAGGGCTTTTTTTCAGCAGGAGCACACAGGAACAGAGTTCTAGATGGCTTAGTGTCAGGGTGTGTGGCCTAATATCCAGATGAGTTCTTGCTGGGCTTTTTCTACAGAAAAAGCCCTGAGAATAACCATTACCATTTTTAGCATGCTGTTATTATTGCTACTATTTTTTATTTACATCTAACAGTTGCAGTCCTTTCTCATGTTTGCAGTAAGCCCTCAATATCATACATCTTCTGCTATACACATAAGAAAAATGAGGATGGGAGAAAACAATTTTCTCAAAGTCTCACACAAGGTCTCATGGTACCATTTAGGCATCACATAGGTCACATAATTGGACCATATTGATTCTCACTCACATTGATGTGATTATTTGCATTAAAAAGGTTAAGTGAAGGTGTGGCAATATACTTGTATAATTATCAGACTTGCATGTGCAATTCTATAATTTGTACAGATTAAATAGTTACCAAAAATCATTATATATCAAGCTTCGTAGATATCTTCAAAAGATGTCTTTGTATCCAGCAGAGTATGACTTTTAAACTGGGTTACAGCAGCAATTGCTTGGAAATCATAGATCCATTAAGCAGGTATCTGAACTTATACTGATGCTTTGTTAGCCAAATTGCCCTAAAAACAGGTTTGGGGAATTAGTTTAGTGGGCAACTAGGCTCTAGCAAGATCAGGATCTATGTATACAGAAGATATCTCCTTTGGAAGCCACCCAGTAAAGAGGAGATGTTGTCTAATAGTCAGTGGTATTTATTATAAAATAAAGGCAATTATACAAGGGAATAAAATCATTCAACACACATACAGACCTAGAAGAACAGCATGAAATATACAGGGTAACACAAGGATGGACAAACAGGGCAATACAATTACCTATCGTAGTCTTCAAGGAAGGATTCAATGGTGACGAAGAAGGAGATGGGGGAAGGGACCCTCAACTGATCAGGTATTGGGGGCGTATCTAAACAGCAAGGTAGAGGTACTGTCAGATGCACACTTGGGGGACGTTGAGACAGAGATTATAAGGACTACCCTGAGCCTTTAGGGTGAGGGAGGTCCAAGGACCTTTGACACAAGGTCAGGTGGGTCATGATGCTGTGATATATGGTACATTACCTCAGAAAAGGGGAGGCTCCAATATAACAGTTGGGCAAGGCATGGGTTGAGGGGATTAAAACAAGCTACACAAATTTATCTAAAATGACAATAGAGGGCCGAATTGATATCTAAGGTGACACCCAATTTACACAATAGTGCTGGCTCTGGATTAAGACTGGTCTTCCTCTTTTTCCTTCTCTGGCTGGCATCGTCTTTTGTTGAACGTTCTGTTTGACAAAGGCTTGGGCAGTCTGGCAGAATACATGCCTAAGATAAGCATAATGGCTTTATGCAGATGTCTGAAGCGACCGCTTCATATGTATGTATGTATGTATGCACGTACATACACACATACAGTTGGGTGTAGTGGTTAAGTGTGTGGACTCATGTTGGAGAACCGGGTTTGATTCCCCACTCCTTCACTTGCAGTTGCTGGAATGGCCTTGGGTTAGCCATAGCTCTGGCAGAGTTGTCCTGCTCCTCCTCTTCCTCCTTCTTATTCTTCTTTGCCAACAGTAGTGAAGAATGAAACAAGTTCAGCTACAATGGTTTTAACTTATAGAAATATTTCTCATGCAGGGAGTTTGTTATTTATAGTTTCAAAGTGGTGATGACAATTTTACCACCCTGATGCTTCCAGGATTTCTGATTTGGCTTCTATGTGTGGTTTAATTTTCCTTACTAAATGGTCAGGAGGTATTAATGTTCATCTCCTCACATGGTTGTATGTTTCCTGTGATATTATCTCTTGACAAATAGTTCTCTGTATCTATGCTACAAAGTATAGTACATGTGGATTGAGTTATGAGTAGAGCACCTGCTAAATTAATCATTTACTATGTTCCAATTTTTCCACTTGAGACACATTCCCAGCACAATGATCCCATCTTTAAAAGAGAAAATAACAAAGCATCAACTGATTTGAAGCAGGAGAGATCTTTTCATTGAACTAAAAGTTAAACATATTAGAACTGCACATGAAGTTCCTCAGCTTGGGGTTCAATGACACAGACAACATTGCCATGACCAGGATAGTCCAGGCAAGCCTGATTTCATAATATCCCTGGCAAGTACTTGAATGGGAGACCTCCTTGGAATACCAGGAGTGGGTGGCAGAGGCAGGCTATATCAAGCCTCTTCTCTGAATTTCCTCCATGACCCAATGGGGGTCACCATAAGTCACCATGACTTCCAGGCATGCATGCATGCACGCACACACAAGTACAAAAAATACCCCCCCCCAAAAAAAGACACAGATAATGATTTTGGAGTGTGTGTTATTTCTTTAATATCCTGGTATTGTAACCCCTTGAATCGCTACTAGATCTTGAGCATTTTTCTATACATTCTTCTGACTGCACTGTTGCAACCCAAACTGTATGCCTCTTGCCCATCCCTCAGAAGCCCTAGAAAATATTAGATAAAAAACTGTGCTGTACCAAGGAAGGAAGACCAAAAGTAATTCTTGCAGATAGGGAAGTTTATCAGAATATCGTCAGGAGAAGGTCTGAGGCACTGGAGAGCAATTAATTGGCATCTATTGAAAGACCTTGGACTCTGTTCCATGTTTGTAGGCCCTTTAGGGTAACTAGCTGTCTGCTGTATGAAACAGGATGCTGGACTAAATAGACCACTGGTCTGATCCAACGGGGTTTTTCATATGCTCTTATTAGTGTAAGAGAAAAGTGTTATAATATGAGATCAGGGTATATTCAGCTTGGGAATGTTTAATTAGGCTAAGATTTTTCACAAGTGCTTCATGGAAGCCTGGATTTTCCAAAGACCTTGCTTATGCCAGTGAACTCAATAATAAAAATAAAGTGGTGTGAGGCTTGGAGAGAGGGTGCTATCCTTGGAATACAAGAAATTCATTTGTAAAGGAACCACAGAGAAGAGAATACATACTAGTAGAATATTCAGCTTCTGTATAGACATTATCTTGCTTCCTCTGTGATGTCATCATACAACCGGTATAAAAATCAGGAAATCAATTGCCTGTGTCAATCAATAGTTTCTTACTATTATGGGGAATTATAGAAACAGAAATGATAATAGTACCAAACATCATGAAGCATATTTGGTGGTGGAAAGTGCCATCAAGTCGCAGCCAACTTATGGCATCCCCTTAAGGGTTTCAAGGCAAGATATATTCAAAGGGGGTTACCATTGCCTGCCTCTGCATAGTGACCCATAAGAACATAAGAGAAGCCATGTTGGATCAGGCCAATGGCCCATCCAGTCCAACACTCTGCATCGCACAGTGGCTAAATACACACACATACACACACACACTGTGGCTAATAGCCACTGATGGACCTCTGCTCCATATTTTTATCCAATCCCCTCTTGAAGCTGGCTATGCTTATAGCCGCCACCACCTCCTGTGGCAGTGAATTCCACATATTAATCACCCTTTGGATGAAGAAGTACTTCCTTTTATCCATTTTAACCTGACTGCTCAGCAATTTCATTGAATGCCCACGAGTTCTTGTATTGTGAGAAAGGGAGAAAAGGACTTCTTTCTCTACTTTCTCCATCCATAATCTTGTAAACCTCTATCATGTCACCCCGCAGTCGATGTTTCTCCAAGCTAAAGAGCCCCAAGCATTTTAACCTTTCTTCATAAGGAAAGTGTTCCAACCCTTTAATCATTCTAGTTGCCTTTTTCTGCACTTTTTCCAATGCTATAATATCCTTTTTGAGGTGCAGTGACCAGAACTGCACACAGTACTCCAAATGAGACCGCACCATCGATTTATACAGGGGCATTATGATACTGGCTGATTTGTTTTCAGTTCCCTTCCCAATGATTCCCAGCATGGCATTGGCCTTTTTTTATTGCAATCGCACACTGTCTTGACATTTTCAGTGAGTTATCTACCATGACCCCAAGATCTCTCTCTTGGTCAGTCTCTGCCAGTTAACAACCCATCAACTTGTATTTGTAGCTGGGATTCTTGGCCCCAATGTGCATTACTTTGCAATTGGCCACACTGAACCTCATCTGCCACGTTGATGCCCACTCACCCAGCCTCAATAGATCCCTTTGGAGTGCCTCACAATCCTCTCTGGTTCTCACCACCCTGAACAATTTAGCTTCATCTGCAAACTTGGCCACTTCACTGCTTACTCTGAACTCCAGATCATTAATGAACAAGTTAAAGAGCATGGGACCCAGTACTGAGCCCTGCAGCATGCCACTGCTTACCGTCCTCCACTGTGAAGACTGCCCATTTATACTCACTCTCTGCTTCCTATTAATTAGCCAGTTTTTGATCCACAAGAGGACCTGTCCTTTTACTCCATGACTCTCGAGCTAACTAAGGAGTCTTTGATGAGGAACTTTATCAAAAGTTTTCTAGAAGTCAAGGTAAACAACATCTATTGGGTCCCCTTTGTCCACATGTTTGTTCACCCTCTCATAGAAATGTAACAGGTCAGTAAGGCAAGATCTTCCCTTACAGAACCTATGCTGAGTCTTCCTCAATAACCCGTGTTCATCAATGTGCCTACTCATTCTGTCCTTGATAATGGTTTCTACCAACTTTCCCAGTATTGAAGTCAGACTGACTGGCGTGAAATTTTCTGGATCTCCTCTGGAACCATTTTTAAAGATGGGGATGACATTTGCTACATTCCAGTCTTCAGGAACGGAGGCAGATTTCAATGAAAGATTACATATTTTTGTCAGGAGATCCACAAGTTCGACTTTGAGTTCTTTCAGAACTCTTGGATGTATGCCATCCAGACCTGGTGACTTATTAGTTTTTAATTTGTTGATTAGTTGTAGGACCTCCTCTCTTGTCACCTCAATCTGACTCAGGTCTTTCAACACCCTTTCCAAAATTAGTGGTTCTGGAGCGGGCAAAAACATCTCATCTTCCAAAGTGAAGACAGAGGCAAAAAAATGCATTCAGGTTCTCAGCCATTTCCCTATCCTCCTTCAGTAATCCTTTTACCCCTTGGTCATCCAAGGGCCCCACTGCCTCCCTGGCTGGTTTCCTGCTTCTAATATATTTGAAGAAATTTTTATTGTTGGTCTTTATGTTTTTTGCAATATGCTCCTCATAGTTCCTTTTTGCCTGCCTGATCACAGTCTTGCATTTGATTTGCCACAGCCTGTGTCCCCTTTTATTAATCTCACTTGGACTAGCTTTCCACCGTTTAAAGGAGTCCTTCTTACCTTTTACAGCTTCCATTACTTTGTTTGTTAACCATGCAGGCCTTCTCTTATACCTGTTTGTGCCTTTCCTAACTTGTGGTATATATTTTATCTGCTCTTCTAGGATTGTAGTTTTAAATAGCCTCCAAGCTTCCCCAAGGGTTTTGACTGTATTTACCTTTTCTTTCAGTTTCCTCTTCACATGCCTCCTCATCTCAGAGAATTTACCCTTTTTAAAGTTAAACGTGGTTGTGCTGATCTTTTGGGGCAACTCCCTATTTATACAAATGGTGAAATCAATAACATTATGGTCACTGCTCCCACGCGGTGCGATCGCTTTTACATCTCTCACCAAGTCTTGGGCATTACTTAGAACCAAATCCAGAATCGCCCCACCCCTGGTAGGTCCTGTGACCATCTGCTCCATAGCACAGTCATTGAGAGCATCTAGAAACTCAGTCTCTTTCTCTTGACCTGAACACATATTGACCCAATCAATCTGTGGGTAGTTAAAATCACCTATTACGACATAGTTTTTATGTTTAGCTGCTATCTTTAATCCTTCCGTCATATTATAATCATCCTCTATCTTTTGATTTGGTGGGCAATAACGAACTCCCATAGTTAAATTTCCTTTTGAGCCCTCTATTTTGACCCAAAGCATTTTTAGAAGGGAATCTAATTCTCTGACTTCAGTCTTACTGGACTGTATACCCTCTCTGACATACAGAGCCACCCCATCTCCAGCCCTTCCCTCTCTATCCTTTCAATATAACTTATATCCAGGAATCACCGTGTCCCACTGATACTCCTCATTCCACCAAGTTTCTGAAATTCCCACAATGTCTATGTTTTCCCCCAACACTAAACATTCCAAACCAATTTTACTTTGAACACTTCTAGCATTTGTATACAAACATCTATAATTTCCCAGGCAAGTTAGGTTCGCAACCTTCCTCCTGCTGCCTCAAGACTTTGGCAGACAGTCCATACTGTTTGTCACCATCTCAGTGGACAACTCTGATCCATTACCCAGTAGAACTGGACTTCCTTGGCTGTCTCCCATTCAAATACTAACCAGGACTGATGCTGCTTATCTTCTGAGATGTGATTAGATTGGACTAGCTTGGGTCATTCAGGCAGGGCTGTTTCTAGGCTTTGCGAAGGCCTGGGCAGACAGTGTCCAGGGCTCCCCATCTGCCCACCACCAAGGTCCTTCTCTTTGCCCCACTGTCTGCATGCCCCTCACCTGACTGAGCATCCTTCTCCTGCTTGCATGCCCTCCCACCACCCATTCTCAGTTGCCTGACAGCACTTGCCAGTCTATGCAGCTGGGAGTGCTGCTACCATTGCCACCAGGAGTGCCACCTCTGTGACCACCTTCATGCCCTTCCTCGATGACTCTGGGTAGCTGGGAGCACAGATGTGTGTGGGCAGACATCAGCAGCAGTGGGTCCCACCAAAAGTCCTGGGCCATAGCAGCTGCCCACTTCTGGGTATGCTGACACTGGCCCTGCATCCAGATCAGACTGAATCCAGATCAGACAGAGCCTGGAAATGCAACAAAAATGTATTTAACCATAGCTAAATATCTCCTGATGTTCTAAGGATGTTTGTTCTTGAAACCAGAAATCTAGCACCAGCCTGCCATCTATCAGGAATTCATTAAGGGTATGAAACTTAAGACAGACTCAATAATCTGTAATACAAAATAGAAACTTTACTATATTCCTTTCAGCGTATGCTTCTTTGCTGTTCTGACTTACAGGCAGCCAGGAAAATTAATAACCAGAACAGGAAATTGAGTACAATGTCCTCTGTGGCATCTTTGGATTCAAGACTGTCCTTCAACTATATTGTCAAGGGATTTAATATGAGAATTACATTTACAAAAGCCAAACATCTGATCATGCATTTACTTTTTTAAAGAAATGGGAGACATAGTAGTATGAGAACCGAAGGACAATAGTATAAATGAACAACTTTCAGATGGATCAGAGAATTACTTTGGCAAAGCCAGAGCGTTCTCTGAAGATTGTACCTCACAGGAGTTTCCCCAAAGTATTTAAGCCACTTAGATTCAAAAAGGATGACATTATGTGTTTGTACTCTAAGACTAAGTTTGTGCCAACTTGTACTGTATGGTGTAGTTCTATGCCAACAAATGAATTAGTTTGAAAATGCATGTTCAACATAAGTGACTGATCTCTTTGTTACTAACTTTAAACCCAAAGTAACAATCCTTTTACAGGAATTCTGTAAATTGTTACTGCACCATCAATAAGAAAAGGACTGTGCAGAGATAAGAGTGTAGAACAGAAAAGATGTAGCTTGTCTTTCTGAACTTGCCACAACTAAGAAGATAAAACATCCAAAATATATTTATATTAAAATCCCTACCCTGCTTTCTGCTATGTCCAAGACAACTTAAAATATATACAATAAAATGCAGTATGATTCCCCCCCACCACCATTACTCTGTGAGCAGCCAATATGCAATGCTATTCTATTGTCTTAAGCCAAAATACCACAGAGCCTGGCAAGGCAACAACAACAATTTAGGGAAAGAGACTCATCTTGAAAAAGCCTCTTTGGAATAAGACCACCTTGCACAGTTTATGAAAATCAATTAGATTGTTTCATTTTAATTCAAGAAAGAATTTATTGAGCAAATCTTACTTCTCAATAAATCTGTTTGAGATTTTAGCTTTACATAGGCAAAGAATCTTTTTGCATGTTAGGATCTCAGTCCCCTAGTTCTTAGATGACCATCACAGCCTATTACTAGGTTATGATTTCTCCTGGGGAGGGGGGGTATGGCGGTGGGAACAGATGTTATAAGGGAGGAGGACTGAGACAAGATAGTGCTAGATCCTCCTCCAATCTGTGTCCCATCCCAAGGGTGACAGGTAGCAGGGCCAGGTTGAATAACCCGCCTCCATCATTGGTGTTATGCAACGCCAGGTCCATCAACAACAAGACCTCAGTCCTTCGAGAGTTTTTACTCGAGCAGGACATGGACCTGGCTTGCGTGACTGAAACCTGGAACCGAGAGGGTGATACGGTAGCCCTCTCACAAACAGCTCCCCCAGGTTATTCAGTCTTCCACCAATCACGGACTAGCAGACGGGGGGGGGGGAGGAGTGGCATTATTTATACGAGAGGCTTACTCCTTCAGAGCTCTCCCGGCCCCAAGGATCGAGGGTATTGAATGCGCCGGTCTGGCGTGGGAGGCTGGAGAGGGGTTGGCGATCTGACTGGTGTACCGGACGCCTAACGCACCAGCTAGTGCCTTACCGTCCCTGCTCGAGGCGGCGACAGGCTAGGCGTTGGAGCACCCAAGGTTGGTAATCCTGGGTGACTTCAACGTCCATGCTGATGACCTGGCCTCCAGTCAGGCGACGGACCTAGTGTCTTCCATGGCAACGCTAGGCCTCTCTCAATTTGTTACAACCCCCACTCACCAGGCCGGGCACACGTTAGACCTGATCTTTGCGGCCGGGGTTATAGTGGACGATATAACTGCTGAAGCGGTGCCATGGTCGGACCACTTCGCCCTCAGGGCTCGTATAGATATGCCACCCCAAACCTGTTTAGGCGACGAGCGTATTATGGCTCGCCCGTGGAGCCAGATGGACCCGGAACAGTTCCAAATGACTCTGTGGGACTCCTGGCCCTCTAGCGATTCCCTCGATGACCTAGTTGAGATTTGGAACACCCGGCTCTCTAGGGCCATCGACGAGATCGCTCCTCGACGTCCTCTACGACCTCGGATTAGGCTGGTCCTGTGGTATACCCGGAGTTACGCCAGCTGAAACAAGGGCCGTTTTCCCACTTAGCGTTTGCTCCCCTTATTCCCCGGCGCAATTATCTCCGGATCATTTTTTTCGTTTTCCCACTAGTGACTCTTTGCGGAGTCGCCTTCCCTGAAGCCCCGGCTCAAATCGTTTTCCCACTGGCATCGGCTTGAGTTCGATGCCCTGTCAATCATTTTTTTTTTTAAGCGCAAGTCTGGTTGCGTAATGACGTACTAACGTACTAACGTACTAACGTAACATCGAGCTGTTCCCTCCCCTTCATTTCGTGGACAAACCGCATCACGTGTGCTGCTGTTGCTCATGGATTGGCTGCAGCTGTAGAGTCCTCCACAGTCCTTTATGTATTAACAGAAGCATTCCTAGCACTATATCCCCCCCCCAAATTCTGAATTTGCGAAATATCGCAATAACGAAGAGAGAGAAATCGAGGGGTTTGTGTGTGTGTGTGTGTGGCAGCTTCTTCCCTTCGCTCCCTCCCGGGTGGCGAAGCTGGGATTTCCTCCGCTCTCTTTCTTTCCCCTCCCCGGCTGGCGCTTGCAACGGGGGACCTGACTGATTCCTGCTGCCAGAGCTCCCCCCCCCCGCCCCATTCTCTCCTTCCCCTTCTGTGGCGGGTGTGAAGAGCGAGCTCCGTCTATTTTCTAACCGAGCGGAATGTAGCCAGGGAGAAGAATGCAGGACTCCAACTTCCCATTTTATACATGGCGATTTTGTGCAGGTCCAGAAATCCTGGTGGCACAGCTGAGGGAGGCATTCCGTTTTTAACACACACACATGAACGCTTTGGCCCGCACCGGCACTAGATTCCCCCCCCCCAACAATGGAGAAGCGCCGCCGCCGCCAAATGTCTCTGGGCGGCTGGGCTCCCTTTGCCAAGGCGGCGGCGGCAGCGGGAAGCCGGCGGGGTCAAGCGGGGCGCAAATGGAAGTGAAGTGGGGGGGTTTGAGCTGGGGAGAGTCGAAGCTGCCGGGGCCCCTCCGCCGGCCCGCTGAAACCGCCTCCTTCCCGCTCGCCCTCCCCAAACTAGACCCGAAACGAACTGGCTGGAAAAGGCCTGCTGGGGGGGCTGCCGCGGTCCCCCCACCGGGGCCCCTAAAGGGAGAAGAGGCGGGGGATAACGCAACAGCGAAATAACGCAACTATTCCAGGAGGGTTTTTTTTTCCCCCTTTGTTAATTTCGAAATATCGCTATTACGCAAAACTGTGAAGTTTAAAAAAAAAAATGGCCGCGCCGGCACTTCGGGGAAGCGCCGCGAAAGGCTGATGATTGGCCAAGGGGGTGGATGGGGTGGGAGGATGGAAAGGGAGAGGGTGCCGCCCACAAAGCAGTCGATCCGGCGTGGATGGATTTCCCACAGCAAACTCCGCTGAGTGGATCCGGAGTGGATCCGGAGGTTTTCGGAAACTCCGGCAACATGCTGAAAAACATACTCCGGCGTAAAATCCCTGTAGCGCCGGAGCAAACCGCAGCGCCGGAGCAAGATGTGCGAAATCCAAGAGAAGATCCGGAGGTAAATGGGGCGCTACGACGGAGCAAACGCTAGTGCGAAAACGGCCAAGGTCTCAAACGGCTAGAGAGGCAATGGTGGTGTACCCGTGACGAAGCGGCTAGAACTTCTTATAGGAAGTTTATGAAGTCCTATGAGATGGCAGTCAAGTCTGCAAAGAAAACATACTTTGCGGCCAAGATTGCGTCTGCAAATTCGCGCCCGGCACAATTGTTTAGGGTAATTCGGAACTTTACTACATTGCCACAAGGCAATCCAAATGTTAAGGAATTGGAGATTGGCTGTGAGGCTTTCGCGAAATTTTTTGCAGATAAGATCCAGTCGCTCCGCCACGACTGCCCTGCCAACTTAGATACAGTAAGTGAACTCGAGACCCAATGCATGTCTTCTAGTTTGATCCTGGACTGCTTTGACCCACTCAGCTTGGAGGAAGTCGACAGAGTTCTTGCCACTGCATGCCCTACGACTTGTGATCTGGACCCATGCCCCTCCTGGCTAATTAAGGCTTGCCAGGAGGAGCTACGATGTCCTATACAGGACATCGTAAATAGATCTCTTTCAGAGGGTCTCTTTCCAACACCCCTGAATGAGGCAGTGGTCCGCCCTCTCCTGAAAAAGGCTACATCAGATCCGGCCGAATTGGCTCATTACCGGCTGGTCTCAAATCTGCCCTTTTTGGGCAAAATTATAGAGAGGGCTGTAGCGTTGCAGTTGCAGGATTTCCTGGATGACGCTTCCACCTTAGACCCTTATCAGTCCGGCTTTCGCCCAGGCCATGGGATGGAGACAGTTCTGGTCGCCCTCATGGATGACCTCCGGCGACATCTGGATCGAGGCGGCTCGGCGGTATTGCTGTTGTTAGACCTGTTGGCGGCGTTCGATATGGTCGACCACCGGCTGCTGTCCCGCCGCCTCGCCAATGCAGGAATTCGGGGGCTAGCCTTACAGTAGCTCTCCTCCTTCCTCAAAGATCGGGAACAAAGGGTGGCAATTGGAGGAGAGCTGTCCCAGAGACACCCACTTAACTGTGGGGTGCCTCAGGGGGCAGTTCTCTCCCCAATGTTATTTAACATCTACATGCGCCCTCTTGCCCAGATTGTCCGGAGGTATGGGCTGGGTTGTCACCAGTATGCTGATGACACCCAGCTTTATCTATTGATGGACGGCCAGACTGACCATGTCCCTATAAATCTGGACCGTGCGTTGCAAGCCGTGGTGGATTGGATCAGGCTGAGTGGGCTGAAGCTGAATCCAGCGAAGACCGAGGTCCTTTGCGTAGGTCGCGACGGGCCAGGAGAGGAGATCTCCCTACCAGCCTTTGACGGTGCGTCACTGATTCCAGTGCGCAGGGTCAAGAGCTTGGGAGTGCTACTGGAGCCTTCCTTGACAATGGAGGCCCAGGTAGCTGCCACTGCTAAATCCGCCTTCTTCCACCTTAGGAGGGCGAGGCAGTTGGCACCCTTCCTGGAACGTAGAGACCTGGCAACTGTGATCCATGCAACGGTCACCTTAAGGCTAGACTACTGTAATGCCCTCTACATGGGGCTGCCCTTATATCGAACCCAGAAACTGCAGCTAGTGCAGAATGCAGTGGCCAGGCTGTTAGTGGGACTACCTCGGTGGGAACATGTGCAGCCTAGGCTGCGAGACCTGCACTGGCTGCCAATTGTGTACCGAGTCTGCTATAAGGTGCTGGTTATTGCCTTTAAAGCCCTATATGGCCGAGGACCTGCCTACCTTAGGGACCGCCTCTCCCCATATGTTCCTCAGAGAGCACTGAGATCTAGTTCTCAAAACCTTTTAAAAGTCCCTGGACCAAGGGAGGTTAGATTGAAATCAACGAGGGAGCAAGCCTTCTCAACAATGGCTCCCCAATGGTGGAATCAACTTCCAGAAGAGGTGCGAGCCCTGCGGGACCTAAATCAGTTCCGCAGGGCCTGTAAAACTGCCCTCTTCGAGCTCGCGTTAAGATGAAACCCGAGAAATGACATCTAGCCTTCTTATATACAACTGAATTGTAGCACTGAAACTTAGAATTCATAACGGTTTAACTGTTGATTTAATTTTAACTTAATTTATGAATGTAATTTATTTGTTTTAACTGTCTAATTGTTTGTAATAATATTGTATTTTACTGTAATCATGGTATATACCGTGTCGTGTTAGCTGCCCTGAGCCTGCCTTTGGCGGGGGAGGGCGGGATATAAAATAAATTTTATTATTATTATTATTATTATTATTATTATTATTATTATTATTATTATTATTATTATTATTATTATTATTATTATTATTATTATTATTATTATTATTATTATTTCATTGCACCAATATGAGGCCCATAAAAAATGAAGCAGGATTTAATGGATAGAGAACAATTAACAACCTGGACATGAAGCTTAAAAGGATAATTTAAAAAAAAAAAAGTTTCACACAAGAGAGAAGAAATACATGTCCTCAAATTTTCATACATTCTCATGTCAGACATTTTACATAAGGTAGTTTATGTTGTAGTCCTCAAATTTTCATACATTCTCATGTCAGACATTTTACATAAGGTAGTTTATGTTGTAGTTGTATCTATATTTTACTTTAAATTCCCACTGCATATGAATGCACATTCTCCTCAATTGTGAAGATAGATTTATTGAGAAATAGTCACTGGGAGATTAGGTGGGCAGGGACATGGGAGGCAGCTGGCAAAAGCAGCATGATGAGACTTCCAGGAAAAACCTGGAAATGGCATTGCATTTCTCTAGAAATCTTCAGAGTCTGTATTGTGAAACCATAGAGTTTCTGGAGATTCCTAGAAAGGTATGACATCCCTCCCCCCCCCAAAAAAAACCCCCCTCTAACATCATGATTTTGACATGACAGCCATTTTTATTTTCTTCTCCCACCACCTCATCAGTGGCAGGAAATGAGAGGCTTTGGGACTGTGAAAGTTGCCAGCCTCCTGGAGATCTCCTGGGATTACAACTGATCTACAGGCAACAGAAATCAGTTCCTCTGGAGAAAATGCCTGCTTTGGAGGGTGAGCTCTATGATATCATATCCCATTGAACCCCCTTCCAAACCCTGTCCTCCTCAGGCTCCACCCACAAAATCTCCAGGTATTTCTCAACCTGGAGCTGATAACCCTAGGGACTGGCAACCCTATGTAAAGAGTTTTTCATTGCGTGGCACTATCTCTGTTACAGGAATTGACAACTTGCAATGATGTCAAGCTGTATAATGAAACAGTCTTCAACCCCAGACTTAATCTAGATAACACAGCATATAAACTGGCCATTCCATGAATAGACTGATTGCGGTCTGGAATTCGGGAAAGCAAATTTTGACAAACTTAGAGTTATGTTGGGTAAAATTTCATTGTCAGAAATACTTAAGGAGAAGGGAGTTCAAGCGAGGTGAGAGTTTCTTAAAAGTGAAATATTGAACACAATTCCTATGAGAAAGAAAAATGGGAGGAGACTAAAGAAGCCAAGGTGGTTCCATAAACAGCTCTCTAAAGATTTGAGAAATAAAAAAAACTCATTTAGGAAATGAAAGGAGGATGCATATAAATAGATAACCAGTGCTTGTAGAGAGTTAGGAAAGCTAAAATTCAGTATGAGCTTAGGCTAGCCAGAGAGCTAAAAACAATTTATGTTTGAAGGTTTTTTTTAAAAAAGCAAAAACATGGTATGCCTCTTGCAGGGACAGGAGTTGGAATTGTAACAGGTGATGAAAAAAGGTCAGAACTGCTCAATACCTACTTTTCTTCAGTCTATTCTTGTGAGAGAAAAGGTGCTCAACATGGCAAAACAGAACACATGCTGAAGGAAGGGTGTTGCAGCCTAGGATCAGCACAGGGGTAGTACATAAACACCTATTTTCTTTAAATGAAATGAAGTCCTTTGGGCCAGATGAACTGCATCCAAACCTACTAGCAGAACTTGTGGACATAATTTCTGAGCCTCTGTCTATTATTTTTTTAGAATTCTTGGATAACAGGTGAGGTGTCAGAAGACTGGAGGTGGGCAAATGCCCCCATCCTCAAGAAGGGGAAAAAGGAGGATCTGGGTAACTACTGACCTGTCAGCTTGATGTCTATACCTGGAAAAGTTTTAGAACAAATCATCAAACAATCAGTCCTTGAGCATTTAGAAAAGATGGCTGTGACTAGCAAGTCATGTCAGACTAGTCTCTCTCTCTCTCTCTCTCTCTCTCTCGCAGAAAGTGACTACCTTGGTGGATCAGGGGAATGCTGTAGACATTGTTTATCTTGATTTCAGTAAAGCTTTCGGTAAGGTTCCACATACTATTTTAGTTGACAAATTGGTATAATGTGGTTTGGATCCTGTTACCGTTAGGTGGATCTGTAACTGGTTGACAGATCGCACCTAAAGAGTGCTTGTGAATGGTTCCCCATCCTCTTGGAGAGGAGTGACAAGTAGAGTGCCTCAAGGATCTGTCCTCAGACCTGTTTTTTTAATCAACATCTTTATAAATGATTTAGGTGAAGGAATAAAGGGAATGCTTATTAAATTTGCAGATGATACTAAATTGGGAGGAGTCACAAATACAGTAGAAGTCAGAGATAGGATACAGGATAATCTTGAAAGGCTAAAGAACTGTACTAAAACAAATAAAATGAATAGTAATGGGGATAAATGTAAAATTATGCATTTAGGCAGAAGAAATCAAATTCATCATTATATGATGCGGGAGACTTGGCAGTAGTTGGTGCAAAAAGGATCTAGGAAGTCTTAGTGGACCATATGCTGAACATGAGTCAGCAGTGTGATGCAGTGGCTAAAAAGGCAAATGCGATTTTGGGCTGTATCAACAAAAGTATAGCGACTGGATCACGTGAAGTGATGGTATCGCTTTACTCTGCTCTGGTTAGACCTCACCTAGAGTATTGTGTTCAGTTTTGGGCACCACAAATTAAGAAAGATTTAGAGAAGCTGGAACATGTCCAGAGGAGGGCAATAAAGATGGTGAGGGGTATGAAGACCTATAAGGAAAGGATGAAAAAGCTGGGTATGTTTAGCCTAGAAAGGAGAGAACTAAGAGGTGATGTGATCACCATCTTCAAGTACTTAGAGATGTCATATAGAGGATGGTGCAAAATTGTTTTCTGTTGCCCAGATGGTCAGACCAGAACCAACAGGTTAAAGCTAAATCAAGGTCTAGGTCTTGGCTTAAAATCAAATTCTCACTGCTGTTGTTTTGTCAATAGTGGTAGCACTATTCATATAAATTAATTCTTCCATGTAAGACATATAGATGCTGAAAGATTTTGTGATGGTGGTGGCACTTTTTGAGCCATTGCCATCCCTGAAGCTCAACATTCTTCCAGCTCAACATTAGGAAGAACTTCCTGACAAGTGCTTCCTCAGTGGAACAGGCTTCTTTGGGAGGTATTGGGCTCTCCTTCCTTGGAGGTTTTTAAGCAGAGGCTAGATGGCCATCTGAACAGCAGCACTGATTCTGTGAATTAGGCAGATCATGGCCGCAGTCAACTCACCATTAAATCCATCCCTAACCGGTCACAATTATACCCCGCAGCTTTTTTACAACGAATTTCCTGATCAGACATCCCTCCATCCTTCAGTTCTAAGCAGCATTGGTCCCGTCGTTGGTTGATCAGAGGTCTCAACCGGACCTCATTTTTTGAGATGGCATTCCACACTCACGTAAGCGCAGTACCGTGGAATATCATGCTTGGCTTTTTTTTAAAAAAAGGTGCCAGAAAACGTGGGCAATCTGCACCCCCTCATTTAAACACCCGGAAAAGAAGGGGAAGCCCAGGAGTTCTCTTTGCTGTCTCTCCGCCTGGCAGGGAGACAGCAAAGGTGGGTCATCTTCCTCCCCTCCATTTAAACACCCCACCGTGGTATTTAAATGGGGGGGGGCACAGCAACTCTCTTTGCTGTCTCTCCGCCTGGCGAGGAGACAGCAAAGGTGGGTGATCTCCCCCCCCCATTTAAACACCCCGACGTGGTATTTAAATGGGGGGGGGAGCACGGCAACTCTCTTTGCTGTCTCTCCTGGTGGAGAGACAGCAAAGGTGAGGGATCTTCCTCCCCCTCCCATTTAAACACTTCGCCGTGGTGTTTAAATGGGGGGGGAGCACAGCAACTCTCTTTGCTGTCTCTCCGCCTGGCGGGGAGACGGCTAAGGTGGGTCATCTTCCTTCCCTGGCAGGGAGACAGCAAAGGTGGGCGATCTGCCCCCCCCCCCCCCCCCGCATTTAGGAAAGGTCCCCTGTGCAAGCACCAGTCGTTTTCGACTCTGGGGTGACGCTGCTTTCACAAAGTTTTCATGGCAGACCTTTTATGGGTTGGTTTGCCATTGCCTTCCCTGGTCATTACACTTTCCCCCCAGCAAGTTGGGTACATATTTTACCGACCTCAGAAGGTTGGAAGGCTGAGTCAACAATTGCTGGCGCAATGATATCATTTGGAGTTGGCTCTCGCAGGGAAGCAGATGTGCGCTTGCGACAAGTCAGCTACAATGGAGCGTTCAAACATAGAAAGTACGCGCGGGAGTCGTCAGAAGCATTCTTATTCCGGATTTAATGTACTGTTTAAAAAGTCCGTGTCTCAGTCGTGGCAGTTCGGGACACGAACGAGCCAACGACCATTGCCAGATGCTGATGTTTGGACAACCGCATAAAATCCGACATGCATCTGGCTTTCATCCATGCCCATATCGTCAGTTTATGTGCGTCTGACCTCGGCCCATGAGAATGAGAGCAGGAAAGGTTACATCAGTGCTTAGCTCTCATGGCCCTTTCTTACATGCCCAGGGAAATACTGATTGACACTTTGGGGTCAGTCAGCAACTTTTCTCTGGGCCAGTTTGGCAAGGGATCCTGGAGGCTTTTGCCATCTTCTGGCACAGAATAAGGGTCACTGGGGATGTATGTGTGGGAAGGTGGTATTTATGAATTTCCTTCATTGTGCAGGGGGTTGGACTAGATCCACCCTGGAAGTCCCTTCTAACTATGATTCCATTAACTGTAATAACTTTTAAATATTATTAGTTCTTGGATCACATCCAAAAAGTTTTACTCTGCTTCTGAATGGCCTGTGGGCTATAATAAAGACTATCTGACTGAATATATGTAAAAATGATATAACAAGGTATATATTGCATCAAAAAATTGTATAAGAAACAAATGCCTCATCAACATGAGCAGTGAAAATGGATGTACCAGTGTCAACATATGGAAACTAAAAGAAGTGAAAAGGGGCATATTCACCCATACATTCACCTAGTACAAACAAGTAAGTGAGCATTTTTGAAAGAGTGCCAAAACAAAAATGAGCACTGCCATTCCTCCCCTCACAAAAACAGTGAACACATTCAACTCAACCTGAATTCTTTCGTGTGTCAGAACATTTCTTTTTCTTGAAATCCTATAATATAAAAACATTACAGAAGCTTTTTAAAAACTCCTTAGCCTCATTAAATAAGTAAATAAGATAAATAATACTTTTCTCATTTCAATGGCAAACAAGAAATGAATTGTTTTAGAAATTGCACATTTATTACATAATTAGTGTAATAATGACTGTGTACTGGGTCTTGGATTAAAATCAAATTCTCATTGCTGTTGTTTTGTCAAATCATTTCTAATTGAATGAATGTCTTTTTTTTTTATTGAGTAATCTGTGCCAGTAATGACATCACTTTTGGATTCATACTTGTTGCATATGAGCCCAATTTAATTTTACTGGAGTGATTATTTGTTTCTGTGATGATCTATAGTCTGCCTGTTAATGGCAGTTTACTTATGTGCTGTTGGCATGGCATCACATAAGCCCTGATTGTTTTTCCTGTACTGAATTTCGCAGTAGTTTGTTCAGTGTAGGTCTGTTATATTTAATCAGACCATTTCTCTACTAGATGCAAAAGACCTTTGATTGACACCACAAGAAGTAAATGAGGCCAATTTTTTTTTTGTAAGAGTGATTTGCAGTCTGATAGACAAAAAATTCAATTAGATGAAGCATGGAATCAGGAAACAATTTCTTTTAACAATTGGAGTTAATTTAGACATTACTTTCTGGACTCAGGGTGTGAAGTGCACATGGTAGCACTATTCATATAAATTAATTCTTCCATGTAAGACATACAGATGCTGAAAGATTTTGTGATGGTGGTGGCACTTTTTGAGCCATTGCCATCCCTGAAGTCCTGGTGGATGTGTGCACAATTTACACAGAGATGTAGGGTCTCACCTCCTGGCCCAGTTTAGTCAGCTTGCAAAAAATGAACATACAAGTCGCATTGGAGAAAAATAATAGTGGTATGCCTGTTGGTGACTTTCTTCTGAGGTGAATTAAACTACTACTGAAATGTCAGTTAGTAATAGTGGAAGCATATACAAAGGAGGTGGGCTTTCTCTAACTTTAGTGGTGATGTTGACATGAGAATTTCAGGGGAAGTTCATGCAGCTTTTCTCACCTCTGACAGATAAGTTGCATCGGTCAAAATTCCCCCCCTGTATACAACTATGAAATGCACAACGCTTGTCCTCCATTGCAGCTGATCACCCTGGTTACTAACTAGTTTAAAGGGAAAGGCCTTCTGATATACTTTATAACACTTGGGCCAAGGTCAGACGCACATAAACTGATGAGATGGGCATGGATGAAAGCTGGATGCATGTTGGATTTTATGCGATTGTCCAAACATCAGCATCTGGCAATGGTCATTGGCTCGTTCATGTCCCACACTGCCATGACTGGGACGCGGATTTTTTTGATAGTGCATTAAATCCAGACCAAGAATGCCTCCGATGACTCTCGCGTATACTTTCTATGTTTCAACGCTCCATCGTAGTGTTGTCGCAAGCGTATATCCGCTTCCCTGCGAGAGCCCACTCCAAATCATATCATTGCACCAGCAATTGTTGACTAAGCATTACAACCTTCCGAGGTCGGTAAAATGAGTGCCCAGATTGCTGGGGGGAAACTGCAATGACCGGGAAAGGCAATGGCAAACCACCCCGTAAAAGGTCTGCCATGAATACGTTGTGAAAGCAGCGTCACCCCAGAGTAAAAAATGACTAGTGCTTGCATAGGGGACCTTTCCTTAACTAAATGGGGGGGGGGGAGCCAGATCACCCACCTTTGCTGTCTCCCCACCAGGCAGAGAGATGGCAAAGAGAGCTCCCATGTTCCCCCCCATTTAAACACCCCAGTGGGATGTTTAAATGGGAGGGGAGGAAGATGACCCACCTTTGTGGTGTCCCTGCCAGGCAGAGAGACAGCAAAGAGAGTTCCCGTGCTCCCCCCCATTTAAACACCCTGGCGGGCTGTTTAAATGGGGACAGGGTAAAAGCTGGAATGGGTCGGAATGGGTATCAAACAACGTAGACTGTCACAAAAAAACACTGGGATACATCACAGACACTCGAGAACAATATTCTAGAACAGAAAAAGCAGAACTCACACGTCCTAATTATCCCATTCCGGGCCAAAAGGCCTCCAGAACACCCTAGAACAGACTGGAATGGGCATCAAACAACCTGGGCTGCCACAAAAAAACCCTGGGATGCATCACAGACACTCAAGAACAATATTCTAGAACAGAAAAAGTGGAACTCACACGTCCTGATTACCCCGTTCCAGGCCAAAAGGCCTCTGGAACACCACAGAACAGGCCGGAACGGGCATCAAACAACGTAGAAGGTCACAAAAAACACTGGGATACATCTCAGACGCTTGAGAACAATATTCTAGAACAGAAAAAGCAGAACTCACATGTCCTTATTACCCTGTTCTGGAACGGGTCTACGTTGTTTGATGCCTGTTCTGGCCTGTTCCATGGTGTTCCAGAGGCCTTTTGGTCCCGAAAGGGGTAATCAGGACCTGTGAGTTCCACTTTTTCTGTTCTAGAATGCTGTTCTCGGGCATCTGTGATGCATCCCAGTGTTTTTTGTGGCAGTCCAGGTTGTTTGATGCCCGTTCCGACTTGTTCTGGGGTGTTCCAGAGGCCTTTTGGCTCGGAACAGGGTAATAAAAATGTGTGAGTTCCACTCTTTCTGTTCTAGAACATTGTTCTCTAGTGTCTGTGATGCATCTCAGTGTTTTTTGTGACAGTCTACATTGTTTGATGCTTGTTCTGGTCTGTTCTGGCCCGTTCCAGCTTTTACCCTGTCCCGTTTAAATGGGGGGGGGAGAGGAAGATGACCCACATTTGCTGTCTCCCTACTAGGTAGAGAGACAGCAAAGAGAGTTGCCATGCTCCCCCCCCCCCCATTTAAACACCACAGCGAGGTGTTTAAATGGGGGGGGGGAATGAAGATCACCCGTCTTTGCTGTCTCCCCACCAGGCGGAGAGACAGCAAAGAGAGCTCCTGGGCTTCCCCTCCCTGTCCAGGTGTTTAAATGGGGTGGGGGCAGATCGCCCACTTCTGCTGGAACCTTAAAAAAAAAAAGCTAAGCACGATATCCCAAGGTACTGTGCTTGCGTGAGTGCAGAATGCCATCTCAAAAAACGAGGTTCAGTTGAGACCTCTGATCAACCAACGACAAGACCGACGTGGCTTAGAACTGAGGATGGAGGGATGTCTGATCAGGAAATTCATTGTAAAAAAGCTGCGGAGTATAATAGCAACGCGTTATGGATGGATTTAATAGTGAGTGTGACCGTGGCCTTGGAGTGAGTATAAATGGGCAATATTCGCAGTGGAAGACGGTAAGCAGTGGGATGCTGCAGGACTCAGTACTGGGTCCCATGCTCTTTAACTTGTTCATTAATGATTTGGAATTGGGAGTAAGCAGTGAAGTGGCTAAGTTTGCAGGTGACACTAAATTGTCCAGGGTGGTGAGAACCAGAGAGGATTGTGAGGCACTCCAAAGGGATCTATTGAGGCTGGGTGAGTGGGCGTCAACATGGCAGATGAGGTTCAGTGTGGCCAAGTGCAAAGTAATGCACATTGGGGCCAAAAATCCCAGCTACAAATAGAAGTTGATGGGGTTGTTAACTGGCAGAGACTGACCAAGAGAGAGATCTTGGGGTTGTGGTAGATAACTCACTGAAAATGTCAAGACAGTGTGCGATTGCAATAAAAAAGGCCAACACCATGCTGAGAATTTTTAGGAAGGGAATTAAAAACAAATCAGCCAGTATCATAATGCCCCTGTATAAATCGATGGTGCGGTCTCATTTGGAATACTGTGTACAATTCCAGTCACCACACCTCAAACAGGGTATTATAACAATGGAAAAAGTGTAGAAAAGGGCAACTAGAATGATTAAAGGTTTGGAACACTTTCCCTATGAAGAAAGGTTAAAACGCTTGTGGCCCTTTAGCTTGGAGAAACGTCGACTGCGGGGTGACATGATAGAGGTGTACAAGATTATGCATGGGATGGAGAAAGTAGAGAAAGAAGTACCTTTCTCCCTTTCTCACAATACAAGAACTCATGGGCATTCAATGAAATTGCTGAGCAGTCGGGTTAGAACGGATAAAAGGAAGTACTTCTTGAAAATGATAATCAGCAAGGGTACAAGGCAAGGTTGCCCTCTATCTCCATTGATATTCATAATGATGCTAGACATATTGCTTATGCAAATACAAGAAGATAAAGAAATAGAGGGGCTGAGACTGAAGGGTTTTTCTTATAAATACAGAGCATTTGCTGATGATGTAATGTTTATTAATGAAAATCCTCTATCTGTGACACCATTGCTGCTTCATAAAATTCAAGACTATGGAGAATTGGCAGGCTTCTATATAAATAAAGAAAAATCGAAAATTTTGTGTAAAAATATGATAAAGAGTCAACAGGAAGAACTGCAAAGAGTAACAGAGTGTGAAGTTGCCTCAAAAGTAAGATATTTAGGTGTGGAAATTACTATAAAAATATAGATTTGTATAAAAATAATTGTGAAAAGCTTTGGCGGAAAATTGATGAAGATTTGATAAAATGGAATAAATTGAACTTGTCTGTGCTGGGCAGAATTGCTGCAATTAAAATGAATGTTCTACCAAGAATTATGTTTCTATTTCAAACAATTCCAATTGTGAAGGACAATAAACAATTCAGTAAATGGCAACGAAAAGTCTCAGAATTTGTATGGGCGGGCAAGAAACCAAGAATTAAAATGAAAATTTTAACTGATTTAAAATTGTATCATGGTGCAGTATGTTTGGTATGGATTAAAGATTGGATGACGTTATTAAACAAGAAACTGCTGGCGTTAGAAGGTCATGGAAATATTTTTGGTAGGCATGCATATATGTTTTATGGGGAAAATAAGATGGATGGTTTTTTCTCACACCATTATATAAGAAGAAACTTGCTAAATACTTGGGTAAAATATAAAAAATATGGTGATGAGAGAAAGCCGTTATGGATTGTGCCAAAGGAAGTGTGACGGAACCGGCCCGATTCTGCCTTCAGACCCGGTCCCGTCAGCTCCCTGGTGAGTCGCCAACTCCTGGAGGGAGCTATTTCTCCTCCTGCCCCTTGGGCGCGCTGCCACCACCTGCTCAGTCTAGGGGTTCAGATTGAGAGGAACAGGACTCCCAATCCCCCTCTCCAGCTGTGAGGCCAGGCCTCCAGGTCCTCTGCCACCCTGCACTTGGGTTTCACAGAGACCTCAGCGCTTCTTTGGGGCACCCCTGGAGGATTGGCACCTTATCCAACTGCATGCCGTCCCCCTTCCCCGGGGCCCCCTTCTCAACACAGCGTGGTCTAAAGCGGTCTGGGGGTCTATGTGGTACAGAGTTTGACTGCCAGCATTTTAAACAGTAAAAATATATTTATTTAAAAAGGGAAAAGGATAGGAAAAGAAAAACAAAACAAAAGCAGTTGCATCTACAAAATTAGCACAGCACAGCACAGCACAGCCCAGCACAGCAAACAGCCTGACAAACAAAATGTGTTATAAACGCGTCCTGCTGGCCCTGATCTAAACTTGCCCTGTCTTGTGAAGTACTTACTTAGTCTGCCTGCCTGGAGGCCTCATTTTCCTGAGCAGGCCTCCCCCACAGGCAGGAGCCTCCATTGCTCACCACATGCTCGCTCGAGCCCCAGTTCAAATCTGGCTTCTCTTCCTGCCTAACACATGCAAGGAACAACAGCACTTCCTGCCTCTCTAGGAGATTTTCCCCCTAGCGTTGTTGGTTTGGCTCTGGAAGGGAGGGGGGGGAGTGAGGGGAAGGCTACCAAGCTGGCTGAAAGATTTACTGACCCCTGCCAAATGAAGCACCACCACTGACTAAAATGGCGTTTCTCCACACTTCCCCCTCCTTAAATTCTGAGCCGGAGGGGTTGCCTCCTACAGAGGTGACCCCGTAGCAGAATCCAATCAAACAAGGAGAAACCCATTAACCAAAATATTACACAAACATTCAGGTATTTCTCCAATAATACACCAAGTCCCACAACCTCGGTGTCCATGTCCTTTCTGGACAAAACGTTGCATTGCTGCATTCAGAAGGAATGTCCAGTCTAAGATGTACTCCTCCATCTCCCAGGACCACCTCTGGAGTTTGGTGCTCTCCCTTTGTTGCTGCTGTTGCTGGGGTGAATGGTCCCTCAAAGGAGGGAATCCCTGGCCCCACATATGAGGTTGGAAACTGCCCAGTTCCCACACAGTTGCTTCTTTATCCCTCATTGGTGGAATGTTCCCTCTGTCCACTCTGTCCTCCCAGAAAATCACCTCTGGGGCTCCAAACAATTGCTGTCCCAGCTTCTTTTTGTCTCCTTCCTTCCTACCTCTATGCAACACCATGGACCTCGCAGAGACTGGCTGTGGTACATTCACCTGCACCACTTTAACTGCCTTTCCCATTTTCTCCATAGCCCCCACACAGGTAGCATCGTCTAGATCATCCACAATCATATGGGGTCCCCCCCATTCCACTTTCCGTTCACCAGTATGAAGTGGCAGGGAAACCATCACCCTATCCCCTGTCTCAACTTCTGAGAACTCCACTTTCTGGTCCCTTGCCAACTCACACAGTGGTTCCAGCCTCGGGTCACTTTGAACCTCAGACGGGAACATTTCTGGCTCCCCCAGACTTCCTATCATCTGTTCCTTCAAGCCACCCCTAGTCCCACTGTTTCCAGAACACTCAGCCAAAGTTTGATCTGGGTTCTCCGCCCCCTCAGTTGGTTTTTCAGTGTCAGCCAACTGAGCTCCTTCCTGCCTGGAAGACTCCACAGTATCCTGCTGCCCTTGCGGAAATTGGCACCCCTCTTCCCATTGGGCACACCCTCCTGCAGGGCTTGAGACAGGCTGGTCCTCCCCCTCCCTGGTTGGTGGTGAGGTGGCTTCCCTAAAGTCGCCTTCCTCCCCCCACCTTCCCCTGAGGGTTTGGCTTGGGTTCTCAGTCCCCTCGGTTGGTTTTTCAGCACTACCCAACTGACCCCCTTCCTGCCTGGAAGGTCCCACAGCTTCCCAGGACTCCTGTCTGCCCTGCTTCAAGATAACCTGTGCTGAGAGAGTCTCGGACAATCCCACTTCCTGATCCACAGCTACTTGGTGAACCGGTTCCAACCTAAGGCCACTCCGGACCCCCTTCTGGAACCCCTCCCGTCCCCCCAAGCCTTCAGCTATGTGCTCCTCTGAGCCCCCATTAGCCTTGCTGCTCTCAGAACCTCCTGTGACATCTCCACTCTCCACCTTGGTCTCTTCAGCATGCACATCCTTTATGCTAGACAAGTTCCTTTCCTTGCTAGGAACATCCACAGCCTCTTGCTGCACTTGGGGAAAGCTACACCCCTCTTCCCCTTGGGAACACCCTACTCCAGGGCTTGAGATAGGCTGGTCCTCCCCCTCCTGGGTGACTGCCCTCTCTTCGTCCTCAGTAACCTGGGCTATTTCCCCCTCCCTGGTTGGTGGTGAGGTGGCTTCCTTAAAGTTGCCTTCCTCCTCCCACTTCCCTCTGAGGGTCTGGCTGCGGTTTACAGCATTGATAGAGTACTGGCCAACCAACAAATCCCGGCCCAATAACACTGGAACTGTTTGTTCCTTCATTACCCCACATTCAGAATAGGCTTCACATTCTTGTGGAGCTAAACCCCTGAACTGCTTTCGGGAGTGGTCTGGCCCCAGTTTAAACCTTTTAAATACAGTGGCCTTATAGGCCGCAAAAGTTATCCCCCCATCTTCCATAGGCATGCTGTGATAGATGGCTGAAAGTTCTCCAGTCAGGATGCTACAGAGGTAAGACATATAGTCTTCCTCTGCAATCCCCCACTGTTTGGCTGCCCTCTCAAAGTTGGAGAGGTATGTGGAGGGGTCTTCTCCCTCCTTGTACACTGCAAAGTCTTTGGGCGTGACTTGGATCTCTTTGCTTAGTTCAGCTTCCAGACGTAGCACCTCAAGCTCATGGTGACGTTGCTCTTCCCGCTCCCGTCGGTGGATCTCAGCTCTCTCTCTTTCCTCCTGTCTGCGGAGCTCAGCTTGTCTCAGCTCCCTCTCTGCTTGTCTTTCCTCTCTCTCTCGTTCCTCCTCTCTGCGGATCTCAGCTTCCTCCCGTCTGCGGTCTCGGTCCGCCTCGATACGCATTCTCTCCAGTTCCATCTGTAGCCGCAAAATTGCTTCTGACTGGGTAGGGGGCACTTTTGCAGGTGCCCCTGCATGCTTATGATACTCCAACAGGAGGTCTGTCATATCTACTACAGTCATGTTGTCATACTCCAGCTTGTGCTTTGCACACTCTTCCTGGAGCTGTGGCTTTGTCATCTCCAGGATTTCCAGCCTCTTAGCACGCTCCATCCTAACTAACTAAACTTTCCCTACTCCAGTTGACCCGAAAATAAAACAAAACCTCTGTTGCTTTCTCTGGGTGCTTGCACGTATCAAAAAACAAAAATGCCTGGCCAATCAAGTTCTCTGTTTGTTCTTATCCCACCGCTGCCGCCAAGTGTGACGGAACCGGCCCGATTCTGCCTTCAGACCCGGTCCCGTCAGCTCCCTGGTGAGTCGCCAACTCCTGGAGGGAGCTATTTCTCCTCCTGCCCCTTGGGCGCGCTGCCACCACCTGCTCAGTCTAGGGGTTCAGATTGAGAGGAACAGGACTCCCAATCCCCCTCTCCAGCTGTGAGGCCAGGCCTCCAGGTCCTCTGCCACCCTGCACTTGGGTTTCACAGAGACCTCAGCGCTTCTTTGGGGCACCCCTGGAGGATTGGCACCTTATCCAACTGCATGCCGTCCCCCTTCCCCGGGGCCCCCTTCTCAACACAGCGTGGTCTAAAGCGGTCTGGGGGTCTATGTGGTACAGAGTTTGACTGCCAGCATTTTAAACAGTAAAAATATATTTATTTAAAAAGGGAAAAGGATAGGAAAAGAAAAACAAAACAAAAGCAGTTGCATCTACAAAATTAGCACAGCACAGCACAGCACAGCACAGCCCAGCACAGCAAACAGCCTGACAAACAAAATGTGTTATAAACGCGTCCTGCTGGCCCTGATCTAAACTTGCCCTGTCTTGTGAAGTACTTACTTAGTCTGCCTGCCTGGAGGCCTCATTTTCCTGAGCAGGCCTCCCCCACAGGCAGGAGCCTCCATTGCTCACCACATGCTCGCTCGAGCCCCAGTTCAAATCTGGCTTCTCTTCCTGCCTAACACATGCAAGGAACAACAGCACTTCCTGCCTCTCTAGGAGATTTTCCCCCTAGCGTTGTTGGTTTGGCTCTGGAAGGGAGGGGGGGGAGTGAGGGGAAGGCTACCAAGCTGGCTGAAAGATTTACTGACCCCTGCCAAATGAAGCACCACCACTGACTAAAATGGCGTTTCTCCACAGGAAGTATTAAAATTATCTTCATAAACTGATGCAGGGATGTGTTTAACGTACAATCAATTATTAAAAATACATGGAGGAAAAGTGGAACTAAAATAAGCTGAAGAATTACAATATAAATATAATTGGTTTCAGCTACAACAAATTAAAAGCTTGGTGGAACAGGACATTAAAAATGAAGGCATAAGACAGGAACAAATGGAACTGGAAAAAATGCTGTTGGGTGATAATGAAAAGTTGATTTCAAGGATTTATAAATTACTATTGAAGTGGTCAACAGAAGAGGAAGTAGTTAAATCTCAAATGATAAAATGGGCAATTAATTTTAATAAAGAAATTCAAATGGAATTTTGGGAGTATTTATGGAAGAACTCTATGAAGATTTTGACATGTTATAACATTAAAGAAAACTGTTATAAAATGCTGTATAGATGGTATATGACACCTAAGAAACTGGCAAAAATGAATAATCAGGTGTCAGACAGATGTTGGAAATGTAAAAAAACATGAAGGCTCTTTCTACCATATGTGATGGACTTGTGAAAAAGCAAAACAATTTTCGCAAATGATTCAGAAAAATGTCAAAAAATTTAGGTTATGACATTAAGAGGTCTCCAGACTCTTTTTGTTGGGATTACAAATGGAAAGTTTTCCAAAACAAGATAGAACAATGGTGTCCTTTCAGCTGCAAGGACATTGTATGCACAGCTATGGAAGCAAGACAAAATACCAGAAAAATGGGACTGGATTTTAAAAGTTTTGTCATGGAGTAAAATGGATAAACTTACAAGAAACTTAAAAGACTATGATATGGAGAAGTTTAGGAAGGAATGGGAGAAATTTCAAAACTATGTTGAAAAACAATGGAACATAAGGGGACACAGTGATTTTTGATAAAAGCTGAAGGAGGTGGAATAATGGACTAGAATTTATAAAGGGAACATTTTCTTATTGAAAAATGAAGATGAACTTATAGAGTTAACTTTTCTTATTTTATATTCTTATTTCTTCTGTATTGATATAAGGTTCTAAAATGGGGATTCTTGATTTGTTAAGTTACCTGTGTTAAAACACCGGCGGAGGTCAAGAAAAAGGGAGGGAGGAGAAGTGGGAAAAAGTGATGTGTTGTTTTTATTTTGTATTATTTTAAAATTTCTTATAGATTTCTATAACAATATATTGCTAATTAATAAAATTGTTTAAAACAGGAAGTACCCAAAGTGTGATTAACCTGTGGAATTCACTGCTACAGGAGGTGGTGGTGTCTACAAGCATAGTCGGCTTCAAGAGGGGATTGGATAAACATGGAGCAAGGGTTCATCAGTGGCTATTAGCCACAGCATATTATTGGAACTGTCTGGGGCAGTGATGCTCTGTATTCTTGGTCCTGGGGGGGGGGGGGGGGCAAAGTGAAAGGGCCTCTAGCCCCACTTGTGTGACACAGAGTGTTGGACTGGATGGGCCATTGACCTGATCCAACATGGCTTCTCTTATGTTCCTGTGTTAAACAGGCCTGTAGCCATTGGGGGGGGGCTGTGGGGCACTGCCCCCAACTTCCAGGATGGGGCCCCTGACTTCCAGAGGGCCCTCTGGGGCACAGTCAGATTCCTCCACCCACCCCCATGGCTGAGTTGGCAAAGTGTCATCAGCAACAGTCAGAGCCAAGAGACTTGAGCAGAGCATAGTGCACTGCAGCAGCAAAAACAGCAGGCAGAGAGGAAGGAGGATGCTGCTGCGCGAAATGGGCGAGAGAGGGGGGACAGATAGAGCTGCTGACTGCAAAGCAGCAGGGTGGGGGAGAGGGAGGCAGAAGGAAACTCCTCTGCTTGCATGCAAGGTGCAGTCCCTTCTTGACTCCAAAGTTTTAGAGTTGGCTGCCTCGACTTGACTACTTTCAGAGCCTCCAGTTTTTGCCCCTACCCTAGGAAGCTTCTGAGAAGTGGCACCCCCACAGTGGATTGGAAAGGGTGCTCCTGACTTTTAAAATCCTGGCTATGCCCCGTGTGGAGAAACGCCATCTTAGTCAATGTTGGTGCTTCATTGGAAGGGAACATTAAACTACTAAAGTAGGCTTAGTAGTCCGCAGCTGGCCCTCGAAGAGAAAGGTTGTGAGTCTGTGGGCTCCTGACTGTGGGAGAGGCCTACTCAAGAGGAGGAGGACCCCAGGCAGTCAGACCGAGTAAGTAATTCACAAGGTAGACCAAGTTTACACCAGGGACAAGAGGATGCATTTGAATCCACCTTTTATTTGCCCTTCTTGTTGCTGATCAGGTGCTGTGCTACACTTTTACATGTAACTGTTTTTGTTTTTGTTTTAATTTTATTCTCTTCTTATTAAACATTTTGTTCTGTTTTGAATGCTGGCAGTCAAACTCTGTACCACATAGATCCTGACCGCTTAGACCATGCTGCTTTATGAAGGGGGCCCCAGGGAAGGGGGAAGGCATGCAGTTGGAGAAGGTGCCAATCCTCCAGAGGTTCCCCGAAGAAGTGCTGGGGTCTCTGTGATACCCAAGTACAGAGTGGCAGAGGACCTTGAGGCCTGGCCTCAGAGCTGGAGAGGGGGATTGGGAGTCCTGTTCCTCTCAATCTGAGCCCCTAGACTGAGCAGGTGGTGGCAGCGAGCCCAAGTGGCCGGAGGAGAAATAGCTCCCTCCAGGAGTTGGCGACTCAACAGGGAGTTGACGGGACCGGGTCTGAAGGCAGAATCGGGCCGGTTCCGTCACACCCCTGTTTGGAAAAGAGAGAGCAAAGAGAGTATTTATTTGTGAATGCTGGTAACACTCCTCTGGATGGATAGGAAAGTACATCCTGTTGTATGAATCCACACTGAAAGCAGACCACCCAGGTTATGGAATGCAGAGGATTAGACAAGCAAAATGGAAAGGGGAAAGGGAAAAAATATGGCCCTTAATAACAAAACAGAACAGATAAAAAGCTGAATATCATCAATAAGGGATCCTATTCAGATTTTTCCCAGCTATAAAGCAAACTTCTAGGAGGACAAGGCAACCCAGGCAGCTCATCCCTTGAGCTTCCATGAGAGTTAGGAACACATCAGCCTCTGTGCAGCCTCCTCATAAGGCAGTGTTTGCTGTTTCTGTTGCTTCTGGGAATGCTCTTTGGCATCAAGTCCCTGAGATTGTTATCCAAATGGAAGAGAAAAATTACCACTGAAGCAGCAGTAAGATGTTTTTCCAACCTCTGTCAATGAGCCCTTCTGAACTTCATTTATAAGTTTGCTGGTGTGTTCTTATTTTTCTCAAAAGGGCTGTGTTGGCACATTGGAGTGATCACGTAACTGGGTTTGCCTGCTTAGCATATGCTGGTGAAAACTGAATGGTTGTTAAGCATAAAAAGAACCACATTTTGCATAAAAACCAACTAAGCAAAGACTGGGTTTATTCACTATCCTGTCCACAAAGCTAGTTAAGACATCTGTCAGGGCTCTCATTTTCCCTTGCAAACAGATAATGGTGGTGATCTGAGAAAGAAATAATATTTGGTCCATTTGTTTAGTCTATTTTTTTTTAAATCTGGTATATTTTAATAATCTGATTTATTTTTTATATGATTCTGTTTGAGGAGGAATCTACCTCTTTGAATGATACATTGTTAATTTCAAGCATTCCTAAACTGATGTTTAGATATTGTGTTTACATTGCTTTGGATATGAAATCTATATTGACTTGAAGGTTTATTTAACATATATTGTAAAACGTTTCTTTTTTTCCTTTTGCATCTAGCATTCTCAAATATTGGTCTCCTTCATATTTTTTTCTTTTATGTCCTGAACAGTTTCTGATATATTATTTATCAGCTTAGCAGGAGATCTAACCTACCCCAAGGTCAGGTTCAGAGTAGTAAACAGCATGCTAATGATCCTGACTAACCTTGACCACCAAAAAGGGTGTGTGTGTGCTGAGTGTGGAGTCTGGTGGTAGATAGGGATTTTTTGGTAGAAAAAGCCCAGCAGAAACTTATTTCCATATCAGGCCACACACCCCTGACACAAAGCCAGCCAAAACTGAGTTCCTGTGCGTTCCTGCTCAAAAAAAAAGCCCTGATAGATAAATATTTCTCCAAACCCTAGTATTACGATGGTATTCGTTTTTTTATCGAGCCTTGTCACTGACATTGTTTCCATGATCTGCTACTGTTTCAAGACCATTTTTCTCTGATAATGATGAACAGACATTATAATTTGGGACATTATAATACAGAATACAGAATATTGAAAAAAATATGCAGTAACCATGTAGCTGCTCCCACGGCTGTATAATTATTGGAATACAGAATATTGAAAAAAAAATACAGTAGCCATGTAGCTGCTCCCACGGCTGTATAATTATTGGATTACTATTCCTTTTCCTGACAATAGTGGCATGGTAATTCCAGCCAACAGGGGAACACGTAGTAAATTAGTAATACTACTAAATATAGCTAATCAGGTCTGACTAAAACAAGGGCTAAACACAGCTACTGTAGAATGAGGACATTGATTCTTGAATCAGTCACATTTTCTGACTCAGCTTGTTGCTAACAGGATAATATCACAATAATCCAATGAGATTTGGTTACCTCTTATCTTGCTGAAGCTACTTACACATACACATACAAAGACAGTACTTTCCAGCACAACCAAATTGTTTTGAAAAGTGCCCCCATTTCTGCTCAGGCCTAATAAAACTATTTTATGGTGCTTCTGTATGGTTTAGCCAAGTCTATGGAGGAAGATATTCAAAGTTTACATAATTTTAACTATAATTTTAAAATTATGTAAACTTTGAATATCTTCCTCCATAGACTTGGCTAAACCAAGTCCTTAAAAATTATATCGGCAATTACATCAATCAGAATAAGCTTGAACAGGGCACAGCTCCTTTTCAGGCTGCATTATCTTCAAAGGAATATAAATCAGTTGCTAATTATCATAATGAAGGTAAGTTATGCAAATTTATTAGAATTTACAAGATGAGCAACATAAAAAGCTTTCTTGTAACTGTTATAAATGTTAGTGAAATTAATGCAACTATTGGAACTGATTTACAGACCAATCCTGAGTTCTTCCACGGAGTCATGCCCGAGTGTAGAACTAATGTAGGCAGCATTAGTTGGATTCCAAAGGGGAGAAGTTACACCAAGCAGGGAGGGGAAGGGAGCATAGGTGGATGAGCGGGTATGAAAGAGAAGCCATCACCATGGAGATCCCACCTGTGTGTGCACTATTGGTTCGCTGCCAAGGCAGGGATGGGGGGAGAGATGGGGCAGCACAGGACAACTGGATTGACCAGTCCACTGCATGTGAACAGGAGGGGAGGTGGAAAGCCTGTTCCCAAGAGGCTGTCAACCCCCTCACACCCACCCACTGTCAGAGACTCTTGCCAATGGCAGGCAGACGGGCAGAGACATGTACCCCCTGGCTAGCCACAAATAAACAGGAAGCACAAAGTGCAGGAATCTGCTTCCAAAGACACCAGCCAGAATGTGTGTATGGGAATGAGCAGACAGAGTCTTAGCATGCCACCAAGTCCCACAGGCAACCTCCCCCAGACACAGAGAACCTCTGTGTCACCCTGACGCCCCCTGCTGTGAGCATGGAACTCCTCCCCCGAGGGCTGCAGAACTCAGAGTGTGAGACATCGGCCATGTATCCACTCCATTAGCCCAGTGATGTTGGACAGGCTGTTGGGCTGGCCAGGCTGAGGTGTGGCACCTGGCCCAAAGCCACCCTCCCTCCCATGGGATGCATGGGGCAAAGACTCCCCCTCCCCTGTACAGCCTCATGATGGCAAGGGGCCCCCTTCCCCTGTCCAGCCTCCAGTGGCATGCAGGGGCTGGGGCGACCACACCATGCCCAAGCTCGCTACCAGGTTCCAGTGCTGGAGATGCTGTCAATCTGCCCAGCCTCTAGCAATGGGAGGGGGGCAACCTGAGGGTGCGCAATCACACTTACCTGTCCATGTGTGAACACCCTTGTGAGCTGAGTCTCCGGAGGCTGGATACCTATTAAGGCTTGCAAACAGGAGAGGTTAGCCAAGGAGTAGAGACTTTGCTCTCCTCCTCCCAAGTCAAATACTTCACACTGTACAGTCTATGTGCCTTCTCTGTGCAGCTCCCACCACCAAAGTGCTCCAGCCCTGATGCTAAGTCCACACAGCAGGGAGTTCCATGGCAGAATCCTGTGCTGTGCACCCTACCCTACCTGAAGAGTTTTGCAAGGTGAGGGTGGAAGCTTTTCTAGGAGATGGGGAGCGGCGATTGGGTGTTGGGAAGGGGGTTCACCTAGTCCGGGGCATGAGGGGATTGGTGAGGCAATTACACAGCCCCCTAAGGGGTTTGCAAGCTCATGCGGTGGTGATGGCAGACTTTGTTTTCTGTTTCAATGAGTGTCTATGGAATGCGCCAGCATTTTCCTTGCTGTAAATGTACTCCTCTCATGGGAGGTGTTCTCAGGCTGGAAGGTCTTAGGGAGCCGAATAACGCTGGCCACACCCCTGGGGCCTCCCCCTCCTGTGCTGGCATGGCTTTCTCTGCCCCAGTTGCACTGCAGGCAGGGTGGAGTGCCACTCCGGCAGCAGCCATGGGCAGGCGTACGCTGAGGCAGCTGAAGGCTGGCTAAATTCCCATTTGCACAGGCTTGGAGGGGGTTAGAGCAGCATGCCTCAGACGTCCATCGATGTAGTGGTTAGTTTGCTTCCAAAGCACTTTGAGCCCCCCCCCTTAGGATTGCACTGTTGGTGTGTCTTATATTCAACTGATTCATGGAAGAGTCTTGTGGGGTTTCCTGAACTGGTATGCATGCTATTCTCTTATCTTCTGCAGACTATGTGCTCTATAGACATTTTGACTGCTGTTATTAATGTAACAAATTTACACCCTGAGTCATAACCCCCAGTCAACATTTGCACATAATTCCCACTGACTTCAGAGGGAGTTCAGTATGTTGGAAGACAGAAGGATGGGTGGCCGTTTCCAAGTAAGTACTAAGAGACTGACATGTGGCCAAAAGGCATCAACTCACAAAGAAAGCTTAAGCTGGCTGATATATAATTTTTTTGCTATATTAGATAAAAACCTTAAACTCAGAAAAATGCTGCAGTGCAATCAATTAAACCTTAGTACTTATGAGGAGCCATGAGTTTAACCTGCTGCTAGACATTGCAGGCTTCTTTCTAAGAGGGGTCATGATTGCATGAATTTTCCAAGCTGCCATTTGGAAACCTCAATTAGTCTAAAGAGAGAGAGACTGTGCATGCAGCTAACACCATTTTCCTGGAAAAGAGCATGCCTGGGTATTCCAGATGTCATTTTTATTATCTGGAGGATTATGAAGTAGGAAATTTTCTCGTTCTCACTCTCTAAATATATTCCTAAGGCCATGTATTTGTAATTTAAAGGAAAGTCTTTAACTGTAAGATGGCCAGAATACAATACAACACTAAACTGTTGCACCCTTCTAAGTAGATTGAAGTCAATGGGCTACCTCTTCATATATTGCATTTTCAGGTTTCCATTTAAAAATGTGAAGTATAAATGCAAGAAACAGATACTTTGAAATGTGTATTATACAGATGCATTTTTCAGAAAGTCAAATACACAAATTATCTAAAGTGTGAGCTCCATAGCAAATCCACTGATAAGTCTGACCTGTGAAATAGGTTGTACAGCACAGTATCTGTGAAGTAGCCAGGGGTGGAAATCTAGCAGGAGCTCCTTTACATATTAGACCACATCCTCTGATGTAGCCAATCCTTCAAGAGCTTACAAGGCTCTTTTTTGTAAGCTCCAGGAGAATTGGCTACATCAGGGGTGTGTGGTCTAATATGCAAAGGAGCTCCTTCTAGAATTCCACCCCTGGGAGTAGCATACGGAATGGCTCTTTGGTTTCTGTAAATATCAACATAGTTTCATGACTTCAAAAGAGCTTGACAAACAGCTCACTACAATATGACCTGTTATTTACTTTTATTCACATTTGTTCACTTTTCTCAAGGCCGGCCCTATATCATTCTGAAGTGGGTCTGAGTGTTACTTTTCAAGTGGCCCATTCTAGTGGAGAAATTTAACTCAAATGACACAGTACATCCTTTGGTTGCAAGCCTGTGTGGAGAACTACAACCAGTATAACAGGACTTCCTCATGTGTAAATTGATACATCTTTTTTGCAATCAATTATAAGAATCCATTGGGTGTTAAATCTTAAACAGAAGCAGCTGAAATGTCACATTATGGACCTGTTCAGATGCACAGTTTAATCAGTTGTTGTTGCTGGTTCCTACCGGATTAAAAGTGGCTGATCAGACAGCAACATCTGCCTCCCAGTAGTCAATCATTGTCTCCCCCCCCCCCCCAATCCTTCTCCAAATCGGATTATTTTGTTACCTGCTGCATTGCGGTGTTTTTTTAGTTGTCCAGTTTCACCTTGTCATTGTCTCTGTCTGGATAGTTCTGCTGCGATATTAACCAACTTCTGGATGTCTGAAGGCTGCCCCAGAGCAAAAGGAGCCTCAGACATCTTTCTGGTCACCATTTTTTTTTTTTACTACTTAGCGATATGTGCATAACCGTGTAACCACATAATGTTTTCTGACCTAATGTGCTTAAGCGCATTATGTGCTTATGCGCATAATAGTGGGGGAAACAAAAAATAGAACTGCTTGGTGCCATCATGTGGACAGCAGAAGATGGTTTCACCACATAGTGGTTTGAATTGCAGTCCGGCAGTCTGATCAATAATATCCGGAACAAAGATATTCAGAACAGAACCGGTTCAGTTTAACATGGTCTCAGCACACTGTGTGAACAGGGCCTATAAGACATGTCACATTCTAACTACAGGCAATACAATTGGAAAGGCAAAGAATGTGAGATGGAAAATACACTTTTGTAATGCCTGTTATCATCAGTTAATAATATTGTTATAACCAAGCTCTTTTGTTGTAATATTAAAAGACATTGTCTAGATCAGGGGTTCTCAAACTGGAGTCCAGGGACCAATGGGATCTGAAAAAGTGAGAAAGATTAGAACTTTGATCAGGGCCTTTTAAGTTGTGGCCCTATAGAATAAGCTACTCTGTTTTTCTGTTACATTGACCATATACAGAAATGGCAACAATTTTTGGACTTCCGGGGGTTAGAGAATGGCAAGCAGAACTGCTTCTCTGTAGGGGAGCAGACTGGAACTTCTGTTCAGGTTAGAAAAAGGCAATCCAATGCCTACTGCCTACTCTTATCAGTTAAAGATTAGTCCAAGACATGCTTAGAAAATTCTGAGGAGATTAACTTTGGCTTAAAGGGAGCCCCGGGGGAAGGGGGCTCCTTTGAGGCTTTGAAGGGTCTCTGGAGACAAGTTGCATACCAGCGTCTACAGAAGTTTACAGAGTCATTCAATTGACTTAAGCTTGTCAAGATCCAAACCTTCTTTGATTCTACTGAACATCTGAATTTATGAACGACCGGAGCCATTTTGGATAACCATAGCAAAAGGTACAGATCGTTATCTTTCATTCTGGGACCAATAAGAACTGTAAAAATTATAATTTAAAAGGTGGAAGATTGAATGTAGAAGCTATTGATAAAGAAGGGGAGAAGGGGCGAAATTGGTCCTGTAAAATACTTAAAGACAGTGTTAAAAAGAGAAAAGAAAATTGTTCTGAATACCTGTGGTTGCGGTTGGAAAGCCCCACCGTCATAGAGCTGCAGTTTTAACAGACAATACAGGAAGTATCAGTTCTGAAGACAGTCCAGCAGTTCAGCTACCTAGGGTGCATCATCTCCTCAGATGCCAAGATCGACAAGGAGATTGACAACAGGCTGGCAAAGGCAAACCGTGCATTTGGCCGACTGCACAAAAGAGTGTGGAGCAACAAGCATCTGAAAAAAGGCACAAAGATCAATGTTTACAAAGCGGTTGTGATGACAATCCTCATCTACGGCTCCGAATCGTAGGTTTTATACCGTCATCACCTGCGACTCCTTGAGCGCTTTCATCAGCGCTGCCTTCGCACCATCCTCAACATCCACTGGAGTGACTTTGTGACCAACACTGAAGTCCTCAAGAGGGCGGAGGTTACAAGCATTGAAGCACTGCTGTTGAAGACGCAGCTGCGCTGGGCAGGGCATATTTCTAGGATGGAAAACCACCGCCTTCCCAAGATTGCTCTGTATGGCGAACTTTCCACCGGCCATCGAAATAGAGGGGCACCAAAGAAGAGGTACAAGGACTCCTTGAAGAAATCCCTTGGCACCTGTCGCATCAACCATCACCAGTGGTCTGACCTAGCCTCAGATCGCAAAGCATGGAGGCACACCATCCACCAGGCTGTCTCTTCCTTTGAGAACGCACGCATAGCTGGTCTTGAGGACAAAAGGAGATTGAGGAAGAATCGCACTGCTACAGCACCAACCCCAAATCAGACTTTTCCCTGCAGCCACTGTGGCCAGACCTGCCTGTCCCGCATTGGTCTTGTCAGCCACCAGCGAGCCTGCAGCAGATGTGGACTACTGCACCCTTCTTAAATCTTCGTTCGCGAAGTCAAGCCGAGAGAGAGAGAGAGAGAGACAGGAAGTACGTCACAAGCATCGCGAGATCTCTCTACCAGCGAGAACAGGAGTTGGTGGCAAGAAAAGCAGAAAGTACTCAGTGAAGAAGGGAAAATTAGGAGTCAGCCAGCCTACTCTAGGAATGAGAAATCATAGAAAAACTTTGGCAGCCATTACAAGAAGGTCAAAATTTTAAAAGTTATTTAAAAGGACTTGAGACATTGAAAACTGGTGGAACTGGTGAATTTGAACATAGTAAGGTAAATACTATTGGACATTATTGTTAAAATTACTTTGGAAGCCTCCAGAAAAAAGTGGAAAAAAGTTTAAAAAGGGACATAAAAGTCATGACCGCCATTTTGGAAAAAATATAAACTTTAAAAATTTATATTTGAGCTTAGGAGGCTCTAGGGACGGCAATTTTAGGCTTATTGAAAAAAGCAAAATTTATTCTTTAAAACCCGATAGTTGGATTTGGTGAGGCCAATTTTTTTAGTATTTTTACATGTCAGACCATAAGCCAATACGTACTAGGGCTACTTCACTGGAGAAGATGCAGGAGCAATTGGATGCAATAGAAGCAAGGATGATGAAAGGGATGAAAGAGCTAATAACTGCCTCCAAAAAGGAAATTAGAAAGGATATTGAAAATTTGAAAAAAAATATAGAGGATCTCATAAATGAAACTGTGGTAACATCTAAGAAAGTGCAAGAAGTGGAGGGGAGAGTGAAAGCACATGATTCAACCTTGAAAAAAATACTAGAAAAAGTGGTAATACATGACTGCAAACTGATGGAAACTCAGATTCGTCTGAGAGGAGTACCTGAAGATGAACAAACTGACTTAAAGGAATATATAATGAAAATTATTGCGGAATTCCTGGTGGAAGATCTAGAAGGTACTAGGAATATGTATGACTATATGTACAGAGTTAATTCATTTTATGCCAAAAAGAATAATTTACCAAGAGATGTGGTTATAAAATTCATGACAAAAAAAAATAGTGGAGAAGATCATAAATAACAATTTTGGGAAAACATTGACAGTTGAAAGCAGCAGAGTAAGAATCATGAAGGAGCTGCCAAGACAAGTGTTAACTGACAGAAGGACATACAAAAATTGACAGAAAAATTATGAGACAATGAAATAAGGTATAGGTGGATACTACCAGAAGGTGTGAGTTTTGAACTTCAAGGGAAAAGAATCACAATCACAAATGCACAAAAACTGCGTAGTTTTTTATGAAGAACATAGGGAATTTGAACCATGATGGATTACAAATTATTATCTTGGAATGTAAATGGACTAAATTCACCACCAAAAAGAATGGCAACGTTTCATTGGATTAAAAAGCAAAATTGTAATATAATTTGTTTGCAAGAAGTACACATGAAACAAAAGGATTATAAATTTTTCTGGAATAAACAATTGGGGTTTGAATTTTTTTCACTGGCTGAACAGAAGAAAAGAGTGATTTTTTTATATCAAACAAGAATTGAACCCAAAATTAATTTTTATGGACAATGATGGGAGATATGTAGCAGTGAAAATAACAGTAAATGGGGAAAAAACGTTGCTATTGGGACTGTACGCACCAAATGGAGCAAAAGATATTTTTTTTTAGAACATTACACAATTGGATAATGTGACATATGAACAAATTATGTTAATGGGGGACTTTCTCTCTCTCTCGGCTTGACTTCGCGAACAAAGATTTAAGAAAGGTGCAGTGGTCCACGTCTGCTGCAGGCTCGCTGGTGGCTGACAAGACCAATGCAGGACAGGCAGGTCTGGCCACAGTGGCTGCAGGGAAAAGTCTGATTTGGGGTTGGTGCTGTAGCAGTACGATTCTTCCTCAATCTCCTTTTGTCCTCAAGATCAGCTATGTGTGCGTTCTCAAAGGAAGAGACAGCCTGATGGATGGTGTGCCTCCATGCTTTGCGATCTGAGGCTAGGTCAGACCACTGGTGATGGTTAATGCAACAGGTACCAAGGGATTTCTTCAAGGAGTCCTTGTACCTTTTCTTTGGTGCCCCTCTATTTCGATGGCCGGTGGAAAGTTTGCCATACAGGGCAATCTTGGGAAGGCGATGGTTTTCCATCCTGGAGATATGCCCTGCCCAGCGCAGCTGTGTCTTCAACAGAAATGCCTTCATGCTTCTAACGCTTGAGGACTTCAGTGTTGGTCACAAAGTCACTCCAGTGGATGTTGAGGATGGTGCAAAGGCAGCGCTGATGAAAGCGCTCAAGGAGTCGCAGGTGATGACGGTATAAAACCCACGATTCGGAGCCGTAGAAGAGGGTTGACATCACAACCGCTTTGTAAACACTGATCTTTGTGCTTTTTTTCAGATGCTTGTTGCTCCACACCCTTTTATGCAGTCGGCCAAATGCACAATTTGCCTTTGCCAGTCTATTGTCAATCTCCTTGTCGATCTTGGCATCTGAGGAGATGATGCACCCCAGGTAGCTGAACTGCTGGACTGTCTTCAAAACTGATTCACCCACAGTGATGCAAGGAGGGTGATAATCTTCCTGGGGTGCAGGCTGGTGGAGAATTTCTGTCTTCTTCAGACTAACTTCTAGGCCAAATAGCTTGGCAGACTCTGCAAAGCAGGACGTCATATGCTGCAGAGCTAATACCAAGTGAGAGACGAGTGCAGCATCATCAGCAAACAGTAGCTCTCGGATAAGTTTTTCCATTGTCTTGGAGTGGGCCTTTAGTCGCCTCAGGTTGAACAGGCTGCCATCGGTGCGATAGCAGATGTAGACACCATCGTCATCATCTAAATCTACTGCAGCTCTTTGACGCATCATGCTAAAGAAGATCGTAAAGAGAATTGGCGCGAGAACACAGCCTTGCTTCACACCTGTGCCTATTGGGAAGGGCTCCGAAAGATCGTTGCAGTGTCTGACTTGGCCTCGCTGGTCTTCGTGTAGCTGGATGACCATACTGAGGAACCTTGGGGGACATCCTAAAAGTTCCAAGATTTGCCACAGGCCGTTCCTGCTAACGGTATCAAAAGCTTTAGTAAGGTCAACAAAAGTCACATATAGACCCTTGTTCTGTTCCCTGCATTTCTCTTGGAGCTGCCTGAGAACAAATACAATGTTGGTGGTGCTCCTGTTAGCTCTGAAGCCACACTGGCTATCTGGGAGGAGTTCTTCTGCAATGGTGGGCACCAGTCTGTTCAGGAGTATTCTAGCAAGGATTTTGCCTGCGATGGAGAGCAGGGTTATCCCCTGGTAGTTGGTGCAATCTGACTTTTCCCCTTTGTTCTTATGTAGAGTAATGATGATTGCATCGCGAAAGTTTTGTGGTAGTTTGCCTTGTTCCCAGCAGGTGCCAAGTACTTTGTGAAGTGTGCTATGTAGTACTATGCCCCCATGCTTCCAGATCTCTGGTGGGATTCCGTCAACTCCCGCTGCCTTGCCACTTTTCAGTTGCTTGATAGCTTTAACAGTCTCTTCTAGTGTGGGGATCTCATCCAACTCTGTTTTCACTGGTTGAAGTGGGGTGAGGTGGATTGCTGAATCTTGAACTACGCGGTTGGCACTGAAGAGAACCTGAAAATACTCCGACCACCGGTTCAGTATGGATGCCTTGTCTGTGAGGAGCACTTGGCCCTCTGCACTATGCAAGGGACTCTGAGCCTGATATGATGGACCATATACTGCCTTCAGGGCTTCGTAAAACCCTCTTAAATCACCAGTGTCTGCACACAGCTGGGTTCTCTCTGCAAGCTTGGTCCACCACTCGTTCTGAATGTCTCAAAGCTTGCGCTGGAGGTTGCTACATACAGCACGAAAGGTTGCTTTTTTCCCAAGACAGGAGGGCTGAGCAAGATGTGCTTGGTAAGCAGATCTCTTTTTCACCAGTAATTCTTGGATCTCTTGATTGTTCTTGTCAAACCAGTCCATGTTCTTCCTTGTGGAGAACCCGAGGACTTCTTCAGAGGTCAACAGGATGGTAGTTTTTAGATGTTCCCAGAGTGCTTCTGGAGAAGGATCTGTGGGGCAACTGGGGTCCTCAATTCTTGACTGGAGTTTTACCTGGAAGGCAGCTTTAACTTCGGCTGACTGAAGGCTGCCAACCTGAAACTTCCTCCGGGGGATACCGCCTCTTCTGGGTGTAGATTTAAAGTGAAAACGAAGATTGCAGCATACAAGACGATGATCCGTATGACATTCTGCACTGGGCATTACTCGAGTGTGTAAGACATCTCGAAGGTCTCTCTGGCGCACCAGAATGTAGTCAATAAGGTGCCAATGCTTGGACCGTGGGTGCATCCAGGTTGTCTTCAGACCGTTCTTCTGCTGAAAGATAGTGTTGGTAATGCTGAGCTGATGCTCCGTGCAGAATTCTAGCAGGAGGCGCCCGTTATCATTGCAGTTACCAATGCCGTGTTTGCCAAGTACTCCTTTCCAGTCTTCCGAGTCTTTACCTACTCTGGCATTGAAGTCGCCAAGGATGATCACCTTGTCCTCTGTAGGGGTCTTCCGTACGAGGTAGCATAGATCAGCATAGAACTTGTTCTTTTCTGCAGAATCTGCTTGAAGGGTTGGGGCATACACACTGAAGAGTGTTGCATGCTGCTTGTTTTGAAGTGGGAGGCACATAGACATGATGCGATCTGAGTGACCTGTTGGCAGGTTTTCGAGTTTAGAGGCAATGGAATTCCTGACCATGAAGCCAACGCAAGAAAGGCGGCTCTCGACCTTTGACTTACCCGACCAGTAGAGGGTATAGCCAGCACCGTGTTCTTGAAGACTACCTTCCTCAGGGAAACGGACCTCACTGAGAGCTGCTATGTCGATATTCAACCTGAGAAGTTCGTGGGCAACTAGAGCAGAGCGTTGTTCAGGGCGACCACTGTCTACTGTGTCAAGCATGGTTCTGATGTTCCAATATGCAAGCTTTAGTCTTCGCACACTTTGTGAGGGAGGTGCATGCCTTTTCTTTGTTGTTATTTTTCGACCGCAGGTAAGGATGCCCGTTGACTGCGGCTAGCCAACTGGGGGGGGAGGAGATGAGCTTTATTTAGGCCACCTTTTCTAGGCCCCTCTCCATATGGAGCAAGCAGTGCTGTCCCTAAATAAGGCTGCTTGGTCGTTCAGGGTGCTGCCGAAAAATGCTTTCGTCTCTGGGTCAGCATCAGGCGACCAATACCCTGAACCGCCTACATGCAGGATTGGGACTGCGGCTTCCAGTGGCATCTTCCACCTGCCGTTTCGCCCCTTGCCCATCGCTGCAGGACTTGGTATGTTGTGGGTTGTGGGTGTGGATACCCTTCAGGCCTGCGCAGAGGAATTTTTAGGTGAAGGGCAGTGTGCGCAGTACTGGCTCCACCCTTTCACCATGGGGTCATCCGCCATGGCCCAGTAAGCCGGGACACCAGCAGCGAGTCCTCCAGGTGGTAGATGTTACATTAACGAGCTCTGTCTGCCCAGGCTTGATGTTAGAGTTTTCCTTCTGTTGGCTGGCGAGGTTGGTGAGCCCAGTCTGCCCATCGGTTATACCGCCGGATATTCGGTCGCACCATGACGTGGCAAACTCTGTGAAAACGGGGAGGACCAGCGAGAAGGTGTTGCCATGGATGCAGTAATGTAGGAGAGGCCATTGCAGTGACCATCTGCCAGGCATAGCCAGACAGTGACCACACAGCGTTCACTACACCAGGAAAGGAGAGGCGATGTATTGCACGTGCACTTTCCCAGGGGGGGCAGGACACCCAGAGGGAGCCCACCACCCCACCCCCTGGGGGACTTTAATGGAACAATTAAGAATGCATTGGATAGATCTGGGGAAAAATAATAAAGAAGGGAAATTGCCAAAGTCCTTTTTTCGAATTAGTTAAACAAGAAAATTTGGAAGATATATGGAGGAAGTTCAACCCTGAAGTGCGAGACTATACCTTTTTTTCAGCAAGACATAATACCTTTTCAAGAAGTGACATGTTGTGGGGTACAAAAGACTTAGGTCTTATTACAAAGAAAATAGAGACCTTACCTAAAGTAGGAGCAGATCATAATCCATTATTGTGGTCAGCTAAGTCGACCCAAAAGGTGAGAAGATGGAGGCTAAATTAAGATTTACTACAAAATAAAGTAATAGTGGCATCTCTAGAGAAAGAAACTAAAGCTTTCTTCCAAATAAATGATAAGGAGGATATTGAATTTCAAATGGTTTGGGATACATACAAAGCAGTAATGAGAGGGATATTGATTACACTGAACAATAAAGATAAAAGAGCAAAAGAAAAACAATTGTTGGACATTCAGAATGAAATAAAGAAAAAAGAGGGAGAGCTGAGGAAGAGACCTGGGAAAAAGAAAATTATGAGGGAAGTTGCAATACTTCAAACACAAATGAGACATTTGTTAAATAAAGAATTGGAATGGATTCTGAAAAGATTGCAGCAGAAATCTTTTGAAGGAGCAAATAAACCTGAAAAATATTTGGCTTGGCAAATGAAAAAAAAAGAGAGAAATTAAAATTATTAACAAAATAGTAGTTGACGGTAAAGAGATTGTGGATCAAGAAGGAATCAAAAGAGAATTTTTTAAATATTATGCCAAATTGGTTAAAGGTTTTGAGATAAACAAAGAGAAGATGGAAGTATATTTGAAGAAAATTAAAATAGCTCCCTTAACAGAGAATATGGAAAAAAATTTGAATGAACCAATTGAAAAAATAGAAATTGAAGTGGCACTTAATTCAATGAAAATGGGAAAAGCACTGGTCCAGATGGATATACAGCAAAAGTTTTTAAAACTCTCAAAGAGGAGTTAACACCGAAGCTTCAAAAACTGATGAATGTTATAAGACTGCAGGGGAAAATATCAAATACATGGAAGGAAACAGTAATTTCGCTGATTCCAAAAGAGGATAGAGATGTCACGAATGTAAAAAAACTACAGTCCAATCTCATTGTTAAATAATGACTATAAAATATATACAAGAATCTTAGCAGAACAACTTAAACAATACTTGATGAACTTTATTAAGGAGGAACAAGCAGGATTTCTTCCCAAAAGACAAATTAGGGATAATTTAAGGACTGTTGTAAATATTGTAGAATATTATGAAAGACATCCAGAAAAAGAAGTCGCTTTATTTTTTGTGGATGCAGAGAAAGCTTTTGATAATTTAAATTGGGACTTTATGTTTGCAGTAATGGAAAATTGGAATTGGGGGAAAGCTTTATAAGAATGGTGACAGCAATATATACTGAACAGTATGCAAAACTTTGCATAAATGCAGATCTTACAGAGAATATGATAATTAGTAAGGGAACAAGACAAGGTTGCCTTCTTTCTCCATTGTTGTTTATAATGACTCTTGAAGTTTTGTTGATGCAAATTCAAGACGATAAAGAAATAGAAGGTTTGAAACTAAAAGGCTTTACTTACAAATACAGAGCATTTGCAGATGATGTAATGTTTATAAATGAAAATCCTATACAAGTAATGCCACTATTACTAGCTAAGATACAAGAATATGGAGAAATGGCAGGATTTTACATCAACAAAGAGAAGTCAAAATTTTTATGCAAAAATATGCAAGGGAGTAAACAAAAAGAACTGCAGGAGTTGATGGGATGCGAAGTTACCTCTAAAGTAAAGTATCTGGGTGTTGAGATTACAATGAAAAATATTGATCTATATAAAAATAATTATGAAAAGCTGTGGCATAAAATGAATGAAGATATGGTAAAATGGAATAAACTTAATTTGTCATTGCTTGGAAGAATAGCTACAATAAAAATGAATATCTTACCAAGAATTATGTATTTGTTCCAAACTATTCCGATAGTGAAAGTAAACAATGCAACAAATGGCAAAGAAAAATTTCAGTTTGTATGGGCGGGAAAGAAACCAAGAATTAAAATGAAAGTTTTAACAGATGCAAAAGAAAGAGGAGGATTTCAGCTACCAGATTTAAAGCTATACTACGAAGCAGTATGTTTAGTATGGATAAAAGAATGGGTGACTTTGTTGAATAGAAAACTTTTAGCATTGGAAGGTCATGGAAATAAATTTGGTTGAGGACTTCCGGTCTGAGCTGACGGCAGAGCTGCAGCCCTCTAAACAAGAGGGATTTTTTTTCCTTTGTTTAGGGCAGAAAGACCCTTTCGGGGGCCCTGCCTGCTAATCTCAGCTAGAGATTAGACAGAGATGACGCCTAAACTCTTTTAGTTGTTGATCTCAGCAGAAATTAGGTGACTGAAGCCGCCTTTTTTTGAGCTTTGAGACCCAACGTGGGGGGAGCGTCTTCCACCATCTACAAAGGATTAAAAAGCCATTAAATTGACCTAAGCCTGTCGGAACTCAGGCACTTCAAGGACTGATTTATAACTGCAAGATAACTAACTAAGAAGCCGAAGTGAAAGAGCATAAGCTGACAAGGTACCGTTATTCAATATATCTGCTCCTGAGACTCTTTAAGCTAATTTGAATAGCCTTGAAAATTAAAAATAAATAGAAGTGAAGTGAAATAGAAGGAGATAACTGCCTGCTAAATTTGGACTCTTGGACTCTAAAGACTTAAACAGAATTTGTAAAAGAAGGAAATTGTTTACATTTCTGAGGTATATGACGCAGGCTCTTTGTTCAACACTCCATGTTCTTATCTGTAAATTTCAAAAGCTGCGATATCTGAAAGACGGGAACTGAGAAATCTGAACTGGGAAGTGAAACCTACTGGCCAATGAGGTGAAGCCTACAAGGACTACAAAGCTGTTACACTTGAACCAGGAAGGAATTAAAACCAAGATCAAAGAAGGACCTCTCTAGGACTGTGTGTAACCATAGACAAAGAACGATTGCCATTTTAAAAAGGGGGAAAACAGCCAAATTTGTTGAAAATCAATATCTCAGCCCAGGAAGATGGGAGGAAGATGAAATTAGCTTTATTTTAAACAGCATACTCTAAGCTATTGGACTTGGTGTTGAATTTTAATTTGGAGACCTTTTTAGGTTTGGTGAGTTTTTTATGTCAGAAGAGTTTGGTGAGTTTTTTATGTCAGAAGAGAGAGTAACCCGATCAAGGGCTCATTCTTCTGGCAAGATGCAAAGTCAATTTGATGCATTAGAAACCAAGATGATGAAAGGAATGGATAAAATGTTATTGGCCCTTAAAAAAGAACTGAAAAAAGATATTGGTGATCTTAGGAAAGATATTGAGGGCTTTAAAGATGAACTGGGAAACAGAGTTAAACAAGTTGAAGAGAAAGTGGATACACAAGCTTCTACTTTGTTAAAACTTCAAGAAAGGGTTACAATTCACGACTGCAGATTGATGGAAACACAAGTGCATCTGAGAGGACTACCTGAAAGAGAGGAAACAGATTTAACGGACTACATGGTGAAAATCATTGCTGAATACTTTGAAGAAGATCCTGAAAAATTTAGAAGTATGCTGGACAGTGTCTACAGAGTCAACTCATCATATGCAAAAAACAAAGGCTTACCCAGAGATATCGTTCTGAAACTAAGGTCCAAGGACATAGCAGGAAAAATCATAAATAAAGGCTTTCAAAAAGCTTGGATAATAGAAGGGACCAGAGTTAAAATAATGAAAGAACTACCAAGACAAGTGATTAATGACAGGAAGAAATATAAGAGACTAACAGAGAAATTGCGGGCAGAGGGTACAAGATACAGATGGATACTACCGGAAGGTCTTGGTTTTGAACAGCATGGAAGAAGGATTACAATAAAGAATGAACAAGAGATGTATAGCTTTTTTGAGGAGAATAAAGACTCTGCACCATAATGGAGTACAAATTACTATCTTGGAATATAAATGGACTAAATTCACCACAAAAAAGAAAAGCAACATTTCATTGGATTAAAAAACAAAAATGTAATATAATTTGTCTACAGGAAGTTGTTCATATACAACAAAAAGACTGTAAATATTTGAAGAACAGAAATTTGGGATTGGAATTCTTTTCATTGGCAGAACAAAAGAAAAGAGGGGTAGTCTTTTATATTAAAGAACAATTAGAGCCAAAACTGATACTCAAAGATAAAGAAGGAAGATATATTGCAGTAGAAGTGACAATGGAGGCAAAAAAACCCTTGTTACTTGGATTGTACGCGCCTAATGGAGCAAAAGACAAGTTCTTTAAAAACATCAACCGACAGTTGGATGAAATGTCGTACGGCCAGATTTTGATGATGGGAGATTTTAATGGGACAATACAAAATAATATTGATAGATCAAGCCAAAAGAAAAAAGACAAAGAAGGAAAATTACCAAATTCTTTTTTTGAGTTAGTAAAACAAGAAAACTTGGAAGATATTTGGAGAAAATTTAATCCAGAAGTAAGAGACTATACCTTCTTCTCAGCAAGACATAATTCTTTTTCTAGAATAGATATGTTATGGGGTTCCAAAAACTTGGGCCTCATGACTAAAAAAGTAGAGATTCTACCAAAGGTTTTTGCAGATCACAACCCAATTTGTTGGACTACAAAATTGCAAAGGAAAACAAGAAGATGGAGAATTAATGAGGACTTACTACAAGATAAAGACATTGTGACATTCTTAGAGAAGGAATCCGCAGCGTTTTTCCAAATAAACGAAAATGAAGATGTAAACTTTCAAACAGTTTGGGACACTTACAAAGCAGTAATGAGAGGAATACTAATTACATTGAATAATAAAGATAAGAAGGCCAAAGAAGAACGGTTATTAGCTTTACAAAATAAAATAAATAAAAAAGAGGGGAAATTGAAAAAAAGACCAGGAAAAAAGAAGTTAATAAAAGAAATTACAATATTACAATCTCAAGTAAGGCATTTGCTGAACAAAGAATTAGAATGGAATTTAAAAAGTTTACAACAGAAATCGTTTGAGGGTGCGAATAAACCTGGGAAGTACCTAGCCTGGCAGTTGAAAAAAAAAGGAAAATAAAATCATCAATAAAATTATGGTGAATGGAAAAGAAATAGTAGACCAAGACGGAATCAAAAGAGAATTTTTAAATATTATGCAAAATTATTCAAAGGCGTGACAAATAGAAAAAAAAAAAATGGAAGAGTATCTACGAAATATTCAAATAGCGCCCCTGACTGAGTATATGAAAAAGATTTTAAATGATCCAATTGAAAAGATTGAAATTGAAGCAGCAATAAAAGCAATGAAAGAAGGTAAGGCTCCTGGGCCAGATGGATTTACATCTAAATTTTATAAAACCCTCAAAGATGAGATAACACCCAAACTGCAGAAACTGATCAATATAATAAGAGAAAAAGGGATAATTCCAAATACATGGAAAGAAGCTGTAATTTCGTTGATCCCCAAAGAAGACAAAGATGTCACAAATGTAAAGAATTATAGACCAATTTCATTATTAAATAATGACTACAAGATCTACACAAGAATTCTGGCAGAAGGATTGAAGCAATATCTGATAAACTTTATAAAAAAAGATCAAGCTGGATTTCTTCCTAAAAGGCAAATAAGAGACAATGTAAGAGCTGTCATCAATGTTGTGGAATATTATGAAAAGCATCCAGAAAAAGAAGCGGCTTTATTTTTTGTAGATGCGGAAAAAGCCTTTGACAATTTGAACTGGGACTTTATGTTTGCAGTAATGGAAAAAATTAATTTAGGGGAACATTTTATAAGAATGACGAAAGCAATATATACAGAACAGCAAGCAAAATTGTGCGTAAATGCAGACCTTACAAGAGAATTGATGGTAAGCAAAGGCACAAGACAAGGATGTCCGTTATCACCATTGTTGTTTATAATGACTCTTGAAATTTTATTACAACAAGTGCAAAACGACAAAGAAATAGAAGGATTAAAAATCAAAGGATTCTCTTATAAATATAAAGCTTTTGCAGATGACATTGTGTTTATTATAGAGAATCTGATTCAAGTAACACCATTGCTCTTAACCAAGATAAAAGAATATGGAGAGATTGCAGGACTATATATAAATGCAGAGAAGTCGATGTTTTTATGTAAAAATATGCAACCAAATAGACAGAATGAATTGCAGGCACTGACGGGGTGTAAAGTTACTTCTAAAGTAAAATATCTTGGCGTAGAAATAACTATGAAGAATATAGATTTATTTAAAAATAATTATGAAAAGCTTTGGTGCAAGATGGACAAAGATTTGATAAAATGGAACAGACTTAATTTGTCTTTATTGGGCAGGATTGCTGCAGTTAAGATGAATATTTTGCCAAGAATAATGTATCTGTTTCAAACTATCCCGATCGTGAAAGATAGCAAACAATTCAATAAGTGGCAAAAGAAGCTCTCTGACTTTGTATGGGCCGGGAAGAAACCAAGAATTAAGATGAAAATTTTAACAGATGCAAAAGAAAGAGGAGGCTTTCAGCTCCCGGACTTAAGATTGTACCTTGATGCTGTTTGCTTGACGTGGATCAAGGATTGGATAATGCTGTTGGATAAAAAACCTTTAAGGTTGGAAGCTCATGGGAATAAATTCGGCTGGCACGCGTATTTGTATTATGGGAAACACAAGATGGACGGGTTTTTTTCTCATCACTATATTAGAAACACTTTATTAAGTACTTGGATAAAATATAAGAAATATGGTGATGAGAGGAAGCCGCTTTGGATAGTGCCAGCAGAAGTAATAAAAATAACAGCTGAATCTGAGGAAGAAAGAGTGATGTCATACAATCAATTGTTAAAGATTCAAGGTGGGAAAGTTGAATTAAAGTCAGCAGAAGAGCTAAATAATAAATATGACTGGTTTCAAATGCAACAAATAAAAAGTCTGATGGAAAATGATATGAAATCTGATGGAATTAGACGTGAGCAAACAGAATTGGAAAAGGTTTTGCTTGGAGACAATGAAAAATTAATATCAAAAGTATATAAATTATTATTAAAATGGTCTACAGAAGAGGAAGTAGTAAAATCTCAAATGGTTAAATGGGCAATCAATATAAACAGAGAAATCCAAATGGATACTTGGGAGTACCTTTGGAAGAACTCGATGAAGATATCAACATGTCAGAATATCAAGGAGAACTGTTTTAAAATGATGTATAGGTGGTATATGACTCCGAAGAAACTGGCAAAGATGAGTAAAAAGATGTCAGACAGATGTTGGAAATGTAAGCACCATGAAGGTTCTTTTTTTCATATGTGGTGGACCTGTGAAAAAGCAAAAAACTTTTGGCGGATGATACAACAAGAAATTTCTAAAATTTTGGGTTATGACTTCAAGAAAGTGGCAGAGACTTTTCTGCTAGGATTACAAATAGAAAAATTTCCAAAAGAAGATAGGACTTTAATTTGGTATCTGCTCTCAGCTGCTAGGACACTGTATGCGCAGCTGTGGAAACAAGAAAAAATACCAGAGAAATGGGACTGGATTTTGAAAGTTTTATCGTGGAGCAAGATGGATAAATTAACAAGAACTTTGAGAGACTATGATCTGGAAGTGTTTAAAAAGGAGTGGAAGAAATTTAAAAAATATATAGAGTTAGAATGGAACGTAAAAAGACATTGGACAATTTTTTAATATGAATGAGAAGAAAAAGACAGTGTGTTTTGATGGGTTTGGGATACCTTTATATTTAGATTTAAATATATAACTTCGGGGTAAGTCTAATAACGGAGGGAGGGGGATTGAAAATATCATATGGGTTAGGGATAGAAAAGATATAACTAAACATCGTAACCGTATGTTATTAATAATTTGTTAAAATACAACATTGGAGGGAGGGAGGATTGAAATGTCATACGGATTAATATTGAGATAATTAAGAAATAACTAAGTTGTGTAATCATATGATATCAATAAATTGTTAAAACCCGAAATAAATTTGGTTGGCACGCTTATATGTATTATGGGAAGGAAAAGATGGATGTTTTTTTCTCTCATCACTATATAAGAAGTAATTTGTTGAATACGTGGATGAAATACAGAAAATATGGAGATGAAAGGAAACAGTTGTGGATAGTGCCAGCAGAAGTAATTAAAATATTGGTGGAGACGGGGGAAGCAAGATGGTTGTCATATAATCAATTATTAAAAATACAGGGTGGCAAGTTGAAAACAGCTGAAGAATTGAATAAGAAGTATGACTGGTTCCAAATGCAACAAATAAAGAGCTTGGAGGAAAATGATATTAAAAATGAAGGAATAAGGAAAGTGCAAACTGAATTAGAAAATGTTCTGCTTGGAGATAATGAAAAGTTGATTTCAAAATTATATAAACTATTACTGAAATGGTCTACTGAAGATGAAGTAGTAAAATCTCAAATGATAAAATGGGCAATTAATGTTAATAAAGAAATACAGATGGATTCATGGGAATACTTGTGGAAGAACTCTATGAAAATTTTGACATGTTATAATATTAAAGAAAACTGTTATAAAATGATGTATAGGTGGTATATGACTCCTAAAAAGTTAGCAAAAATGAACACTAAGATGCCAGATAGATGTTGGAAGTGCAAAAAGCATGAAGGTTCTTTCTACCACATGTGATGGACTTGTGAAAGAGCGAAACAGTTTTGGGAAATGATCCAACAAGAAATCTCTAAAACTTTGGGATATGAATTTAAGAGAACTCCAGAGACTTTCCTATTGGGATTAGAAATGGAGAAATTTCCAAAAGAAGATATAACTGTAATTTGGTACTTGCTAGGACATTATATGCGCAGTTATGGAAGCAAGATAAAATGCCAGAAAAATGGGACTGGATTGTAAAAGTCATGTCATGGAGTGAAATGGATAAACTTACAAGAATCTTGAAAGACTATGATTTAGAGGGATTTAAAAGGGATTGGGATAAATTCAGAAGATATATAGAAAAAGAATGGAAAGTAAAAGGACATTGGGTGATTTTTGAGAATACCACCTAGATTTTTAGGAGAAGAAAGAAGATGAACTGTAATAACTGGGTGGGACTTTATAAAGTATAAGAAATGTGTTTGTTTATTTCTCAGCAAAATGATTCTATATATTTCTTTTTTTATTAAGATTCTTTTAAAGTTAAAGATATCTTTTGATATTAGAATTTTAGGTAATTGGCACTGGCAGAAGTCATGATTTGGAGGGAAAGGAAGTGGGGAAAGTGTAATGTATGGGGAAGGTAGTAAGTGCTTATTAATATGTTATTAGTATTGGATATGATTACCATATATTACCAAATAAAATTGTTTAACTCGAAAGAAATGGCAACAATTTTATTTAAACTTGACTTTAAAGTATAACAGATATGGTTTTTACTGGGAAGAAGGGGGCTTGTACAAAAATGAGTGTTCTCTAACTGTGAACATTTCAGAGAGCTCTGAGAGAGAGCGGATAAGAAGTGCTATAAGGGTAAGGTTTGGGTTTCTAAGCAGCTGGGGAAGTTGCTGAGAATTTCTGAGTTGGTGATTGCTGGGGAACTGCTGTTTGTCTGGTTTGAGTGGGCTGAAGGTGATTGTTGCTGATTGATTAGGAGTGGCTGTGTTCCTGGGGCAGACTGAGACCCCATCCTCTTTGCATTATTAAGCTGCACCTTTGCATTATTAAGCTGCACCTTTGGCACGAGAGCTAAAAGGTTCTTGGCCTGGGGGCTGTGTAAGGACTAGAAACCCAGATCCCTATTTTCCTTCTGTTCCCAATAAGGTAAGTAGACCCTCCAGAAGGAGAGCCACATAAACAAACAGGATTTAAAAGGGGACTGTATATTTTAAAAAAGCTATCATGAAGGTAAAATACCAGCAGGGGGGGGGCTTTCCAGTGTTTTGCACTGGGTGTCACATGTGTGACTATCTGCCCACAGGACAGAAGTCTTGGATGTGTGCTCGATGCATGGAGCTCCTGGTACTAAGGGAACAAGTTCGTACCCTTGAGGCCGAGGTGGCGGACCTGGAGAAGCAGAGACAGTCAGTTAGGCACTCGGAGAAGACACTCAGGGACGTCTTAGATAAGCCCCACTCTAAACATGACAGCCCCGTTGCTGCCAGGGAGCATGAGGGTTGAGAGGGAACAGGGCACTGTGCTGAGGATAAGGGGAATGCGCCCTCAGAAGGGACCTCTTCTTCAGTTGGTGAGTGGGTATTCTTTCGCATCAAGGAACCATCCCTGGGCAGGGAGAGAGGTGAGGTCTTGGTAGTTGGTGAAGAAATCCTTAGGCAAGTAGACAGCTGGATGGCAAAACCACGTACTGACCATATGGTGACTTGCCTGCCTGATGCAAAGGTAGCGGACATTACGCATGTTGTAGATAGGCTGATAGACAGTGCTGGGGAGGAGCCAGTGGACATGGTGCATGTTGGCACCAACGATGTGAGGAAATGCAATCGTGAGGTCCTGGAGGAAAAATTTAGGCTGCTAGGCAGGAGACTTTAGGCCAGGACCTCCAAGGTAGTCTTCTCAGAAGTGCTACCTGTTCCATGTGCAGAGCTGGAGAGACAGACACAAATTAGAAGTCTCAATGTGTGGATGAGACGATGGTGTAGGGAGGAAGGGTTTAAGCTGCACCTTGTTTGTTAGGCACTGGGATGCTTTCTGGAACAAGCGGGAGCTGTACAAAAGAGACGATCTCCACTTGTCCCCAGATGGAACCAGGCTGCTGGCACTTAAAATCAAAAAGGTGGCAGAGCAGTTTTTAAACTAAATCTTGGGGGAAAGCCAACAGAAGATGAAATGTCTCTGGTTCAGGAGGACTCATCTCAAAAAGATGAAGGTTAGTTGTTACCTTTCTACCGGGTAATGGATCAGAGTTGTCCACTGAGATGGTGAAAAACAGTATGGACTGTCTGCCAAAGTCTCGAGGCAGCAGGAGGAAGGTTGCGGACCTAACTTGCCTGGGAAATTATAGATGTTTGTATACAAATGCTAGAAGTGTTCAAAGTAAAATTGGTGAGTTGGAATGTTTAGTGTTGGGGGAAAACATAGACATTGTGGGAATTTCAGAAACTTGTTGGAATGAGGAGAATCAGTGGGACACGGTGATTCCTGGATATAAATTATATCGGAAGGATAGGGAGGGAAGGGTTGGAGGTGGGGTGGCTCTGTATGTCAGAGGGTATACAGTCCAGTAAGACTGAGGTCATAGAATTATATTTCCTTCTAGAAATGCTTTGGGTCGAAATAGAGGGCCCAAAAAGGAAATTTAACTATGGGAGTTTGTTATTGCCCACCAAATCAAAAGATAGAGGACGATTATAATATGACAGAAGGATTAAAGATAGTGGCTAAACATAAAAACTGTGTCATAATAGGTGATTTTAACTACCTGCAGTTGATTGGGTCAATATGTGTTCTGATCGAGAGAAAGAGACTGAGTTTCTAGAAGCTCTCAATGACTGTGCTATGGAGCAGATGGTCACAGGACCTACCAGGGGTGGGGCGATTCTGGATTTGGTTCTAAGTAATGCCCAAGACTTGGTGAGAGATGTAAAAGCGATCGCACCGCATGGGAGCAGTGACCATAATGTTATTGATTTCACCATTTGTATAAATAGGAAGTTGCCCCAAAAGACCAGCACAACCATGTTTAACTTGAAAAGGGGTAAATTCTCTGAGATGAGGAAGCATGTGAAGAGGAAACTGAAAGGAAAGGTAAATACAGTCAAAACCCTTGGGGAACATTGGAGAATATTTAAAACTATAATCCTAGAAGCTCAGATAAAATATATACCACAAGTTAGGAAAGGCACAAAGAGGTATAAGAAAAGGCCTGCACGGTTAACAAACAAAGCAATGGAAGCTGTAAAGGTAAGAAGGATTCCTTTAAGTGGTGGAAAGCTAGTCCAAATGAGATTAATAAAAGGGAAGACAGGCTGTGGTGAATCACATGCAAGACTGTGATCAGGCAGGCAAAAAGGGACCATGAGGAGCATATTGCAAAAAACATAAAAACCAACAATAAATATTTCTTCAAATATATTAGGAGCAGGATACCAGCCAGGGAGGCAGTGGGGCCCTTGGATGACCAAGGGGTAAAAGGATTACTGAAGGACGATAGGGAAATGGCTGAGAACCTGAATGCATTTTTTTGCCTCCATCTTCACTGTGGAAGATGAGATGTGTTTGCCCGCTCCAGAACAGCTAATTTTGGAAAGGGTGTTGAAAGACCTGAGTCAGATTGAAGTGACAAGAGAGGAGGTCCTACAATTGATTGATGAATTAAAAACTAATAAGTCACCAGGTCCAGATGGAACTTGTTGAACTTGTGGATCTCCTGACAAAAATATGTAATCCTTCATTGAAATCTGCCTCCGTTCCTGAGGACTGGAAGGTAGCAAATGTCACCCCCATCTTTAAAAAGTGTTCCAAGTTTATGCATGGGATGGAGAAAGTAGAGAAAGAAGTACTTTTCTCCCTTTCTCACAATACAAGAACTCGTGGGCAATCAATGAAATTGCTAAGCAGTCGGATTAAAACAGATAAAAGGAAGTACTTCTTCACCCAAAGGGTGATTATCCTGTGGAATTCACTGCCACAGGTGGTGGTGGCGGCTACAAGCATAGCCGGCTTCAAGAGGGGATTGGATAAACATATGGAGCAGAGATCCATCACTAGCTATTAGCCACAGAATATTATTAGAACTGTCTGGGGCAGTGATGCTCTGTATTCTTGGTGCTTTGGTGGGGGTGGGCAAAGTGGAAGGGCTTCTAGACCCACTTGTGGACCTCCTGATGGCACTTTGTTTTTTTCTTGGCCACTGTGTGACAGAGTGTTGGACTGGATGGGCCACTGGCCTGATCCAACATGGCTTCTCTTATGTTCTTATGAAGGTTCACATCTGATGTACAGATATGCAAAGAAATAATACAGGGTTCTTCTGCATGCCCATGTGTGTCCATGCAGATTTTAGCCATTTATGTTTAAAAATTGCCCCCATCCCCCACTTCCACCTGGATTTTGGTAGTGACAACAGATAGATAAAGGGAAAACACTGATTACCACAGTTATGGGTACCCACTTGGCAAAGGAGAACTTTAATGGGTTGTAAAATGGGGCCAGTTTATCCTCTTGGACTTAAATTTGGCAAGTAGGGTTCCCTGGAAGACAAGTGAAATCCCTAAGAAGTTCATCTAAGTTTGAGAGAGGAAGCAAGTTGCAGATAGGAATGTGTTTCCCATTGAAAGCAATGCAAACGTCACCCAAACCCCCAAACAGAAGTTAAGACTATTGAGTAACTTGAACAAATTTTTGCATAAACAAAATCAAGTGGAATAAAATGCCCATTTGCATTCCCAAGTCGTGGTGCTACTGCCTTTAGAAAAATGTATTACCTACCACCTGCAGCAGCCTTGTCTCTTTTGCACAATTAATACTATGCTTATAACTGAAAGCAAGGGTTTTTTTTACTGAAAGCAATTATGAATTGCTCATTTAAAAAAGAAATACGGACCTTCATGCTAACTTAATTCTCTGCTTGTTAACTATTGCATTTTTCTTAATGGAAAATACATTATCTATCAAATCAGTTCTTATATCCTGCTTTTTTGTCATAAAGGAAGTTAGTGTAAGAAACGTAGCCTGGTTGATCAAACAAGAATGAGTGGAAAAGTTTCTTGGCAAGATCACTGTAGGAACTTGGCTTGTGTACAGTGAAAATATGCTGCAGATGTATAAATTATGCAGGCTGGGACAGCATTGGTCAAAATCTTCCATGCTGGAGTCATGTAGGAAAGCGTCTAGACATCATAGATTAACTCATTTCTTTTACACTTGTGCAATCTAGACATGGTTTAAGAAAGCTTAATCAGCAAAGCCCATCAATGTAGAGTTGTGTCACCCAATGTCCTTATGCAAGTGCCATAGTAAGGTTCTGAGGATTCCTTAGAGAAAACTATTAGTTTGTTTGTTTGTTTATATCCACCTTTCTCACTGAGACTTAAAAGTAGATTACACAGTGTGGAACAATTTAAACAAACAGGAATGGGACATCCATTAAACAATACCATAGGGGGCTGGGTCTAAAACCCAAGCATAAGTCTTAACATGACACATTAAACAGTGCAGGAATTACCAACAGACAGTATGTACTGGACACAGTAGTACAGTCTACAGTCCATATCCCTTTACCCCATAATATCTTTCTGAAAAAAATTTCATTACGATGGTCCTATTACCTGTGTAAAAAAATATATTCTCCTGAATAATTCAGCTTTGCATGGTTTGTGGAAAGCTAGGAGGGTGGGAGTCTCCCTGACTTTATCTGACAGGCCATTTCACAAGGTGAGCCACAACACAGAATGCATGTGTATTTGGCCCATCTGAAGAGTGGCACCTGCAGAAGGCTCAGATAAGCAAACTGACATGGTGGGGCACAGGGGGAGTGGCATCCCCACAATGCGGTGGGCCAGCCTGATCAAACTAGCCCTGATGGAAGTGAAGACAAGGATGGTGATCAGGAAATACTGGATGTGGAGCTCCACCCACAACTCACTGATGATGAAAGGGTTTCAGAAGTCATAGCTGCCCCTTCAGTGGAGGAGCTGTTATCTGAAGATAGTGTATCCACAACTCAAGCCAATAGCTCTGGTGAAATCTCCAGACCCCCTTGCCCCCTCCTTCTCTGGAGCCACAGGAATGCCAATGGAGAAGAGTGTGGTCTGAACTGCAGGAACGGAGGTGCAGTGTGCAATTGGCAGCTCAGCGACACCTGAAACTAACAAGCCAGGTCCATCATCCACTCACAAACTCAAGATGATTCAGCTGTGCGCTCAGCATAAATGCAGAAGTGGAGGATGGGATAGGCATGGTGCTAGGGCCTTTTTGGCCTTGGCCCTGGCCTAGTGGAATCAACTCCCTACAGAGACCAAGCCCTCACTGAATTACTACCTTTCCATAGGGCCTGCAAAATAGAGCTATTCTGCCAGGCCTTTGGTTGAGGCAACAGGCGTCCTATTCCATCAGCTGGCCCTTTGCTATGATACCACCTCTGCTGCGATAGTATCCTTTATTTTAATTCCTGTTCTAGAACTTCAGTATTTTTAAAATGTGCCCAACTGTGCCACCATCGATAATTTATTTATAATCTCTTTATAATTGTTTATAATTTATTGTATTGTTTGTACTGGTTTGATTTTAAATGTACGTTTTAAATTATTATCTTTTATGTTGTTATCCACCCTGAGCCTGTTCTTGGGAAAGGGCAGAATATAAATTGCCTCAATCAATCAATCAAAATCGGAGCAATAAGTCACCAAACCTCTGATTCTGTGACCACAACTCTGGAGCCTGTTCTGCTCTGTTCCTGCAACTCTTGGACCACCTCTTAACCCTGATGGCAGATCCTCCCTCTCTGCACTCATGCACAACTTCAGAGGACTATCTGACTTTGCTTACTGGACAATGCTGTGAACTGGGCTCTACTTCATTGGTAATCAACCCTTGGATTGAACTTTGACTCTGACTTTGGAACTTGGCTTGGACTGAAGCTTGACTCTGACACACAGATATGATGGAACTAGACCATGGAGGGCTTTTTGTGTGAAGCCATGAAGGATTTTATATACAGTGGTCAGTACCTTGAACTGACCCCAATAGCTGATAGGCAGTCAGTGGAATGACTGCAAGATGGGAATAAGATGCATGCTCTGCCTAACGCCTGAAAATAACGGAGCTACAGCATTCTGCACCAACTGGGGTCTCCAAGTTGACTTTAAGGGGAGATCTGAGTAGAGTAGTAGTTTAGTCTTGATTTTGCCATGGAGAGGATCAAGATAGCCAGATCGGCTGTGTATAGGTAGAAGCATCTTACCAGGTAGACTAAGTTGAAACTTCTCTGGTTGCGGTACTAGATCCAGTATAACTCCTAGGCTGTTAACTGAGTCAGCAAGGGTCAACTGAATTGTATCAAAAATGGGAAGAACAATAGCTCAAAAATTGTGGCAAACCGAGGGGGGGGGGTTGGGGGGGGAGTTTTGCAAACTGAACCAGTTTGTATCCATTTGTGAGCTATTTAAAGTCTAACCCTCTGCTTTCTGCTTCCCACTGCAGAAAGCAGCTGCTCAGTTGTTTGGTTTAAATGGTCCCCTGCTTTCTGCTCCCCATTGCTTTTTAAACCACTGCTTTCTGCTCACTGCCAAAAGCAGCTACAAGCACAAAGCAGGGGGTGAAATTGGGAGGCATCTACACCCCTGCTTTCTGTTCCCTGTGGCTTTTCACAGGGAGCAGAACGCAGTGGTTTAAATCGTTCTCAGCCATTTAAAGCAAACAGCTGAGCGGTGGGGAGCTGTTTTTTTTTAAGAGCAGAAAAACCAGAGTTTTCTGCTCTTTGTGAACTGCCATGAACTGCATCAAAATTTCTGAAAGTTCATGGCAGTTCCTTAGTTCATGAATATTGCTTCATAAACCATAAACCAGCCAAAATTCATGACAATAGATGGTTTGTGCCTATCCCTAACTGTTGCTACCACCATCACTAATAATAATTTTATTTATCATGCAGCTAATGCATCTTGTTGTTTACCTTACTTTGTTGCACTTTTATCTTCACTGCAGTATAAGAGAAAGGTTTGAACCTGTGACTTCTCTCATCATCCCTTCTGTGTGTACTTTTCAAGGCTCTGGAATAGTAAACCATATCTTACTGACGATACCAGGCATCTACTTGCTCATTCTGACCTATATCCGCTCCCTTTCCATAACTCTGTGTACAAATTAAGAAACTGGTTTTTCTTCTTTCATTCCATCTGAGAAAGTGAGCTCTAATCCATGAAAGCTCAAGCTGTAATAAATGCTATTAGTTTTTAAGTTGCCACTGAATTTATGTAGTGTGGGGAAGAGTCTTCATAGTTGAATGCTACTACACCAGTGGAATACCTCTATGTTCTAATTCAAACAAAACTTTTCATACTTTTTGCAAGTTTCTTTAAGGCCTGTAGTATGAATCTCCTCAATACACTAAAGTGATTGATTCCCCACCAGTAGCTGCACAGTTGCATTTTGACTCATGGCTCTCCAATTTCCCCCATATCTTCCTGATCTTGTTTTTTAGAGATCTGGAAGATATGGGGGAATTGCAGGGAGCTGTAGATCAAAATGTGGCCATGCAGCAGCTGGTGGGAAATTGATCACTTGATCCAGGGAAAGCAGAAGCCCAGGGGTGGAGCAACTGCTTCTGTGGAATTGGTATTTTTATTTATTTAATTCCGTTGATTTATACTCTGCCCCTACGTGAACGGCTCAGTAAGAGTGAAATAAAAGCCCGCCCCTGGATTCTGCACTGGGGAAGTTGCAACTGTCTCCCCCATTTGCTGCTTTTTGTTCTGTGCGCCTTTTAGTTCTATGCCCTTTGGTCTATTAGGCCCCAACCTTAAATCTGACCAAAAGCATGCAAGGGTGTCCCTCTGATGTTTTTGTTTGTTTCTTCAGGGCTGTTTTTGCTTCCCAACCTGCCCCTGATACTTTTTGCAAGTTTCTTTAAGGCCTGTAGTATGAATCTCCTCAATACACTCAAGTGATTGATTCCCACCAATAGCTGCATATGTTGGTTAATGCTAACAGGGGCATGTTGAAGCCAGTAACATGAAGCCAAAGCTGTGGCAATTTGCAGGGCAGGTTTTGCCCAAGCTGTTATTTTTTTCCATGCATCTTCACACTGTGCAGTTACAATTAAACTACAAATATTTCAGTATGTTTTCAATGTTGCATCCACAGAATGAGTCTGGTTCCCACAACTCATAACAATGCTCTAAGTCGGGGCACTCGGGGAGGGGAAATACCTCTCCCAGTCTTCGACGGGGCGCCGCTGAAAGTGGCGTGCCGGGTCAGGAGCCTGGGAGTTTTACTGGAGCCTTCACTATCAATGGAGGCCCAGATTGCAGCCACTGCCAAGTCAGCCTTTTTCCATCTAAGGCGGGCAAAGCAGCTGGCTCCCTTCCTAGAGCGTCAAGATCTGGCAACGGTGATTCATGCAATGGTCACCTCGAGACTGGATTACTGTAATGCCCTCTACATGGGGCTGCCTCTGTACCGAACCCGGAAGCTGCAGCTGGTGCAGAACGCGGCGGCTAGACTGCTGTTGGGGCTCCCTAAGTGGGAGCACATACAGCCTGGGCTACGCGAACTGCACTGGCTGCCAGTTGTATACCGGGTTCGTTACAAAGTGCTGGTCATTACCTTTAAAGCCCTATATGGTCGAGGACCTGCCTACCTTAGGGACCGTCTCTCCCCATATGAACCCCAGAGAGCACTGAGGGCAGCCGGGAAAAACCTATTGACCATTCCCGGACCGAAAGAGATGACGCTGCAAAGCACCCGTAACCGGGCTTTCTCCTCTATGGCTCCAAGCCTATGGAACCAACTTCCAGAGGAAATGCGGGCCCTGCGGGACCTTGAACAGTTCCGCAGGGCCTGCAAGACCATCCTCTTCCAATTGGCTTTCGCTGACGAAGAAGGAAATTGTCAAGAAAACCTCCATCATAAAAGTAAACATAGCACTAGTACATTTTATTAATTTTAAAAATTTAATCAGAATTTTAATTAAACTGTTAAACGTAGTTTTATTAAATTTTGTATAATCAATGTATGAATCATGTTGTTAGCTGCCCTGAGCCTGCTCCGGCGGGGAGGGCGGGATACAAATAAATATTGTTGTTGTTGTTGTCTATTCCAGAGGTGTCAAACATGCCGTTCGGGGGCCGAATCAGGCCCCTGGAGGGCTTCTATCAGGCCCCTGAACAACTGGGTGTCATCTGCTTCCTTCTCCCTCTCTCTTGCTTTTGTATCAAAGTTTGGTTTGCAAGGCTTTCTCAATGGCACAGGAGCTACAGAGCAAAACCTCTTATTTTCTCCATTTGGCTGAGGCTCCTCCACCCCCACCCCCATTTTCCTGGGGAAGGAAGGAAAGAGCCAGAGCTTCCTTTGCCCAGTTCCCTGGATCCCATGGGAGAAACATAAAGAAAGCATCCTTAAGACCAACGAGTGCTAACGTTTTAAGTATGTTTTATTTATTTATTTTTCAAAAAAATTACATTTATGTTTATCTGTGCTCTTTATAACATTTATATCTCTGCTACCTAATCTTAAATAGGTACACACATGGCCCGACCCGACATGGCTCGGTCCAACCCAACATGCTCTGGCCCCTCAAGGTCTCATTTATGTCAGATCTGGCCCTCATAACACATGAGTTTGACACCCCCGCTCTATTCTATTAAGGACTTAAATCAACAGACTATCTTTCATGCTACAAGACAGTGAAAGAATGCTTTATCTATGTGCCAGCAAGCCTGTTTTATGTTCCAAGAGTATTACGCCAAATATTTTGTAACTAAGACAGGGGAACATCAGTTGACTCTAAGTAATTCTGAAGAACTTAAAAGGAAAAAGACTGTTCTTCAAACTGTGAATCATAATCCCTCCAAAAGTACACAAACAGCAGTGTATGTATTACCTGTAAATAACCTTGCAACTATGTTATTCCTCACCAATACAACAAATGTTTGTCATAAAAATGTATTAGTCCAGTGAGAGATTCCTCTCACAAAACTCAGAAAGGGCTAAGTAAGCACAGGGATCATAGCGGCTTGCCTTTGAATGGGAGCCTGGTTCTGACCTCCCTTTTTCTTTTTAAAGTAAGCAACTGAGACATACAGCACAATCCTGTCTGAGAAGTGTCTCAGCTGCAGTAGGAAAAGGTGCTTGGATCTAGAACAGAGCTGCTGGTAAGGTGAGTGAGACTTGATTTGCTTTTCTAAAACTGCTGGGGAGCATTACCTAGTTTGCTGTGGGAGGTAACTGTGTGTGTGCTTGATGCCTGCTGGAGAGGGGTTTCTGATTGCTTTTGTGTGTCTTTTGTGTAGCTGTTGCTGAGTGAGGAGAGCTTGTTTGCCTGGGGGTAATTGCTGGCTCCACCCTCTGCTGTTGCTCTGGCTGTTGAGTAAGAGGTGGGTGGCGGCTTGAGCCTTTAATTTGCAAGGCTCATCCTTGCCAGAGGCGCGAGCCAAAGGGCTCTTGGCCTGTGGCTCTTAGCCTGGGGGTCTAGCTCGAGGGTTCTGTAGATAGGTGGGTAGTTACCCACAAGTAGTTTCAAGTGGCAGTTGGTAGTGGAATTTAAAGATAAGTGAAGATAAAGAAAATTTTGAAATGGATTGCAGCAGTATGGCTGGTAAGGGAGCAGAGGCAGTGACATGTAAAAACTGTGGGATGTTTGTATTTTTACCTGAGAGTAGCACAAATTACACTTGCAGCAAATGTAAGTTAGTGGCCCTTCTGGAGATATAGGGACTGGAGGCACAATTGTCCACACTGCAGTGTATAAAGGAAGGTGAGGATTTTCTTGACAAAATGCATGAGGCACTCTTGAAAGGACAAGAGGAGGGAGAGGAAATGGTATCTCAGCAATTAGAAGAGAACCCAACACAGGAGGAGGGTTCCTGGAAGAATATAACCCAAAGGAGAAAGAAAATCAGGAGATGTTCTGAGCCCCTGCTGCTCAGCAATAGGTTCCAGGATCTCCCCACAGTAACTGATTTTGAACCATTGGAACAAGGCCTATCTCCCCAGCCTCCACGAAGCTTGAACAAAATTTCTCAGGATCCTGTGGATAAGAAGCCTGGAGCTTCTGCTCCCCAATATAGGAAGAGGAAGGTGGTGGTGATTGGAGACTCCTTGCTCAGAGGGGTGGAGCCCAAAGTGTGCCGACAGGACTTGTCATTCAGAGAGGTCTGCTGGGAGCACGCATCCAACATGTGACAGAAAGGATTGGAAGACTTATCAAGCCCACGGATTACTATTCTTTCTTACTGATCCACGTGGGAACGAATGATACTGCCCATCATAGCCCTGAATGTATTAGAAAAGACGATGTGGCTCTGGGTCAAAAGGTGAAGGAGCTGGGCATACAGGTTGTGTTCTCATCAGTGCTTCCTGTTGAAGGCTGTGGCTTAGGACAAGAAAGAAGAATACTTCAAATAAACAACTGGCTACGTCGATGGTGTTGTCAGGAAAGATTTGGATTTCTGGACCATGGCTTACGCTTTCGAGATGGTGGTCTTCTATTGGGGGATGGTTTGCACCTTACGGCAGTGGGGGAAAGGGTGTTTGGTAAAAGCCTTGATAACCTAATAAGGAGGGCTTTAAACTAAATTGTATGGGGGAGCAAGACAAAGCCTTGTATGATGCCAGAAACTGGGGATAAGAACATTAAAGATTTGCAGAGAGTGGCGCATATGCTAGGTAATGTTAACTTGCAGGCTTGTACGGAAACCAAACCCTTGGGATGCATAAAACTTGGATTCCAATGTCTCTACACTAATGCACAGAGTATGGGAAACAAACAGGAGGAACTGGAAGTCCTAATACGGGAAGGAGGCTATGACATAATAGGCCTTACCGAAATGTGATAGAATGACACTCACAACTGGAATATTAGGAGTCAGGGGTACAACTTATTTAAAAGGGACAGGCAAATGAGAAAGGGCGGAGGCATAGCAGTATATGTGAAGGAGGTATATACTTATGAGGAAATATGTGAATCGGAGCATGGCAGATCAGTTGAGAGTCTCTGGGTAAAAATAAAAGGAGTAAGAAACAACAGTGTTATTATTATGAGGGTCTACTATAGACCACCAAGTCAGGCAGAGGACTTGGATGAGATACTTCTACAGCAGATTGCAAAGTTCTCCAAGAGAAGGGATACAATGATCATGGGAGATTTCAATTACCCTGACATCTGTTGGAAGTCCAACTCTGCTAAAAATGAAAAGTCAAATAGATTCCTGACTTGTCTTGCTGACAACTTCCTTTTCCAAAAAGTGAAGAAGGAAACAAGGGAATCCGCTATCATGGATTTGATTCTCACCAACAAGGAAGAATTGATTGAAGAAGTGGAAATAGTGAGCACCCTGGGCAGTAGTGACCATGTGATTTTGGAATTTACAGTCTTAGGGAAGCTATACATAGTCAGACTTATAGGTTGGACTTCAGAAAGGCAAACTTTGATAAACTTAGAACTATGCTGGGTAAAATCCCATGGTCAGAAATACATAGGAGGAAGGAGGTTCAGGAGGGATGGGAGTTTCTTAAAAGCGAAATCCTGAAAGTGCAATCACAGACGATTCCTATGAGAAGAAAAAATGGAAAAAGCCTAAAGAAGCCACAGTGGCTTCATAAACAGCTCTCTAAAGACTTGAGAAATAAAAAAGACTCCTTTAGGGATTGGAAGGAGGGCCTTATAACTAAGGATGAATATAAACAAATCACCAGTGCTTGTAGAGAAAAAGTTAGGAAAGCTAAAGCTCAGTATGAGTTTAGGCTGGCCAAAGATGCTAAAAACAACAAAAAAGGGTTCTTTTCTTATGTTCAGATTAAGAACAAGAGCAAGGACATGGTAGGCCCATTGCGAGGGCAAGAAAGTGGAATTGTAACAGGTAATGAAGAGAGGGCGGAACTGCTCAATTCCTACTTTTCCTCAGTCTTCTCTTCTGAGGGGAACGGTGCTCAACATGGCAAAAACAGAACATATAAGGCGGGTGTGAAGTTCCAACCTAGGATCAGCGTAGGGGTAGTACATAAACGCCTAGTTCCTTTAAATGAAACGAAGTCCTCAGGGCCAGATGAATTGCATCCAAGGATTCTAAAAGAATTTGCTATTCTTTTCTGAGCCTCTGGCTATTATTTTTGAAAATTCTTTGAGAACAGAAGAGATGCCAGAAAACTGGAGGTGGGCGAATGTTGTCCCCATCTTCAAGAAGGGGAAAAAGGGAGATCCGGGTAACTACCGACCCATCAGTTTGACGTTTATACCTGGAAAAGTTTTAGAACAAATCATCAAACAGTCAGTCCTGGAACATTTAGAAAGAATGAATGTGATTACTAGGAGCCAGCAATGGTTTTCTCAAGAACAAGTCATGTCAGACTAACCTGATCTCTTTTTTTGAGAAAGTGACCACCTTGTTGGATCAGGGGAATGCTGTAAACATTGTTTATCTTGATTTCAGTAAAGCTTTTGATAAGGTTCCACATACTATCCTTGTTTACAAGTTGGTAAAATGTGGTTTGGATCCTGCTACGGTTAGGTGGATCTGTAACTGGTTGACAGATTGCACCCAAAGAGTGCTTGTGAATGGTTCCTCATCCTCTTGGAGAGGAGTGACAAGTGGAGTGCCTCAGGGATCTGTCCTGGGACCTGTTTTGTTCAACATCTTTATCAATGATTTGGATGAAGGAATAGAGGGAATGCTTATTAAATGTGCAGATAACACTAAATTTGGAGGAGTTGCAAACACAGAAGAAGACAGAAACAGGATACAGGATGACCTTGACAGGTTGGAAAACTGGGCTAAAATCAATAAAATGAATTTTAATGGGGATAAATGTAATGTTCTGCATTTAGGTAGAAAAAATCCAATGCATGGCTGTAGGATTGGGGACACTTGTCTTAGCAGTAGTATGTGCAAAAAGGATCTAGGGGTCTTAGTGGATCATACGCTGAACATGAGTCAACAGTGTGATGCTGTGACTAAAAAGGCAAATGCAATTTTGGACTGTATCAACAGAAATATAGTGTCCAGATCATGTGAAGTGATGGTATCGCTTTACTCTGCTCTGGTAAGACCTGGAGTATTGTGTTCAGTTTTGGGCTCCACATTTTAAGAAGATTATAGACAAGCTAGAACGAGTCCAGAGGAGGGCAACGAAGATGCTGAGGGGTCTGGAGACCAAGTCCTATGAGGAAAGGTTGAAGGAGCTGGGGATGTTTAGCCTGGAGAGGAGACGGCTGAGAGGTGATATGATCACCATCTTCAAGTACTTGAAGGGCTGTCATATAGAGGTTGGTGTGGAATTATTTTCTGTGGCCCCGGAAGGTAGGACCAGAACCATTGGGTTGAAATTAAATCAAAAGAGTTTCCGGCTCAACATTAGGAAGAACTTCCTGACCGTTAGAGCGATTCCTTAGTGGAACAGTCTTCCTCGGGAGGTGGTCGACTCTCCTTCCTTGTAAGTTTTTTAACAGAGGCTAGATGGCCATCTGACAGCAATGAAGATCCTGTGAATTTAGGAGGAGGTATTTGTGAGTTTCCTGTATCGTGCAGGGGGTTGGACTAGATGACCCTAGAGGTCCCTTTCAATTCTATGATTCTTTGAATCCTAAGTGGGGGGGCTGAAAGCTCTGTTGAAGCGGACTTACAGCTATGCCAGCGGTAGGGAGACCTACGCTGGCATATCCAACTCTGCACCGCTGGAAATAGGGTGTGACAGAGTGTAGTGGAAACATCCCGCAGGGCCACTCTGGTCAGCCCAGCCTCAGCTGATGTTCTAATGAATACACACTCACAGACAGCCAGTTAACAGAATTGTATTAGGGTTTAGGCAATAGCAAAGTCAAGTTACAGTCCAGAAGTCAGTCCACTTACAGCCAGTCCAGCCAGTTCAACAGTACAGGTACACACAGCCCAAAAGAATAGTCAGTTACACAGTCCATCCAACAATCCAACAGCATACCACTCCTCTCCTTCCGTTCTCTCCACAGTAGGTAGCAGTGTGGCTACTGCTGTTATACCCCCACCAGCCAATCACATTCCTTATTGGCTAATGGGTTACACATGCTACTCACATGCTTTCACTTTATCACCGGTATAGCAAGTGTTACTGCCAACAGTACCAAGAAACCTTAAAGTGACGGATACTGTCAGGGTGTGTGCCACTCTCTGGCCGCCGCAGCATGCCACTGTTGCGGGCTGATGGTGGCGTGCCACCCCGCTGCACTTGGGGTGCAGCAGTGGTGCAGGGCGGCAATTTGGCGCAGGAAGGGGCCGACGCAGGGGCGTGGCTGCTGCTAGTCGGATCCCAGAGACCTTTCAGTGTGGGAATGGCCCCCCCGTCAGGCACAAACCTGCGCAATGGAATATGCTGCTGTGCCCCATAGGCACTAGTGGAAGCACAAAGCACACACCAGCAGCGTGGGCACAGAAGCACAAACCCATTTGGGAGTCATGTTATCACCCTACCAACTCCCTTCCACTCCAGACTGGCCAAGGCCCCACTCCCACACCCAATCAGTGCCCCCCTCCCTACAAAGGTTTCGACTCCTGCCCTGCACAACTCCCCAGGGAGGGCAGGGCGCACGAACGGCACTCTTCTTTGGAGGGCTATGCCGTGCGGATTTAGCGTGAGGAGGGTTGCACTTGCTGGAGGGAACGGCACAGAGAAGGATGTTAGTAAAGTTTGAGCAGCTGGACTTGGGGGGAGGTGAGCAAAGTTTGGGCTGCCTTTTGCTTCCCAGTCCTAACTGGTCTTGCTTCCAGACCCCCGCATCAACGGGTAAGTCCAACTAGGAGTCTCCGTGGCCCCCAGACCCCAAGTCCGGCCAGCATGGTTGCGGATTCTATGCATGTGGGGGTGCACCCTGGCCGTCCATGCCGCTGGCGACACCCCCCCACCCTGTGTCTCGGTCATCCACATGGCGGGGCGAAGGAGATGCGACACATGTCCCAGCTTTCCACAGCCCAGCCAGCAACTTGCCATCTAGGGGAGGTCCTGCTGCTTGCGCCGACCCCCGCTGCGGCTGCCATGATTGCAGGCTCGCATGCGAGTCAGCTGGCCCATTATGCAGGATACCTGGAATTGTGTGGGATGGCCCCACCAGAGACAGCCGGGACGCTCGCCCTGATCCCCGCAGGCTCGCCCAGGTGGGGAGTCCTATGCTTGCAGCCAGCAAGGCTCCCCCCTGTCTCTATGTCTTTCAGGTGTGTGCGCTGCACTGAAGCCTCAGCAGTCGCTGGAGCATAGCCGGTCAGTTCCATCAGCCCCGCAGCTGTTGGTGCATCCTCCGTCAGTGGCATCTCAGCCTGCGGGAACCAGGAACCTCCGCGCCCGCTTGTTCTCCCTGCTTGCAGACCAATAAACTTAGCCAAATGCGGCCATCTCGTCTCCCATGTCTTTTACTTTTCCCACCTCGCCCCGGCCCCCTGTATCCCCCGTGCACTCTGCTTATGGCCATCCCAAGGGCATGGCTCTGTGGCTAGGGGGACTCTCGAGGCATCCATTAGTGTAGTTGTGTGGGAGATGCAGTGGGCAATAGCGGGGGATGGAGTGTTGGCATTTAGTGTGTGGTCTCTTGAGACTCGAAGGAATAAAGTCTGCACACAGCTGCTGTTAGGCAAACTATATACACTATTTATTTACACATATTTACACAGACTAACAAAGTACTCCGCATATACAACCACCATCCATCCACCACACGTAGCACTGGGCTACATTACATTTATATAGTTCAGCACAGTTCATTATCCAATCAGCTTAGTGCTGAGTCATTATACTCTTCCCCCTTACATCATCCTAGCTGATGCAATCTGGAGGACTGCCAGCTGTCAACTGTCAGTTAGATCATCTACTGCCATGTAGATCATGGCAGCTCTAGCTGTGGTCTGATGACTGTATACTCTGACAGGGAGGGGCTGATGGTCGGCGAGGCAGATACTTGACTGGAGTTGCACTATGTGCCCATGCCGCCTGGGTCTGTGATGCCGCTGACAGGGGGGTTGGATCGGGGTGGGTGCCCGCAAAAAAGGGGGGGCGGTCCAGGGAGTAGACTTGGACAACCAAAAATAATGGCACTGGATGGCAAGCTCAATAAAGAGGGAAGCTGGCCATGTGAGCAGTCCTGCCGCAGGGCAATCTCGAACCCCCAGGCCCAGCATAATGAGGCGGGGAAGTGGCTTGCTAAGCCAACCCACCTCCACTGTGTTCTTAGGCAGCTTACAGCTGCTACATGCTGGGGGTAGGGTTGGTCCTGGTTGAGAGTGTCGGCATGATCAGCTCCTCCCAGCCCCCTTCGGAGCAGGCTTGGTGGGGTCACGCAGGGGCCACAAGCAGGGGGCGGTGAGGGCCGCCATGAGGGCTTCTCGATATGCAAATGAGATAAACCTATGGACTTGAAGGTGCGCCTGCTCAGCCCAGGGAGCACGTGGGGAGGTGTGACTGGCGGCTCTCGTTCCCATTAGCCACTGTTTGTTGAGGGGCAGCTTCATCAGGGAGTTGAGTCTGTGGCCACTCACACCTCACAGAATGTCTACCGTGGTGCCCTGCCTGACAGTCCCATGGCCACGGTATGTGGAAACCCTGCCGAGGCATGCCTGGCATTGCACAGGGGTTCCCGGGTCCCCTCCTAATGTTTTTCTCCATTGTCTCTTTTTTGTGTGTCTCCCCCCAGGACTTCAGCTCTGCCTGCCATTTCATCATTTTTCCCCATGCCTTTTCCAATAAGTGCATGAATTTTTGAAGGGTTCCCGAGAGTGGTCCCGACAATACTGGTTTAATAATGGATTGAGGTGCTCCAGAGGCATCAGCATACATGGGAGCACGCGGTGTCCCATCGGTGGCCCCAGGTGTGTGAGCGGCCGCACTCACGGCATGCTCTCATCCCTGGGAGCCCTGCCCACGTGCTGATTGGCCCATATGTGAGCTCGAACATGCTCCCAAATCAAGTGCCCCCCAAAGTCTTGCTGGGAGGTGGCCCATGGCCCCGCCTCCTCATCTTCCCCCATCAGCAATCCAGGGTCTGGGAGGGGAAGGTCCTGGGGGGCAAGCAGGCATTGACAGGTGGCAATGTTGTGTAGCATGATGCACACAGCGACCAGCTTGGCCACAGGCAGGGGCTGCATGCTGCATCAGCCACCTGTGTGGTGCAGGTAGCAGAACCTCATCTTCAGCTGCCCAAAAGCACGCTCAATGACCATGCAAGTGGCCCTGTGCGCCTGGTTGTATGCTGCCCGGTCTTTGGATGCTTCCTCCTGGTATGGTGTCAATAGGTAGGGCAGCAATGGATACCCACAATCACCTGTGGAGGACAGGAAGGTGAGGACAGGGGATGGAAGGGGTGCTCCACGCCGCCACCTGATGGCCTTACCTAGCAACCACCCCTGCCCATCCGGCCAGGCAGCCAGGAGGCGATTGAGACCCGAGGACATGAAGATCTGGATGTCGTATACACTCCTAGGGAACTTCGCCACCAGAACTGTGAATTGTCCCTGGTGGTCATAGATGCCTGCACATTGAGGCTGTAGAAGTGGTGCCTGTTCCGGTACACCATGTGATCCAAACACAGGGCCACCAGGGTGACATGGGTGTAGTCCACGGATTCCATGACATTGGGGAACCCTGCAACTTCCGCTAAGCCAGCTCTGGCAGCCCGCAGCTCCTCCTCGCCTGTTGGGAACTGCACATGCTGCTGGAGGTGCTGAAGCATGGTGTCTAGGAAGAAGTGGAGGCAGCACCTGGGAGACCTCCAGGACCTTGGCCACCACACCCTGGAAGGAGCCGGTTGCCAGGAAGCACAGGGAGATGAGAACCTGGTGCAGGATGGGGATGGGGCGGGTTCCGGTCACCTGGCTGTAGAGGCTGTCCCCGAGCTGCTCACACAGGTCCTGGATGGCGGTGTGGTCCAGGCGAAAGCGGTCCAGACAGGTGGCATCCTTGAGACGCAAAGTGCTCAGGCGCTCCTGGTACCTGCGCACCGACGCCATTTCCACCACCACCGTGCAACCCACACATAGAGAGTGGGGAGGATGTGCACCGGCCGCACCTGGGGGGGGGCTCTGGCAGCGGGATGAGGGGGCACCACCCGCCATGGTCCCCCATGGTTTGCTCGCTGTGGTGTGGGCTGCGGTGGCTGTGCTGCCTCACCACGCCACCACTGCTTCCAGATGCAGCTGGAGGTGTGAGGGGCCCTACATGAGCGGATGCGGGGGGCTGTCGAGGCTGACAGATGCCCTGCTGCTGTCCCATGGGAAAGCTGGGAGGGCCAGCATGAGAGCAACCACTATCAGCCAGCTGCTGTCAGCAGCCCTCGCATTCCACTGCCCGTGGGAGGAATGGCGGCAGACAGATTGGCCTCGGCCGAGAATCACCGCCAACTGAACTGAACTGAGGCAGAGAATGTGCTCCTGTTTGGCTTGGTGGCCGAGAATGCCACGGTGGCGCTCGTTGCAGCAAGAGCCGGTGGGGCAAACTTCCGTCGGCAGGGCTTCTGGAGTATGGTGGCAAAGCAAGTGTCCACTGTGAGCCAGGTCCCCTGCATACCTGCATAGAGCAGTTCATGCTGAAGTGTTGGAATGACTCCTTCGGCCCTGCCAAGAAATGGGTCCGGCGTCTCATCGATGAGGTCTCAACCTATGAGGAGGCAGTGGCCCAGGCCCTGACCAGCTCTGAGGCAGTCATGGGACCCCTCATCCGTCCAGTGGCTGTAGCTGGCCACAGCATTGAGGAGATTCACGGTAGGTTGGCACCTTCCCTTCCCCCTGCCCTCACCACCATGGGACTGCCAGATTCTGATGGCGCCACCCTTTGCCCCCCAAGGTGACTCCCAGGAACCGTCATGGGCTGCCATAAGCCCCACTATAGGCTCAGAGGTGGGAGGCCACTCTAGCGAGGCAGTCAAAAACTGGAACTGGCCACCCAGCACCTGTGGGATGGGAGGTCACCAGGTCCAGCACACCCCGCCACTCCCAGGACGTCCGGACAGCCGTCAGTAGGTGCCAAATTGGGGGGGAGGACTGACCTCCGTGGCTGACCTCCATCTGTCCACAGATGATGAGCGGCCTGAGTCCCCTCAAGGTGCGACACTGAGTGCGGGGTGGCATCTGAGTGCAGGCAGCATCTGACCTGTCCTGTTCTACTGGTAGCCACACTGTGACACTGGCAGCCGACGTGGTGGAAAACCTACAATGGGTGTCCCCACGCAGACAGTCGGCCCTAGCTGCCTCCCTCATGCTGCGAACCCTGGATCTGCCCACATCCCCTCCCCATGCCCCAGGGCCTGGGAATGCGGGGGGGGGTGGGCACGGAAGATGTGTGTGCAGGGCAGCCCCCGTTCTCTTCCCCGGACCTAGACCTTAACCAGGGGGAGTCACTGGAGGATCTGGAGGGTGGCAGCAATGTGGAAGGCTGTGCAGGTTCCCGGGAACCGGGACCCAGGGCTCAGGGACCATGGCCAGCTCAAAGAATCCCCGCCACCCTGTTCTCCATGTGGGCAGCCATAGAGTGGGACCGGCTGGAATTGCACCAGGAATGGAGGGAGGCCACAGCTGTGGGCCAACGCTGGATGGCAGGGATGGAGGGGACTGTATCCATGGCCACTGGTCACCTGTCCAGTCTCCTGGCCATGGCGAGGCAGTTGTAGGGGTGGGGCGTGAGGGTGGATTGGCTGCTCGCCAATATTGACCAGTCCCTGGTGACTGGCAGAGGGGCTGCTTCTGCCAGTCCCAAGGCAGCCCCCCACGGCAAGGCAGGCAGGGAGACGGTGCACGTGGGTGCTGTCGGGGACGACATCCGGGACAGCGCACCCACCCCTGATGGGACCGGCTGCCCCACGGCTCTGCCCCTCATGTGGCCACCTCTGCCCACCACAGCTCGAGGCGGCTTCCTGCGAGGGGGCCGGGTGGCAGCCCCTTTGCAGCCCGGCACTTTAATAAATCTTATCCCTGCACAGTGCATTGAGTCCTTATTCAAGGGGGATCTGGGGGTGGGGGGAGGCAGGTCCTGCACACGACCACTTCAAAGCAGCCTTGCACCCCTCATGGGTGTCCGATTCTCAGCGGACGGGAACAACCGCAAGCCACCATGGCGAATATCGCTGGCACCTTTGGTGCATGGGTGCCTGTAGCGGGTGGCCTACTGTGTCCTGGAAGGGGGCCCCCACAGCATGAGGGATGCCATCTAGCCATGAAGCCTATGGGAGGGGCAACTGACAGGGGCTCAGCTTCACCCCTTTGGCGGGTAGGCTGCTCCATGGAGCTAGCGGTAAGTGCTGACTGGATGCTTCCCCAAGAATTACACTGCCACACCATGGGGCTGGGTGTGTACGTGACGGGGGTGGGGCATGCGGGCAGCCTATCACCAGGGAGTGCTCTCTCCACCGCCGAGGGTCACATGGGCCAGCTACCAGGCTGCCGCCAGCCAATCCCTGGCATCCCTATGGCAACGCCCCTTCCTGTCCCCGCTCTTGCGCTACTCTGGGAGTCCACGCTCCAGCGTGTTTACCACATCTGCCAGCAGTGGTTGGGACTTGGCTGCGCTGTGCTCTGGCGCCCCAAAACCCCTTTGGAAGCCATCATGTGGCGCCGTAGATCTGCCCATGCCCGAGTGGCTGGTTACCACTTATGTCTGGATTGGGCTGATAGTGAAGTTCCTGCAAAATCAAAGTTGTACTCTTTGAGCAGCCTACCCCTGTTAACGCTATCCCTGTTAATGCTCCAGCGGCCACATTCATAACCCATGGTAATTTTATGTGCTCTTCAGAAGCAGCCTCAAATTATAGTAATCTGATATAGATGCAGGGCTTTTTTTGAGCAGGAAAGCACAGGAATGCAGTTCCGGATGGCTTGGTGTCAGGGGGTATGGCCTGATATGCAAATGAGCTCCTGCTGGGCTCTTTCTACACATTGTTTAGCACAAAAACCCTGTGCTAAACAATGGCGGCATTTCAAGCTTCTTCCCCCCCCCCCTCCACCCCCAGGTTTACTCAGATTAGTTCCTGCTGGACTTTTTCCTATCAAAAAAACCTTGTATAGATTGCACCAAGACAGAAACAGCTGTGTCCAGGTCATTTTGGTCTAGGAAACAGTGGAGTTGGCAAACCAGCTGTGGCTAGTCAAAAGCACTTTCAGTCACTACTGCCAGTGACCAACAAGGAGCATTCATAGATCCATGAGCAGCAAGCAGCAAACAAATAGAAGTTATTCCACTAATGGCAAAAGCAACTTACTGTAAGCTCTAAGAGCAGCATGGATTCAATTTATACAGATGCATAAGGGAAGGGAAAAGTGAGAAAATATTTTCTTATTAAACAATTTTCAGCAGCACAGCATCTAAAAAGCTGCCTAAGAAACAGCTCCACTTTGTTTATGTTCACACATCATGAAACAGACCAAACCCCAGAGCCTTCAGACCGTTAGGTGAGGCTTTGATTTGGCACAAAGTCTCTTCAAGTGCAGGATCCAGCAACTCTGCATGAGAAAATCTCTTGCAACAATGTGCGTAAAGTATGTTCAGTCTTGTATATAAAAATAAGAATTTTTTAAAAACTCTCACTTTAAAACTGTATACTTTAAATGGAAAATGAAGCAAACATTATAGGTTTAACACAGCAAAGATGACAACAGCAGAAGTTCATTGTTCAAAAATGTTACTTTTTTCAAAAAAGGATTTGGCTGTATTTCTAAACTAGTGTAAACCTGTAGGCATAGCCCCAAAGTGAATATATGTAGGAAAATGTTTTGCCCAGAGACAAGATTGAAAAGGAGTTTGAAGAGTCTAAGGAGTTATTTCATATACTCATTCCCAGCCTTCCACTTTTCAAGATATATTGTTGTAAAGGGCCAGAGATCTTTAAGAGAGACCCAAGCTTGGCCAGCATTGGGGTTGAGCATTATAAGCTGGTGCCAGTCACAGGAGGACCGCCTACTGACTCCTGACTTACACAGCAGATTGGATCTCCCAAATGAAGCACAAAGAGCCAACACTGATGGTAGCTATAGGGGGGAAGTCCTGGTGCTCTGGGGGGGGAGGGGCAAATAACAGCATGATTCCCAAAGACCCCAAAACCCAGAGCCAAAACCTGAGCTGCAGTTGAGCCAGACACTCTAGAGTATTAACCTTTTTGTGGAATCCAGGAATAAATACCTTTTATCTATAACTCATGCACTTCTGTATACCAAGCATAGTTCTTCTACAATTCTGATTCATGCCAATGAGACTCGTTCATGAGTTGGGCTTATGATCCTTTCAGTAAAGGCTGAGTTTATTATTTGAAACTAGATGACAAATAACCACAGAAATATTATTTTGTTTTATTCATAGATGTATCTCATGTGAAAGATATTTATTAAGAGGGTGTGCTTTGATGGAATGTCTATGGCTTTGATGGTGCTTGGAAACAACACATTCTAGACTGAGGATTTGCTGGCAACTAATGATGCCTTTGCAAACCATGAACATAATTTCTCTAATTTATTTTACCAGGATTCTCGGATTATTATAGTAGTATCCTGTTAAAGAGAAGTGCCAATCTGGAGGCTCCTTATTGAAGACATGATGCAAAACAGTTTGAGACAAATTCCCCACTTGCCTTGTTCCTTTCTCGTTGCTCCTTTTCCTGCAGCATTTCTGCTGGATTTTGCACAAGCTGCCCTGGGGCAGCAACTTGCCTCACCTCTTTTCAAGTTCCCACCGCAGTAGGCGGGATCCTCTAAAAACCAGTTTCTGCCTGCCACGGAGGGAACTTGAAAATAGGTATTCAGCCATTACTGCAATAGCATGGGAAGTGACCTGAAGAAAGCACCAGCCCATCCTCTTGTATAATATAAAAAGTTAAAAATAGTCTTTTTGAGTTCAATGAGTAAAAATATGATAACTGATGGCTGACCTTACAAACCAAACAGAAATTCAGCTCACTTGAGGCCATGCTTTGAGCAGAGATAAGCAAAGCAGAATAAAAGTATATGAGATGAAGTCCTATTACCTTTAAAAATTTAAATACTAAGTTGCAATATATGGTATTAATCAAAACTGTCTGAATATCACAAGTGAGCCTGTCATGTACATTTGGGAAAACATAGAAAGCACTTCAGAACTGGCATGGTTCAAGTCAGAAATCTTGAAAACTGAAAGCATATGCATGTAAAAAGAATCGCATGCAGATGTTATTCAGATCTAATCTTCCACCACAGCCTACTCTTGGAGGTCACAATGCCGTTACATGCACCTCTCAATTGAGCCAATCTAGTGACAATAAAAATGTTCCAGTGACATAAATAGGTAGCAACCCAAAGAGTTGTTGAAGTCTTGTATTAGCTAAAATATGTAGCTGTTGGGGCTCCTCTTGGTTTTAGCAGCCAGGGAACAAGAACTGTCCAGCTCCACACTGCTTGCCTTGCCCATGATGAGCTGTGGCTGTTGTGGTTTGAGCCTGTGCTATTGTAACTGGAGGGCTGAGCTGCTCAATAAAATTCAATGTAATGACTTGGCACCACTTTACTTCACCACTGGCAACTTCAAACCACACCTAAGTGAACAAATTGCATTTGCGATATTTTTCTCCTTCAAAGCAATTGTGGTGTTCATTTAGTTATTGTTTTTAAGAATTTTAGTCTCTTAGGGCTGGTAAACAACAGCACAAGGCCATTTCAACCACAACTAAGCATGCTTGCGTTCAAACTAGTCCCATGGATTTTAGTGAAAATACAAATGTTTCTGTGCAAAATGGCTTTTTGGATTACACATTGACAGAAAGAAACTCAGAACTGATTTTACTCTATTTACTGTGATCCTATCAGTATGCAATCCTTAAATCTCAGGCCAGTTACTTCTGGAATAGTTTATCTGATTAAACTGGATTTCATATTAGCTACCACAAGCAGCTTTCCTGATCTGTTTATAATTTGTAAGTTGTGTAGGGAAGACTAGAGCAGGCAGAGGAGAGAACAGGAAGATGAGAAGTATCCTGATTTCTGAAATACTGACAGCTCACACATTCCTAAAATATTCTGTACCTTCACAAGAACAAGAAATCAACCTCTTTTAAAGATGTTGTATATACATGATGACCTATATCAGAGTTTCCCAAACTCCCCCCCCCCCACCCGGTGACCTGGTTATTTTTACACTTCTCCTTTGTGGCCCACTAAAATTTGGGGGTGCAGCCAGGAGAGTTTGGGGGTGGAGCTGGGAGACAGGAAATGATGCACAAACAAGCCTAAAACTCTTGCAATATATTTTTTAGGAAAAGTAGGAGATGGTGGAATTTTGCAATGCTATTTTAAAAATAAAAAATCAAGAAGAAGCACAAGGATCACACAGCAGAAAACCAAAAATATAAAATGCTCTCATCCTGGGAAAACATGAAATAGCAGGCTGGGAAAACATGAAATAGCAGCAGGGCATTTCAAGCTTCTCCCCCCCCCCCTCCACCCCCAGGTCTACTCAGATTAGCAATGGCAAGGAAGGAAGGAAGGAACTGACCTGAAATGGCAGTGCTGAGAAAACATGAAATGGCAGGGCATCTCCCCACCACCCCGATCTACTCAGATTAGCAATGGGAAGGAAGGAGAAAAGACTGACACAGAGAGAGAAGATGGAAAAAGACTGACTGACAGAAAGAAAGAATGAATGAATGTCAGGAAGGGAGAGAGGGGGAGAGAAAGAGAAAGGAAATATGAAGGAAGGAAAGGGGAAGGAAGGAGTGAAAGAAAGGAGGGACAAAAGGAAGAAAGAAAGAGAAAGGAAAAGAAAAGAAAAGAAAAGAAAAGAAAAACGGAAAAAAACGGGATGGGAGCAACTCACTTTTAGAAATGCTGACTCTCACTGCACAAGCGCCTCCTTCTCCCTCCCTTCCCCACTGCTGCTATATTTCCAGCTTTGTGAAGCTCCCCCTCCCCACCTCCTCGGTGAGGAAAACGGAGCTGAAATAATTCAGCGCTGAGGCATGCCGCCAGCATTTCGAAGGGACCGCGCCTGGAAATGGCACGTGGCTGATCCTTTCCCACTCGCTGAGGAGATGGTCGGGGAGGGGGGAGCTTTACAAAGCTGGAAATTTACCAGCTGTGGGGAAGGGAGGGAGAGCTACACCACAGGGGGGAGGTGCGGGGGGGCAACCGATTGGTGGGAAATCAACACTGAGCTCATTCCACGCTGGGCCAAGCCGGCCACAGGTCGAAAAGACCGCCGCCAAAAAGGGTGCATGGCTCCTCCCTCCCCAGTACTTCCTGGATGGGAAGGAAGTGCCGAAGAGGGAGGAGCCATGCACCCTTTCTGGCTGCAGTCTGTTCGACCTGCGGCCAGCTTGGCCCAACGCGGAATAAGCTCAGCATTGATTTCCCACCGATCAGGCGATCGGTTGGGTGGGGGGAAGGGCTTTACACAGGATGAAATTGACCTGCCTGCAGTGGGGAAGGGTGGGAGAAGGAGGTGCGTGACCTGGGGGAGGGAGGCACAATGCGGAGGGAGGGGGCTGGAGGCCCCACAGCCTGACGTTGAGGGCTCCGCGGCCTGGTGCTGGGTCACGACCCTGCCTTTGGGAAATGCCAGCCTATATTGTATGGCTAGATTCTGCATGGCATAATTAAAAAACAAATGGCATCAATATAACTAGAGATGGGGCATCCAAAGGGGTTATGATAGCTCATCACTATTGCTGATGTAAGTATATACTGGAAATTTACATTACAGGCTTCAAGACATCCACATTTTCTCCTGTTGCTTGCTATAGAATAATAGGTATACCCAAAATATAAGTAAGTCTAATTTTTATCTCTTTTTTGTGTCACCAATCTCAGGATTGGTTTTAAACTTGCCAGACAAATCTAAAGAGGAAAATATGACAAAAGTTTGTGTGTGTGTGTGTGTGTGTGTGTGTGTGTACAGAGTCAATCAGTGCCTTCTTGAAGCTGGAGCAGGATGGGGCAACTTAGTCCTGAGAATATCAATTGATTTACCCTGATTTTAGTTTACTATTTTAGAATAAGCTATGTGTTTGCCCTTTGTAAACTGATATTCGGTAATACTGGAAATATCTAAAAAAGACTTGCATACTCTTTTGATCAGAAGATGGCCCTTGTATGCGTTATGCTTCTAGATATAGCTGCCTGTATAGGATGTGATAATTTGTGATTCTCTAGAGAGTGAAAAGATGGGGGTCCAAAAATTTTGAGCAGATGAAATGGAGGACTAACAGACATATTTTTCTCACCCTTTTTCCAAGGAACTCAGAGCCATGTACATGCTTCTCCCCTCCCTGTGTTATCTACACAACAAACCTTTGATGTAGGTTAGGCTGAAAGAGCATCTGACTCTAATCTACTAGTTAACTTCAAGACCATTTCGACCCTTTAGAAGCCATAGGGGGGACAAGATTGCCTGCTCCCCACCCCAGAGGGGTTATCAGTGACCATGGGTTGAATCCATGGCTGCCATAACATGTAGTTTGACCCTGAGCATAGACTTGAACCTGAGTCTCTGCAGTTCCAGTCAAACACTCTCACTTCAATGGGCTTAGCTCCTCTGAAACACATCAACATTCTTTAAGCAATAATCTCAATAAATGGCTCTGTCCAGCTTAGTTTTGACACGAAGGAGAGGTTTGGGTTGTAGATTCCTCCCAAAGGACAGTTTAAGCTTTTGAAAAGTTTTCTCTATTAATCTTTGATGTGATGCAGACATGACAAGTTATTTCACAATGAATATTTGGCAGTATATGTTTAGCTTATGTTGTGTATAGCTGTTTTACATGCCAGACCTCTGAAAGAAATTACAAAAGTGAAGTCATTGTATAACCAATTCAACTGGTATCTATTCCTATAGATTCTGCAGCTGTATCTGGATTAAAAAATAATCATGTGAGACCAGAGTACAAGCTTTTGCTTTAGTTAGATACACAGTTCACTAAACTATGCATTCATTCACTGGTAAACTGAAACATGCCAATTCCAAACTGCAATGAAGTCTCAGGTGACTTTTCTCTTGAGACATTCTGCTTAGCAGCTACAGCTGTATTTTACTTAACAGCTTTGAAATGTAGCAAGGCACACAGAAGTCTTTTGTATTTGTAATAAAAATTTGTTTTTACAAACCCAGTGATTTTGCAGCCATCACATAATTAATGCTATCTTACACTTCTGGATACTTGACCTTATTCCCTGAGATGTTTTTGGCTATGGTATGAACTTGCTACTCCAGCTCCAAAAGGAATGGGTTGCTATTTATTACTTAGCAAAGCAGCAGGTTCTATTAATAATGTAGCACTGACAGGGAAATATTTTCTCAGTTTGTCATTTTTTGTTTCTGTGGCAGAATGTTCCTGCTCTGGCCAGCAGGCCTGGTTACCATCCTGTCTACCAAAGTTTTTATCAACACCTGGAGAGGCTCTTCCTTCACTCTCAGGTAGCCTGCCACCACCACCTGAGCTTTGTAGGGAATTGCCCACTGGGAGGGTCAGGGCTCTCAGCTTCCCTTCCAAGTTCTGAGGCCTTCCCTCTATGTTTCCCACTGCCCAATGCCTGGTCACTACAGGGATTAGTTTACTGCATTGCACGCCCCTGGAGAAATAGCTGCTTGCCAACTGCCTGCCTTCCCCTGGCACTCCTCTTAAAATAGTGTGTCTGAGATGGTGGAGATCTATGTGGTACAAAGAACCACTGTCAGATCAACTGATGAGAGCATGCATAGACTCATGTTGAAAAAATTGAGCTGAGGCTCCGTGTAACGTCAGGAGAAGGAGGCTGACGAAGTCATCGAAACCATGAGGAGTCCTTTCATAAGCAGTTCCTTCCTTACTCTCTCTGCATCGTTAGGAATTGGGCACTGAGGAAAAAGCGTTCACCCATGACTGAGTCTACTCGAAGGAAGCCAATTTACAGGGCTACTGAAAGACTGTGTGGGAAAATTCATATGCTGAAAATTCAGTGTTCCTTAGTTTTGTTTTGTTTAAGTTTCATTTAAGCTTGCACTAAAACATATTTATATACGTTTCCACGTAAATTTCGTTGCTTCCAGTGGTTTTTCTGTTATTTCCATAGATCTGATCAGGGCTTGAATTCAGCAAGGGAGTTACAGGAGCACAGCTCCTGAACCTCCAGCCAGGGTCAGCATGCAGTGGGGAATTCTCTCCCAGCTACACACAGATCCTGGGGCATATGCAAATGACATATGCTACTGAGCTCCTACACCTTTTTTTTCTACAAAATGACCCCTGGATCTGATTGACATGAAGGAGTGCCATGGTCAGATAATTCTGTCCTGAAGGTCCAGCTGAGTGCCCTGGCCCCCCATCTAGGCATCTTTCAGCCTAACCTACAACAAAGTGAGTGGATTTATGCTCACCTGGGAAGACTAATGGATCCAATCGGATTCCAGGATGTTCTGCAGGATCCGATGCCCCCTGAAATTTATTAGATGTGCTGATAGAGGACTGGAATACCCATCTCTCTGAAGCCATCAATGAAATCACCCCCAACATTCTCTATGCTCCCACCCTCAACTAGTCCCATGGTACACAATGGAGCTTAGGAGGATGAGGTGGGAGCTTAGATGACTAGAGTGAGTTTGGCCATGGTCTCATGACAAAGCTGCAAGATTACAATGAAGACTACTAAAAGGCAATTTTACACCACCTCCACTGCACCCAGTAGCTCTTGTCCATCACAATTATTTAGGATAATTAGGTAATTAACTTCTGTCACTGAGAGAACTCAAAATGTTAATAATTCAGCCATTAGCTGTGAGTCTTTTTCACAGATAAAGTCTTTTCACTCCACTATAACCTGCCTGCCAATATTGATACAGTACACAAACTGGAGGCCCCTCAGCTGTCCTTTGATTTGTTCCTTAACAACTTTAGCTGACTCTCTTAGGCCTACATGGGTGCGGTGAAACCAGCCACCTGCCTCTTAGACCCATGCCTGTCATGGCTGGTGAAAGCCAGTGGTGAAGGAATATGGTGGCCTCTGGTGAACATTATCAATCTGTCCCTTAGTTCAGGAATCTATCTGGGGAGGACTAAAAGAGGGCATGGTAACACTGCACTTAAGGAAGCTATCTTTGGATCCCACTGATCCTCCCAATTGCTCCCCAGTATCAAATCTCTCATTTTGGTAAGGTAATTGAGAGAAAAGTGGCAGAGCAACTCAAGTTTCCTAGAGGACATGTCAGCCTTAGATCCATTTCAGTCTGGCTTCTACCCTAGCCATGGGCTGGAGACAGTGCTGGTCGCCCTCACAGATGATCTTCGCAGGCCGCTGGATTGAGGCAGGTCAACACTGCTGCTACTACTTGAGCTGATGCAATACTATTAGCCACAGCATATTATTGGAGCTCTCTGTCTGGGGCAGTGATGCTCTGTATTCCTGGTGCTTGAGGGGTGGCATAGTGGGAGGGCTTCTAGCCCCACTGGTGGACCTCCTGATGGCACTTGGGTTTTTTGGCCACTGTGTGACACAGTGTTGGACGAGATGGGCCATTGGCCTGATCCAACATGGCTTCTCTTATGTTCTTAAGAATCAGGATTATATCAATGACAAAAAACAAAACAAACCATGAAATTAACTATAAACCAAGAACCATATAGTAAATGCAAACAGAATAATTCTGCAAAATTATAAAGCATGTTGTGTCATTTGATAGGTAAAATGGGGATTCTTGGATTAACAAAAAATTATAAGTAGAATAGTCTATAATGCCCTATTTCAAATGCTTCATCCAGAGTTCTTAATTAATCTGGAGATGTGGGCTGAAGGATTAGAGCCAATAGGAGCGTAATTTGTCAAAGGTAACATGAGTCATTGCCTCAGTTGGAATTCTCAGCCCAATTTTGTATGCCAGGTCCCAGACCTGCCATGTTTAAAACTGTGAGGAACTCAAGGTCTTAAATAAAATGGGAAAGTTGACAGTTTAATCTGTAGTGGCAATAAATTGTATGTACTAAAATTTACAAGCTTCTCATTGGCTAATACTCAAAGCTCTTACTCAAAGCTCAGTTGCGCCTGACCTCAGGAATAATATTATTTAAAGTATATGGGAATTTTGCCAAGATTGGCCAATGAGATATCCACATTCATAGTCACTATAAAGTGGCCGCCTCCATAAAATATTTTCCCTACAGGTCAGTATAAAGAATTCCCTTTGTATATTTATGGGGAGTTTATTAGCAGAATTTCCATATGAAATGTAGACAGTCTGTAAAATGAACTGAAGCAACACATAAATAGGCACTTTGTGGGTAGCCAAATCTATAGTTCCCTACTGGGTGCCCATTTTTACCAAGGCCCACCTCTATCCTAAGGCAGCTTGGCTATTAAGGCCACTAAGAAGAGTCTCAGTGGGCCAATGGCATGTGGGCCAACTGCCCCCTACAGTACCACCTCAGCAAAGCACCCCCATGAGAGCCACCCCAAACTAAAGTAAGAGAAGGATGGCTATAATGTACCACGACGGGAGACGAGAGTAGGGCAACATGCTTTATTGCAGGTACATTATAAGGTAAGGAACTAACTACACGCGGGCCGGGTCCCGCTTATATATACAACACCCGGGACAACCTCTTGGTCTGGCCAGCCCTATCCAGGCTGTTTGGGCTTCCCGCCCTAGTAGGTGATTGGTGGAGCATTCGCGTGCTCTGTAGTGCCACTAAGGAACAGCCCCTGTCGTTACCGCACCTGGCCGTAAGTAGCGCAGTGCCGCCATTTCATTATTGCGTTATTATGTTATGGCGGCCTTGCGATACACTACACTCCTCCCCCCCTAGTTGTTGTACATAGTCCTGTAGGTAGGCGGGAGGCCGGCACTCCCGTGTTGACCGTCTTGGGGTTGCTTGCGGTGTCGGGGCGGCTTCGGCTTCCGGGGCTCCTCCGGGGGCTGAAGCGTCAGTGGGCGGCAGGTCTGGTTCAGTGGGTTGGTTCGGCTCCGCTGGTGGGGGCGGTAACGGTGCCGGTGCGGTGGTCGCTGGCGGCTCCCCAGCCCGTTTCTTCGCCCGCTTCGGTTGGTACCTCCGGTAGCATCCGGCGGCGCATCTGGTTGATGTGCCGACGTAGGATCTGACCCCCCTCTGTGGACACCTCGTAGTGGCAGGATCCCACGACCCGCAGTACCCGCCCCGCTAGCCACTAGTCCCTTAGCGTAGTTGCGGGCGAATACTGGATCCCCCGCGAAGAACCCCCTAGCCGCGTCTCTGACCTCGGGGGACCCACGCACATCCGAGGCTCGGTCGGGGTGCAACCTGTCCAACCTCGTAGTGAGCTTGCGCCCCATGAGAAGCTCAGCCAGGCTAACCCTCGTGACTGGGTTGGGGATGAACCTGTTGTCAAAGAGGAATGCGGCTAATCTGTGGTCCCAGTCGCCCTGCACGATTCGGCCCAGGGCCTCTTTGGTCGTGCGGACCATCCGCTCCGCCTGGCCGTTGGTGGCCGGGTGGAAGGGGGCAGAACTTATGTGTCTTATCAGATACCTCTGGAGGAACGCCTGGAATTCCCCCGAGGTGAATGAAGTCCCGTTATCCGGGACTAGGGTGTCCAGGATGCCGTGGGTGCACAGGACCCTGCGCAGCGCTCAGATCGCGGCTGCGGACGAGGTGGACCCCACGGGAATGACCTCTAGCCATTTTGTGTATGCATCTACTATGATCAGGAAGATCTGTCCCTGGAAAGGCCCCGCGAAGTCTATGTGGAGCCTGGACCAAGGTTTCCTTGTTGTTTCCCACCGTGTGGCCGGGGCGCTGGGCGGTTCTGGCCACGACTCCTGGCACGCGCTGCATCTCCGGACCCAGTTCTCTATCTCCCCGTCCATTCCTGGCCACCAAACATAGCTCCTAGCTAAGGCCTTCATTCTAACTATGCCGGGGTGGGTTTCGTGGAGCGATTCCAGGACCCGCTTCTGTAGAGGGGGGGAACTACCACCCGGCTCCCCCATAGCAGGCACCCTTTGTGGGCTGCTAATTCATCCCATCTTGTTTTGTAGGGCTTGAATTCTTCCCCCATGTTCCCTTCCGGCCACCCCCTCACCACCCAGTCGAGAACCCTTGCCAGTGTCCTGTTTTCCCCGGTGGCCTTGGCCACTTCCGCGGCGTGGAGTGGCTGGTCCGGGAGTGACTCGACCGACATGATGTGGTGTGCTGGGGCTGGATCGGGGCCCGTGTCCGGGAGCGGCAAGCGGCTGAGCGCGTCCGCATGGCCCATCGCCTTGCCCGCTCTGTGTACCAAGGTATACATGTAGGAGTTGAGGAATTGATTCCACCTCAACATGCGTTGTGACAGGATTTGGGGGGTTTGGCGGTCCAGGGCCAGCAGACCCAAGAGCGGCTTGTGGTCTGTGGCTATTGTAAACTTCCGCCCATACAAATAATGGTTAAATTTGTGGACCCCCGCTACGATGGCCAGAGCCTCCTTGTCAATTTGAGCGTAATTACGCTCTGCGGATGTGAGTGTGCGGGAGTAGTAAGCGACCGGCACCTCCCTGCCGTCCGGTAGCTGGTGCTCCAGGACTGCGCCCACCCCATATGGCGATGCATCACAAGCCAGGATTACCGGTAAGCGCTCATCGAAGTGATGCAGCACTGCATTGGAGACCAGAACGTCCTTCACTGCCTGGTAGGCGGCGGCCTGTCGCTTGCCCCACACCCAAGGAGCTTTTTTGTCCAACAGCCAGTGTAGGGGTTCAGCGATGGCCGCTTTATGGGGTATGAACGTGTGATAAAAGTTGAGCACCCCCAAGAAGCTCTGAAGCTCCGCTTTACTGGTGGGAGCCGGGGCTTGAACGATAGCCCGGGTTTTTTCCTCCGTCGGGTGGATGCCCTCAGCGTCCACTGCGAATCCCAGGAACTCCACCCGCGGTACTCCCAGCAAGCATTTCTCCCGCTTCACCTTTAGCCCAGCAGCTTGAAAACGACGGAGCACTTCCCTGAGGCGGTTGCTGAACTCCTCAGGGTCCGGGGCGGCGATTAGAATGTCATCGAAAAAGGGCTGGACTCCGGGGATCCCTTTGAGGAGAGCATCCATTATACTTTGGAAAATCCCCGGAGCCACGCTGACCCCAAACTGTAGCCTACGCACCCTGAAGGCCCCCCTGTGGGTCACAATAGTCTGGGCCTCTGCCGTTTTGGCATCCACCGGGAGCTGTTGGTAGGCTTGTGCCAGGTCCAGCTTCCCGAAAATCTTTGATCCCGCCAGAGCCGCCAATACGTGGCTGACTACAGGCACTAGGTAGGGGTTATCCTGGAGTGCCTTATTTATTGTGCACTTGTAGTCGGTTTGACCGGGGTCACTATGGGGGTTTCTATGGGTTCCCACATGGCATAATTGACCGGCTCCAGGACCCCTTGTGCCGTGAGGCAGTCCAGTTCTGCCTCAATTTTGGGCTTTAAGGCGAAGGGGACCCTCCTCGCCTTGAGCCGGATCGGCCTGACCATCGGGACGAGTGGTAGGGAGATGGCCGGCCCCTTATAGCTACCTAGCGACCCATCGAACACATCTGGAAACTCTCGGCACACCTCCCCGAACCCTCCGGCTGAGACCGTTTGCGCCACCCCCTCTATGCGGATTCCCAAGGGGCCGAACCACGCGAGTCCCAACAGGGTGGTAAGCGGCCGCTTTACCACCAGGATGTCCAGTGGGCCCTTAAAAGATCCCCGCTCTACTTGTACCCTGGCCCACCCCGCAATTTGTACCGGGTTCTTCTGAAAGTCCCGTAAAATGAAATCTGCCGGCTGCAGCTGCACCCGCTGGCGGGGGCGCAGCTTCTTCAGGGTCTCCTCCGCGATTATGGAAATGGAGGAGCCTGAGTCCACCTCCATGAGGCATGGGGACCCTTCGATGAGGACTTCCATTTTGATTTTGTTGGGGGTGGTCAGGGGCAAGTTCAGTACCTGGAGTGTGGTGGAGGCTGTGGAGTGGGACTCGGAGGCCTCGTAATGCATGGTCGGTCTCCGGCGGTTGGTCTTGGCTCGGCAAGCCCGCGCTATGTGGCCGGTCTTCCCACAACTCCTGCAATCCCAGGTCCTGTACTGGCAGTCCCTTCTGTTGTGGGGGTCGCCGCAGCTGGCGCACTTCATGGCGGGCGGTCTCTCCATCGTTCGGGGATGCTGTGGAGCTCGGTTGGGTGGCCCTGCTGGGCGGCGCAGCTGGAACGCTTCTCCTTCCTCCAGGCGGTCGGGGTCCAGCTCCTCGTGGTGGATGGCCTCGGACTTTGCCTTGGGGAAGGTCCGGGTGGTCCTCTCGAACACCACGGCTTCGCTGAAGGCGCTCTGGAGAGTGAGCTCTTCCCTCGCAAAGAGATTCTGCTGGAGCCTCTCATCGCGAAGGCCCCAGGCGAACCGGTCTGCCAGGGTCTCTTCCAGGTTCAGGAAGTTGCAGCTGCCCACGATCTGTCGCAGGGCCGCCAGGTAGTCGGCGGCCGATTCTCCCTGGGCCTGGTCCCTCTTGTGGAAGAGGAACCGGCGGGCTACCCTCGACGGCTGTGGCAGGAAATGGCCCGTGAGGAGCCTGACGACCTCCTCATAAGACTTCTCGGTGAGCCTGGCGGGGGCCGAGAGACCCTTCACGATCTCGAACGTGGCGGCCCCGCAGACGCTCAGGAGAACGTCCCTCTTCATGCTGTCCTCGGTTATGCGATTCGCCCTCAGGTAGCAATCAACCCTCTCCGAGTAGGACTCCCATCCTTCAGGATTCGCTGGGTTGAATGCTTCGATGTGACCGGTGTTCCCGCTCTGGCTGGCCATGGTGGCAGTAGCGGCGGTCGTGGCGATAGGTTGCCCGTAGGTCTCCTATGTAGCCCGGTTGTTGGCAGGGCTAGAATCCCACCTTCGTCGCCACTATAATGTACCACGACGGGAGACGAGAGTAGGGCAACATGCTTTATTGCAGGTACATTATAAGGTAAGGAACTAACTACACGCGGGCGGGGTCCCGCTTATATATATAACACCCGGGACAACCTCTCGGTCTGGCCAGCCCTATCCAGGCTGTTTGGGCTTCCTGCCCTAGTAGGTGATTAGTGGAGCGTTCGCGCGCTCTGTAGTGCCGCTAAGGAACAGACCCTGTTGTTACCGCACCTGGCCGTAAGTAGCGCAGTGCCGCCATTTCGTTATTATGTTATGGCGGCCTTGCGATACACTACAATGGCTCACCACAGTATGGGGCATGTCTGCCTGCCCAGCCTGGCCTCACAGAGCCATGGCAAATAATAGGGTGCATCAGCCCAACCTGCCACAGCAAGGGATGGGACTCACCAGCCTGGCTTTGCCATAGCAAGGGAATATATGGACCAATCGACAGCCCCAGAACTAGGGGTTCTGCTGCTTGAAGCAGACCCCTGCGCCATGCCTCCCATGCGCTATTGGGGAAATTTTCACTAAAAGTGACACAGGGCAGGCGGAGGAGCCATGGACGGTGCACAAGAGTGCTGCCACGCCACTGCTATCTCCTACAGACCGTATGCTCCCTTGGAAGTCTCTGAAGAGTGCACTGTTTTAACACTGCCTGGCTGCTTTCAGGTTGAAAATGGCTGAATGGCGCCTTCCCGTTGCACTGATGAGTACAATGGGAAGACATCACTTGGCTGCTTTCAACTCGAAAGCGGCCAGGCACCGCTAAAACAGTGTGCTCTTTGGACGCTTCCAAGGAAGCCTCCAAAGAGCATACTGCTCTGTGTAGCCCTCCTCTGAGCCTGCCAGAGTGCTCTGCAGGGGTAAGGGGGAGTAAGGGGGTGCCTAGTGGTGCCCTCTAGGCAGCCACCTATCCCGTGTACTCCCACGCGCCAGCCCTGCCAATGGATGGGATGGGCCTCTTGGCCGCACCGCTCTTGATCACACAACTTGACCAGGCACTTCCTGTTTCGGCAAGCTCTCTCTCCTTTTGGGAGACTGGCCAAGGCAGGCTGGGGAAAGGGGCCTTTTCTAGGGCTGTTTCTCCCCTCCCCAATCTGCTCCTGTTCCCCATACCAAAAAATCCACTATGCCAATCCAAGTGCAAATATTTATTGTTCCTGTCCAGTTTGGTGTAGTGGTTAAGTGTGTGGATGCTTATCTGGGAGAACCAGGTTTGATTCCCTACTTCTCCATTTGCAGTTGCTGAAATGGCTTTGGGTCAGCCATAGTTTGAAAGGGCAGCTTCTGTGAGAGCTCTCTCAGCCCCACCTACCTCACAGGGTGTCTGTTGTGGGGGAGGAAGGTAAATAAGATTGTAAACCACTCTGAGACTGAGTTTCAGAGTGAGGCAGGGTATATATCCAATATCATCTTCATCTTCTTCTTCTAAAATAGTTTTGTGAGATGTAGTGCATAATACATATATGTAACAGGGATCATTATGTAGGTTTACAACAGAGAAAAATAATTGGTGCTGTTTCCCTTGCAGTATTATGATGAGGAAATCTTTCTTTCTTTCTTTCTTTCTTTCTTTCTTTCTTTCTTTCTTTCTTTCTTTCTTTCTTTCTTTCTTTCTTTCCTTCCTTCCTTCCTTCCACTCAAGCAAAGGATACACCAAAATTACAAAAAGAAAAAAAAATGGATGTCATCATTAAACCATCTCACTAAACATTAATGTTATCCTGAAACTGATACATAAAAGGGTATCACAGTGAATCTAGTTACACAACATCTTCATTATGCTGGTAAACAGTAAATCAGACCAAAGAATACAAATCCTTAATTTTCTCAAATCACCACCAAATTGTAGAGAAAGTATATGACTTCCAAGGCCTAGAAAAAATTACTTTTTCAGCAGTAATTAGACTAAATAAAATAGAGTTATTTTATTTAGTCTAACTACTGTGAGAGCTCTCTCAGCCCCACCTACTTCACAGCATGTCTGTTGTGGCAGAGGAAGGTAAAGGAGAGTGTAAGCCATTCTGAGACTGAGGAATCATACCTGGCTGCTGTTGGAATTTTGCTTCTGTAAAGTATAGATTTTGCTTTTGACTGTTTTAGCTAGTTTTTATATTTATGTAAATTTTATTGATGTGACCCACCCTGAGCCCATTTTTGGAAAGGGCAAGATAGAAATCTAAAATAATACATAATACATACATACATATATAGTTCAGTATCATCTGTGGTGCAAATAGAACAAAAATTCCTTAATTGCACCAACAATCGCTTTCCAAAAATGCTGTGCTGTCTGCCATAACCACCACATACAAAATAAGTCAGCAGGGAAGGATTTACAAAACCAACTCAGACTTGCACAAGAATGATATAGTAACATAAGCCTCTATCCCAACTGCCTCTCAGGTCATCATTTACCCTCTCTCTTTCCTTATGTTATAATCCTGGCTAACAACAACAGTAACAATCCTAATAGCACGATGTAACAGTGATGATCAGGTCAAACTTTTCGGAAAGTAAGGAAATAGAGGGAGAAGAACTCTAAGGTCACCAATTACTGTGCTTTTTTTGTAGACACCCCACCCTTCCAATTTGACATAGCACATAGTAAAAGGACAACATTCCACCGGAATTGAGACTCTCTATTTAGCTGTGTCTCAGTGCCATCCTGAACAGACTTTATTTCTTCAAAATAAACCCCTTGAATAAATCTTTTTTTTGTTTAAAACAATTTTATTATTCTGTAATATATTGCAATAATACTCATCATCTATTATTAAAAGTTCATACAAAAACATTACATTTTTCTCCTCCCTCCCCCCCTTTTCATGACCTCCAACAGTGTATTTTAAGTAAATTGCTAAAACTAAAAGGTAATATCAAATAAAGAATCTTCATTAAAAAAATCTTACAGCAAAAAAAATAAAAAGGAAAGAAAAATATATATATTATAATTATAGTCCATCTTCATTGTAATCCTTTAGTCCTTATCAGAAGAAAATTAAGAAGAAAGTATATTCCCATATTTCCGCTTTTTAACTATAGTCCATGTATACTTCCTCCAATGTTCAACTATTGTCAAATTCATCAAATATCCTTTAACTTTCCATTGTTTTTCAACATATATTTGAAATTTTCCCCATTCATTTTTAAACTTCTCTAGATCATTTTCTTTTAAGATTCTTGTAAATTTGTCCATTTTACTCCAATGCATAACTTTTAAAGTCCAGTCCCATTTTTCTGGTTTTTTATCCTGCTTCCACATCTGCACATATAATGTCCTTGCAGCTGAAAGCATGTACCAAATTATCGTTCTATCTTATTTCGGAAATTTTTCCATTTGTAATCCCAACAAAAAGATTTCTGGTGCCTTCTTAATATTATAATCCAAAATTTTTGCAATCTCTTGCTGAATCATTTGCCAAAATTGTTTTGCCTTTTCACAAGTCCACCACATATGGTAGAAAGATCCTTCATGTTTTTTACATTTCCAACATCTATCCGACACCTGATTATTCATTTTTGCCAATTTCTTAGGTGTCATATACCACCTATATAACATTTTGAAACAGTTTTCTTTAATGTTATAACATGTCGATATCTTCATAGAGTTCTTCCATAAGTACTCCCATGACTCCTCCTTCTGTATTGCCTTATTTATATTTATCGCCCATTTTATCATTTGAGATTTGACTACTTCGTCTTCCGTAGACCATTTCAACAATAATTTATAAATTCTTGAAATCAATTTTTCGTTATCACCAAACAGCATTCTCTCCAGTTCTGTTCGTTCTTATCTTATTTCATCATTTTTACTGTCCTGTTCAAGCAAACTCTTAATCTGTTGCAATTGAAACCAGTTATATTTATATTGTAATTCTTCAGCCGAATTTAATTCCATCTTCCCACGATGTATTTTTAACAGTTGTTTGTTATGATAACCATTTCTCTTCATTGATATCAGAATATAGTTTTATTACTTCAGTTGGCACAATCCAAAGCGGTTTCCTTTCATCTCCATATCTTTTATATTTTAGCCATGTATTTAACAAATTGCTTCTTATATAGTGATGTGTGAAAAACCCATCCATCTTATTTTTTGCATAACACATATATGCATGCCAACCAAAAACATTTCCATGACCTTCTAGTACTAGTAGTTTTCTATTTAATAACGTCATCCATTCCTTAATCCACATCAGGCATACTGCATCATGATACAGCCTTAAATCAGGTAGTTGGAAACCTCCCCTTTCTTTTGCATCAATCAAAATTTTCATTTTAATTCTTGGTCTTTTCCTGGCCCATACAAATTCTGAGATTTTCCTTTGCCATTTGCTAAATTGTTTATTATCTTTTACTATTGGAATTGTTTGAAACAGAAACATAATTCTTGGTAAGACATTCATTTTAATTGCGGAAATTCTGCCCAGCAAAGACAAATTCAACTTGTTCCATTTTATCAAATCTCCATCAATCTTACACCAAAGCTTCTCATAATTATTTTTGTACAAATCAATATTTTTTGTTGTGATTTCTACACCTAAATATTTTACTTTAGAAGTAACTTCACATTCTGTTAAATTTTGTAGTTCTTTCTATTTACTCTTTGACATATTTTTGCACAATATTTTCTTTGTTTATGTAAAAACCTGCCAGTTCTCCATACTCTTGTCTCTTACGAAGCAACAATGGTGCTACATGAGTGGGATTTTCATTTATAAACATTACATCATCTGCAAACGCTCTGTATTTATAAGAAAAACCCTTCCGTTTCACACCCTCTATCTCCTTATCTTCTTGAATTTGCATAAGCAAAACCTCTGTAAATATACTTCAATTTTTCCCTTGTCCACCTTTTGACCTTTAAACAACTTGGCATAATATTTATAAAATTCTCTTTTAATTCCTTCCTGGGCAACAATATCCTTACCTCCCAATACGATTTTGTTAATAATTTTATTCTCCCTTTTTTTCTTCATTTGCCAGGCCAAATATTTTCCAGATTTATTTGCTCCTTCAAAAGATTTCTGTTGAAGTCTTTTTAAATTCCATTCCACTTCTTTATTTAACAAATGTCTCAATTGACTTTGTAATATTGTAATTTCCCTTATAATTTTCTTTTTCCCCAGTCTCTTTTTAAGCTCCTTCTCCTTTTTTACTATCTCTTTCTGAATATCCACCATTAACTTGTCTTTGGCTCTTTTATCTTTATTGTTCAATGTAATTAAGATACCCCTCATTACCGCTTTATATGCATCCCACACCGTTTGAAATTGAATCTCCTCTCTTTCATTTATTTGAAAGAAAGACTTGGTTTCCTTTTCCAGAGACACTACTACTTCCTTTTTCTGTAGCAAATCTTCATTTATCCACCATCTTAGAGTTTTGTAGACCACATTAATGGATTGTGGTCTGCCCCTACTTTAGGAAGAATCTCTATTTTTTTTGTTATAAGTCCAATATTTTTTGTACTCCATAGCATATCAATTCTTGAGAAAGAATTATGCCTTGCTGAAAAGAAAGTATAATCATGTTCTTTAGGGTTAAATACCCTCCATATATCTTCCAGACTTTCTTGTATTACTAACTCAAAAAATGACTTTGGAAATTTTCCTTCATTATCTTTTTCCCCAGATCTGTCCAAAATATTTTTAACTGTTCCATTAAAATCCCCCATTAACATAACTTGCTCATACGTCACTTGGTCTAATTGTTGCATAATATCTTTAAAGAAAGAGTCTTTTGCTCCATTTGGGGCATACAGTTCCAATAACAAAGTTCTTTTATAGTTCAACATCACTTCCACCGCAGTATATCTGCCATCATCATCCTTGAAAATCAATTTTGGGTCCAATTCTTGTTTAACATAGAAAACAACACCCCCGTTTTTTTCCCTTAACCAGTGAACAAAATTCCACACCCAGTTGTTTATTCCATAAAAATTTGTAATCCATTTTTTTAATGTGTACTTCTTGTAGGCAAATCCCCTTGACTAAATCTTAGTGGGATTCTGCATACAGCTGCTCAGGCTTGCTCTGTCTGTGTGCTTCTGGCTCATGATCATGAATCTGTTTCTCCCTCTGTTTACTGAATTTGGCAGAAGTGAAATTATAATTGTTCCCTGTCAGGTCACAACTGACTCATGGCAACCCCAGGACCATGGAGTTTTCAAGGTAAGAGATGAGCAGAAGAGGTTTGCCATTGCCTTCCTCTGCATAGCAACTCCATTCCTCCTAGGTGGTCTTCCCATACAAGAACTAAGCATGGTCAACTCTGCTTAGTTTCCGGGTTCTGAGATCATGTTAGTTAGGACTAACTCTGCTTAGTCTCTGGGTTCTGAGATCATGTTAATTAGGGCTATTCAGGCTACAGCTAAACTAATCAGTGCTCCAAAAATCAGGGCTTTTTTTGAGCAGGAGCACACAGGAACACAGTTCCGGCTGACTTTGCATCAGGGAATGTGGCCTAATATGCAAATGAATTCCTGCTGGGCTTTTTCTACACAAAAAAACCCCAGCCTCAAACAATCCTTTTGATCCAACCCACAGTAAAGAGATGTTCATAAAGAATATTTACTCTGAGCCCATTGCTAAAATGTCATTGCATAAGATTGCTAGAGGTAGTTATCCCTCACCTGCTAGAGCTGCTGGGCCTCCCATGATAGTGGAGGACATCCCGCTGGCAGACATCCATTGCCCACTGCTTCTCCAAGCAGAGGTGAGAGAATTCTGGAGGAAAACCAGTTTTGGCTGTTTCCCATGTTCTTGTTGTAGCTTCCTGCCATGCTCCATGTCATATTGGTCTGGAGGGTCCCACATCATTGAATTTTCAGGAGAGGGCTGTGGGTTGTTAGGGAAGAGTACCCATTTTGACAATTCATTGATTTCAGAAGCTTGGATCCAACTCACAGTATGAGGTTCAAACCATTGGCCTTTCTGATCTACACAGATGGAAGGTGATGATTTCTTAGATTAATTCCTACAAATAGCCTAAATATAGTTGTTAACAAAAACGTTGACTGTGTATTCCTCTGCTTTGCTTATAGATATAGTAGCCACTCTCAAGGAAAGGAGATATCAATGAGTTTCATTTTAAAAAATACCCTTAAAGCATAATTTATAACAACAAAATAACTGAAGGCACTCTCTATTCTTTCTAAGGGCATAAGTAGAAACAACATAAGAAATATAAGATACTTGCTTAAAGTATGTTATGAAGTGACCAATAATCTCACACTGCTATGCCATAGATCCTTATAATGGAAGGGGGGGGGGGTTCTACCAAAAGAGAACTTTATTCCAGAATTATAGTAGTGATACATTCTAGAGGGGCTGCTAGTAAGTCTATTGGAAGCAAAACTGCAGAGAGTCTTATGACACCTTAAAAATGAAAAGATTTATTGTGGCTTAAACTCTGTTCCACAAAAGTTTATGCTACAATAAACCACTGAATGTTGAAGATGTCATGATTCAATGATAGTGTTATTGAGGTGAATTATCCCAAGTTGTCAACATGGGTCATGATTCAGCCAATATTAAAATACTTTTAAGTTGCACTTATTTCAATGGAAGAGATTTCCAGTGCAATTTTACACAAACACCCTTCTAAGTCTATTAAGTTCAATGTAGTAGGTAGCATCGCACTGTTAAGCATGTGTCCAAATCTGGAAAAATCAGGGTGGTTTGGGGGGGTTTTTTAGCAGGAATGCACAGGAACACAGTTCTGACTGGCTTGGTGTAGTATGCAAATGAGTTCCTGGGCTTTTTCTACAAAAAAAAAAAACCCTGTGCAAAACAATGGTGACATCAGTGGTGTGGCCTAATATGTAAATGGATTCCTGCTAGGCTTTTTCTCCAAAAAAAAGCGCTAGGAAAAATTCTTACACTTTTTTGTGTTTAGACAATGGGTGTATCTAGGACTACACTAAAGCCATTAAGAGAGTGAGCCACATGATAGTGAGAAAACCAGATTTCAAATGGTTGTTGATTCCACAGTTGTAATGTTTTAAGCCATTCTTTATATGGGTCTCTTCAGTCATATTCATAATATTCATGCCAACAATATTGTGCTGATGTTGGAATTCTTCACATGATTTATTTGAATGCATGGGTATCTCAGCCATAAAGAGCTTCACGTGGAGCTCCATTTGAAAACCCCATAGTACAAACTTTGGGAGCCATGGACTGTAATTGTTGCAGTTTCTGCTGAGATATGCATTTCTGTTAATCTCAAAAAGATGACAGGCCATGCATCATTCACTTCTGAAACACTGTTGAATGCAAAGCAGTCATAGCATCTTCCATTGTTATTAACCAGGAAAATAAAACACCATAAATCAACAAAGCAATCATGCTCAATCTATATCACAGCTCATATTTTAGTGCATAAACATAATGTGACATGCATGCATATTTCTCATATTTGTTATAAACAATACCAAACACAATAAAGCCAGAATCTTTGTTTTCATATGGCATCATATAAATGTCATTTGTGAAAATTATAAAATAAGCACATGAAGAGTAGAAAGCAGGTAGGCTTCATCTCAAGAACAACACATGTGCCCCATATGTCCAATTTTATAGGGCTGGATTTTGTGCAAACTGGATTTTCCTCCCAGCCATTTGGAAAACATTGGATCATAAAAATGGCAAAGTCAGCATATTAGCAATAAAAGACCTAAACTTTATTAGGGCATATAATCTCTTTTCATTGAATAAAGGCTGGGCTTTGGGTGAAAGGGAGTTGGAAGAGAGAAGTATGTATAAGGTTTGTGAGTTGATGACCTAATCCAGTAATGTCATCAGATTCACAGAAATAATGCTAACAGTTTAACACACTAGGATTGTCTATACCCATGTTTCCTGTTCAATTCTGTTTTGATAGCCTTGAGATACACTATGCTAACAGTCTCATTTTACTGCATGTTACTATTGAAAATCAGTGTGAATCTGTTCAAAATTGGATGTATTGTAATTTAAATTTGCATTAGACAGATTGACTTTTGAATTACTTTTGTACATATTTTAGACCCTTTTAGAATGCTGTTTTGTCTTGACTCATGTGGGCATGTTTTATCTATTTGTATGCATATGTGTGTACATCTATTTTCCCCTCTCTTTTATCTATCCTTTAATGCCAATAAAGGTAACTGAACTGAACTGTTCAAAACTGGATATAAAAAGGACCTTATTTTCAAGGATTCAATAAATGCACAGGCTTGTCAAGTGCACATTGTACACACAAATTTAAATGCACAGATTTTCCCACTATGAATCTGCAGTAGAAGAAAAAAAATCCTTCCATACACTTGTTTGTTCATGGCAGTGAGCTATACTCAAATGTGGTATAAATTGCAACATTTATAGTTGTTGGTACAAATGCTAGTGTCACACCAGACATAATGTTGAGAATATAGGGTATACAAGATGGACACCAATATCTATTTACCTCCTTTTGTAACTAATTCATAACTTGGCCTGTAGTACTATTACTAAGAAGCCTGGCCATCCAGGAATCAGAGTGTAAAATCCCTGATCTGGATGCCACTATCTCTCCTCACTTATACACTACCAAGAATTTCTAAGAGTTCCTTGCTTATATCTAGATTAGATTACTGCAATGCACTGTATGTGGGGCTGCCCTTGTAAAGTATTCAAAAACATCAATTTGTGAAGAATGCTGCTGGCAGAATGTTGACTAGAGTGGGTCATAGGGACCATATCACTCCAGTCTTGGCCCATCTATCCTAGCTCCTACTTTGCTTCTGGGCACAATTCAAGATGTTGGTGATGACCTTTAAAGCTCTATATGGCTCAGCATACCTGGAGGACTGTCAACTCCCTTATGAATGTACTTGACTGCTATGGCCATCTTCTGGGGTTCTGCTTTGACCTCCCTTCTGAGTTTAGGCTGGTAATAACATGGGAGAGGGACTTCTTGATCATGACAACTAAATTCTGTAACTCTTTCTCCAGAGACACTTGTCCAGCAGGTAAAGACTATTTTATTTCACTTGGTATTCCCTCACTGATCCCTCCTTCCTAACTAATGTGAAAAGTACTGGGTTCAATGCAGGATGACACTCATGAGAGAGTGATTTCAGCTCTTTATTTAGTGATTACAGCATTTCAAGAGAGAAAATGAACTGGCTCACAGGGTCAAGGGCTCTGCTTTATATACATGCAAATTATCCCACCCAAATCCCAACATACATAACTATAGGTACAAGGGATGTCCCAATGACTGCTGATTGGCCACCACCCAGTGTCCAGGTGGCTATTGTTCTGGAGCCTCAAGCTCCGCAAAATCTCTAGTAACACACCCATGAAAAACCCAGTGTCAGTACATAACACAATGTTTTATTGCTGTTTTTTAAGAGAAGCCATGTTGGATCAGGCCAATGGCCCATCCAGTCCAACACTCTGTGTCACACAGTGGCAAAAAAACCCAAGTGCCATCAAGAGGTCTACCAGTGGGGCTAGAAGCCCTTCCCCCAAGCACAAGAATACAGAGCATCACTGCCCCAGACAGAGAGTTCCGAAAATAAGCTGTGGCTAATAGCCACTGATGAACCTCTGCTCCATATGCTTATCCATTCCCCTCTTGAAGCTGTCTATGCTTGTAGCTGCCACCACCTCCTGTGGCAGTGAATTCCACATGTTAATCACCCTTTGAGTGAAGAAGTACTTCCTTTTATCAGTTCTAATCCGACTGCTCAGCAATTTCATTGAATGCCAACGAGTTCTTGTATTGTGAGAAAGGGAGAGAAGTACTTCTTTCTCTACCTTCTCTATCCCATGCATAATCTTGTAAACCTCTGTCATGTCACCCTACAGTTGACATTTCTCCAAGCTAAAGAGCCCCAAGCATTTTAACCTTTCTTCATAGGGAAAGTGTTCCAACCCTTTAGTAATTCTAGTTTCCCTTTCCTACACTTTTTCCAATGCTATATTATCTTTTTTGTGGTGTGGTGACCAGAGTTGTACACAGTACTCCAAATGAGGCCGCAGCATCGATTTATACAGGGGCATTATGATACCGGCTGATTTGTTTTCAATTCATTAGCGTTTGTAGAATCTTTCGGGATCAAGTGCCGTGTTCTACTGGAGAAAGTTTTCCTTCCAGACGTTTCGTTCTCAGCTGCGGAGAACATCCTCAGTGGCGTTGCAGCTGGAGCAGGCACTCAGACCTTCTTGGCTGCTGTGCATTCCCCACTCAATGCACAGCAGCCAAGAAGGTCTGAGCGCCTGCTCCGGCTGCAACGCCACTGAGGATGTTCTCCGCAGCTGAGAACGAAACGTCTGGAAGGAAAACTTTCTCCAGTAGAACACGGCACTTGATCCCGAAAGATTCTACAAACTCTAATGATGTTACCAGCCGTGAAAACCTGAAATCTTTGTTTTCAATTCCCTTCCTAATAATTCCCAGCATGGTGTTGGCCTTTTTTATTGCAATCGCGCACTGTCTCAACATTGTTTTTATGTGTATTATTTTAGCTTTGATTTTAGTTGTTTTGTGTGTTCTTGTTTGATTTAAAGGGTTTTTAGATGTGTTTTTATTATGCATTTTTCAAAAAAATTTTAGCCTCCTTGGTGGCCCTGATCAGGGCAAAAAGGTGGGGTATAGATTTTATAAATAAATAAAAATACATTAATTCATGCTTAGTTTATATATTCCAGGACTGAACTGAAGTATTGAAAACAAATGCAGGGACTGAAACTTGCTGATCCTTGCTCAGATTAATCCACAACCCCACTACTTTGTGATTAAGAGAGCAGTTTGGTGTAGTGGTTAAGTGTGCAGACTCTTACCTGGGAGAACCAGGTTTGTTTCCCCACTCCTCCACTTGCACCTGCTGGAATGGCCTTGGGTCAGCCATAGCTCTGGCAGAGATTGTCCTTGAAAGGGCAGCTGCTGTGAGAGCCCTCTCCAGCCCCACTCACCTCACAGGGTGTCTGTTGTGGGGGAGGAAGGTAAAGGAGATTGTGAGCCGCTCTGAGACTCTTCGGAGTGAAGGGCGGGATATAAATCCAATATCTTCTTCTTCTTAACACAAAATTTAGTTTTGTAACATTGAGCACTCCTTTTAAGAGATAGTTTCAATAACTTCAATAAGCTTAGTACATTGTTTCATGCTATGAAACCTGGTTAAGTTCACTGAGAAATGTTTTATTCTGCACATTTGCTTAGAAGTTATTAAGGGAATGATTTACTATCAAATCCAGTCTATTGCTTTTGCTCCAGATACTTCAGAAAGGTAAAAGGCATTGTTTTATTAAAACTTATGGAGACAGTTTCAAGCCAAGAAATCATGTTGCTTGCATATGTAATGCTGAAGTCACTGCAGAAATTACATATTTTCTTTAACCTCTTTTAATGTTAAAAATCCATGAGAAAATGTCTTCAGTTAAACAGTTTTCCAACTAATGCTGCTTCAATTACTCTAGAACAAATTTCCATACCAAAAAGTTTTTAATGACAGAATAGACATGGACATTCAGCAGAACCAAGTATGAGTCCAGTAGCAACTTTAAGACCAACAAAGTTTTATTTAAAGCATAAGCTTTCATGTGCAAGCACACTTCTTCTTGCACACAAAAAATTATACCTCAAATAAAATGTTGCTGGTCTTAAAGGTGTCACTGGACTCTTTCTTCTGCTGCTTCAGACCAACATGGCTATCCACCTGAATCTATGGACATTCAGTGTCACTGAACAAATACCAGAGTATTCTACTAGTTGTTTATTTTCCCCTTAAGAATAAGAAGAAAAGAACTGTTGACTTCAATGGGCATAGAAGACTGTAATGATGCTTAGGATGGTATTCGTGATGGAGGTGGCCCATCTGCACTAGAATTGCCAGGTCTCAGACCCTGAAAGGTTTTGGAGCTCAGTCCTCAGAGTAACAGTTGAAATCTCTGGGTTATCAGCTCACACACTGGATGGCATCTGTGCATATCTGCTCATGAGAACTACTGCCCTTTTGAGCCAATAACTTAACTACATTTGATATTCAGCACCAGTTAATCTCTATGTTTCCCTCTCATGGATTGCTGCTTTGACGTGCTGAGAGGGCTTGCATGGTTCAGTGAGGCTGTGGGCTATGCCTTGCAGGGCCACCCAAGCTGGACAGGCTACAGCTGAGAACCCAGACAAAATGTGATCCACTGGAGAAGGAAATGGCAAACCACTCCAGTATCTTTGCCAAGAAAACCCCATGGACAGTAACAAAAGGCTAAAAGATATGGCACTGGAAGATGAACCCCTCAGGTCAGAAGGTGCCCAATATGCTACTGGGGAAGATTGGAGGGCAAGTCCAAGTAACCACAGAAAGAGTGAAGCGGCTGGGCCAAAGCCAAAAGGACGCTCAGCTGTGGATGTGTCTGATGGTGAAAGAACAGTTCGATGCTGCAAAGAACAATACTGCGTTGGAACGTGGAATGTAAGATCTATGAATCAAGGTAAGCTGGATGTAGTCAAACAAGAGATGGAAAGACTGAACATTGACATCTTGGAAATCAGTGAACTAAAATGGACAGGAATGGGTGAATTTAACTCAGAGGATCACTACATCTATTATTTTGGGCAAGAGTCCCGTAGAAGAAATGGTGTGGCCTTTATAGTTAACAAGAGACTGAGGAAGGCAGTAATGCGATACAATCTCAAAAATGACAGAATGATCTCGGTCCATATCCAAGGCAAACCATTCAATATCACAGTAATCTAAGTCTATGCCCCAACCACTGGTGCAGAAGAGGCTGAAGTGGACCAGTTCTATGAAGATCTACAACACCTTCTAGAATTAACACCAAAAAAAGATGTCCTTCTCATCATAGGGGACTGGAATGTCAAAGTAGGAAGTCAAAAGGTAACCGGAACAACTGACAAGTTTGGCCTTGGAGAACAAAATGAAGCCGGGCAAAGGCTAATCGAATTTTGCCAAGAGAACAAACTGGTCATAGCAAACACCCTCTTCCAACAACCTAAATGGACATCACCTGATGGGCAACACAGAAATCAGATTGATAATATACTCTGAAGTCAAAGATGGAGAAGCTCCTTACAGTTAGCAAAAACAAGACCTGGAGCTGACTATGGCTCAGATCATGGGCTACTCATTGCAAAATTCAGGCTTAAACTGAAGAAAACTGGGGAAGCCGTTAGGCCATTTAGGTTTGACCTTGATCACATCCCTTATGAATATACAGTGGAGGTGAAGAATAGGTTTAAAGAACTAGAGTAGAACTATGGAGGTTCATGACATTGTACAGAAGGCAGCAATCAGCGCCATCCCAAAGAAAAAGAAATGCAAGAAAGCAAAGTGGCTGTCTGATGAGGCTTTACAAATAGCTGAGGAAAGAAGGCAAGCAAAATACAAAGGTGAAAAGGAAGGATTCACCCAACTGAATGCAGATTTCCAGAGAACAGCAAGGAAAGGAGGCCTTCCTGAAGGAACAATGCAAAGAAATAGAGGAAAATAATAGAATGGGAAGGACAAGAGACCTCTTCAAGAAAATTGGAGAAATCAACGGTACATTTCATGCAAAGATGGCCATGATAAAGGACAAAAATGGTAGGGACCAAACAGAAGCAGAAGAGATCAGGAAGAGGTGGCAAGAATACACAGAAGAATTATACAAGAAGGATCTCAATGTCCTTGACAACCATGACAGTGAAACTGCTGACCTTGAGCCATACATCCTGGAATGTGAAGTCAAATGGACCTTAGAAAGCATTACTAACAACAAAGCGAGCGGAGATTACGGTATCCCAGTTGAGCTATTCAAAGTCCTAAAGAATGATGCTGTTAAAGTGATGCACACATTATGTCAACAAATTTGGAAAATGCAACAGTGGCCACAGGATTGGAAAAGGTCAATTTATATTCCAATCCCAAAGAAGGGTAATGACAAGGAATGTTCACACTATCGCACCATTGCACTCATTTCACATGCCAGCAAGGTCATGTCTTAAAGCTCCTACAAGCTAGGCTCCAGCAGTATGTAGATCGGAAACTACCAGAAGTTCAAGCTGGGTTTCGAAGAGGTAGAGGAACTAGAGATCAAATTGCCGACATTCACTGGATTATGGAGAAAGAACGGGAGTATCAGAAAAACTTCTATTTCTGTTTCATTGACTATGCCAAAGCTTTTGATTGTGTGGATCACAACAAACTGTGGCAAGTCCTTAAAGAGATGGGAGTACCAGACCACCTCACATGTCTCTTGAGAAACCTGTATAAGGGTCAAGAAGCAACTGTCAGAATGGGATATGGAACAACTGATTGGTTTAGAATAGGAAAAGGAGTTTAACAAGGATGTATATTGTCACCCTGCTTATTTAATTTATATGCAGAGTACATCATGCGGAATGCTAGCCTGGATGAAGCAGAAGCCGGAATTAAGATTGCCGGGAAAAACATTAACAACCTCAGATATGCAGATGATACCAGTCTAATGGCAGAAAGTGAGGAGGACCTAAAGAACCTCTTGTTGAGGGTGAAAGAGGAGAGCATAAAAGTAGGCTTGAAACTCAACATCAAAAAAACTAAGATCATGGCATCCGGCCGCATGGCAAATAGAAGGGGAAGTCATGGAAATAGTGACAGACTTCACATTTCTGGGATCCAAGATCACTTCAGTTGGTGACTGTAGCCATGAAATTAAAAGACGTTTGCTCCTTGGGAGGACAGCTATGGTGAACCTGGGCAGTATAATAAAAAGTAGAGACATCACCCTGCCAACAAAAGTCCGTATAGTCAAAGTGATGGTATTCCCAGTAGTAATGTATGGCTGTGAGAGCTGGACTATAAGGAAGGCCGAGAGCTGAAGAATAGATGCTTTTAAGCTGTAGCGCTGGAGAAGAATCTTGAGAGTCTTTTGGACTGCAAGAAGATCAAATCAGTCTGTCCTAAGGGAAATCAATCCTGACTGTTCCCTGGTAGGTCAGATGCTGAAGCTGAAGCTCAAATACTTTTGGCCACCAAATGAGTAGGGAGCACTCACTGGAGAAGATCCTGATGCTGGGAAAGACAGAAGGCAAAAGAAGGGGATGGCAAAAGACGAGATAGCTGGACAGCGTCACTGATGTAACAAACACGAATTTGAGCAGACTTCGGAGGATGGTGAAAGTCAGGAGGATCTGGCGTGACTTCGTCCATGGGGTTGCAAAGAGTTGGACTCGACTGTGTGACTGAACAACAACAGCAATAACAAATCTCTGTATTTCTATTGTTTTGTACTGAAAGATGCTCAGGATAACTCTCAGTTTATCAAGAAATCTCCAATGAGTATTTTATTTACTACTAAAATCTTGACAGCAAAAATTGTTTAATTATATTGAATCAGTATGAAGTATATGAAATTCATGTCTCCAAACTGGTCTGCATCCTTTTCACCCACAGTACATGGCCCTTTCTGTCCCTGAGACCTAAATTTAGGAATCCCCCTCTTCTTCCTCCTTGCTTCCTTAAAGCCTAGATCTCAGGTGCTTGCCTCCAAAACCCTCATATTTCAGCTTTTGGTAATGTACAATGCTGGTTGTCGCTGAGTGGCACAAAATGAACCACTAGAAAAAACAGACTTGGGCAAAACAGTCCACAAAGCACGGGAGAGGCTTCATGCCAGTTCCGCAGGGCCTGCAAGACTACCCTTTCAGCTGGCTTTTGCTTAATGTGGAACCTATTTTACTGTCGTCACGTAAAATTGTAAGATGAGTAATGTCGAGACTGTAGCACCAAAATAATTTGTTGGAACTGAATTTGATGGTTTAATTAGATGGTTCTAATGTAATAGTATATATAAGTGAATTGAAAAATGTAGTATGTTGTGTAAACAGTGTGCTTTTATTATCGTAATGTTTGTATTTTATATTATGTTATGTGACCCGCCTGCTTTGGCGGGGAGGGCGGGATACAAATAAAATAATATTATTATTATTATTAATTATTATTATTATTCCAAAATCCTCCAAATGCCTTGCCAAACTTTCTCTGTCATTATTCTTTCCACTGTAATCTGTGCTGAAGGGAGACTATTTGCTACTGAGTGTATCACTTTGGGCATGAGACAGCACTCATCAAGTGAACATTTAAATTTCAAGACAGTTTACATTCCAGAGCATTTGACAATGCCCGATATATAAGCTTTTTTGCTTTTTATTGCTAGCCAAAATAATGAACAACAAATTAACGGATATGTTAGGTAAAGTCCTGAATATTTCCAGTTCCAGTTCTGCAGCATCCAGATGTGCCTTGGGATCCAATAAAGCTTTCATGAGAGTATCAAACAGATACGTTCTGCATCACTTTGTGGAAAACAAGGTTTTTTAAACCCACGGCTTATCAACTTTGAATGTTTCGTTGATTTCTGTGGATTTCAATATATACTTAACACTTATAGTGAAATCTATGGGATTTAAATGTGCTTAGATTTGGCTGGCTACATCCTTAACTTACTGGAGGTACACACAGAGGAATTAGTATGCAATGCTATCTTTGATTTTTACTACTTAGGATGACATTACAAAGATGAATATAAAGCTTACTAGCCCACAACAGTTTTTACTAACCTGATCTTAACATATTTAGGCTTGTCATTCATGGCACATCAGTAGTGGAAAAGTGGAAGAGAAGGGGGAAAAAACACCCTCTTTTCCAGGATACAAAAGTTTCCCTGCCTGACTGATTGAAAGAAAATATTACTTGCTACAGGTTGCCAAGCTAATGGATGTACATAAGTCTGAATTCACAGATATCTGTGGAGAGGCACAAAAGCTACAAAAAATGTGTCCAGTCATGCTAACTTAGGCCTGCCAAAGTCAACTATCATAAACATCTGTAATTAAGTTCAGGAGCATAGCCAGAAAATCAGCAAAGTGATACCTTTTATCAGAGAAACTTATTAGTGAAAAAGAAGCTTCAGAAAATTCCACCACCCAGTTAGTTGTATTATTTATCTTACTTTTTTCCATCATGGATCTCACCTCATGGTGGAATACATTTCATTTGCATACAGTCTCCCATGAGACCCACAGCATGTGCCTTCTGACTGTGTATACTACAGGTAAAGAAGGGGAGGAGGAGGAGGAGATTGGATTTATATCCCTCCCTTCACTACCCAAAGAAGTCTCAGAGTGGCTTGCAATCTCCTTTCCCTTCCCCTCCCCACAACAGACACCCTGTGAGGTTAGGTGGAGCTGGGGGAGCTCTGACAAAAACTGCTCTTGAGAAAAAGAACTCTGAGAGAACTTGTGACTGACTCAAGATCACATCAGCAGGTGCATGTGAAGAACTTAACCACTATACCAAACTGGCTCTCTATAGTATTTTATTAATTATTTATTGGCTGTATGCCTCTCTCTATGAGGAGCCTATAGGTTTGTGTTTGTGTCTCCTATAAATCTTGTTATAGAGGTTAAAACATCTTTCAGTCTTTGTATGGCTATGGTAGCAACATGCAGCAACAAAAGGAAATCGGCCAGCCCTTCCGGTGGACCCTCGAAGCCAGCTGTGGAGGTCTCAGAATTGGATAGGGGCGGGGTTGCATCACCCAGCCTCCTATCCCTGGTGGTGTTTAGGGCTCCTGTCTTTCTGAGTGGGCAGCCCTTCTTTCACGGCCACCATCCTTCCTCCCTGACCTTCCAGCATGGCTTCCTTTTATTCCCCTGGGAGCCCCACCTCTTCTCCCCTACCATCTCCCCGGGCTGACCCCACCCCTCTTCATAAGCCCTGATGCCGATCCCGGGCGTCCTGAGGCGGTACCTTCTTCTGGCTCTCATGCCGGCTGTCTGGTGGGCTGGGCTGTGGGGCAGGCCTCATGGGCTCGGGTTCGGGGCAGGCATCATGAGCTCGTTGTGGGCCAGCCACAGCTCCTCCCTGGCGGCCAGTCGGCTCCTTCCACGTCAGGCGGCCACAGGGTCTGGTGCGGCCGCCGCCCGGTCCTCCGGGCTCCTCGGGCCACATTGAGGTGAGTGCGGGTGTTGTGGGTGGCTGGGCTTCCAGAGTCCCACTGGTGTGCGTGACATCAGGAGACCCCCCACACAGGGACAGCTGGGCCCCCAGAACCCTGCTAGTGCATGCGACATCGGGAGGCCCCCACAAAGGTGCGGCTGGACCTCCTGAACTCCGCTGGCACGCGCAATGTTGGGAGGCCCCCACAAAGGTGTGGGTGGACCTCTAGAGTCCTGCCACTGTGCGTGACGCTGGGAGGCCCCCACGCAGGCATGGCTGGGCCTCCAGAGTTCCACCGGTGTGCACTACACTGGGAGGCCCTTGAAGTCCCACCGGCATGTGCGATGTTGGAAAGCTGCCCAACAAACGCTGCTCAGCCCCCTGAGCCCTGCCAGCCATCTGGGAAGCAAACTGGAACGCTGGCTCAGGCAGCCAGAACTCTGCCCAGGCCAGCCGGAACAGCATTCCGGCTCAAAAAAAAGCTCTGCTACTAGCTGTGGCTCCCAAAGCCAGCAGAATGGAAGGGAGGAGATCTGAGTTCTTCCCTTCCCCCTTTCTGCTGGCCACAGCTCCTCCTTTCTGATGGTGAGCTGCCCAACAGAGCCCCAGCAAAGTCTGAAGGGAACCCACACTGCTTAAAGTTCACTTGAGCATAGCTTGGCTTGCTAAAGCCATTTAAAAGGAATAATATTGACAGACCTTATCATTACAAAGTTTTAAGTTCTTGATGAATCAGCAAATCCCTAACTGAAACAAATAATCAATAAAGTTGGACTTAGGACTACTTTCAAATGACATCTCCACCAGGGTTTCATGATTTGTGCAAGGCCCACAATGTCTCAGCTGCAACTTCCCATATGTAAAGTCGGAATAATATTGACAAACCTCATCATTACCAAACTTTAAATGCTTGATGAATCAGCAACTGGAGATTTACAGGAAATGTTGATACAACAAATGAGTACATTAAGAAATTGTCACAAAATATGCCCCCACCAAAAAAAAGAAAACAAGAAAAAACACTTATTTCAAAGTAAATATGACCTTCAATAAATTTGGGGAGTGGTATAGCCCTGCTCCTAGTGATGGCGTTCTGTATACACACATGCACATCCACCACTACCCCCTCCCCAAGATATATATAATTAGAAAGCAATTTGAGATGGAGTAATGAGTCACCAGATAATTTCACATTTTTTATTTACTATTGAGATATATTTTATATTCCTTTACTCACCTGCAACATCTGTCCAGGGATGGGGGCAGGTGAATTGCTATTTGATTAAGCAACTGAAGACAAAGCTACTGTAGCCAGGAGGCACTGCCTACTTTAATAGGAACACCCCAATAAGCAGTGGGGTCCCAATTTTCCTGACCTGAACTGGAAATTCCTTGTCAGAAGCAGGCCCAGTGAAGACACTCTTTGCAAAGGCCAGAAAACATGTCTAGGCTTGTTCTGAATGCATAAGGTTACAATATGGGCATCCTCCAGGTAAACTCCTGTCTTCCCCGCACCCACCCACTCAGAAATGAAATGTGTAAAGACAATAGGTTCTCAGGAAAAGTATCTCCTATGTCTTAATCTCTGGCTAGCAACTAATGGCTAATTGTTTCTACCTTCCTGCTCCAACTCAAATCTTTTGTCTTACCTCTATGCTAATACAGGCCATGTTGCACAAATCTTTTGTTTTATTCCTGACTCCTCAAAACCAAAACTCCTCCTCCTGACTCCAAAACCAAATTGATACCTAACATCAAGCCCATCATGGCCCTTCCTGACAAGCATTAAGGGTCATTCTCACTTTTTGTCTTGAACTGGAAATCTATTCAGGTACCGAAGAAAGACCTATCAATGATCATTAAGAGTCATCATCGCTCTGGGAGGGTCACCACCTCTCCAAATCCTATATAAACTGAGAGCAAACCCCACTACAGTGTGATTTCTGTAGTCACCATATACAGTCTGTATCGCGTTACTCTCTGTAATTGGGTCTCTTGGAAGTGTTATGCTGGTTGTGAACATCCCCATCTTCATTTTTCTCTATACAGACTTCTGCACATCTGGACAGGTAAATATTGCTCTTATCAACAATCCCTAAAAATCACTATTTCTCACCATTGTTTTCTTAGTCTCTTGATTGTGTGTATTGTATTGTTTTTGTGTGTGATTGTATTTTCTACATATTTTTCTAGTAAACATTTTAAATATACTTTAAATCTGGAGTCTTCCTTCTGACACTGAACCTTTGTATTATTGGTGTGAGAATCCTGTTCCAAAAATATCTCTACCTAAATTTCCCTCTTGCTAATTCCACCATCAAAAGCCAGCATTTCTGGTAACATTATGATCATGGAAGAGGACCACTTCATTGCCTTGATATGTGTTATCCATCTGCACAGTTTTCACCTGCAGTTGGTTAGAGCCCAGATGTTTTACATTAAATAAACTGATAACCATGAGGTTCTGTGTCTGCAGGAAAACCTCACACCAGAAGAGCAGAAGGCTGTTTACAAGTTCGTCCCAAAATTAGAATTGATAGTATCAAAAGTATTTCCATTTTCCATGAGTAAGTCCATCTTGCTGGTTATAATGACTTTAAAAGGAGTATATTTTGGGGCTTTTAGTTAAGATGGTATGGTGATCGTTACCAATGATGTGACACTCCTCTCTCTTCTGCATATGATGCTTTGATTTGAACCTGTTTATTCAGTGCTGTGGCTATTTGCTCTCACTTTTTCTTACCTCAGAATGGTTATTAGTCAATGTGGGTGTCCCTCAGCCACAGGAATCAACCTTCCTGGGGGTTAGAATGTAGTGCTGGAGGGAAGGGAACAAAGGAAATATCTGCACCCATCAGCACCTTCTGCTAATTGATTGGTGGAACCAACCCAATGATCATAAAGTTTTTTTAAAATAATAAGATGCATTAGCCAATTACAAAATGTGATGATTAAAGCAAAAAGATACTATAGTGCACAACAGCCCACCATAGCCTTGCTATACCCTAGTATGCAATCTTAAGTTAAGTGTCACTTTTCACAATGAACTATCTATAAGTAGCAACATCACTGGAAAAGTCAGTATATTCTGCATGAAACAAGAATAGAAAGATAACCTAGTACAAAAGCCAGCACTGATCTCCAGATAATTCATAATAAATGTCTCAACATAGGGGGGAAATTCCATACTCATTTAGCAACGTTTTCATAACTGGGGGGGGGGGTGCGCATTCACACAACACTAAATAATGCATTTTGCAAGTGGATTTTTGCTAATCTTACACAGTAAAAATCCAGTTGCAAAGCATATTATTTAGCATAGTGTGAACGCACCCTTAGTAAGAAATCACTGGATTCTTAATGCCCTAGAACCCCTCCTCATAGAACCCTAGTTGCCAAAGTGTATCACATAATAGAGAAGCATTGGTGAAAAAAAGGTAGTTGAGGTCAGGTCCGTGCTTGGACTAGAGACCTTCTGGGAGACATATCTGGTTATTTCCATATGGAAATTCAAAAGCACTGTCCCATATTGGCAGCTGCACCCATCATCCCCTCCCCCCACTGTACTTACCACTGCTGCCTATTCAACTAACCCCTTTTCAGATACAATAACAATTTTGGTGACCTCTCCACATCCCTGAACCTTCCCCTTTTCTTTTCTTGCTGAGCTTTGCTGTAATGCTACAGCACAGCTTAGCTATGAAGGGATGGGAAGCCTTTAAAGGGTTGAAAAGAGTCAGTAGAAATACAGAGCTTAGTTTCCCCACCTCCCTGTAGTGGCATCGGCAAAGCATCCATACTCTTCCCACTACAGTTTACCCTTTGGTCTAAGCTAGGTTTTTTTCCTTTTTAACTCTAGCTCAAAGGTAAAAAAAATATAGGAGCCAGATGACTTGGGCTAACACTGAGCACAACATCTACTGGATGCTACAGAAGACTGCAGGGGATTTCTACTACCTTTGTGGGGGAAAAGCTCCATGTGCTGAAGCAGCCATATGTTGCACTGCATTTCATGAGGGAAGAAAGGTGGGATATAAGTGCAATAAATAGTACCACCAGTCTCCACTTAATCTACTGTGTGGTACTGCAGAGGATTCCTGCTTTATGAAAGAAAAGTCCCATGCATGGAAGCAGCCAAGAGGGAAGAAAGGGGATATAAGTGAAATAAATAATTCCAGAAACCCCCACATAATTAATTCACTGTGTGTCCCTTCTTTGTTCAGCTTGTATGCCCACACTGACTAATTTTACAGAAACAGCTTTGGTATTTGATCCTTTAAAGTCAGAATACTTAACCTAATATAGCCACTGACTAAAGCAGTGGATCACTTGAGAGAGAGAGAGCAATCCCTGAAATCCATTGGTGCCAGATTGATTTGTTTATTTCTCGCAAAATAATTGCCTAATAGTATAAGACAGACCATCAGCGGCTATCTAAAAATGCTATTATCCACTCTCCAGTGGTTAAGTGGGGCAATTCCTAGATGAGAAGAAAACTTAAATATCAGTTGGTGCCATACAATAATGAGAAAGATTATCAATTTATTTACCTCAAAAAATTCTGTATCTGAGGAGCAACCCCCCCCCCTTTTTTTGACACTGGAACTACTTCACTATAGTGTGATCTCATGCTGTTCTAGGTACATGCATATGAAGGATCACAAATTGAGCCAAAGACCTGAATGGGCACATCTTCACATGTAGCCCCATTATATAAGGCTACCTCCTCCCACCAGCATTAATGAACTCTCTGTCTCTTCTGTTATTTTAGTTACACAACCAATAAATTCACATAAGCTATCTGATGACAGACTACTACTTCAAATGGCCAAAGGGTATGTGTTTAATGTCAGAATGCTGCACTATGGAGTGAAAAAACATCCTGCATGCATGTTAAAAGGTAATATATATCGATAAGGATAGACTAAACTTCTATAAATCCTTACAGTCAGCAAAAACAAGACCTGGAGCTGACGACGGCTCAGATCATGAGCTACTCATTACAAAATTCAGGCTTAAACTGAAGAAAACTGGGGAATCCATTAGGCCATTCAGGTTTGACCTTGATCACATCCCTTATGAATATACAGTGGAGGTGAAGAATAGGTTTAAGGAACTAGAGTTGATAGAGTGCCTGAAGAACTATGGATGGAGGTTCATGACATTGTACAGAAGGCAGCTGTGATGGTAAGCTAGGGGTTAAACGGAAACTGAAGACGCACAGGGCCTGCATCAGGTGACCTGAGGGTAGGGGCCAGAGTGCTCGGAGCTCTCAGGGAGGGAAAGTGGGTGAGTGACAGCTAACTTCTGAGGCAGTCAGTCAGTTGGTGTCTGACAGAGTTGGTGCCTGTCAGAAGTCTAAGGCAGGGAGCCTGACAGAGACTGAGAGAGTCAGTTCGTGCCTGACAGAGGCTGAGAGGGCAGCTGATTCTTTGAAGGAGCTTGAGACAGTGGCGGGAAAGTCTTATGGAGAGAACAAGCTGACTGCAAGCTCGACGAAAACAGCCAAGAGGGCTGTGTGTGTGGCAAGTGTGAGTCGGTCAAGACCTGAACGGTCACAGACACCTATATACAACTCTGAAGAACTAGTGAGGTGGTTGAGGGAGCAGATGTGGGTCTAAGAAGTCAGAAGGACTAGGAGTAGAGACTCCAGTCAACGGGTGAGACTTGGCACATCATTCCCAAGAGGCCAGACTTTGCTAGAGGTGGAGAGTGTGTTATATAGGAACTGTGAAACAGAGAGACTCAAGGAAGAAAAAGTTATTGTAAAGCCTGAAACAACTGAGCAATGTGTTAGCCTGTGTAAATATCTCCCATATCTCCAGTTAAAGACTTTGTGTTATAATAAACATTTGCGGTTTATGTTAAAGTTTCTCTGGAGCCTATATTTTTGGGAAAAACTAACAAAGCTGCTGTGGTCCCCTATGAAGTGAATTCTATTTCCATCAGAGAACAAAAGTAAAATACCCCGAAGAGACTGATATAAAGAGATCTAGTGAGGCCGTGAGGCGGGCACTGCTATAGCAGCAATCAGCACCATCCCAAAGAAAAAGAAATGCAGGAAAGCAAAGTGGCTGTCTGATGAGGCTTTATAAATAGCTGAGGAAAAAAAGAAAGCAAAAGACAAAAGGAAAGATTCACCCAACAGAATGCAGATTTCCAGAGAACAGCAAGGAGAGATAAGGAGGCCTTCCTGAAGGAACAATGCAAAGCAATAGAGGAAAATAATAGAATGGGTAGGACAAGAGATCTCTTCAAGAAAACTAGAGAAATCAAGGGAACTATTTGTGCAAAGATGACCATGATAAAGGACAAAAACGGTAGGGACCTAACAGAAGCAGAAGAGATTAGGGTGGCTAGAATACACTCAAGAATTATACAAGAAGACTCTCAATGTCCTTGACAACTAACAACAAAGCGAGCTGAGATGACAGTATCCCAGTTGAGCTATTTAAAGTCCTAGAAGGTGATGGTGTTAAAGTGATGCACACATTATGTCAGCAAATCTGGAAAACGCAACAGTGGCCGCAGGATTGGAAAAGACCAGTTTATATTCCAATCTCAAAAATGGGTAATACCAAGGAATGTTCAAACTATCACACCATTGCACTCATTTCACATGCCAGCAAGGTCAAAGATCTTACAAGCTAGGCTTCAGCAGTATGTAGATCGGGAACTACCAGAAGTTTAAGCTGGGTTTCAGAGAGGTAGAGGAACTAGAGATTAAATTGCCAACATTCGCTGGATTATGGAGAAAGCATGGGAATACCAGACCACTTCACATTTCTGCTTCATTGACTATGCTAAAGCCATTGATTGTATGGATCACAACAAATTGTGGCAAGTCCTTAAAGAGATGGGAGTACCAGACCACCTCACATGTCTCCTGAGAAACCTATATAAGGGTCAAGAAGCAACTGTCAGAACAGGATATGGAACAACTGATTGGTTTAGAATAGGAAAAGGAGTTCAACAAGGATATATATTGTCACTCTGCTTATTTAATTTATATGCAGAGTACATCATGTGGAATGCTGGCCTGGATAAAGCAGAAGCTGGAATTAAGATTGCCAGGAAAAACATCAACAACCTCAGATATGCAGATGAGACCAGTCTAATGGTAGAAAGTGAGGAGGACCTAAAGAACCTCTTGTTGAGGGTGAAAGAGGAGAGCAAAAAAGTAGGCTTGAAACCCAACATCAAAAAAACTAAGATCATGGCATCAGGCCCCATCACTCCTTGGCAATTAGAAGGGGAAGATGTGGAAGTAGTGACAGAATTCACATTTCTGGGATCCAAGATCACTGCAGATGGTGACTGTAGCCATGAAATTAAAAGACATTTTTGCTCCTTGAGAGGACAGCTATGGTGAACCTAGGCAGTACAATAAAAAGTGGAGATATCACTCTGCCAACAAAAGTCTATAGTCAAAGCGATGGTATTCCCAGTAGTAATGTACGGCTGTGATTTGGACCATAAGGAAAGCCGAGGACAGAAGAATAGATGCTTTTGAGCTGTGGTGCTGGAAAAGAATTTTGAGAGTCCCTTGAACTGCAAGAAGATCAAATCAGTCAGTCCTAAGGGAAATCAACCCTGACTGTTCCCTGGAAGGTCAGATGCCGAAGCTGAAGCTCAAATATTTTGGCCACCAAATGAGAAGGGATCACTCACTGGAGATCACTCACTCTTGATGCCGGGAAAGGCAGAAGGCAAAAGAAGAAGGGGACGACAAAAGATGAGATGGCTGGACAGCGTTACTGATGTAACTAACACAAATTTGAGCAGACTTTGAAGGATGGTGGAAGACAGGAGGGCCTGGCGTGACTTTGTCCATGGGGTTGCAAAGACTGTGTGACTGAACAACAAACAAAATTCTATAATTTCTCCGGTATCAATTTCAGATCTATTGTCATTCTCAGGAGGAAGGCATATAAATATTTTATAAAATATAAAATTCCTATCTGCTGTCTGAAATTTTCTATTTTACACAGGACCAATTTTATCACCTCATCAACTGTTTATGTGAACTAGTGCAGTACAAAAGCAAGCTACAAAGCAGATAAGCTTGGCTTTGTTAAGGATGGTCAGAAACAGATAAAAGGTGAAAAAGACAGCTGCAAGCAAAAGATAAGGGAATCAAGCAATATCTGGACCAGAGTGTAAAGTAGGTAAAGAGATAATGGTTAGGAACCAAGACTGAAACAGAACCAAACACCACAGACAAAGAACAGGATCCAACACAACAGGACACTATCCAACACGATAGTAATTTTTAAAAAAATCATAAGAATTTAGTTATAGGTCATGCCACAGCATAGATGGCAGCTAATGAATCAGACACCCATGGCGCAAAACTGGTAATGATTCATGGTCTTATGAGAATCAATTGTCATACTGAATTTTGTCACACAGACCCCTCCCAGGAGCTCATAAAACTAGGTTATGCAAGTCCTTCAAATAACTAATTCAGATAATTGTAATCCTTTCTAAAGGTTTGTTATATTGGTTATTGTGCTCTTAGTGCTATAATTATTAAATAAATTATTAAGATTTTTGTTTCCTGCATTGATTCATGAATGTGCTAAACACTGTACGCTTCATTATAGCAACTTGCATATTTTCCATTGACTACTCAAAATAAACTGAGGCCATTTCCTTCATGGAAGTCCCCCCTCACCCCCCAACAATGCACCTGAAGATGCCATGGCAGACTATCAAGGACAGTATTGATGGGCAGTAGTTGTCTAGAGTCTCAACTAGAAGCTTTTCCTCTCAGCTATGATCAGATCTTTTTAAACAGCAGATATAGTGGTTAGACTATTTGACCAGGATCTGGAAAACCCAGGTTCAAACCCCACCTCTGTCATGGGTGATTTTGAGCCAATCACATACTCTCAGTCCAGTCTATCTCACAGGGTTGTTGGGAGGATAAAATGGAGAACGGGAGAACAATGTAGGCTGCTTTGATATCCCGTTGGAGAGAATAGTGAGGTATAAATGAAGAAAATAAATTAATGAAGTAAATAAATTAATTGAAATACCAAGAATTTAAACATGGGACCTTTGGCATGCAAAGTAGGTGCTCTCACACTGAGTCATAGCTGCTCCATTAAGATTGTGCCAAAGGCTGCTGTAATTTCTCAATTATGCTGCAATTGACTAAAGCTTGTTCCTCTACTATGGAGCCACAGCCACAGTGTTCATATAGCTGCGTAAATGCAGTGCTCATACAGTTCTGGAAATGTTAGTAGAAAAAGGTTTTCCAAGAGCCAAAATGTTCTGTAGGATGTGTTAATAAATGCTTCACAGCTTTTGTGGACAAGTACCTGCCAGATTCAGAGAGCTCTATTTTGTGCTTATAAATGTGGAGACTTTCACCTGATGGATACTGAAGCAATTCATATGATAAATTAGCTTCTGATGCATGTGTCAGCAGGTTTAAATAATACATTGTTACAGGAAGCCTGAGTTCTCAGTTATGTTCTAAACAAACTTCAGGGATAGCAGAATAACACAATGTTAGTGCTGTTCAATGAGTACACTGTTACATGACTCATTAAAAGGCTGTGGAACACTTGACTGTGAGTGTTAAGGAAATAAATACGTTGTGAAAGCAACATCACCCCAGAGTCGGAAACAACTGGTGCTTGCACAGGGGACCTTTCCTTTTCCTATGTTCTCTGCCCCCACCCAGTTCCAGTCCCACGATCAGCTTCTGTGTTTGGCACTAGGGTGAGGCATTAATCAGAGAGCCAGCAGAGGAAGTCGGGCTAGCATCTAATTGATGTCCCAAGATGGAGTCTTGCTTCACCCAGAGTTTATCAAAGACCTCCAATAATTAATCAGTGTGTCTTTAGTCATTAGCAGAAACTGTCAGATTAGAATTGTCATTATCTAACCACAGGTTCCATCCTAGGGGTGCCAAGCTCCCAGACGGGGTGGGGGTTCTCCAGTTCAGGAGGTTCCCAATGTGGGCCAGCAGGAGGATCCGCTCTTGACATTGCTGGTGCAATGACATCACTCACATTGCGTGCCTGCCGCTCTAGGAGCTTCTGGGAAAACTCTATGGTTTTCCCAGACACTCTAACAATTTGGGAGGGAAACTCTTATACCAGAGGGAAACTCTATAATACAGCCCAAAATTGCATTTGTGTGTGTGGGGGGGGGGGGTAGTTACTTGGTAGTTATCCCTTTCCACCTTCTTGATGATGGGGACAACATTTGCCCACCTCCAATCTTCCAGCACTTCACTTTTTAAAAATTATTATTATTAAGTTGATTTGCTTAATTGCCCCATCCCATCCTAAGCCAGGCCCTGGGTGATGTACATCAGTAAAATACAAGTTAAAAACAAAATAAATATACAGATAAGCATAACAATACAATAAAATTACAATAGAATTATCCTGATGGCATCTTGCCAATTAAGCTTTTCTTCTGGGATATTGGCTCATACGGGGTGGGGGGGGGAGGAAACCTTCTGGGGGAGACAAAAAAGGAAAGGTGCCAGCTGTCACTGTCCTCAGTCAAAATGTTCTATCCCAGTCCGTTCCCCACTATGCTAGATGAAGCTCCAGACCATGGCTGGGGCAGGAGGGAGCAGGGGCTTCCATCTTCCTCCCCCTGTTCTGTTCTCTTGAGCTGAAATGTGGGGGTGGGGGGCACAGTTGGGCAAATATGGCCTCTCAGCTCAGAAAAATGGGGCAGGGGAAGGTTGAATCCCCTCTTATACTCCTAAATCCACAGACCATTTGGGAATGTTCATTCTCTAATGTAACATCTTATAAATGTGTCAAGGAACCCAATATGTGACAAAAGTCACATCCTGTTTGGCTCTAATGTGATCTCTTCCAAGCTTAGTCTCATCAGCACTTCACTTGTTCTCCAAGAATTCTCAAAAATAATGGCCAGAAGCTCAGAAATTATGTTTGCAAATTCTTTTAGTACCCTTGGATGCAGTTCATCTGGTCCCAAGACTTACTTTCATTTAAAGAAACTAGATGTTTATGCACTACCCCTGTGCTGATCCTAGACTGCAATTCCCTTCCCTTGTCGTGTGTTCTTCCCTCCCATATTGAGCACCATTTCCCTCATGAGAAGACTGAGGAAAAGTCAGAATTGAACAGTTCTATCCTCTCTTCATCATCTTTTACAATTTCACTTTCTTGTCTCTGCAAGGGGTCTACCACGTCCTTGCTCTTTTTCTTACTATGAACATAAGAAAATATAGCACATAGAACATAAGAACATAGCATTGAAGGATCACTGCATTCTCATTCTGGCTTCCTGCCTCCTTCTTGGCTAAGTTACAGACAATAAATGAAGATGACTTATACTGATTCAGACCAATGGTTTATCAATGTTGGCATTGTCTATGGTTTATCAATGTTGGCATTGACAGGCAGCCAGCTCTCTAAGGCAGGGGTGTCAAATTCATTTGTTATGAGGGCCGGATCTGACATAAATGAGACCTTGATGGGCCAGGCAATGTTGGGTTGGGCTGAGCCATGTCAGGCCTGGCCGTGTGTGTACCTATTTAAGATTAGGTAGCAGAGATATAAACTTTATAAAGTATACAGACAAACACACACATATTTATATATATTTAAAAAGAATTAAAACATGCTTAAAACATTAGCACTTGTTAGACTTAAAGGTGTTTTCTTTGTATTACTCCCATGAGATCAAGGGAACTGGGCAAAGGAAGCTGTAGCTCTTCAAAGGAAGCTGTAGCGGGGGGGGGAAGAGCCTCAGCCAATAGAAAGAAAAGAGGCTTGGCTCAGTAGCTTTGCTGTGTGGTTGCATGTTTTACACCCCTGCTCTTAGGTTTCAGGCAAAGGTCTTCCATATCATATACTACCTAGTTATTTTAACTGAAGATGTCAGAAAGTGAACCTAGAACCTTCTGCATGCAAAGTAAATTGTTTGCTACTGAGCCATGAATTCTCAGAGTAAAACAACTTGCAATCAGTTGGGTGACTGGAGTCACAGACTATTTCATGAGCTTCTAGTACTGGACACTGACAGTGAATGCTTGTTATAATTTTGATTGCGTAAGATCTGCTAATTCCCTGCCTTGGAGATTCCTCTACATAGGTCCTCTGATGCTGAGAATTCTGAAGGTCAGAAGGGGTTGCAGGAACAGGTAAAACCAGGAGTTGTTTGTAGCAAAATAGGTGGTGGAGCTCATCCAGTGATAGTTATGCAGCTGTACCTACTATTCAATGGACAAGGTAGGTAGGTGGGGAGGAGGAGGGGGAACCCTCAGAAAGGTTCAGGAGCTGTGCTCCTGTGAGTTCCTGCTGAATTCAAGGCCTGGATAAAATATCCACATTCAGTGCACAGAGCAGTAGAATACATGCAAGTTTACTTATATCTTCTTACTATGGGAACAGTAGTTCATACCCCAGTGCAGATTTGAATCCAGCTCTTCATGGTACACTCTGATCACTATCCCACACTTGATAAATAAGGACAATTATATCTTTGTGAAAGATCTATGAAATTACCCTAGTTCTCTAATTTCTTTTTCTCCATTGTTGTTGTCATTCTCCTCATCATCATAATCTCTGAACTGTAGCAGGCAGATCCATTTTGGATTTGAGTTTTAAACTGAAAATAGAAAATATGAGAGACTTTTCTAAGAAAGATAGAATGATTTTAGCTGTATGCTTGCACAGAGACCAGAAATATTAAATATCTTTGGTCTTTTGAACCTTTAAGTACAAAGCCTCAATATTATTTCACATGGTCTCAGTGCCCAGAGATACCGCAGTCACGTGCAGTCCATTTCTATGAGTAGTGTAAGAGAGGATTCTAATCACAGATATCTAGCCATGAGTTTATCATCTTCCAGGAACTTCTAACTAGTGGCATAAGATTTGCATTACATAGGCCAATACAGTTCAGTGAATGCACAGGACCCTAAGATACCATTATAAAACCCTACTGAGAGTTCATGTATGAGAACTATGGGATATATTTTATGCATACACAGATCTCTTCAACCTAAAGTGGTTCATTCCAAGAAAAGCTTTGCTACAAGTTTCTACCAAAGCACATTCATAATGGTGTTGTGATCATGTCCCAATCTACCATTTGAGTATGTCTACCATAAAATCATGTGGGGCCTTTAGGACCCTATAAAATGTCAATAGAATGTTCACACAACAGCCACTGAAATAGAAGTTCTAATTCTGAATAGAGCCTTTGTCAAACTGCCATAACTCCAAAAGGATCAGGCTATGACAGAAAAGCAAGCACAGCCTTTTTAATTTGTGTAGCCAAGTTTTAAAGGGCTGTTTTAAACATAAGGAAGCATGAGGTCACTTTTCCTGGCAGACAAGCATGCACAGCTTCCGTCAACTTCAGTAGCTATAATACTGTCTTAGGGAAAAATTGGGCACTGACTTCAGTGGTGTCACACTGGGGACAAATCAGGCTCAACAGAGCACACTTTGCTCTTATCTATGCTATTGTGCATGTGCCAGAAAAACTGTATTTGTATGATCAAATTGTGTACATCCAAACAACTGTGTATTGGAATTTAGATATGTAAATTTCTGTTTACATACATGCAGGTCTTTCCGTTAAAAAAAAAATCTGAGGAAATGCACCATAAAAAATTGTTTTCATTGACATCTTTAAGAAATCCTCAGTGGCTTTGAACAGAACCTACTCTATACCCTCAGGTCTTCGTGTGAGTGTAACACATGCAGACATGTTTCCTTTGATATATTTTGTACTAGCTAGAGAACTGCAAATCATTTCAGCCAGTTTCTTCTATTGAACCCAATGGAAATGTGTCTTAGACTGCAACCATATTCTAAAAGCCAAGGAAAATAGCTACATGTAAACTAATTATCTATTATATTTTCGAGGGGGAGTTATTGCTTGCTCAGCTGTGCCAGTTGTCTCCTGGAAACCCCATCAGGGAAATTAAAAAACCTGGAAAGAAAAATAACTCACAGCAATGTCATTACTGCCACTTTTAGCCACTTACTCCTTAATATTCTTCTGTACTGCTCTACAGTTTCCAACAGACTGGAGAAACTGAGCCTTTGTATTATTTCAGGGCCTATATTTGTGCAGCTGCACAGCTTCATGGGAGTGAATAGTAGCAATAGTAGCAATTTTATTGCCGGAGGGATTAGAAGCCTTAGCCAGGGTCCCACTGTACTGGCGCAAAAGTGCGTGGGCTCTGAGCCTTGAAAAGGTTCATAATCTAAAACCAAAACAAGAGACAACAGGTGGCTATGTCAGATGCAGAGTACAAGGCAACATTGAGATGCTACAGTCTTAGCATGCCAGCTACTTAACTGTTCTTTTTCTAAGGATCAGTGCACTCTGGTATTGCTGGCTCTGTTATTCTTAGCTGGGATGTCTAGCAGTTCCTAACATTTCCAAAAATACAGTACATTCTGAATTTGTGAGTCAGTTCATCATATAACTCCATAATACCAATAGTATTAAAGGTAAAATTTCACCTTTCCCCCCTTAATTTTTCAACGGTCTAGTTCTACTAGCCTTACTAACAATAGTACCCTGTTGCAATCCCTCAGAGGGGTGGAAAAACTTAGAAACATACTGATGCAGTAGTTGTGGGCTTTTTTTAAAAAAAATACTGCTTCTTTAAAGACTGTGTTATTTTAAGATCATTACATGCTTGGAATTTTAATGGCCTTAGGCTATAGAATCAAATATGTATCATTCTTACAAGGTAGGCATTAACCTCTACTTTTGGTCAAAACTCGTCTACAAGAAAACACGTTTTCCTGTAATCCACTGATATTTTTCCATATCCAAAGCACTGTGCATATATGTGTGGGTGATGGTGCTAGTATTCCTCTCTGGAGAGATGTCCATCATCTAGCTCCTGGTATGCCAACTGACATGGCCCCTCTCTCCACCAACTGCTACTACTGGTCACCTACAATCCATCTTGCCTTGAAGTGTAAATTAACTTGTACCAGGGTATGCCCATCTAGTATTTTTACCATGCATTGAAGGTGCACTTATTTATGCATTGGTTAACTGGAAGAGTGATTCCTAAATGCCATCAATTTACTTAGTATAGCTCCAAATAATCAAGACTGAGTAACAGTGCATAATGGATATTAATTATTTATGTAATTTTTGTTTCAGGCTTGCAACCTGATCCTTTGCATGTTTATTTGGAAGTAAATCCAAGAAGAGCTTACTAATATGTAATGTTTCAGATTTAATAGGATGCTAAAATGAATTATTCAATCAATTTGAAGGAAATCAGAATGGTCAATGTGGACATAGTTTTGGAATTCAGCTGGCCATTCTTAGCCTGTGTAGGGTAACTCTTGTCAAGAAAAACCGCAATCACTGCAGCACAATGCTGGTCAGTGTCTCTCACCTGGCAGACATTTCTGCACCACACAACTATTGATGGGACACAACCCCACATCATGTCTGTCAAAGAAAACTAGCTTTGTGCCTCTGTCACTTTGAGGCAGGGGCAAAACAACATACATGCTATCTTCTGTTGCAGTTTAGTTTGTATGTATCACACAAAAACTAGGAAGAGTTCCAGTAGGAAATGAGAACTGAAAATTCATCTATTTACTAAGATCACTAATGTTTCCTCCTTCATGAGAGTTTTTGCCACAAAACCAGGTCTACTAGTCATCAAACTGACTTGTTCCTTATATATCCATTGGCTAGCTGCCTGAATAATTTACACTTTTCAACTATAATAAATTGTTCATTTCTCCCTAATACCATTCAATACTTTGTCAGCTAATATCCTGCTAGAAGAGCTGTGTTTTCCTATAATCTGTTTACTGGGACAGGCTACATTCAGCGATGTCCACTAGAACATAAGAACATAAGAGAAGCCATGTTGGATCAGGCCAACGGCCCATCAAATCCAACACTCTGTGTCACACAGTAGCAAAAAATTTTATATACACACATACACTGTGGCTAATAGCCACTGATGGACCTGTGCTCCATATTTTTATCTAAACCCTTCTTGAAGGTGGCTATACTTGTGGCCGCCACCACCTCCTGTGGCAGTGAATTCCACATGTTAATCACCCTTTGGGTGATCACTAAAAGCTGCTCTGGCATTTGCCCAATTTTTTTTTTAAGTATGTGGGGTCAGGTGGGACTTTTGCCCAGCAGAGCTTCTGATGAGCCACTGGAGATCTGATTGGCTCAAAAATAAATAGCTTTGGCAGCAGCTACCACCACAGCATCTTTATTGTATGAATGAAAGTAAGCTGTGGGGAAGCAAGAAAATATTTTAAACAATATGGTCATTTTAAAAGCCATCCTATTAAGCAGAGCTACTTGGATGGTGGACTGCATTTATCATGGAGGGTTTAAAGTTGTGCAGTTTATCAATACAGTATTATACTTTCTTCACAATTAAGAGTTTGCTTTTATTCTTTGAAAGAAATGTTTTGAATGAAGTAACTCAACACATGTTTTTATCCTATTTTGTGTAATCAGGTTTTGACCATCTTAACGAATAGATATTTGCAATCGAATGAGCACTGATTCAGGTTTTTTCTTCTATACACAAATCAAATTACATCTGTTTTGCATATGATTGTTTGCATTTTGGTCGGGTTATTATTATTTATGTGATACAGGCCATGTATGATGCAAAGCAGAAATGGGCCTGTAGGTTTCAAGTTCAATAACAATGAACACCTCTTATCATTGGCTGGATTCCTACAGAAGTGGCCAGCAGGAAGACCAGAAAGGCTCTGGCTTAACCCAATGACCAAACCCTTTGGCCACAAAGGGAAAGAACGTGCTTGCAAAAGAACAGAGCAGAGTAACATCATCTTGCATTCATGGAAGGATGGACACAGACAACAACAAACATTTAAAAAAAAAAAACCCTATTGGATCTGAATTCCTAAACTAGAAAAACCAGCTTTAAATGTCCTTGTTTCTAATATAAAACACAATCCTAAGTACGACTATACCCATCTAAGTATGACTCTGCTTAGGACTGTGCTGTCAGTCTAGTATAATGGTTTCAGAGCAATAAATGCTGGGCCCTCGTCACAGGGAGATGTAGCAGTGATATTACTCTCTAGCAGAATCACTAAACAGTTAAGGCTAGAAGTCTGATTATACAAAATGCAAGCTGTAACTTTGAAAACTGTAATTTTGAACCACTTTTCAATTCTCATAACTATTTTATTACAATTAGTTTACAGAGGTCATTTTCCAGTTTGTTTCTATCAAAGTTATTATGCCATTAAAACCTTATTCTGAGGTTCAAGGAAGAGTTATAAAAGCTGTATTTGACTCATATTCCAGAACAGTCACAGTGAATTTTACAGGACTTTTCTTGGAGTAAATGGGGCTGGCATGAAACCCTCAAATAAGTTAGGCTGCCTACAGATGGCAGCATCCCAGACCATGGTGGCTTGATTAGCAGAAACCAGAACGGAACACACAGGCACACAACACAACACATTTGGACTGTCGTCATTCATTTGAATCTTCTGAATGTTAGAGTTTACCAATGAGGGACTTCAGAGAAAAATAAAAACTACCTGATATTGTACCAGACCCTTAGTATATCCAGATCATAATTGCTAGATTTAAGTTCAGAGCAACAAGATTTTCAGGGTATAAGCATTTGAGAGTCAAGGGGCATTTCTGCATGTTTTTCCGCCCATCAGTTCTGGCCTCATACTGCCACAGTTTATCCCGTTTCCACACACATTTTTGCACCTTTAGTTTTTACTTCAACTTTTACCTCAGTGTTTTTCTGAATGCCAGTTTTGAGTTACCTTTTTAGTCAAATGTAATATTTCTGTTGTTTTAGTCTTGCCCACTCCTACCCAGTTCCAGCACACTGTTCAAGACTGTCATGGTCAAACAACCCCCTATCCTCCCCACACCCTGAAGACAAGTGATTTCTTTCTTTTTTTAAAAAAAGACACTAAAATACCAACATATTACTGGAGTGTTGTAACAATAGACATAACAGGTTCTAAGAACATAAGAACATAAAAGAAGCCATGTTGGATCAGGGCAATGGTCCATCCAGTCCAACACGCTGTGTCACACAATGGCCAAAACTCAACTTCTCTGAATTTCCATCTTTCAGTTTGTTTGTTTTTTAAGGTAAATCTCAAGCCTGGGGTCCCCTATGAGGTGCCTGTGCATACCTTGGCACCTGCTGATGCCTTTTCTCATGCTTACCAAATGTTTTTAGGAAGTGGGTAGGGCCAGGTAGGGCTTTTGCCCAGCAAGGCTTCTGATTGGCAGAGAGGTTTTTAAAATGTTGATACGGCAGCAGCCAGCACTACAGCACAATGATCTTCACTATAGAACTGAAATTAAGCTTCAGCAATCATTTAATGGCTGGCTTAACCTCCTGCAGTAGGCATTTGTGGCAGGCATTTTGTTACTGTGTCGACCACGCCATGTAACGATTCCAAAGGTGCCCACAAGTTCAAACGATTGGCGATCCCTCATCTATCCTCTTCACTAACAGAGATAAGCCTTTCCCCTTATACCTGTGTGCAAGGAGACATGCTATCCAGTAATATAAAATATTTAAACCCTTTATTTTAAAAAAGGAGAGGGGTGCTATGACATCACCAATGGTAAAAGCACCCTCCCTTGAAAATCCTCATTATTGAAGGCATGTGCAGAAGAAAATGATCTGACTCCACAACTGTAAAAATGCAAAGGAAAGGCAGACATGTGTGAAAACCCTGCCCAAACTTATTCCAATTCTTGTGGATTGACTGCCAAGAAAATCAGGAGTAAACTGAGTGTGTGGAAAAGCTCAATGCTCCCTTCTATATCTGACAAACAAAGCTTCAACTCTCAAAAGCTTATACCACAAAAAATCTTGTTGGTCTCTAAGGTGCTACTGGACCTGACTCTCGTTCTACTGCAGACCAACATAGCTACCCACTTAAACTGTCCTCAGGTCAGAACTATTTACTCTGTCTGACAGTGGCTCTCCAGGGTCACCCATCTGATCCTTTTAACTGGAGATGCTGGGGACTGAACCATTTCATTTCATTTATATCCCGCCCTACCCCACCGAGGCGGGCTCAGGGCAGCTCACAGCACAGGGACCTGCTGCATGCCAAGCATGTGGCTTTGCCCAGAGAGTCCTGTAGTCCTTAATTGATTTACAGAGCTCAGTGTTCTAAATCAGCCCCTGTTCATACAAACAAGCATCTATGAGATGATCATGCTAAACTGAAATCTCACGGAATGTTCCTATTACTGTGAAGTGCTTGTTACCTGGCTTTGTCACTTGGATTTCATCTTGCCACCAAAACCTTTCCCCAAAAAGGGTTCTTATACCTATCCATGTCTTGAAATATAGGTTATATGCAAACAGAAAGTCTATGTAGTGATTTTTAAACTATTTTAAAGGAAAAGAAAAGCAGCTGATGAGACAGGTTTCCCAGCTTTTAACCCCAGTGCACATACAAAATCCTGCTGTTTCTGCAGATGTCTGCCTTCAAAATAAATTTACTGGGGTCCCTTGGAATTTCTTCAGGAAATACTGCAGAGTTTTCTTGCCAAACTGAAGAAGCATGGCAAGAATTTTGCCTTGTTCAACAATCTGCTGGGATTTCCAAGCCCCACATAAATCTCAGTTTTGGAGATTCCCCCCCACACCTGTGAAACTGTGTAGTCCCAAAGAGATGATACCGTAGCTTTAATAATATTATGCGGACCTAAGGCTTCTTTCCAAGCTTGGTATTTGGACTTTTGCATAAGTGATGGGACCAGTGGTGTAATTTGAGACCAGACAGCAAGCCAGCGCAATCTTAGGGCCAAAAACCAAGCTCCTGCATTACCACCAATCCAGATGTAGTGTGTGTGTGTGGGGGGGGTAGTATGAAGCTGCTGCAGCAGCTTCAGTCAGTCTAGCTAAAACCTGGAGGCTGGCTTTCTAAGTCTCCCTCGTTTTGCTTGTAAATTTCAATAGCTTGGAAGAGAGGAGAGAGTGGAAGGGAAAAAAGTGGTGGAGGTGGCTGGGAGAAGCCGCAGAGAAATAGAAGCAACTCCCTCTTAGTTACTCTGCAAAAGAGCGAGTGAGCCGGTGCCAGAAAGATCTTAGAGAAAGGGGGCTCTCGATTTCAGGGAGCTTGGGAGGGCATCCCAGCCAGCCCCAATGAAACCCCGCATGAAGCGCCCCTCCAGCCAGAGGACTTGATCTGCCTCCTTTGGAGGGGGGGGGGAGCAAGAGATTCCTCTCCGGCTCATCTGCCTAAGCGCTGTGCCCGGAGAGCCGCCGTCGGGATGCCGCTCAGGCTGAGCTCGGTGTGGCTGCTGAGCTGCTTGGCCAGCCTGTGCCGCGGTTATTTCGACGGGCCGCTGTACCCGGAGATGTCCAACGGGACGCTGCACCATTACTTCGTGCCTGACGGAGACTACGAGGAGAACGACGACCCAGAGAAGTGCCAGCTGCTCTTCAGGGTGAGCGACCGGCTGCGCTGCTCGGCGGGAGGGGAAGCGCAGCAGCGGCTGAACTACCAGGCGGCGCCCAGCCTGACCCTGCGGGAGGAGTTCACCATCCTGGGCCGGCAGGTGGAGGATGCGGCACGAGTGCTGGAAGGCATCCGCAAGAGCATCTCCTACGACCTGGACGGCGAGGAGAGCTACGGAAAGTACCTGCGCCGGGAGTCTACGCAGATCGGCGACGCCTACGCCAACTCGGACAAGTCGCTGGGCGAGTTGGAGAACAAGTTCCGGCAAGGGCAGGAGCACGAGAGCCGCGAGGAGAGCCGCCTCAACGACGACTTCCTGGGCATGCTGGTGCACACGCGCGCCCTCCTCAAGGAGACCCTGGCCATCTCGGCGGGCCTCAGGGACAAGTACGAGCTACTCGCGCTCACCGTCCGCAGCCACGGCACGCGCCTCAGCCGCCTGAAGACTGAGTACCTGAAAGGCTGAGCGCCTGGCCATCGCCTACCCTCGCCCTCCCGCCACAGGGAACCCCGCTGTGCGTTCGGGGGGCGGGGGGGGGGTGGAAGAGAAGCGACTCCTCTCCAAAGCTATCCTCCTTCTATCATTAATGCAGCTGCTGCACTCCAGGAATTTCATCCATTTGTTGCATTTGGATAAGCTTACATAAACTTAAGAGGGGGTATCTTATGCTTTTAAATGACGCGTTCATGAGTCACAGCAAGCGCCATCTCAGACGAGGCATTCCTCCTGTGTAATGCTTCTTTTAAGATGGCACTGGTCTCCCATGATTGTGTAAGAAGTACATTACAACTAACTGTTTAAAACAAGTTAGCTGATGAATCACAGGCATCAATCTTACAAAAGTTTTTAAACAATGGCTCTGACTCATGTACTTACAGTTGCAATCCTATGCAGAGTTCCTTCAGTCTACACCCATTTATGTCTAGATTTTAGCCAGTGTCGCTCTGCTCTGCATTGGATTGCACTGTTAATTTTGTAGCTTTGTTTATTACCATTGTTACTATTATAAATTCTTTGATGTCACTAATATAATCATTCATGTGTAGCACTTGGTTATACTCAGTCCTCTGCCTTGATCAGGACTGGAAGTCCCATTCAGCAGAGAGGCACTGGTTTGCCTCAGGGGACAGATTTGTTGGGATTATTAAAAGACAACAAAGTATTCACTTGAGTATATTTTTAATCATCATGATGGCTTCCACTTCTGCATGACCAAAATGATCTGCCTCCTATGCCTGCCAACTTTCTGACAAGCAGGAATTCAACATGTTACTTTCCCTTACTGCTGCATCTTTGTACCAGTGAAAGCTTCACTTGTTGGATTTTCATTTGTCATTAAAGGCATGACAGGCCCATGAAGAAAAAGCATATAGTGTTTTATTGTGTTTATATCTCATAAATAAACCAGAAAGCAGGTAATTTTGATGTTCCTATTCCAGGCAGAGCTATTAAAAACTGAAATAATGACGTCAGCAGATTTTTAAGACTGCTTATTTCCATAGCTTTGTGTAGCCCAGTTTTAGCCAATTTGTGGGTGGTAAAAGTTTTATTTATTGTAATAATATAAGAATGTATGTAGGACTTTCCTTATTCAAGAGATTTAGCAGCATTCTGGCCACAGTCCAGCAACATTAACCCATTGATTTTACTCTGCTGGTTTGTGAGTAGTGTGTTAACTTTCTCAGTATCCTAGGAAATTAGTAACTGAGGCCAACAGAGTGATTTGACCACAGTTTTTGGATACTGCTTTCTGTTTCTTCACCTCACCACCTTGAATATATCTCTAAGATGCCCCCAAACTTCTTGAAATTATTAATAATAATGTAGATAGCACTTCTAAGTTCACATGCCACACTCCTAATAAATGAAGAATAGACAATCATAGCCGTCTCCACAACAAGGATTTCCTGTGCTTCAGCCACTCATTGGGACATTTTTTTAATGTTTCCACATGATGTCATTCTGTTTGTCCATAGACCATTAACACCATGTTCCCTACCCCTGTCCCCCCAAAAACCCCTGCTTTAAAGTTATAAAAATTGATGTTTCCTGGGCAAGACGCTATCCAGCAGGAACAATTTCTTGTGTCTGAAGGGGAAATAGCTCACTGAAGGACTTCAGTGAAGTACAGTTTACTTCATTTGTTGATGACTGCAAGAAACCAGTCCCCTGCAAGAGTTAACAGAGGAGAATAGCCTGCCTTTTAGAGAGGAGGGGATAGTTGAAGGAGGAGGGTGTTTTTAAGATAGTAAGGATATTGCATTATTTGCATCCAGTGTTATTCATGCTCATGCTTTTTTTAAAAAAGGAGAATTTTCCCGTCAGCCTGTATTTGAGAGATTTGGGAGGGAATTGTCAGTAGTGCCTGCAAATACGTGGATTTTTTTTAAACAAAACTTAAAAGGAATTGTGTTATTTCTGTGCAGTGTTACCCATGCTCCTCAAAATAATAATAATAATAAAATTAAAATGGGGTGGAAAATCTGAGGGTCCCATGAGAACACTGGGGTGGGGGGATTCAGTGCTCATCAAATATGAAAGAGAAATGCCCTGACTTGGATAGCCTAGGCAAGTCCGATCTTGTCAGATCTTAGAAGCTAAGTACGGTTGACTCTGGCAAGTACTTGGATAGAAGACCTTCTTAGAATACCAGAGCCAGGGAGGCAACACTGGCACTAAAGTGCCAGCACAAGGCCAGCACCACAAGCATGGCACCCCGACTCTGCCCAGCACACTCCTCCCCCCCTCCCCCCCAATAAGGGCAAGCTCGGCTGGCAGTGAAGCAGTTTGCACAGCGTGTCCCATCGCCTGCTGCCATAGCTTCACCTCCCGCACTGCATCTGTGCTTCAAGCAAGGTGCATTGTGCAAACTGTGGTGCTGCCGCCTGAGCTCATAAATTTCCCTCACCAGGGACGAGGGTGGTAAAGAGGGCTGAAACCAGCGCACTGTCTCCCAGGCCATGCTCCAGGCAGCCGCCTAAGGCTGCCTAATGAACACACTGGCCGTGCAGGGAGGCAGAGGCAGGCTTTATTCAGCCATCTCTCTGAATATTCTCCATGCCCCCAATAGGGGTCAGTCACCAGAAGTTGCCATGATTTCAGCTATGCACACACAGACACGCATGTACATGAAAATACAAAAATACCAAAAACAAACAAAAAGATATGAAAGAGAAACGACTTCTAACAGTTGGGAGAAAATTGATTACCTTGGACTGTGTGGAAACTCTTGCAAGAATCGCATCAGCAATCAACTACCACGGGAAATCACCCTGGTGTGGAAGCTGCCAATTTGCAGAGTGCATTGCTGACTGTAAAATGATTCCTCAGAGGATACAAGGGATCTATTATTTGTATTATTTTTTAAAAAGAAATTACTTGCAATATAAGGTCTCCTATAAAAATTGCCAGGTTTGAACCAGCCCTTCCACCCCTCCCCTTCTCTTTCTGCAAGAATTATTTTAAATGCTGCAAAGGGATTTAGCGTAGTTGGAAGCTACTGTTGAGCCTAGCTTGGCTCTCTCTCCCAGATCTAACTCCCATCATGTGGGAGAGATCTCCACTGAACTGCCAGCAGCCAGCATTGGCGTCAGCCACATTCTTCAAGCTAGGATTGCCAGATCTAGATTTGGAAATTAAGGGATGCTTCATAACTGTGGTGGCCACAGTACAGTTCTGTTGAAGCCGGAGCTGTCTAATAATAAAGAATTCCAAAATAGCATATGTTTCATTACATGGACTGTCAGTGTTCCAGTGCTTAGATATAAGGGCTAGAATTAAGACAGGAATGTTGTAGCAATTCTACCCCATTCTTAGAACAGCCAGTTTTGTGTTACTTGATAAAGGGAAGCAAGGGACTCCAGGAACTTTTAGGAATAAAGTGTAATGGTGGCATTATACCACCTTCAAGAGAAGGAAATAGTTGCTTCTTGCTTGTCACCTGATGGCCAAATATTTATGTTCTGGTAAAAAGTGAAATTCAAATTGTTTAGACTTCCAGTGGACTTGGTGGGTGTCCTAGGGCCAGCAGAGCAAAGGCTCAGAAACTTGGAAGAAAGGGCAAACAGGCAAAGAAAGCACCTACAGGAAACTTCCTTGGAATGCTCTGATGATCTCTCTCCCTATTTTGGTTTGCAGCTACTTGAACCAAAAAGAGAGGAGTTCCCAGTAGTAATAGTGGAGTAATTTTCCCTAGATTTACTTGCAAACCTCTCTCCTTCCTGTCTGCATCATCAAAGCAATTTCAGCTCTTCCCATTTGTAACTGTGGGTACTAGATTTGTCAGTTCAAACCTTTGACTAATTCTAGTCAAAGTTTGGTGTAGTGGTTAAGTGTGTGGACTCTTATCTGGGAGATCCGGGTTTGATTCTTGGAATGGCCTTGGGTAGCCATCGCAGTTGTCGTCCTTGAAAGGGCAGCTGCTGTGAGAGCCCTCTCAGCCCCACCCACCTCACAGTGTGACTGTTGTGGGGGGAGAAGATTATGGGAGATTGTAAGCCTCTCTGAGTCTCTGATTCAGAGAGAGAAGGGTGGGGTATAAATCTGTAGTCATCTTCTTCAGAGCTGCAGGTCTTTTGAAATAGGTACATGCATCATGTGTAAAATAACTATTTTTACGTGGAATAAGAGACACTTATTTAAATTTAAATTAAAAAATCTGTCCAGGCACCATAGATTGCTCCTTCTTCTGAATGTCCATACTACATACTTCATAGCAATTATTTCTTACTTTGCATGCACTCTTCACCTTTCTAAAAAATTCCCAAGTTTCCAGCCCTGCCATCACTCTCAACTCCTCACAACAAAGCTAAAACTTCCAGCTCACACCCTTCATCCCCAAATGAGTTTAATGCAATAAACACCTGGTTCATTCCAGCTTCCTCCGTCCACTTCCCAGTGTTTCCTCTCTACTGGTACCCTAGTAGGGATGTATTATAGCCCTTTGGTGATTTAACTATTTTGTAAGTACAATATAAAAGGTTTTTGTATTAAATCTTTTTAGAAGTCAAATGAGCCATTAAGACAATAAGACGCTTTGTATTTCCATATATCAGAACTTGGCTGTCATGACTAGAACAAACTTTCTTGGATGGTTCTAGGTCTTGTGATTCTGCAACATGCTTGTAAGAGTACAGCTGTTGCTTTATTTTTTAGCTACCACATTTTTTTTCCAAGTGAGAAAGTTGGCCTACCTGAAACACATAAGAAACCTCTTGACACTGTACTTTCAGACTGGAAATTTACAGCCTCTTAGTAGGTGAGTTTTCTCACAAAAGCTTATCGTGTGGGACAGCTTCGCTTCATTGAAAAGTGTATCACATCTTCCTAATTTGTTCTAGTCTAGTGTTATTAAAGGTAAAGCTTATCACAGTGGTGAATTATGCTTTACTTAGTAAACATCACCATAATCTCTTACGGACCTTGTAGTCAGCTGAGTTTTTGATCACATTAAAACTATATTCCCAATGATAGCATTATACACACACCATTAACTATTGTCCATGAGTGCATCCTTTCAAAGGATACAACATAAAATACCCATGATATATTAACTTTCTAACAGGGTCCCACCCATGACTTTGCTTTCCAAGATGGTGTATTTATTAAATTTACTTTCTGATTTTTTAGTTCTTAGAAATACGCATTGTAAATTGTATGCAATAAATACATATGATGTTGAAATCTAGATGTATTAAGTATTCTAATATTTAAGAACTGTTTTGTATTCTGTTGTGTATCTTTAATTGCAGACGGTAAAACCTTACCATTTTGGACTTTGTATTGGTATGTTTTAACACATATCCCCATATTAATCCATGACCATATTTACAGTTAAACTAAGGAAGCTTGGATCCATGGTCGGGTGTGTGTATACATACTACACGATCTTAGCTAAAAAGCTGAGAAGTGTATATTGGTGTACAATTGTCCTAGTTTGCTTTTGTTTGATAGATTTTTCAGGTATGGTTCTTCTACAGCTCACCTCAGGCAGCATGCTTAACTGGCATGGGCCGCAATTCTATGCATACTTTCTCAGACAAAAAAGAATTAGTCAAAAAAATCACTAACAAATATGTTTAGAGCTCATATGTCTGAAACCTTTAGAAAGCCATTTGAGCTGCAATGCTGTATTTGATCAATGGGCTAGAAGCAGTTTACCTCTGCAACCTTGTTCCTTTTTTTGTGAATATACAAGGAAGGAATTTGAATAAAATTTCCTCAGGGACCTCAGTCTTAATCATATTTTTTTGTGAGAATGGTGCAAGCCCATAGCTACGAGGGGGCCTGTGGGGGCACAGCCCCCTGACTGCTAGGCAGGGCCCCCTGACTTGGGGCCCCTAACCAGCCTCCAGTGCCTAGGCTGCATCCTTCTCCATTCTGCCGTCATCATACACCATTGCTTCTGCTTGCTATGGGGACGTGATCATACATAGTTGCTTCTGCTTGCTTAGGGCCAGAAGAATTCTCTGACCCCTCATCAAGCAGAAAAAACGGGGCACTTTCAGCGCCCAGGACTGAAAGTTAAGCTCCCTGTTGCTTCTGCTTGCTTAAGGGCTGGAAGAAATCTCTGACCCCTCAGCAAGCAGAAACAACGGGGCACTTTCAGCGCCCAGGACTGAAAGTTAAGCTCCACCTTGGTTCTACTTGCTTAGGGGCTGGAAGAAATCTCTGACCCCTCAGCAAGCAAAAACAACGGGGCACTTTCGGAGCCCAGGACTGAAAGTTAAGCTCCCTGTTGCTTCTGCTTGCTTAGGCGCTGGAAGAAATCTCCGATTCCTCAGCAAGCAGAAACAACGGGGCACTTTCAGCTCCACCTTATTTCTGCTTGTGAAAGTTAAGCTCCATCTTATTTCTGCTTGCTTAGGGGCTGAAAGAATTCTCTGACCCCTCAGCAAGCAGAAGCAACAGGGCACTTTTGGAGCCCAGGACTGAAAGTTGTTCCACCTTGCTTAGGGGCTGGAAGAAATCTCTGACCCCTCAGCAAGCAGAAACAATGGAGCACTTTCAGCGCCCAGGACTCAAAGTTAAGCTCCCTTTTGCTTCTGCTTGCTTAGGGGATGAAAGTTAAGCTCCGTGTTGCTTCTGCTTGCTTAGGGGCTGGAAGAAATCTCTGACCCTTCAGCAAGCAGAAACAACAGGGCTCTTTCAGAGCCCAGGACTGAAAGTTAAGCTCCCTGTTGCTTCTGCTTGCTTAGGCGCTGGAAGAAATCTCCGATCCCTCAGCAAGCAGAAACAACGGGGCACTTTCAGCACCCAGGACTGAAAGTTAAGTTCCACCTTATTTCTGCTTGCTTAGGGGTTGGAAGATATTAGATGCTACATTACAAGCAGGACAATAACTTTTAAATTGTTTTCATAAATAAAAAATTGAAATCATTCTTTTTTTTGGCATTTTTGTTTTAGTCACAGCATCCTGAAAGATTCTCTTCTTTGACATCACTGAAAGGATTTGAGAGGCCTACCTAGCAAGAGCTTAATGGTAAAAGTAGTCCCCTGTGCAACTACCAGTTGTTTTCGACTCTGGGGTGGCATTGCTTTCACAACGTTTTCATGGCAGACTTTTTACAAGGTGGTTTGCCATTGCCTTCCCAGTCATCTACACTTCCCCCTCAGCAAACTGGGTACTCATTTTACCGACCTCGGAAGGATGGAAGGCTGAGTCAACCTGGAGCCAACTACCTGAACCAGCTCCCACTGGGATCGATCTCAGGTCATGAGCAGAGGGCTCTGACTGCAGTACTGCAGTTTTACCACTCTGTGCCATGGGGGTCTTTAGCAAGAACTTACTGTCCATTAAAATAAGCCAGTTTGCTTCCATTGCTGTCAGCTTTACAAACATGTCAGTACCTTATACATCTTCTTGGATGCAATTCCAGCTCAGGTCAATGGAATGTACATCTAACTAAACAACATCTATCACTAAGTGAATGACTGTGTATATGGTTAAACACAATTCATGCTATTGATTCCAAGCTGTGCTTGAAAATATAACAAGTTAAATTGTGTGTATCATGCTGTTAATCTGCCAGCAGTGTTCATAATGAAGAGACCCAATTTCTGGGCTCCTTTTAAGTAACATTGTTCAGGATGATATTCAGATCAGAGACTTACTCATACATTGTGTGATTGCAGCTTTGAATGTGTGAATAATTCCTTTCAATGGAACTGTATGTCAAGTTTAATATTATTATACTACTGAAGGAGGGCCTTAGGCACTTTCCAAACAATGTCTTACACAATAAGAGCAGTATTAAAGAGAAATCCAGACCCTCTTGCAGGAAAATCCCCTTTTTATACATTCTCAAAATGCAGTGGTTTGTTGCTAATGAAAGTTCAGCTTCTTCGCATGTATGTGTTTATTTGTTTCATTTACATTATTCTTTCTTCCCAGCAGCAGGCTTTCCCCCATCAGTTGTGGCTCCATACCACTTTGGTTTATCTCCTGATTGCCATATGCATTTTTGTGGCTTTGGTTTTTGGGAGGTTTTTTGTTTTTCCCTGGGTTTTTAAACCACTTTTACTCTGATCTTTCTCTGGAGGCTGATTTTGGGTCATTCTCCCCCCCCAAAAAAATGCATAACATTTCTGTCATTTTCTTTTTCCTGCCCACTTCCACCCACCTCCACCCCACTTTTCAGTGATTGGATTGTCACCATCATCAAACCACTCCCTCTCTTCCCCTGCCCCCACCCTGAAGACAAGTGGTTTCAGGTTTTTTAAAGGCCCCCAAATAACAATATATCAATATAGTGTTGAAATGATAGTTTATGCAGGTTCTCTGAGTTCCCAACTCTTGCTTAAAAAAAGAAAAAGAGGTGAGTCCGTAGCCCAGCCCCTTCCCTCATAGGGATATAAAGGAGAAGGCATAGCTCTGTGAGAGAAAAGGCTAGAAATTTATTTTGTAATGAAAACAAGAGATTAAGAGAACTATCATTGTAACACTATACTGATATTGAGATATTTTAGCCCCCCCCCTTTTTTTTTTAAAAAAAAAAAGGGGGGGTGCCACTGCTGATGACCCTTCCTTGAAAATCCTCATTAAAGGCACATGTGGAAGAAAATACACTAACTCCACAACTGTGAAAATGCACAGGGTGGGTAGACATGTAGAAGAACTGTGCCCAAACCAATTCCAGTGCTTGTAGATTAACTGCCAAGAATATGACCCTTGAGGTCTATGGTAGAACCATACTGCTGCAGTCTCCAGGCCCTCTTCCACCGTGCCCTCCTTGGCTTTCTCAACACCTGGCAAGGCTTCTCTCTCTCTGTCTCTGGTAACCTGCCACCACCACCTGATATTTGTAGGAATTGCCTGCTATTCCAGGGCCTGGAAACTGCAGCAGTATGGGTCAGGACTTTCAGTTTCCTTTCCAAATTCTGAAGCCTTGCCTCTGTGTCTTCTGCTGGTCACCACAGAGATAGTTTAATGCCTTGTGCACCCCTGGAGGAAATGAGTTATTGCCATGGCGCTCCTTTTAAAATAGTGTTTTTAAGATGACGAAAGTCTATATGGTACAGAGAACCACTACTGGATCAAAAATTATAAAGTATTTATTTTAAAAGAATATGTTTACAAGCATAGTCTAGCACAGCACTAGCAAGGAATTCAAAAGAAAAGTGTAAAATACACTTCTGTCTTTCTCGCTTACACATGCCCTATCTGTTGTTAAATATTAGGCAGGCTCCTTGGCTTAGAAAGTTACAGATCTCTACATTATCTACCCCCAGGTGCAGGCCAGGACATGGCAATGGCCACCTTTTCCAGACTTTGGTTACAAAACAGAGCTCCTCGATGCAAGGAGTTTTTATCATATCTGTTTTTCCACCCACTGACCAGGTCAGGCTGGCTGAAAGAAACGTTTCCTGATGTCTCCAGGAGTTTCTTCTTGAAGTCCTTCTAATCTTTAATACTTCCAAATCTCTGTTTCCTGCTTGCACTGGGGGTGGGGGGGAGAGACTGGACCATTCTATTGTCTCTATTTTGACATATTAACATTTGGTAAGAAGTAGCTGAGGTGGGGCTGGAAAGTCATTGAACTGACTTCTCCCTTCCTGCTTGTTCTCTGCCCAGAGAGAAAAACCTTTAAATCCTCTTGGTAAAGGTTTTTTCAGGTCAGATTTCTACCCCCAAAATGCATTTCTTCACAAGGTCTTTTACAGCTTATGTTTCTATGATTATTAGCTGAACTAGTCAGTTATACAGTTCAAACAACTCTGGTTATCTCAGCAAGTGTACATTGTTTATATTACAGTAAATAGTACTGGAAAAGAAAGAGTCTCATGAAGAATTGTGGGAGGGATCTAGTTTTCCCTCCTTACCACTTTTTATTTTCAGATCCTTGTCACTTTCTCTCTGCTTCTGAATGCTGCCTCCTGTCCATTGCCTACCACCCCCTTCCCCTTTACTTCCTTCATCTAGGGATGCCAGTCCCTAGGTGAGGACAGGGGATCCTTCGATTTTGGGCACTCCTCCCAGATGCCCACCAGCTGTCCGGAAGGGGAGGAGGCCCTGCCTCAAAAAGTTCTCTGTGGCCCCACAGGTGCTACATGTGCCTGCCCTGCAAGCCACAGGCACAGGTGGCACCCACTCTTTCCAAGTGGGGGCCACTGGTTCCTGCTCAGAAAACCATGAATTTGCAGCTTGGGGGGCAGACAACCGCAGTGCCCAATCTTTTCAAGTGGGGGCATGCACACCTGCCCTACAAGTGGAAAATTCTCAGCATGCAGAGCAGATATGTGGGGCGCTCATTCCCTTTAAATTGTTTGGGGAAAGCAGGGGCATGTGCATATGACACTGCATCCCTAATGTGATGATGTAATTCTGTATGACATCACAGCCAGCCCCTTTCCAGAATTCCCCCACAATCCATCACCTCTTGACTACCTCATCCTGGCCACAGCTGTGGTCTCACCACTGCCATAGCTTTTAAGTACCATGTTGGTTTGCTGTGGCTATCCAAAAGGGTGCCTGAACTCCAGTGATTTGCTTTTTTCTATATCTCCATATGTGCAGATGTATCTGGTACAAATGAAGGGGGAAGGGGATTGCCCCATTTTTTTCTCACAAAGTAAGAATTTTCTGCATGTTTGCAGGACTCTGAATCATAGTTATGGCTAGCCCTCTGCTACTTGATATAGTGATTTATATTGTGCTTCCTTTGGTTAATCATTCTGCAAAAGCAGCTTGCAACTAAGTGATCTTTAACCTAGTACTGTTTATATCAGGATTCATTAAAATAATACCACTGAATTTTGCTGGGAATGAATTTCCCCCTTGCTTTGAAAAACACTGCACATTTCTTTAAAATTAAGACTTTGTGCACAATCTAGTTCTGTCAGCTTACTGAAAAACAGAACTAAAATAAGGGTATCAATTTATTTAAATGTCAAGCCACTAGTAGCTTTAAATACAGCTTGTAAATTTTGTTATAGAAAATAATGTGGAAATGTTGGCTTGAATTCACCATATGGTTTGTAAAAACAGTTCCCTTGGGGTATAGCTATATAACTGTGGGTCATGTATTTGTGTTGCACTATAGCAATAATTTGCAACTGGATTTTCTTAGACAAGACAGTCTAGTTGCAAATGATAGCTCTAGTGCAGTATCCAATTATGCGCAAATACAGCACAGATTGATTCAGATCTTGTTGGAAACATATCTAGCCACAGCAGCATAAATTAAGCACCTTTAAATCCTATTTATTGCAGTGAGGTAGATATAAGCATATGTTACCTCTTCTATATAAATTAACATAAGAATGTGGAATATAGTGTTTTGAAACAAATAAATATTCAAATTAATAAATTATTCATTTTGTCTGGATTGCAGCTACCAATTTGTTTTAATTGGCCTAGTGCCTGGGTTGGCTTTTATCCAGAACCACATGTTCAAAAAGATTCCTGTGTAGATGAGGAAGAAGATGCCCTTATCCGTCATTATTTCCAAATGGAGGGAAAGTGTTTAAAAGGTGCAGTCCCTTTAAATGTGATGGCCAGAACTCCTTTTGGAGTTGAATCATGCTTGCCCCAACAATGTTCTTGGCTCCACCCCCAAAATCTTCTGGATCCACCACTGAAGTCCCCAGATATTTCTTGAGTCAGACTCAGCAAGCCTAAATGTTATTGTTCGAGATTTTAAAATAACAAAGAATAGATGAAGATATTTTCCATACTTCCAAAGACTCTATTTGGAAATGTCAGTAACCTCAATAAGAAGCAATGAAGACATCTGACTGTAACATAGAGTTGGAAAATAACAGAACAACAATTATGGTAATATGAAGTCATTTACATTATGACACCTTGTTCTTCTCATTAATCAATTAAAAATAAATTAATTTCCTGCACTCTTAAATGAGTCTCTTTAGTAGAAGCTTACTATATGGAAATAGGCAGGTGAAACTCCTCACGCAATGCAGGCAAATAACTTCATAATAATCCTCTATTAATTTTCTTTTCTCCAGCATGAGCAACCCTGGATCAGAGAACCTGAGGGAAGTCAAATAGAGAACTCCTTGAGATCCACAAAGTGAACCATTCCCATGCTTGTCTGGCACACCTGAAAAATGGAGGACTCTCAGATTTCTAGAAATGGGAGTAGGGACTTTCCCTCGTAGTGGAAGGAGGTGAAATCAATTTATAATTGTTAGCACTGTAACCTCCAAGACTAGTTATTTGGCTTTTGGGGGGGGGGGGATAATTATGCATATTGGTTTTCTAGTAGAGCATTCATTGATCTGAGAGGATGCTTATGTACTTTTAAACAGTTTGCCCATCTTCTTGAGACTAACTGAAGGTAATAAAAAATGGACCCTCCATGACATTCCTGTTGCAAAAAGACTTGTGTAATTAAATTGGAAAGATAAATCCCCACCTCCAATAATCCAATCAACTGAGGACATATTTTTGTATGTGTTTTATTTTTCCACATTTGGAGAAATTAAGACAATAATTTTTTTTTGTTTGTTTAAAGAAGTCACCTAGTTTTCAAATAACCTCAGAGCGCTAACCAGAATGCATACTGATTTGTTGCTGGGATCCAGTAGCCAAGTCCTAGGGAACTTTTAACTGGTTGAGTGACTACAAGGAGCTACAGCCCAAATGCAGTCATCATAGCTACTTCCAACGTAAAATTGAACTGGTTTTCACTATTTTCTGATGCAAAGGATTTCAGCATTGAGATAAAGAGATATTGTTCTGAATACCAGAAGTTCAGGTTTTTTATGATACTGGTATTTTTATTCTATTTCTACTTTATGATACTGGTATTTTTGTTCTATTTCTACTTTACTTTACTTTGCACAAAAATGTATTTCAAAAATGGGAATCTCTAGGTTGCTAAAATTTGAAAACTACTGCTCTAGGCTCTTGCTCTAGAATAATTCCCTTCTTTGCAGTTGTGTTTGCATTCATTGTCAAAAGGTAAAAGGGCCAGGTCTCGAATTCAGCAGGAGCTCACATGAGTGCAGCTCCTGAACCTTTCTGAGGGTTCCGCCTCCTCCGAGAGTTCTGAAAGAACTCAAAGTTGAACTTGTGGATCTTCTAACAAAAATCTGTAATCTTTCATTGAAATCTGCCTCCGTTCCTGAGGACTGGAAGGTAGCAAATGTCACCCCCATCTTTAAAAAGGGTTCCAGAGGAGATCCGGGAAATTACAGGCCAGTCAGTCTGACTTCAATACCGGGAAAGTTGGTAGAAACCATTATCAAGGACAGAATGAGTAGGCACATTGATGAACACGGGTTATTGAGGAAGACTCAGCATGGGTTCTGCAAGGGAAGATCTTGCCTCACTAACCTGTTACATTTCTTTGAGGGGGTGAACAAACATGTGGACAAAGGAGACCCGATAGATGTTGTTTACCTTGACTTCCAGAAAGCTTTTGATAAAGTTCCTCATCAAAGGCTCCTTAGAAAGCTTGAGAGTCATGGAGTAAAAGGACAGGTCCTCTTGTGGATCAAAAACTGGCTGAGTAATAGGAAGCAGAGAGTGAATATAAATGGGCAGTCTTCGCAGTGGAGGACGGTAAGCAGTGGGGTGCCGCAGGGCTCGGTACTGGGTCCCATCCTCTTTAACTTGTTCATAAATGATTTAGAGTTGGGAGTGAGCAGTGAAGTGGCCAAATTTGCGGATGACACTAAATTGTTCAGGGTGGTGAGAACCAGAGAGGATTGTGAGGAACTCCAAAGGGATCTGTTGAGGCTGGGTGAGTGGGCGTCAACGTGGCAGATGCGGTTCAATGTGGCCAAGTGCAAAGTAATGCACATTGGGGCCAAGAATCCCAGCTACAAATACAAGTTGATGGGGTGTGAACTGGCAGAGACAGACCAAGAGAGAGATCTTGGGGTCATGGTAGATAATTCACTGAAAATGTCAAGACAGTGTGCGTTTGCAATAAAAAAGGCCAACGCCATGCTGGGAATTATTAGGAAGGGAATTGAAAACAAATCAGCCAGTATCATAATGCCTCTGTATAAATCGATGGTGCGGTCTCATTTGGAGTACTGTGTGCAGTTCTGGTCGCTGCACCTCAAAAAGGATATTATAGCATTGGAGAAAGTTCAGAAAAGGGCAACTAAAATGATTAAAGGGCTGGAACACCTTCCCTATGAAGAAAGGTTGAAACGCTTAGGGCTCTTTAGCTTGGAGAAACGTCGACTGAGGGGTGACATGATAGAAGTTTACAAGATAATGCATGGGATGGAGAAAGTAGAGAAAGAAGTACTTTTCTCCCTTTCTCACAATACAAGAACTCGTGGGCATTCGATGAAATTGCTGAGCAGACAGGTTAAAACGGATAAAAGGAAGTACTTCTTCACCCAAAGGGTGATTAACATGTGGAATTCACTGCCACAGGAGGTGGTGGCGTCCACAAGCATAGCCACCTTCAAGAAGGGGTTAGATAAAAATATGGAGCAGAGGTCCATCAGTGGCTATTAGCCACAGTGTGTGTGTGTGTGTGTGTGTGTGTGTGTGTATATATATATATATATATATATATATATATATATATATATATATATATATATTTGGCCGCTGTGTGACACAGAATGTTGGACTGGATGGGCCATTGGCCTGATCTAACATGGCTTCTCTTATGTTCTTATGTTCTTATGTTCCCATCTTGCCCATTGAATAGTAGGTGCAGCTGCATAACAATCCCTGGATGAGCTCCACCACCTACTTTTCTACAAAACGACCCCTAAAAAGGGCACTTTTAAACATGTAAGAAAATATGGCTCAGAAATTTCCAAACAAAATTCTGAGGTTTTCAGACTGCAGAACTCATTTTAAAATTGGACCATATTGAATCACCACGGTCCGTATGGAAAGCTTCACTCTTGCATGAAAAATGCCAATTGCCATTGAACAAGTTGCCTTTTCCAATTAAGTGTACAGAATCTGCACAAGGGGATCCAATTAGTTTATTGCCTTTGATATGGCATGGCATTGAGTTGGCATGTGCACACTTTTCCTCTTGCCTGTGCCACTGCCTTGGAACTGGGCACACACACACCACCCCCATTTTATACTGACTTTCCGCTTTCTTTAATATTACAAGTTTTCAGGCTAATTTTATGAAAATATTTTCTTTTGGTTAATTTACGAAGTTATACATTTCTGCAGAATGAGTAAATAGAGTGGCTATAGTGTCTGTATGTTGTTGCTTTTATGACTGTCACACAGGCTAATCAATACTAGAGACAATCATGAAGGCGTGTTTTCAGTTCTCTAATGACAAGAAGGCAGTTGTATCACTCCACATTCTTAAGATGTGGTTGGTTAGGGCTTGTCTTTCGAAGCAGCAACTTTATTTGAGTTGTAATGACTACCCATAAAGGTATACAGTATAGTTAGCCACCTAAACCAGTTAAAAAGGTAAAGGTAGTCTCCTGTGCAAGCACCAGTCATTTCCAACTCTGGAGTGACGTCATATCATGTTTTCAAAGCAGACTTTTAACGGGGTGGTTTACCATTGCCTTCCCCCCAGTCATCTGCACTTTATCCCCACCAAGCTGGGTACTCATTTTAGCGATCTCGGAAGGATGGAAGGCTGAGTCAACCATGAGCTGGCTACCTGAACCCAGCTTCTGCTGGAATCGAACTCAGGTTGTGAGCAGAGCTTGGACTGCAGTACTGCAGTTTACAACTCTGTACCACGGGGCTCATACCTGAAGCAGTTACACCTTTCTAAATCCATCAAAATCAGTGGGTTTAGAAAGTTGTAACTCTGCTATGGATAGTTTCAGAGAGTGTTGGTCTCCAGTAGAACAGTTAGATTTGAGTCCAGTAGCACCTTAGCAGCCAATAAGATTTCCACAGTATAAGCTTTCAACAGTCAATGTGTGAGGAAGGAATTTTGATGCTCAAAAGTTTATACCCTGAAAACCTTGTTGGTCTGCTAGGTATGGCGCTGTTAATAAACTAGTTGTGTAGATAAGTCCTGAAAGTGTCACATCTCTCATATCACAAGATCTGTCCAAGTCAGAAGATGGTAATTTTCGGGAAGCTGATGATGGTTGTTATATTTCCCGTTAAAACCCACATATTTTAGATATGTATCATATGTACTTGTGCATGCAAACTAAGAACATGTTCACATGGTATTCTTTTAAGTGCCACACATTTCATATTCCTAGGGATACTCTCCCATGCATTGCTACTCACATATTTAAAATAAAACAAACGAACAAAAAAGGCAAACCCTAACCAACCACATCTTAAGACTGTAGAGTGATACAATTGCAAAGACTAGGAGCTTTAAGAGACAAGCTATTGTTTGCTTGGGGCAGGCTGTATCAAGAGCCTTCCGTTTTCTGAGTTTAATTGCTATCAAACAGATTCAGAAACATTTAAAGGCAAGCAGAAGTATTTTAGTGAAAGATGCACAGAGAAATCAAGCTAGAAGCACGTTCAACTACTCAGACAACACCCCCTAATTTTTTACTATTCCATAAATATCTCTTTATCATCTGAACTACAATGAAATGTGTATGTGCAATTTATATGAAGTAGCTGTTCTCACTTACAAACATTTCCATGTTTGATGGGCCATATTCTTAAACCAGGTGACCAGGCCCTGATTACAAATATACTATATGAACTGTACCTCTGTATCTATTAAATATGTGTGCTATATAGCTGTCTCAAAAGCATAATTTGCAATGTTCTGATTATCTAATCAATATATGATGTGTTATATTTCCTTAATTGTTCAAGAAAGAAAAAAAAGTTAAGAACCTTATTATTAATGTAATAAAGCATTTTGACGCTGACTTTTATATGGAAGCCTAAACTTTTCTAATGCCCTTAAAAGGTCACCTTTTTCAAACTTTTCCCAAGACATCCCATTTTTACAATTCATTTTTCAAAGAACTGTTTTAGATGGCACTAAAGTGTTATTAGTGTGAATGAAATACCAACTATGATTATAAATAATGAAGCAAGTGTGTTGTATTTAGAGTCTGACAGAAGTGTCTGTAGTTTTTCAAACCATGAAAATTTGGCTGTGCCTGCAGATGGTCAAATAAATTTATTTCTTTAGCTTCTTTCCTTACTTTGATCTTTACCCAGCCAAAGAAGAAGAAAACTGGGGCCTAAGTTTATTTCTTTGAAACACAGAGAAGCTTTGCTTGTATTAAAAGTGAATCAGACACGGTTTTTCAAACACTGCTTCATTTTATGGCCAAACTACATGTGTTGCTGGAATTCCATGACATGAAAAGGCAGCTGTGGAGAAGCCCAATCTGGATTGGGGCTGCAGTACCTCGGAAAAAGGTAATTTTGCTCATCAAAAATACCCTAACACCAAGATGCTGTAAGCAGAAGATAAGTGAGTGCCAATGTGGCTTAGTGGTTAGAGTGCCATACTAGGATCTGGGAGACTCGGGTTCAAATTCCCACTCTGCCACGGAAGCTCACTGGGTGACCTTGGGCTGGTCAATGTACCCGCAGCTTAACCCTACCCCACAAGGTTGTTATGAAGATAAAATGGCAAAGAAGAGGAAAATGATGTCAGCTGTTGTGGTCCTCACTGGGGAGGACGCAGTATAATAAATAATGCACTACAATATGGGTACCTGTCTTTTCCATCCTACCAAGACTTTGTGCCATGCGGGTTAGTGTTCCAGAGAAATGGTTGGGGGGAGAATTAAATCCTTGCTTCTTCAGCACCACAGCCCTCCATGTAAATCAGGTCCTTCATAGCTGCTTCTTAAAACAAATCATACAACCATACTGAGTATGATTCAGCCATTATGAAATAGGGTTGCATTGTACTTATTCATACTGGAAAGAGTTAGGCGCCTTAACTTTCCCAATGAAATCAAATTAACTTTGGCTAGAACAAGCTCCAACCCCCCCAGTCCTGTCTCTTTTGGATGAGTCATATATTATTGAAATGGTAATGACTCCGTTCCATGCTACTCTGGCACCTGTGAGAGATAGGATAACAGGTAAAGAATTAGCAGCAGACGGATACCTGGAATGGCACTGGCTTGTTTCTTCTCCTAACGTTCCACACATTCCATGTGGATCTTCTTCGTGGTCTCTGTGCTTTACACTCTTGGGATATATGGCGCCTGCACCAATGGTGTTTCTTTAAGCTTCAGCAAGGATCTTAGCACCCCCCCCCCCACTGTGCATGTTCAGAGGGGGCACCTGGATGCCACCAGTTCTCTTCTGTCCGCGCTCACGAGAGGAAGCTCTCCATCATTGCTCTGGTCGGTAGTTTCCCTTTTTTCTTTGTTCTAAGCTTCAACAACAAAAAGAGAGAGAGAGACTATTTTTGTTAATTTGTTAGTGTAGATATTTAGTGTCCCAGTTTCCTTACCCTACCCTCAGCCCCACCGCTGGGCCCTTGGCCTATGTGGGGCTGCTTCAAACGCTGTTCCCAGTGCGATAGCAAGCTTACACCCACAGATGGGCATTCACTCTGTCTCCTCTGCTTGAACAAGGGACACCACATTGATACTTGCCTGCATTGCCAGATATTCAGGTGGCAAATGAGAAAAAACTGAGTGGCAAGACTATGAACAGCTCTCCTTGAATCAGCTCTCGCCCCTCATCCAATGGGTGAAGCGTCTGCTCTGAAGGGCTCTCTGGCTTCGGTGGTAGCAACTTCCTGCCCTCTTACACCAGCTAAGCCATCTGCCCTGACCAAGATGGCATCGACATCAACCCCAGCTGCATCGGGCAAATCAACTTTGAACTGACTGGCTTCGCAGTCCTCAGCTGCCTCCCCATCAAAGAAGCAGAAGAAGGAAAAACACCGCTTGCACGATAAGAACAAAGAACATTCTAAGACGTGCCGGACCTTCTCCACACCGGAGGATTCTTCCTCGCTCCATCTCACCCCACGCCGACTGGACCCGCCTTACCCATGATCTCTGTTCTACTCCAGGCAGCAAAATCCCAATTGGGGAAAACCAGCATCCATTTCCATCTCTTCAAGGAGGCTGGACCACCTTTACAAAGTACAGGACAGGGACGCGGAATTCCTTCTCACATACCCTAAGCCTAACTCTATGGCAGTAACCTTGTCTTCTAGGAACCGCCACTCCTCTTCTATGCCTATGGATAAGGAAGGCAAGAAATCAGACTCATTTGGGAGGAAATTTTATACAGCAGGGGCCTTAGGCATCAAGAACATCAACTGCCTAGAATGTCTAGCCCGTTAACAGTACGCCTCTGGGATCAGATAACATCCCTCCTCCAAGAAATGCCGGAAGAAGTGAGTACTCAACTGAGGAAGATCCAAAAGGAGGGTATGCTAGTCTCCAAACAGCATGTCAATTCCATCAAACACAACCTGGACACATCAGCCAAAACACTTTCAGCGGCACTCCAGAGACACTCCTGGCTCAGACCTACGTCCCTCACCCAGCTAAGTCTGCTATAAAAGACCTTCCATTTGATGGCAAGGGGTTATTCCATGCCACCACCAACTCCACTCTCCAGGAGATTGACAAGAGTGTTAAAGCATCGCGGAACCTGAGCATCACCTCATCCTCTACCAAGTCGTACAAGGCACGCACTAGTTCTAAACCCTGATCCAGATGCTCCTCGGCCAGGAGCTCACCGGATCAGCCTTGGAGAAACAGACCATACAGCACCACACAGAGGTCTGCATACACCTCAAAACCTAAGTTTCAAGTTATCCAGCAGCAGCAATCCAATACCACCAGGGGCTCCAAGCAGGGGGTTTGACTTCCCCCGAGTTGGCTCTCCAGTGACCAGTTACTCTCTATGTACTACCTGCTTACACCCCTACCTTCCATCTTGGCTGAAGATCACATTGGACGAGTGGGTACTGTCTATAATTGCCAAAGGGTATGCAATCAAATTTCACACTCCACCTCAACCATCAGGGGTCATCGTAACACGCCCATCCCAGATCCTCCAGGACAAAGTCCTAGTCCTGATTGACAAGGGAGTCATAGAACCCATTCAACCCGAAGATCAAGGGCAGGGTTTCTACTCCTGGTATTTTACAGTTCCCAAGAAGGATGGCGGCCTCAGACTCATCATGGACCTCAGGGATCTGAACGCATACATCCCTCACAAAAAGCTGCGTATGACCACACTAATGCAGATCGTCTCCTACTTCAGCAGGCCTCCTGGATGGCAACAATAGACCTCCAGGATGCGTACTTCCACGTGACCATCAGGAGGGATCACAGACCATTTCTGAGATTTGCAGTGGGACAACAGCATTACCAATACAAGGCACTGCCTTTTGGCATCTCCACTGCCCCCCGAGTATTCACCAAGACCACGGTGGTTGTAGCTGCGTAACTCACTTCCTAACCCCACACTGATTGAAGAACATCATTTACACTCTCTGGACATGCGAAGAGCACTCTCATTCTACCTGCATCACACGGGCCCATTTCACAAGTCTCCACACCTTTTTGTAGCTTATGCAGAGCACAGCAGAGGGCTCAAGCTCTCTTCACAGAGACTCTCACACTGGATAGTGGAGACCATAAAATTGTGCTACTTGTTAGTCAAGAGACCCCTTCCTGGACCGATATGAGCCCATTCCACTAGGGCTATGGCTGCGTCTACAGCTTTCCTTAAAGGGGTGCCATTGTCGGACATCTGCAGAGCTACCTGAGCATCTCCACACACCTTTGTGAAGCACTACACCCTAGATGTCCAGCAACATATCCGTGCTAGAGTTGGGCACACAGTCCTGCAGTCCAGCCAAGCATGAAGTCTTCCAGCACCCACCTCCAAGTAAGACTGAGCTTGCTAATCTCCCAAGAGTGTGAAGCACAGAGACCATGAAGAAGATAAACAGGTTGCTTACCTGTAACTGATGATCTTCGAGGGGTCATCTGTGCATTCACACTACCTGCCCTCCTTCCCCACTGCTGACGACCTACAGTTTTTTGTTGGTTGTTCAGTGGTCAGAAGGAACTGGCGGGATCTGGGTGCCCCCTCTGGACATGCGCAGTGGGGTTTCTGGGCATGCATTGTGGGAGGGCACTAAGATCCTTGCTGAAGCTTAAAGAAACACCGTTGGAGTCGGTGCAGGTACTGTATATCCCAACAGTGTGGATGCACAGACGACCACTCGAATATCATCAATTACAGGTAAGCAACCTGTTTTTTCTGCACCCCAGCATTATAGAACAACACGAAGTGAGAGATGGAAAGTGACAACTATGACTCTTCTCTAATAAAAGAACTGGCTTTTTGTGTACCACTTTAGTCAATTGCTGCATAATTAAAACTTTTTAGAAACTCACAATTTTACCACATGGGTCAATATAGGAGCCAGGACTCTAGACTTTATCTGTTATATTCCTAAAAATATTAAACATGACATACCCATAAAAGAATCCCATTCTCTCATGGCCACTGAATGCTGTTCCAAAGACAAAGTACTAGATGCCACAATGTGCAACCTGATCATTGCTGGGTACGTAATAGTTTTGTAGGCTAAAATGTGTAACTTTGCTTGAGTACAGCTAAGGCTTCCTAGTAGCAATGTTGCTATTACCACTATTTGAAAATGTGTTTTGGTGATTACACACTGATTCTGGAAAGCTGAGGCCAGGTAGTATGTTATGTAACCAAGGTAGTTTTGGACCAGTAATAAGTGCATTCCAATTTCTCAACCATGAATGTCACTGCCAGTACAATCCTAAATAGAGTTATTCCAGTCTAAACCCACTGATTTCAATTTACTTTAATAACTGCACAAGATTACACTGGGGGTGGCTGGCTCAGTTTCTGACTCTCAACTGAATCTGCTTTCTGGAGTTACATTAATTAAGGATAAAATGGAAGAGAAACCATGTACACCACCCCGAGTACCTAGAGGAAGCCAAGGATGAAAATATAATCAAATTATGTGTACAATTGTGGGCATATGCATAGCCAAAGATAGCTTGGACGTATGTCAAAAGCAAGTGTGGGATTAAATACCCTTAAAATCAAAATCCTCCAGTTTAAATGGTTTGTAATGATGGAAGGCCTGGAAACAGATGGAATGAGTAGATTAACTTAATGGTACATGTTTCTGTAAAATGATACTGTGACAGTAACAAAAACATGAAATATGTTGTTAAAGAAACTAGTTCCATATTTCCATTACAATTACTTCGGAAATTTCTATTTTAAAGTTCCATTTTACAGGCATTCAGCAAATAGAAGAAAAATGTTAGCTACTCATTCTTTTGTCGAGTTATTATGTAATCTAGAAAGGAGTGTGCTTTATTTCAGTTGGACAACCCTTTTCACTTGGACCTCATGCAGTACCCATTGTACATTTCATAAGGTACATCACTCAAAAAACACTATTGAATACATTACTTGCATGGGAAATAATTCTGTTTTAGGATTATGTCTACAGCTGCAAAATATGTCCAACTGCCAGGTGTCTATTTTCATGTTATTCTTCTTGTATCTGGCAAAAAAACTTTTTTAAAATTTAATTTAAGAGTTAATTTCACCATTCAAAATTAAATAGTGTCAATCTTTTATTAAGACAGGAATGGTTTAAAGTTCTTTCTTGTTGTATTATCACATTTTTCTTCTATAATTTACAGTTACACAAGGGGTAAGAAGCACAAGAATACTGAGCGATTTATGCAGTGAGAAATTGTACAGATCTCATCACAGCCATTAGCTTAATTGGGTGAGTTTAGGCAAGGTATTAACTCTAAACCTCAGCCCCCCTCCTACAATGCAGTATAAAGATAAGGATAGTTATGTGTCTAGTACATTTGTCATAGATTACTAGTATGATGTTAATGAAGTCCTTGGACAGACTATAGAAATGCTAATTATTATTACTTGCACAATACTATTCAAAGAATGGATGCCTTAAAATTAACATATTTGCACTCCTGTTTATCAGTTTCTGTTTTAACTGAGATAACTCCCAAGTGCCAGATATCCCCCAGGTGATATAATACTTGTTTTCAGAGGTTTTGCTGCATTGTTTTTAATGTTATTATCATTACATGATCAATGTAACACTTTACAGAAAATGTAAGTACAGATCCCTACCCTAAAAACTTTATCATAAGGATAACACAGAGAAAGAAAAGATACATGATTCAGTTAGATCCTTTCTCCATAAACAGATCAGACCATTTTGAGGGCTTAAGCCCCAGAACCTAACAATGCAAGAACTCTGAATAAATGAATTTTCTCTTTGCATACACTTATATGTATATAAGCCAGTTCAGTTCAGTTACTTTTATTGGCATAAAATAGTCAGAAGAACGTTGATAAAGGTACTATTGTAGTTAAAACACTTAAATCGGTATAAAACACAACATCGTAAAATTAACCTGAAATTAATTTAAGAATGTCACTACGTTAATAAAAACAGCTGCTTGAAGAAACTTGGCCACAGTTTCAGTGACATTTATTTCAGAATTATTAAGAAAAAATAATACTTTGTTAGAATTGGGTAAATCAGAGATGCCACTTAAAAAAAGGAGATTAAAATACTCTGCCAAATTTTAGAATAATAAGAGCTTTCCATTAAGACATGCAAAACTGTTTATATGGTTCCACTTAAACAGGGGCAAGAGGAGATTGAGGAAGAATCGCACTGCTACAGCACCAACCCCAAATCAGACTTTTCCCTGCAGCCACTGTGGCCGGATCTGCCTGTCCCGCATTGGTCTTGTCAGCACCCTTCTGACAAGGGTGGACTACTGCACCCTTCTTAAATCTTCGTTCGCGAAGTCAAGCCAAGAAGAAGAAGAAACGGGCATTTGTCTATTAGAAAAGAGAATACCAACTATATTTCCACTGAAAAGGGACACATCACATCATCCACTTTTCATTTTAAAAAATGGCTGCTAGATTTACCCAGGCCAAACTGAATCATAATTTGAGAGCTCCTGCTTTCCACAGCCTCAACTAACAGAGTAAAGTTATGCACAAAACAGAAGGTAGAGCATGTTTGCTCTAACAACTTGGACAAGAAACAAAAACCCATGAGAGAAAAGATGAAAAATGGTTATGGAACATAATTTTAAAAGCAATTAAATACTACTATATTTGATTTAGGGAACAGAATTAGGCATTTTTTTTCATGGATTACAGCACTGATTTAGCACTTGGAGTCTCTTATTGAATAAAGCTACCAACACAAATATCAGTTTCCCATATGTCACAAAACTCAGTTTGAGTTAATTTCTCATTCTGATTGCCAAAATGGTTATAAGAATCTAATTCACAAACCAGCCTTTTAACTTTTTAAATTATTTCTGCTCATAATAGTTTCCATCAAACCAGCCCATATTTATTTCAAGAAAAAGATTTATTTATGAGATTTATACCCTGCCCTCATCTTTATCAAGTATGCCTTCAAGGAAAACTGAACTGCAAATTCATGAAGCGATCACAAAACGAAATGAGACTGCCCTGACCTGGATAGCCCAGGCAAGCCTGATCTCATCAGAACTTGAAAGCTTAGCAAAGCTGACCCTGGAATAGGCTTGCCAATCCCCAGGTCCCAGCAGGGGTTCTTCCACTTTCCCAGACTCCTTTCCGCCCCCAGTCAGCTGGCCGGTGCGGGGGAAGCCCTGCCCCCAGAGGACCATGTGCCTTTCAACCTCCGGAGGCTTCAGTCTCCGATTGAAAGGCTTCCTCCAGGGAATGGTGTGTCTGTGTTACTTTGAAGAAGCTGGCAGCAACTCATGAGTAGAGAGGCCAATCCCTCGCTTCAGAGTCACCAGAAAAGTGGGGGGGGAGAGGGAAACATCTGCTGAGCACTTCATTATTCCCTATGTGGAGATCGATTCTCATAGGGTATAATGGGGAATTGATCTGGAAGTTTCGGGGGCTCTGGGGGAGCTGTTTTTTGAGGTAGAGGCACCAAATTTTCAGTATAGTATTTAGTGCCTCTCCCCAAAGTACCCAACAAGTTTGAACCAAGGGGTCCAATTCTATGAGCCCCAAAAGAAGGTGCCCCTATCCTTCATTATTTCCTATGGAAGGAAGACATTTTAAAAGGTGTGCTGTCCCTTTAAATGTGATGGCCAGAAATCCCTTGGAGTTCAATTGTGCTTGTCACACCCTTGTTCCTGGCTCCGCCCCCAATGTCTCCCAGCTCCACCCCCAAAGTCTCCTGGCTCCACCCCTAAAGTCCCCAGATATTTCTTGAATTGGACTTGGCAACCCTACCATGGAAAGTACTTGGATGGGAGACCTCCTTGAAATTCCAGGACCAGAAGGCAGAGGCAGGCTGTATCAAGCCACTTATCTGAATGTCCTCTTCTAAGAGTCACTAGAAGATGCCATGACTTCCAGGCATGTACTCATTCACACTACAGAAAAATACCAAAAACTAAATTAGACTGTGAAGTTTGCAAATATGACAAATTTTTGCATTTTGCAAACTCATGAAATTCAGCAGACATTTGTTCTGCATATTTGTAGTTACACTACATAAAGATCTCCTTAGACAACAAATTTATAAATTTAAAACCTGTTGCAACTTGAATATAGTTACAAGGGAACGTAAAGCATCTGATTTCCAGGGAATCTTCAGATGTCACACTGGGATATATCTAATGCAGAGACTCTTGCATGAATCGTTATAGCAGTGACAACACCTATTCTGTGAAAGGAACATGGGGTTGAAGTAGTCACAGGATTAACAGCTGTAACTTGGCGGTAATATGCCCTTGGAAGATTTGCGAGTGCATGTATGAGCTTTTGAATGTTTCTCTACTGTGAAAGTTTTGGAAGAACTTCTATCTCCCCTCTTTGACAAAGGAATTTGAAACGTGGCAAGTGTCAGCCGGCTTCGGGCTCCATTGGAGGTGGACCTGTGGAGTCTTCAGAAAATGGACTTTTGATACTTAGTATGCAAGCACTTTTTTCACTCAGCACTTTATTGTGAGAATTATATTCTCTTGAAGTATTGTATGCGCTCAGTTACTATGAATGGCTTTATATGGCTTTGTATACTGACCTTGTTGTAAGAATGTTTGAAAAATTGTGAAAATATCACTATATTTATAAGATTCCCTGATAAATTGCTGTTATTGATTTTAATGGTTTTCATAATTGCATCATGGTATTTTGTTTGATTCTGTGAATTAGGCAGATCATGAGAAGGATGGCGGGAAGGGCTGAATCAATGCTCAGTTCTTGTGGAGCTTTCTTACACACCCAAGGAAATGCTGATTGACACTTTGAGGTCAGCAATTTTTCGCTAGGCCAGTTTGGCAAGGGATCCTGGAGGTTTTTGCCATCTTCTGCGTGAAGCAGGGGTCACTGGAGGATACATGTGTGTGGGGGGGTATTTTTGAAGTTCCTGCACTGTGCAGGTGGTTGGACTAGATGACCCAGGAGGTACCTTCCAACTCTGATTCTGTTATTCTGGTCCCTTTTATACTCCCCCCCTCCAACTACAAATAATAATTAAGTTTATCCAATAGAGTGTCACAGACCATTGCAAAGAAATGTAACTATACAATGATTAGTAACTATTCATTCACATCAGTGTGCTTTCATGTATAAGGAAAGAACACTTACATAGTAACAATAAATATTCTATATCCTAATCTTTGACATAACTCTTACAATGACTATACAACAAATACATTATAATCATTCCTACAACTGAGACCATTAATCTGATATAAATTTTTGACTTGCCAGATATTCTGGTACTGGATACCATTTTTCATCAAAATTTGAATTTTTAGGAAATTGCATTGCTCTAAAACATGGTAATATTCTCCATAATGAATTGATCCCACAGTTCACTGAACCATAACGACAAGAATGGAGCCTTTTGATTCTTCCACCTGGAAGCTATTGCTGTTGTAGCTGCTATTAACATGTCTATTAGTTCTTTATTTCTCAATGAACTTGAACTCAGTGGCCAGTAACTTAAGAGCAATGTTTCAGAACAAAGAGGAACTTTATTTTATTAGATTTATATCCCATCCTCCCAGCCAAGGCAGGCTCGGGGGAGCTTCACACCGTTATCTTTTCTTATGTGTGACCAGGGCTGTCTTAACACATGGGCCTGATGGGCACTTGCCCGTGGGCTCCACGAGCATAGGGCCCCATACTAATCTGGGTATGATGCGGTACTAATAACCATTTACATTTTTATTCCTGTGAGTAGTTGTCATAGGGGCCCAGTACACTGCTTTCCCCGGGGCCCATAGTGCTGTTAAGATGGCCCTGTGTGTGACAAGATTTTTTCCAAAACTGTTGTATCACTTCACACAACCACCAACAGTGGGCATATGTTCCAGTTTGTTTACAAGTTTTCCAACATTTTGGACTATATTTTGAGAATATATGAGTGGGTGTGAGTGGTGTTAGGTACCATCTCATCATGACTATAAGTGATTGAAGTCTGGTAGCTATTGTTGAAGACATTTGTGGTTTTGATTTCCATATCTGCATTCAGGTGTCCTCCTTTTGCCACTCTGTTTTAGTAACGGAATTTTTTGGTGCAGAATAGGAGTTTGTTTTTAGATTGTTAGACTGCAAAAACTGCCGAATTGGAGTTTGTTTTTATACTGTTATATTGCTTTTAGATTGTATATTGTTTTATTATATGTATCTGATTTTAACCTTGTATTATTGACTATTGTTACCCACTCAGAGCCCATTTGGGATAGGGCGGGCTATAAATTGAAAGTAATAATAAATAATAATATTAATGGTCCCTTTTATATTTGGACCAATTCCTTCAAATATTAGAATAAAGCTTTACATAATGCCTTGTTTGATGGGGGTTTTTTCTTTGCATCATCTAAATTAATAATAATAATAATAATAATAATAATAATAATAATAATAATAATAATAATATTTAATTTGTATCCTGCCCTCCCCGTCAAAGCAGGCTCAGGGTGACTCACATACCATAACATAAAATTCAAACATTACAATAATAAAAGCACACTGGTTACATAACAAAATTACATATTACAATTCACTTATATATATTATTACATCTCATTAAAACCATAAAATTCAATTCCAACAATTAGTTTGGTGCTACAGTCTCCGTGTTATATCCATAGCATGCCCATTCTGACAACTAGAGGCAGTGGGGAAGGAAGATAGCAGGCCAATGTTGAGACCTTTGCTTACTATTTTTCTAGTTTCCACTACACTCACCTTCTTTATCACCAAGATAACAAACAGTAGGGCCAGAAAATGAACTCCCTAGCTATCTGTCCAATACTGTCCAATACTGAGGAGTTGCATTCCTCAGACTGTAAAAAAAAAGTTGTTCAGGACGGCATTTTTAATAAAAATGATACAGCTATAACAGAATGTATTAGGAAAAGGAAGGAAACAGGTCTGTGGACTTTACTACTGTACATGATATGTGCTATCTATCACAGTATGAATTATCTTATTCTCAGTGCACTGTATTTTTACTTATGCAATGCCATTTATGCCTATTTAACATGTCACATTTAATACTTATGCTTTCTTCAGATTTCTGCAGTCTCAGTCCTATTGCACTGCTTATTAGATGTCCTATTGATTGAATTTACACTGTAATCCACTTTCTGTCTCAGTGAGAAAGGCAGACTATAAATAATGTAAATAAAAGTACCTTATCTAAAACTGTGTGAAAAATCAATAAATGTGATGAATCCCATTCCAGTATCTTCTTTTATTCTCAGGATAGCTACAGGAATCACCAGAGGAACAAACTACTTCTGGTCATTCCTCATGATTTTGTTTATACTTCAAGGATCCAATGGCTTTTATTCTCCAAGATGAACCATGAACGTTGATGAGTGGATGGAGATGTGCTGCCCTTCTCCTTTTGCCAACATCCTCTTTCCCTATTTTAACATCTTTTCCACAGTTCCAAAGCATACCCAGTTTGAAAGATGACAGAAGATTGTGACAGGATCCCCTGCCATCCACCTGAGAAGTAGTCTCTTTTGGAAGAGACCACAAAAGAGCAAGAATGACTAAAGCATGTTCATAAATCAGTCATTGAATCTCCCCACACTATAAGCTGAATACATTAGTCAGAAGATGTTTGACTTTAAATATTGATTAGCTGCAACTTTCTGTAGCTAACAACATAGGTGAAGAGTTAGAGGCCTAAATGCATCTTAACTTTCCCAAAAATGTGCCTGTAACTTGCTCAGGTTGTTTTATAGAATACTTAAAGCATCCATAAGCTTTTGTTGAACTATTTGTGTGCTCATATCACCTATCTAAAAAACATATTTTTATTCTGCCTTTCCTCCAAGAAGCTCTGAGCTGCATACATAGTTTTCTCTTCCTCATTTTATCCTCATAACACCTCTATGGCTGCGATCACACACACTAAGTAATGCACTTTCAATCAACTTTCAGTCAACTGGATTTTACTGTGTGAACTGGCAAAATCCATTTAGAAAGTGCATTGAAAGTAGATTAAAAGTGCATTATTCAAGGCAGGGGTGTCAAATATGCAGTCTGGGGGCCAAATCAGGCCCCCGGAGGGCTCCTATCAGGTCCCCAAGCAACTGGCTGTCCTCTGCTTCCTTCTCCTTCTCTCTTGCTTCCTTCTGCATCACAGCTTGCTTTGCAAGGCTTGCTCAATTGCACAGGAGCTGCAGAGCAAAGCCTATATTTTCTCCATTGGCTGAGGCTTCTCCCTTGAGGAAGAGGGGGAGGGGAGGCAGAGCTTGCTTTGGCAGGCTCTCTCAATTGGACAGCAGAGCTACTGAGCCAAGCATCTCTTCCTTCTGTTGGCTGAGGCTTCTCTCACTCCTGGTTCCCTGGAGAAGGAAGGAAAGAGCCAGAGCTTCCTTTGCCCAGTTCCCTGGATCCCATGGGAGAAATACAAAGAAAGAACCTTTAAGACAAATGAGTACTAATATTTTAAGCATGTTTAAAGGTTTTGTTTAAAAAAAAATCTTTGTGTTTGTCTGTGTCCTTTAGAAAGTTTATATCTCTGCAGTGTTACCTAATCTTAAATAAGTACACACATGGCCCGGTCCAACATGGCCAGGCCGAACAAGGTCTCATTTGTGTCAGATTCAGCCCTCATAACAAAATGAGCCTGACACCCCTGGTTTAGAGTGTGTGATAGCAGCCTTGGAGAGAGGGCAGGGTGAAAAGGATTGATCCTAGGTCACCTAGCAAGTTCACCTAGCAAGTTCCACTCTGGGGATGACAGCCCCAGAGTGGAAAGATAATATTTAAGAATAGAATCAATGCTCTGAGACTAGAATGACTGCTCGAAGACCGAAATGACAGGTCCTAGGATTACAGCCAATGCTCTGCAACTGGGATTGCAAACTGTAGAGTGGAATTAAATACTTTTCCTTTCAAGTGAGTGAGAATTTCAGCCTGGGGGGAATGTACTAAAAGGAATGACAGGATTGCCCATTGGAAACAATGAGAGAGGCTTAAAAGTCCTTTGAAAATAATGGGAGACAGGAATGCCAATTGACTTGCATAGGCTGCATTGAAATAAATTACAGCACAAGAAGAGTTGCAAAGAAAATGCAGAATGGAGTTTTCATTAAGGTCTCTGGGCCCAGATAGACTAGCTGGAACTGGAATGACAGTTTCTGGCAGGTAGCAGAAGTGTTCTGGAACGGCAGTGTCAGACCCCAGTGTAGAATGACAGTCCCTAGGGGTAGCAGAAGCGCTCTGGGACTGGAATGACAGGCCCCAGAGTGGAATGACAGTTCCTAGAAGTGCCATGAATGTTCTGGAATTGGAATGACAGGCCCTAGAGTGGAATGACAGTCCTTGGAAGTAGCAGGAGTGTTCTGGGATTAGAATGACAAGCCCCAGAGTGGAATAAAAGTCCCTGGGGTGGCAATAGTGTTCTAGGGCTGGAATAACAGGTCCCAGAGTGGAATGAGAGTCCTTGAAGCAGCAGGAGGATTGGAATGACAGGTCCCAGAGTGGAATGACAGCCTTTGGAAGTAGCAGGAGTGTTCTGGGATTAGAATGATAGGCCCTAGAGTGGAATGACAGCCCTTGGAAGTAGCAGGAGTGTTCTGGGATTAGAATGACAAGCCCCAGAGTGGAATAAAAGTCCCTGGGGTGGCAATAGTGTTCTAGGGCTGGAATAACAGGTCCCAGAGTGGAATGAGAGTCCTTGAAGCAGCAGGAGTGTTCTGGGATTGGAATGACAGGTCCCAGAGTGGAATGACAGCCTTTGGAAGTAGTACAAGCATTCTCAGACTGGAATGAATGGTCTCAGAGTGGAATTATGGTTCCCAGTAATAGAATCTGTGCTCTGGAGTTGGGATGACAGCCCCAGAGTGGAAAGATAATATTTAAGAATAGAATCAATGCTCTGAGACTAGAATGACTGCTCGAAGACCGAAATGACAGGTCCTAGGATTAGAGCCAATGCTCTGCAACTGGGATTGCAAACTGTAGAGTGGAATTAAATACTTTCCCTTTCAAATGATATTTCTAAAGTGTGTAGCTATTGCCAAATCAGCTGCACTTCAATAATTATCCTGCCTGTCAGTTCCTCAGTTTCCTTACAATTTCATGAGGTTGATGTGAGCTGTTGTCATAGGATCATAAAATCATAGAATAAAACTGCTGGATGAGTCCATAGAGGCTGTAAGGTCCAACTCCCTGCTCAATGCAAGTTCAGCTGCTGTCAAAGTTTAAAAAAAAATTAAAATCTGGATTCTGGGACCTCTCATTCCAGTCCTACAACACTCCTGCTACCCCCAGGGCCTGTCATTCCAATCCCAGAACACTTCTGCTACCATAGGGTTGTCAGGTCCAACTCAGGAAATATCTGGGGATTTTGAGGGTAGAGCTGGGAGACATTCCCATTTCAAAGAAATAAATAAAATACAGCAGACTAGTTCCCCTGAATACAGTCTTCATTTCCTCATCTTATTTGCCTTTTTTGTTCTCCGGCAGCTGCACTCCCACTAAATGAAAGTGAACACACACACACTCACAAAGCAGCTAAAATAAATGCATGCCCACATTTTTTAATCTCCCTGGGGCAATGGAATAGATAGCTTTACTCACCAGAGTTCTGGGATGCTGAATGTAACAATCTGCTATGTTTCAATCAACCTGAGGAGAGAGAGGTCTATGGGGTGGAGTTTTCCAGTCCCAGAATACACCTGTTACCCCCAGTCCCAGAACACACCTGCTACCTCAGGGGCTGTCATTCCATCCAGTTCCAGAACACACCTGCTCTCATTCCACTCTGGGGCCTTTCATTCCAGTTCCAGAATACTCCCGCTACCTCCAGAGACTGTCATTCCATTCTGGGGCCTGTCATTCCAGTCCCAGAACACACCAGCTACCCCTAGGGACTGTCATACCATTCTGGGGCCTGTTACTCTGGTTCCATAACATGCCTACTATTCCTAGGGACTGTCATTCCACTCTGGGGCCTGTCATTCCTGTCCCAGAGTACTTCTGCTATCTGCAGAGAGTATCATTCCATGCAAGTCAATTGACATTCCTGTCTCCCCTTACTTCCAATGGGCCTTCAAGCCTCTTCCATTGTTTCCAATGGGCAATCCTGTCATTTCTTTTACTACATCCCAATCCTGGGTCTTTCTATAAATATACTCTAGCCGCCACAAAACTTGAACCAAAAAGGGAGTACAAAAAGGGCTATCATCTAGAAAATGGTGTGGAATTGTTTTATGTGGCCCTAGAAGGTAGGACCAGAACCAATGGGTTGAAATTAAATCAGAAGTTTCCAGCTCAACATTAGGAAGAACTACTTGACCGTTAGAGTGGTTCCTCAGTGGAAAAGGCTTCCTCAGGTGGTGGGCTCTCCTTCCTTGGAGGTTTTTAAACAGAGGCTAGATGGCCATCTGGCAGCAATGAAGATCCTGTGTATTTAGGGGGAGGGATTTGTGAGTTTCCTGCATTGTGCAGGGTGTTGGACTAGATGACCCTTGAGGTCCCTTCCAACTCTATGATTCTACAAGAAATATTGAACTTAATTAAAACTGATGCAAGTATTACACCGAAGTTACAAATATGGAAATGCCAACCTCAATTTAAGCCTTGTTCATGGGTCTGGGTAAAAGTCGGATCTACACGGATCTTCATGAATTCATATGATTTTTACATTGAAATGAAATCAAACCACTGTAATTCTATAGATCCTGTCTTAGACTATAGGTAGGACCACAAAAATCATGCCTCCACGAATTCATGGCGCCTCAGCAATGCAAAAACTGGCTTCCAAAGCACGGATCCTCATGAATTCATATGATTTTTATGGTGAAATGAAATCAAACCACCATCATGTTGTAGATACTCTCTTAGACTATAGGCAGCACCAGAAAAATCATGACTCCACAAATTTGTGGCGCCACACCACTGAAAAAACATGTTTCCAAACCACGGATCCTCATGATTTTTGCTTTGGGCCACGCCAAGATGACCAGCAAATCACATATCATGTCCATGGGCAGATGTTGCACCACAGAAATCGTGGATCCACGGCTTCGTGGCAGCGCCAGGGACCAAAAACTTGCTTTTGGACCATGGATTTTCATGGATCCACGTGATTTTTGCTTCGGATCCCTCCAAGCCCTCCATCCAGTCACATATCATGTCCATGAGCAGAGTGTGCAACACAGAAATCATGGATCCATGGCTTCGTGGCAGCACCAGGCACCAAAAACTAGATTTTGGACCATGGATCCTCATGGATCCACATGATTTCTGCTTCGGATCCCCCCAAGCCCTCAAACCAATCACATATCATGTCCATGAGCAGAGTCTGCACCACAGAAATCGGGGATCCACGTCTTCGTGGCAGCGCCAGGGACCAAAAACTTGATTTTGGCCCACGGATCCTCATGGTTCCATGTGATTTCTGCTTTGGATCCCCCCAAACACTCCATCCAGTCACTTATCATGTCCATAGGCAGTGTTTGCACCACAGAAAATGTGGATCCACAGCTTCGTGGCAGTGCCAGGGACCAAAAACTTGATTTTGGAGCACGGATCCTCATTGATCTGCATGATTTCTTCTTTGGATCCCTCCAAGCCCTCCATCCAGTCACATATCATGTCCATGGGCAGAGTTTGCACCACAGAAATTATGGATCCACGGCTTCGTGGCAGCGCTAGGGCCCAAAAACTTGATTTTGGACCACGGATCCTCATGGATCCACATGATTTCTGCTTTGGATCCCCCAAGCCCTCAAACCAATCACATATGATGTCCATGAGCAGAGTCAGCACCGCAGAAATCGTGGATCCACAGCTTCGTGGCAGCATCAGGGACCAAAATCTTGATTTTGGACCACGGATCCTCATGGATCCACATAATTTCTGTTTCGGATCCCTCAAACCCTCCATCCAGTCACTTATCATGTCCATGGGCAGTGTTTGCACCACAGAAATTGTGGATCCACAGCTTCGTGGCAGCGCCAGGGACCAAAAACTTGCTTTTGGACCACGGATCCTCATGGATCCACGTGATTTTTGCCTTGGATCCCCCCAAGCCTCCCATCCAGTCACATATCATGTCCATGAGCAGAGTCTGCACCACAGAAATCATGGATCTGCGGCTTCGTGGCAGCACCAGGGACCAAAAACTTGATTTTGGACCACGGATCCTCATGGATTCACATGATTTCTGCTTTGGATCCCCCAAGCCCTCAATCCAATCACATATCATGTCTATGAGCAGAATCTGCACCACAGAAATCGTAGATCCACGGCTTCGTGGCAGCGCCAGGGACCAAAAACTTGATTTTGGCCCACGGATCCTCATGGTTCCATGTGATTTCTGCTTCGGATCCCCCCAAACCCTGCATCCAGTCACTTATGATGTCCATAGGCAGTGTTTGCACCACAGAAAATGTGGATCCACAGCTTCGTGGCAGCGCCAGGGACCAAAAACTTGATTTTGGACCACGGATCCTCAATGATCCATGTGATTTCTGCTTTGGATCCCCCAAGCCCTCAAACCAATCACATATCATGTCCATGAGCAGAGTCTGCACCACAGAAATCGTGGATCCACAGCTTCGTGGCAGCACCAGGGACCAAAAACTTGATTTTGGACCATGGATCCTCATGGATCCACGTGATTTTTGCCTTGGATCCCCCCAAGCCCTCCATACAGTCACATGTCATGTCCATGGGCAGAGTTTCTACCACAGAAATTGTGGATCCACGGCTTCGTGGCAGTGCCAGGGACCAAAAACTTGGTTTTGGACTACGGATCCTCATGAATCCTCATGATTTTTACTTTGGGCCACCCCAAGCTCACTATTTAATCACATATCGTGTCCATGGGTAGAGCTTGCACCACAGAAATCAGATACACAGCTTCGTGGAAGCGCCAAAGAGCAAAAACTTGCTTTTGGACCACGGATCCTCATGGTTCCACATGATTTTTGCTTTGGATCCCCTCAAGCCATCCATCCAGTCACATATCATGTCCATGGGCAGAGTTTGCAGCACAGAAATCATGGATTCACAGCTTCGTGGCAGCGCCAGGGACCAAAAACTTAGTATTGGACCACGCATCCTCCAGAATCCTCATGAATTTTGCCTTGGATCCCCCCAACCTCACCATACAATCGCATATCATGTCCATAGGCAGAGCTTCTACCACAAAAATCATGGATCCACGGCTTCGTGGCAGCACCATGGAAGAAGAACTTGGTTTTGCACCAAAGATCCTCATGAGTTTACACCCCGGAAATCATGGATCCTTGGCATCGTGGCAACATCATGGAGCGAAAACATGGCTTTGGAGCACATATCCTCATGGATCCTCATGATATCTGCATTGGCTCATCCCAAGCTCACCATCCAATCTCATCTTGCGTCCATGGAAAGAGCTTGCTCCCCTGATATAATGGATCCATGGTTTCATGGGGGATCCGAAGCAAAAATCACGTGGATCCATGAGGATCCGTGGTCCAAAAGCAAGTTTTTGGTCCCTGGCGCTGCCACGAAGCCGTGGATCCACGATTTCTGTGGTGCAGATTCTGCCCATGGACATGTTATATGATTGGATTGAGGGCTTGGGGGGATCCGAAGCAAAAATCACATGGATCCATGAGGATCCGTGGTCCAAAAGCAAGTTTTTGGTCCCTGGCGCTGCCACGAAACCGTGGATCCATAATTTCTCTGGTGTAAACTGTGCCCATGGACATGATATGTAACTGTATGGTGGGCTTGGGGGGATGTGAAGCAAAAATGCTGTGGATCCATGAGGATCTGTGGTCCAAAAGCAGGTTTTTGGTCCCTGGCGCTGCCACGAAGCTGTGGATCCACGATTTCTGTGGTGCAGACTCTGCTCATGGACATGATAAGTGACTGGATGGAGGGCTTGGGGGATCCAAAGCAGAAATCATGCGGATCCATGAGGATCTGTGGTCCAAAATCTAGTTTTTGGTCCCTGGTGCTGCCACGAAGCCGTAGATCTACAATTTCTGTGGTGCAGACTCTGCTCATGGACATGATATGTGACTGGATGGAGGGCTTGGGGGATCCAAAGCAGAAATCATGCGGATCCATGAGGATCCGTGGTCCAAAATCAAGTTTTTGGTCCCTGGAGCTGCCACGAAGCCGTGGATCTATGATTTCTGTGGTGCAGACTCTGCTCATGGACATGATATGTGATTGGATTGAGGGCTTGGGGGGATCCGAAGCTGAAATCATGTGGATCCATGAGGATCCGTGGTCCAAAATCAAGTTTTTGGTCCCTAGTGCTACCACGAAGCTGAGGATCCACAATTTCTGTCGTGCGGACTCTGCTCATGGACATGATGTGTGACTGGATGGAGGGCTTGGGGGATCCAAAGCAGAAATCATGCGGATCCATGAGGATCCATGGTCCAAAAATCTAGTTTTTGGTCCCTGGTGCTGCCACGAAGCCGTAGATCTACGATTTCTGTGGTGCAGACTCTGCTCATGGACATGATATGTGATTGGATTGAGGGCTTGGGGGGATCCGAAGCAAAAATCATGTGGATCCATGAGGATCCGTGGTCCAAAATCAAGTTTTTGGTCCCTGGCGCTACCACGAAGCTGTGGATCCACGATTTCTGTGGTGCAGACTCTGCTCATGGACATGATATGTGACTGGATGGAGGGCTTGGGGGATCCAAAGCAGAAATCACGCGGATCCATGAGGATCCGTGGTCCAAAAGCAAGTTTTTGGTCCCTGGCGCTGCCACGAAGCCATGGATCCACGATTTCTGTGGTGCAACATCTGCCCATGGACATGATATGTGATTGGCTGGTTATCTTGGGGTGGCCCAAAGCAAAAATCATGAGGATCCATGAGGATCCGTGGTTTGGAAACATGTTTTTTCAGTGCTGTGGCGCCACAAATTCGTGGAGGCATGATTTTTTTTGGTGCTGCCTATAGTCTAAGAGAGGATCTACAACATGATGGTGGTTTGATTTCATTTCACCATAAAAATCATATGAATTCATGAGGATCTGTGCTTTGGAAGCCAGTTTTTGCATTGCTGAGGTGCCACGAATTCGTGGAGGCATGATTTTTGTGGTCCTGCCTATAGTCTAAGACAGGATCTATAGGATTAAAGTGGTTTGATTTCATTTCAATGTAAAAATCATATGAATTCATGAAGATCCGTGTAAATCCGACTTTTACTTTTTTCCCTTGTTCATATATGAAATGGCCTTCTTGATTCTGCCAACATTTAGACATAAACTAAGTCATCTATAGAAAGCTAGCTAGATCCTCATTACGTGTAAAATATTAATATTATGTGGAAAATATGTAATTCCCTTCAGCAGGCAGATATCCTGTACCAACAGTTTAAGAAAATACATTCATACATCCAGATGGCATTAAGGCTACACACTTGGGGTGGCTAAAACTAATTCTGCCCAAGGCCTAAATTAATATCGTGCAAGTATTTTAAAGTTGCCCTCTTTGCGTGTTACTAACAGAACCCACTTTCAAATGACCTGTGAAAGCCAGAGTGGGGCGGGGGGGAGAGGTAAGCTTCTCCTCCCGCCTTTACAAAGTCGCTTCCGCCCACCTTCCCTAACGACGCGCCCGCCTGGTCACTTCTCTTTCGGCCCCCAATGTCTGTGGGCGAGGCCTGCAGTCGACCTTTATCCTAGTCTGCCACTTCTTCCTGAGCCCGCCTGCGCGGTTTCCTAACCCGTGACGGCGGCACCCTTACCAGTTTTATTAAAGCTAAGGCCGGGAAGGTAAGAAGCTGCCCCCCTTCCCCGTTTAGGAATGTCTGTGGTTTCGACACTGCCTGTGGTTCTGAACACAGCTCTCGAGCGGCCAGAAAATCTTCGCTGGCAGCGCGTCCTCTTTTCTTTTCTTTTCCTTGGCAAGGCACGAGGAGGCGGGTCGTGCTCCTCAGGCTGAGCCTTGAAATGAGGTAGGGCGGGGAGAACCCACGGGAATCGTTTCCCTCCACCGCGTCGGTTTCGTGGCCAATGCGTCGTGGGCGGTAGACAACGAGGTAGCCTTTGAAAAAGTTCTTCTGGAAACAAGGTCTCCGAGCGCTTTCTGAATAGGGTTCTTAAAGTGGGAGGCGGGGCTGAAATCGAGGTGCATGGGTCTTGGAGACTGTACAATCCTCCTCCATATATAGGCGTAGCAACAAAAGACATGCTGGACTAGGGGAAAGCCAGTCATAGTGGATTGCGTGTGGCGACCGATATAGTGAAATATAGATGTTTGGTCATTTTCCAGAAAGACCCACATTAAAATCCCTGCAGTAAAATTACACTGTATCGTGCTAATATCTCAGCACATTCCACACTGATATACGTTAACTAATTTAGGTGTGCTTCTGTATTTTTAAAATTGGATTTGGATATCGTGGTTCATCCTGCACCAGACCTTTTTTGTGTTAATCCTATGTTGCCTATCAACAGTTGGGGGTGATCCTCATCCACTCTGCGTAGACTGTTTTGATTCAATACTGTTTTGAATGAGCTTCTGTTTGTACAAGCCATCTCTGGGGTTTCTGACAAACTAGGGCTCTTTGTCACTAAATAAACCATTTTCAAACCACCTTCAGCGTACTTTCCAACTGGATTTTTCTAGTTTACTCAGTAAAATCCAGTTGGAAAGTTCATCCCTGGGGTTTCTGACAAACTAGGACTGTGATCCCACACACTAAATAATGCACTTGCAGTGCACTTTCCAACTGGATTTTGCCAGTTTACACAATGGTAATCATGGCCTTAGAGGACTTTGAGGACTGCTTTTTAAAATGTCACTAGATTCCTCTTTTATTACTTAAATGTTTTGATCAAGTATGTTTTGTCCTGGAATTTGTGATTATTCAAGACAGGAAGCAAAAAAATAATTTTCAGACAATTTTAACACCCATTTTATAAATATATGCATTTGATAACGATAAAATCTTTCCTTCTGCTTTGCAGAATTTCCTTATGCCTTGGTTAAGACAGCTGAGCCTAGTCCAGTTTAAACATACGAGTTTGGATTACAGTATAGGGGAATGACAGCCTGTTTGCAGAAATTACTTTGGGTCAACCCTGAAACATATTAGGGAATAATGAATAAATGATCATTTTTGAGCATATATAAAGTTTTTCTTTCCTTCACTACTGAGTACCTCATTAGAGAATAAAGTTTTCAAGTTAAAGGATATGATTTCCAAGCAGGTTTAAGCGTCTGCTAAGGTTGTCAGCAGACCTGGAGAAAAATGTCCTATTTAACAAGGGCTTAATCATGCAGGGGTGTCAAACTCATTTGTTATGAGGGGCAGATCTGATATAAATGAGACTTTGTTGGGCCAGATCATGTTGGGCCAGGCCATGTGTATACCTATTTAAGATTAGATAGCAGAGATATAAACTTTATAATGGACACAGAAAAATACATTTTTTAAAAAACCTTTAAAACATGCTTAAAACGTTAGCACTGGTTGGTATTGAAGGTGCATTCTTTGTATCTCTCCCATGGGATCCAGGGAACTGAGCGAAGGAAGCTCTGGCTCTTTCCTTCCTTCCTTCCCCAGGAGACAAGGAGGGGGAAGGAAGAGAGGCTTGGTTTAGTAGCTCTGCTGTGTAATTGAGAGAGCCTGGCAAAACAAGCTATTGCTCCTCCCTTCCACCCCAAGGGAGGAGCCTCAGCCAATGGAGAAAATAGTGGCTTTGCTCTGTAGCTCTTGTGCGATTGAGCAAGCCTTGCAAAGAAAGCTGTGATGCAGAAGGAAGCAAGAGAGAGGGAGAAGGAAGCAGATGACAGCCAGTTGATCAGGGGCCTAATAGGAGCCCTCCAGGGGCCTGATTCGGCCCCCTGGCTATATGTTTGACAACCCTGGCTTAATGTGTAGAACTAGGCAGTTGATGCTCTTCATGGCATGGAAGTAAATAACATCTCATTAAACCTCACTTAAAATAACGGCATTTTTTTTCTCCAGGCAGTTAGCTTCTGCACCACTCATACTAAAAATTAAATTCAGAATTATGTATTCCTTCATTGAAGATCCTTATGTAAAAAGGTACCAATGAGACAACCCTGTTGCTGGTTCATCACAGAAACAAATTATGTTGTGACAATGCAAAAGTATGAGTTTGTGCTAGAAGCATCCAACATCATTTGTTAAAGAATATTGACAATCTGCAAAGCAATTAGCTGTAAAGTGGATAGGTGTATACTACTATGAGTCAAACCTTGGAATATCACCTAACAGTTTCCAGTAACCATGGAACTACCTACATTGAAGATGTATTTACTGCAAGTTATATTTTAAGAGGAAGGGACTTGTGCCCTTTGGTTTGAGTGTCTTCTTAGGACAAGAAACTGTATAAGGTAAATTGCTTGCAATCCAAGATTTAGGTACAAAATCATTTTATTTCAGAGTAGAACAAATGCTAGAAGTGTTCGAAGTAAAATTGGTGAGTTGGAATGTTTAGTGTTGGGGGAAAACATAGACACTGGGAATTTCAGAAACTTGGTTGAATGAGGAGAATCAGTGGGACACGGTGATTCCTGGATATAAGTTATATCGGAAGGATAGGGAGGGAAGAGTTGGAGGTGGGGTGGCTCTGTATGTCAGAAAGGGTATACAGTCCAGTAAGACTGAAGTCAGAGAATTAGATTCCCTTCTAGAAATGCTTTGGGTCGAAATAGAGGTCCCAAAAGGAAATTTAACTATGGGAGTTTGTTATCACCCACCAAATTAAAAGATAGATGATGATTATAATATGATGGAAGGATTAAAGATAGTGGCTAAAAGTAAAAACTATGTCATAATAGGTGATTTTAACTACCCGCAGATTGATTGGGTCGATATGTGTTCTGGTCGAGAGAAAGAGATTGAGTTTCTAGACACTCTCAATAACTGTGCTATGGAGCAGATGGTCACAGAACCTACCAGGGGTGGGGCGATTCTGGATTTGGTCCTAAGTAATGCCCAAGACCTGGTGAGAGATGTAAAAGTATTTTCACCGCTTGGGAGCAGTGACCATAACGTTCTTAATTTCACCATTTGTATAAATAGGAAGTTGCCCCAAAAGACCAGCACAACCACGTTTAACTTTAAAAGAGGTAAATTCTCTAAGATGAGGAGGCACATGAAGAGGAAACTGAAAGGAAAGGTAAATGCAGTCAAAAACCTTGTGGAAGCTTGGAGGCTATTTAAAACTACAATCCTAGAAGCTCAGATAAAATATATACCACAAGTTAGGAAAGGCACAAACAGGTATAAGAAAAGGCCTGCATGGTTAACAAACAAAATTATGGAAGCTGTAAAAGGTAAGAAGGATTCCTTTAAGCGGTGGAAAGTTAGTCCAAGTGAGATTGGGACTATGAGGAGCATATTGCAAAAAACATAAAGACCAACAATAAAAATTTCTTCAAATATATTAGAAGCAGGAAACCAGCCAGGGCCCTTGGATGACCAAGGGGTAAAAGGATTACTGAAGGAAGATATGGAAATGGCTGAGAACCTAAATGCATTTTTTGCCTCATTCACTGTGGAAGATGATAAGTGTTTGCCCGCTCCAGAACCGCTAATTTTGGAAGGGGTGTTGAAAGACCTGAGTCAGATTGAGGTGATAAGAGAGGAGGTCCTACAACTGATAGATGAATTAAAAACTAATAAGTCACCAGGTCCGGATGGCATACATTCAAGAGTTCTGAAAGAACTCAAAGGTAAACTTGTGGATTTCCTGACAAAAATATGTAATCTTTCATTGAAATCTGCCTCCGTTCCTGCAAACTGGAAGGTAGCAAATGTCACCCCCATCTTTAAAAAAGGTTCCAGAGAAGATCTGGGAAATTACAGGCCAGTCAGTCTTACTTCAATACTGGGAAAGTTGGTAGAAACCATTATCAAGGACAGAATGAGTAGGCACATTGATGAACACAAGTTATTGAGGAAGACTCAGCATGGGTTCTGTAAGGGAAGATCTTGCCTCACTAACCTGTTACAGTTCTTTGAGGGGGTGGGGCCCCAATAGATGTTGTTTACCTTGACTTCCAGAAAGCTTTTGATAAAGTTCCTCATCAAAGGCTCCTTAGTAAGCTCGAGAGTTATGGAGTAAAAGGACAAGTCCTCTTGTGGATCAAAAACTGGCTAAGCAGAGAGTGAGTATAAATGGGCAATCTTCGCAGTGGAAGATGGTAATAGTGGGGTGCCGAAGGGTTCAGTACTGGGTCCCATTAACTTGTTCATTAATGATTTGGAGTTGAGAGTAATCAGTGAAGTGCCTAAGTTTGGAGATGACACTAAATTGTTCAGGGTGGTAAGAACCAGAGGGGATTGTGAGGCACTCCAAAGGGATCCGTTGAGGCTGGACGAGTGGGCATCAATATGGCAGATGAGGTTCAATGTGGCCAAGTGCAAAGTAATGCACATTGGGGCCAAGAATCCCAGCTACAAATACAAGTTGATGAGGTGTGAACTGGCAGAGACTGACCAAGAGAGAGATCTTGGGGTCATTGTAGATAACTCACTGAAAATGTCAAGACAGTGTGCGATTGCAATAAAAAAGGCCAACGCCATGCTGGGAATTATTAGGAAGGGAATTGAAAACAAATCAGCCAGTATCATAATGCCCCTGTATAAATCGATGGTGCAGTCTCATTTGGAATACTGTGTAAAATTTTGGTCACCGCACCTCAAAAACAATATTATAGCATTGGAGAAAGTCCAGAAAAGGGCAACTGGAATGATTAAAGGTTTAGAACACTTTCCCTATGAAGAAAAGTTAAAAAACTTGGGGCTCTTTAGCTTGGAGAAATGTCGACCGCGGGGTGACATGATAGAGGTTTACAAGATTATGCATGGGATGGAGAAAGTAGAGAAAGAAGTACTTTTCTCTCTTTCTCACAATACAAGAACTCGTGAGCATTCAATGAAATTGCTGAGCAGTAGGGTTAGAATGGATAAAAGGAAGTACTTCTTCACCAAAAGGTGATTAACATGTGGAATTCACTGCCACGGTAGGTGGTGGCGGCTGCAAGCATAGCCAGCTTCAAGAGGGGTTTGGATAAAAATATGGAGCAGAGGTCCATCAGTGGCTATTATCCACATCATATTATTGGAACTGTCTGAGGCAGTGACGCTCTGTTTTCTTGATGCTTGGGGGGGGGGCAAAGTGGAAGGGCTTCTAGCCCCACTTGTGAACCTCCTTTTTTGGCCACTGTGTGACACAGAGTGTTGGACTGGATGGGCCATTGGCCTGATCCAACATGTATTCTTTTATGTTCTCATGTTCTTAACTGTTCAATGACAGGTTAAGAATTACTTTTAACTCTGTAAAATGTATAAACAGTGATTGGGATCACAGGATATGTAGTGCTCTGATCCTAAACAGCTTTAAACTGTTGGCAGTATGCACATTTGCAATCTATTTAAAGGCTATACTTGCCATGAAAAATGCATACAACACTGTCACTTACTTATGCACTCTAGTATGGAAACCAATGGTTCTATCATGGTAGTAAATGTGATTGGGATTGGGGTATGAGTGATCTCTACAGGACTGAATTTATTTTCATGTAAGCTTCCTTTATATACCCATTCTAAATGTGCTTGATTAGAAATACTATTTAAATCAGTAGGGCTTTTCACACAGTTGAGAGACTGCTCATGTATTTGTGATTGTTGCTTGGGAGAATATGAACTAAGTAGAAAGGCATTTGTACTATGTGAGGACATTTTCTTTGCTGACCCCAACAACAGTTGGCTTGTGCCAAAGAAATGTGAGATTCAATTTATTTATGTTCAACTACAGTATTACTAGCCATAAGGTAATTCATACCTATAACAAAACTTACGTTTAGCTGTTCTCTTGTTTATTTGTTTTTTTAAAACCTCCATGGTCAATTGAGTCTGGGCTGCCTCTGCATAACCAAGGCATAGGTGGTATCCCAGATCAGTATGGTTCTGATCTAAGGAGAGTAAGAAATTCTATTGCAGCCTGCGCTTGTCAAACAGAGCCTTGTAGAGGGCTTAGTTGTAAAGAAATGTATAGCTACTGCAGAAGGAATATTTAAAGCATATTCAAAGAGAACATTTAAAATCTCACCTCTTATATTTTGCATTCTCACTCACTTCAGTGGTCATATTTTGGCATCCTTTACCCATAACATTGTGTATTTTGAATTAAAGTTAATGTTTTTTCTGTGCAGGGCTGCCAGCACATGAAATATTTTAGTTGATTAATCACCTGGCTTTTAATTGATTGGGCTTGTATATAGTTGCATATTAGCAAGCTCATTTAGATACCTTGTTAAATATATCAAAGAAGGAAATTGTTTTTCTCAAGTGTGAGACAAACTAATCATACAAGTTACAAACGTATCAGGTTGTCAAAATGAGAAAGTGTTTTTCTTCAGTTTGAGCTTGTGGAATATACTATTAGCAAGCCAAAATGCTTCCAGAAATGACATGTTCAAATCCCATCTGACTTGTGGAAGATCCTCATTTAAAACACAGACTGACACTGATTTGAATTGAGCACTATTTGCTTAAGTAAACTGTAGTTCTGATGACTAGAAGGAATGGAATGGCGGTTCTACCCAAGAATGCTAAGTATCTCCCTGCTTTGGATTCACCAGGAACATCATTTTTTAAGGCTCTTTTTCATCATAATTGGTACTGGGAAAAGCACACTAATGCATGTGTGTAGGCTAATCAAGGGGGGCAACAGATTTGAAAATATTACTAAAACTTTTAACTAATTGCTAATCAAATTAACAAGCTCTTGTCATTCTAGAATACTCTTTTATTTTACAATATGGAATATACTGGAATAAATTGAGTATTATTTGATATTTATTATAACAAGTACTGTAAAGAGTCTAATAGCCATGTATCCATGTTTGACAGTGTGGAAGCCATTATAGCACAGCTCTTTCCAGCATTGCTTAGGTGATACAGGAAGCCCTGAGTTAAATGAGAAGAGCCAAAAAACAGATATGGGAAGGAACCATCATATCAACTTTTTCCACATAACCTTGTTATCTTATGTTACTCAAGTGGTATGGGAACTGTACTTCATAAACAGTAAATTGCCCTTCCCATCAGAGTCACTTGTGCTCTCTGAAATAGTTCCTCTCTGGGTCAATGAACCCTCAGGAACATCATGGAGATTAAAATGGAAGGAGACTACAGTGGAGGGGGCACTCAGCAAAAATAATCATCCCCTACTTCCACAAGTAGAAGTGCCGTCCATGTATAGAATTCAATCCATAGTTTAGAATACTGGCCAACTGATCATTTTTGTAAATGGAATTTAATGTATCTTGGAGAAGGCTACACTGATTTCCTAAACAGTTTTTTAAATGGTTTCTGAAATATTCTTAAAATATTCTTAAAAGAATGCAGCATATTCTTAAAAGAATGCAGAATACTAATTTTGTAAATGGTGAGTCCAGCACCTCTTAGAAAGATCACACTTACAGCTAGCAGTCCTTAGTAGATAAAAAATACTGAAATTTTGTTTAGGAAATGAAAATCTACCAAAAATTTAAATGTTAATCACCATCTCCATACCTTGCTGTTTAATTTGCACATCACACTCACAATGAATATGGCTCAGAATACAGTTGGAATGTTTTTCTAAGTAGGTTAAACTGGCTGTCCAGTAGCTGAAACAATTAACATTTAAAAAGATATAACAAAGAGTGGCCTCACTGACCTCCTGAATGAAAAATCAAAATGATATGGTTCTCTGCAGTTTCCATGCATGTGATACACAACTAGGATCAGAAATGTGGTGCATGTGGAAAAGGGCCCTCAGCCAATTTTCCTAGTCTGAAACTGTTGGTATAAAGTCCATAGTGCACAGCATGATTAGAGCTGGTGCATCTATCCTGACAGCTCTTGACAGGTCAGGCTGATGCAACCTTGGCAGAAAGCAGGTTGGAGCTGGATTGTGCCTGGAAAGCACCTGCTGTGAGTCAGCACATTTCATGGACTGATGTAATTGGCTGACCACATGTATATATGCTGAACAGTGCCAGACGAACTCTCTCTCTTACTTCAATGAGTTACTGGCGAAGCACTTTGATCCTCAGAGCTGTATATTTGTTTCACTGCACCACCTCTGTGAATGCCCTTGTATATAGTTGCATAATACACTATTTAACACAAGGTGCTGGTGTGTGGCTCATATTTTTACTCATGACGACCCGGTGGCTTTTCGCTGCTCTCTGCACTCTGTACATGCTCTACTGACAGAAACAACTCTAAAGGGTAAAATTGGGCCTGCTGGGAAATAGGGTTGTAAACCTCCAGGTGGTGGCTGGAGATCTTCTGGGTTTACAAGTGATCTCCAGTGACAGAGATCAGTGCACCTAGAGAAGATGCCACTTTGGAAGGTGGAATCTGTGGCATACCACATTAAAGTTCCTTCCTTCCCCAAACCCCACCTTTCTCAGGCACCACTCCCCAAATCTCCAGGTATTTCCAACCTGGATCTGGCAACCCTGTGGGGAAAACCACATGCATCTCAGGGAATCTGTGGGTTTCATCAAACAGCACCCTTAGTTTCAGATTGGGAAAATGGCACAGGAAGAAGGCTGAAGCCTCTTCACAGGCATTTTGGTTTTGATCCAAATTGGGTACTGCATGGGTAGTAACTGAAGAGTATTTTCAACTTTGATATGGTTGTATTACTTTTGACATAGAATGTTAACACCAGACACAGCTTATGTACTCTATAATGTGTGACATGAACCTTGCTCTCCAATTCAAAATGCAGTGCTCACCTAAGAAATACTAAAAAAGAACTGACTGCAACTAATACCAAAAAAGGATAAAAATGAAATGCTTAATTTGCAAGGATATACGGACAAGCTAAAAGGAACACACATTCAAAAATGCGTTACTTCTCTTGAAACTCCCTTTTTGCCTCCACCATCCTAATATCAGTAGCTGAGCTCGATTTACCTTTTCCTCTTGAATTCAGATTATATTAAAATGATTTAGCAGTTTCCCATCATAGAAGCACATGAACTCTACACCTAAGGTTATCTCACACATCTAGGGTTGCCTACTCTGGATTGGGCAGTTTCTGGAGGTTTTGGGGTAGAGCCTGAGAAGGGCAGGATATGGGGAGGAGAATGGCTTCAGCAGAGTACAATATAATAGAATCTTCCCCCGTCAGTCATTTTCTCCAGGAGAACTGATCTTGTAGTCTGGGGCTCAGTGGAAGAGTTTTTGCTTGGCATGCAGAAAACCCAAGTTCAATCCTTGGTGTCTTCAATTAAGGATCTGAAGGACCTCTGCATAAGACACTGAAGATCCTTTGCTGCCTGAGTAGACAGATAGCACTGGACCAATGTATAATGGACTATAATGTATAAGGCAGCTTCCTGTATGTGGGATTTCTCCCAGAACTGAATATAATCCACCATGTGGAGATCAGTAGTAATTCCAGCCTCATCTGGAAGCTGGGATCCCAAGAAGCATCTCCAATGGGGAAAGTATCTCTCTCTTCGGACATTATACAATGTACAAGGGGGAAACTCACAAGGACTTGCTGGGGCATCTCATTTTCCTCTCCCTGCTTTGTCCTTTTTCCCATTTTTGAAAGCCCCCATAGCCTCTCCCTTTTCCTGCTTCCTTCTTTCCCTCTAACAGCCGACCTAACTTAATCTTCTACACTGCCTCCAGTTTTCCTTCCTTCCCTCTCCCTGGTAATCTCTCCCAAGGAAAACTATGGCCCAATTGTGTGCTGCCAGCCATGCTGTGCCCATTTTACAGGGAGAACTTGAAACTACTTGGGGGCCCAAATTGAGTTCTGTATCACCTCCCCATACTATTTCCTCTTTCTTGCATACTAGCAACTCCAATACCCTTACCTTTCCCCTGCTTTCTTCTATCCTTTACATCCACCTACCAATCTACCTTTTATCTACCCCCATCTTATGTATTTCTTCCTTTCTCCATAGTGGGGACCCAGTATTGTTTACATCATTTTCCTCTCCTCCATTTTATTCTCATAGCAACCCAGTGAGGTGGGATAGGCTAAGAATGTATAACGGGCCCAAGGTCACCCAATGAGTTTCCACATCAGAATGGGAAGTTGAGGTCCCAGTCAGAAAATCTGCACTACACCCTACTGAATTTTGTTGAGGCGGGGGGTGGGGGCAGGCCTGGGTTGAGTCATGCAATTTGGGTGGTATCCAGTTGCCCAGTAGTTGCTGCCAAGCCTGGCCCTAGTGAGTCCTTCCTCAAAAGCCAATAAAGCCCTGGTTAGGGCCTGTCCCTTCCCCCTGTCTTTTAGTGACAAAAACCAAGCAGAAATAAAAATTAAATGCTGGCTAAACTTGTATTTACCTAGCAACAGCCACTAAGAGCATCCTTTATTAAATTTGTGTGTTTTCCTTTTATTGTTTTGGTTTCATTTTAACTATCCAGTGGATTTTTAAAAAAAGTTTCAGATTTTCCACAAACCTGAGACATTTTTCAGATTTGTGGAAAGATCCATCTTGCAAATTCACCGCTCCATTCTCTGGATGGAAATATCCTCAGATTGGACACACTTTGCTATTAGAATATACAGATAGGAACTACAAGGATTTGCAGGGGGGCATCTCATTTCCCCATCCCCCACTATTCTTTCCCTCCCTTGTGTTATTGAGAGGCGCTGCCTGATATAAATGGAATACCCCAGTGCAAATAAAGAGAGAGGGTCTCCTATTTCTGGTAAACAAAATGGAGTCCGATCAAAGACAGGCCAAGACAACACTCCATCTAAACAGGTGGAGTGGACCCAGTAGAGAGCCTGGTTTGGTTGGCGCCTGCAGTCTGTATCTCAGCACAATCTCATCCATTTTCCACTCCAGCATCCCTGCCCAAACGGGATGCCTAATAGCATGAGAACTGCGGGTAAGTACTACTCTCACTCTGATCTTCTGGAACTTGCCAGTTGTCTCTTCCTCCAGTCTATCACCTCTGCCTTGCTAAATTCAATCAAATGCATAACTTGATTGTTCCTACCTCTAAAGTCTTTGATCCCTTTTCCGAGTGTCAGACAAAACCCAGTAACAAATTATGCAGTCCCTCCAAGCTTATCATCCTAGCAAAATGTGCAAAGTTTCCCAACATAGCGATTCAGGATAGCCATCGATGGAACATCAAAGCCCCTTTGGTAACTACCGACCCCCATCCTCGTACCCCTATAAAGTGTGGGTCAAAAACCCACCTCTGTGTGCACCCTGTAGGGTGCCATTTGCAATCTATACCACCCGTTACTACTGTAATTGGATCTATAGGGCGCGTTACGCTGGTTGTTCGCATTCCTCTCCGTGCATTTTTTTCTTTGAACGGACGTCTACTCTTCTGGATCAGGTGAATATTACCCACTTCAACAAGCCTTGAATATCAATAACCTCTGTTTTTCTTAGACTCTTGTTTGATTGTATAAAGATACGTGTGTATGACTCCTCTTGCTACATTCTTTGAGTTAACACTATAAAGGATACAATTACTTGGTCTATTTCTTGGCTGAAAGCCTGAATTCCGTATTATTGAAAGCAAAGATCTTTGCTTCTAATTGCTCTACCAAGTCTCTTAGCTAATTTCCCCATTAAAATAAGAGACTTAAAAGCACTGCCTGTAGCACCTGGTTGCCCCTGCAGTATCTCCCCTTTTCCTGCTTCCTTCTCTCCTGGCCACCTAACAGCTAATATACATTTGAATGCCCCCCCCCCCTTCAGCTGCTCCTCACAACTTCAACCTAGAAAAACTATGGATCAGTTGTGTGCTGCCAGCTGCTGTGCCTATCCCACTTATATGATAGGAAATCCTCCAGGACTTGTGAGGGTCACATCACTTTCCCCTGTATCCTCCTCCCCACATTATTTCCTTTTGCCCTCCTTCTGGCAGCTCCCATATCCTCATCCATTTCCTTGTGTCATTCTCTCCTTCTCAGCCATTCACTAGACTCCCTTTTATCTGCCTCCCATCCTTAGCTATATGTATTTATTTTTCTTCATTTATGTCCTGCCTTTCTCCAGAGTGGGAACCAAAGCACTTTTCATCATTTTTCACTCCTCCTTTTTATCCTCACAACATCCCTGTGAGATAAGTTAGGCTGAAATTACATGACTGGCCCCACACCACTTAGTGAGCTTCCATAGCAGACTGCTGATTTGAACCTGAATCTCACAGACTCTAACAAGAAGTTCAGACTGCTACATCATGCTGGCTTTTATATGATAGCTGCTGCAGTTGCAGGCCTCAGTAAGTTAATGCAAGTCAGGTAGCAGCAGGTAGACTGGAGGATGCTGGCCCAATGAGTCTTCCAAGTTCCCTCAAAGGCCAAAGCAGCCCTTGAAAAGGCCCTGCCTTTTACTGACGGAAATCAAGTCTAGAATGCCGAGGCTGCCTAACTAGGGCCACTGAGGACTTCTGTTCTTTAAAGCTACAGGTGCTCTTTTTATCATTTTCATCATCATCATATATATTTATTGCTCACAGACCATTTGGTCATAAGCAAATGGCAATAGAATAAATTCATCAGTAATATAGATTTTATGGATTTTACAAAATAAACATTTAGAATCAGCAACGTGCACAACATAAAACATCATTTCCCATTTTCATAAAATCTTCCTCTTGTCTCTTAAATCTGAGCACTCTAAGAAGAAATTTTACAACTGAAACTGTGATCGTTAGATCAAAGCCACCAAGCAAAAGCTGGAGCTTATTTGCCACAGGCAGATCAATATCGGAAATCAGTGGATCATTTTAAATCATTTTTAAAACCTCTCAAGTTTTTTTTATGTTTCATTTTTTTTTCCTCTCCAAACCTGGGACATTTTTCAGGTTTGTAGAAAGCTCTGTCTTGTCTGTTCATGGCTTCAGTCACTGGGTTTAAATATTCTCAGATTTGGCCAGCTTGGCTATTAGAATATACAAGCAGGGACCCACAGGGAACTAGCAGGGAACAGATATCCTGTTTCCCTTGCCTTTAATTGTCTCCCCCACCACTTTTCTGATGGCAATCTCTTTCTTGCGTCCCCAGCCCCTGTCTTTCAGCCCCTTCTCTGTTGCCTGCTTGGCATGCGAGGGGCAGCAACAATTCTCACAGTCTCCCCACCCCCATCTTTGCCAGGATGCAACTACTGCTGTGCTCCTCCCAGCTTCTATCTTTGCCAGGTCAGCAGAGGGTTGAAACGACTCTTGCACTCACCCCACCTGCATCTCTGCCATCTTGGTCCAGAGGGGAAGTGATGATTCCCCTACCCTCAAGTGTTGTGAGCACAGGGGCAGCAACTCTTTCCCCACTCCATCTGAATCGTTGCCAGCTGGGTGGGAGGAGTGATGATTCACATGCATCACCCCTCCTTTCTTCTTCAGTTTTGCCACCTCAGTAGCAGTTTGTGGGTGGGTGAAAACAACTGCTTCTTCTCCTGCCCTCCTCCTTCTTGCATGGCAACCTGTGCTGTAGCAGTGATCCTGGGCCTAGCACAGCTCCTGGACTCTGCTGCTGGCATGGCATGGCCTAGAGCTGCACTCTGAGGCCATTGTGGCTGGACCCAGTCAGGACCAGAGCAGCTCTTGAAGGCCACTGCCACCACAGCTGGGCCAGGAGAGCCTCCTGGATTCCACCGATTCCAGGTCTGGAGCAGTTCCAGGCAGGGCTTTTTTGGCAGAAAAGCCCAACATGCACTCATTTGCATATCAGACCACACCTCCTGATGCCAAGCCAGCCAGAACTGTGTTCCTGTGCATTTCTCTTTTACAAAAAACAAACAACCCCCCCCCTTGCTTCCAGGAGAGAAAAGGCTATTATCTGTACATAAGCAGAGAATGCATGAGCAGACAGCTCCAACTTGGTTTGCAGAAATTCTCTTTGCTGTCAGCGTGGGTCCCATCCATAGGCTACCTACGAGCAGGGCTTTATTTGAGCAGGAACACAGATCCGGCTAGCTTGGTGACAGAGAGTGTGACCTAATATGCAAATTAGTTTCTGCTGGGCTTTTTATGTAAAAAGCCCTGTATGAAACAATGGTGATGTCAGGGGGTGTGGCCTAATATGCAAATGAGTTCCCACTTGGGCTTTTTCTGCAACAAAAGCTCTGCCTATGAGTAATAGTGATTACATTATTGGAGAGCTGACCAACCTGAAGTTTGACAAGTGGTAACCTGAGAAAGGACTTTCTCGATCATGGCACTGAAACTTTAATTGGAAGATTTGTCTGTATTCTTTTATCATTGTCTTCTAGCAGCAGATGAAGAAAAAGTTCTTGAAAACTCACACTCTGAAAATCTAGTTGCTCTACAGCAGTGGTCCCCAACCTTTGTGGTGCCAGGGACCGGCACCAGGGCCAGCCCACCCATCACGGCCTCTGGGCTGGCAGGGTGGGGGCAGCAAATTCGGCCCCGCCCCCCTGTGGCCGTGCAGCCTCCCTGCCCCCCGTGACTGTACAGCCTTCCTGCCCCCCCATGGCTGTGCAGGCTCCCCGCCACCCCCACCCCGCACCCCCCATGGCTGTGCAGCCTCCCTGCCCCGTCTCCTCATGGCACCTCCACCACCACCTTCCATTTCTACCATTTTAAGGCAGAAGAAGGGGTTGTGAAGCACTGCTTTCCCCGACTCCTTAAGGGCTGACCACCCCCCCCCCCCGGTGCCAATCTTGGTGGGAAAAACCTCCGTAGCAGTGGCTGGCAACCCGCTGAAGAAGCGGTGCCGCCCTTGTCTCCACCCCACTTCCTTCCCACACCCAGGAAGGAAGTGAAGAGGAGGCAAGGGCAGGGCCGCTTCTTCAGCAGGTTGCCGACTGCTGCTACGGAGGTTTTTCCCGCCAAGATAGGCACGGGGGGGGGGGTGTCAGCCCTTAAAGAGCCAGGAAAGGCAGCGCTTCACCACCCCTTCTTCTGCCTTAAAATGGTAGAAATGGAGGGTTGTGGAGGAGGCGCTGCGAGGAAGAGACGGGATGGTGAGGCTGCACAGTGCCATGGGGGGGGCAGGCTTCACGGCCCGGTTCCTGACAGGCGCAGGCTAGGGGTTGGGGACCTCTGCTCTACAGGACTAAAATCTAGCTATTCTACTGCAGACCAACATGGCTATCCTCTGAAATATTTAACAGTATTAACTTATGTTTCTTGTTATTATGGAAGAGTTGAGGGCCTGCACATGCAGGACAGCAAATGTGGAAATAATACCCCAGCAGCCATTTCTGATTGGGAAAATAGCTGAAGCCCCGTCTCCCCCATATGCACACTATGGTCCCAATTCAAATTGGGCCCTGCAGGGCTTTGAGAAATAAGTTTCTTGCAGCTGCCGTCAGGTTGTAGGGAATGTGAATCAAATTGGAATAACTGACTCATGGAGAATGTATTGTGGAATTTGCGCAAAACTGACTCTTGGCAGTGTTGGTTGCAGATTGCTTCTCCCGTTGTAGTATTGTGAGATTTCAGTGGTACAGAAGTGTGGGGTGCTTTATCCATGCTCTGTGTCCTCCTGGTTAAAAATTAGATAATGATAAGATAAAGACAGTACAATAATCTAATAATGCAGTATATGAAGGTAGAAGTGGGGTGGGGGGGGAGATAGCTGCATAACATTTTCACAGGCAGTTTAAAATTCCTTTTATTACTCTATTATTGCTTTTATAGAAAGTGTCATTCTGCATTCTTTTCTAAATTCTGCACACATAATTCACTTTTAAATTTCAGACAACACTAGATTACCTGTTATATTTCCACAGCTCATCTTCTGTGATTTTTATATTCAGAATGGGCAAAAAAGGGGTTGATTTTTGGGGTTTCATTAGAACTTCACAGCAGCCTACTGCTTTTTCATATGTGGCCTGAATAACTTTGTTCTTTCCTTAAGTAAATTATGCTACTCCAACATCTTCAAAATAACAAATTGTGAGATTGTAAGAAAACTGTATCTTACTATTTCAGAACATTACAGATACTTTATTAAAACATACAGTTCTTTCAAAGAAATAAAGTTGCTTTTTGCATTTCTTCTTTTTCATTAAGTAATAACTAAGAAACAGGAAGCAAACCTTGACAGGCCAAATTCACACGTCCCGCTTAAAATGCTTTTCAAAGCTCTTCTGTCACTGTTTGAGTGTACATGAGAAACAGGCAGTTTTAACTGCACTTGTGGATTTCTGAATCAATTGATGGCTAGGCAGAAAAACTGAATCCATTCTTCCTGCACTTTACAGTGTGCATGTGATTGGCATTTTAGACTTCTCAGTTATACTTGGTATGAGTCTCTTGGATTTTTGTTTTCATGCTATGACACATTTTGTAAACTTGAAGAATTGCTGTAAAGATATTTGTGTAGTGTTGTGAGGGGTAAGAGCAGGGCTAGTGCTAGGCTTTATGGTGCCCAAGGCAAGCCCCCCCCACCAGCCTCCCCCTTCGCTGACAGCCTGCCCAGCTGCCCTTTCTCCCCCTTCCTTGTTTGTTCCCCCTGCTGCCACTGCAATGGCCTCCTCTTTCGCCTTCTGAGGAGCTGGGGCAAAAGCTGGGAGGGTGGGATCACCCCCTCCCTCCTGGGCAATTTAAATCTTGCAGGAGGGCACCCAGGAGCAGCCACTGCCCTTCCTATGCCATTGAAAGGGCATGCCAAGCAGGTGATTGGTGGGGCTTTTATATTGTGTGGGAGGGCAGCGGCTGCTCCTGGGTGCCCTCCTGCGCAATATAAATTGCCTGGGAAGGAGGGGCGGACCCCACCCTCCCAGCTTTTGCCCCAGCCCCACAGAAAGAGGCGGCTATGGGAGTGCCCAATTTGGCACCCCCTCCCAAGGGCTGCTGCTGTAGGTGACCACCTAAGGTCACCTAATAGGTGTGCTGGCCCTGGTTAAGAGTATCTAAAGAGAAATTTGCAATATGAGGGTATGAATTCTCTAAACAGCAGTTTAACATGAAACAAGAGCTTGAAATTTCAGTATCTAGAGGCCTGTGAGATGGCAGGTCCCTAAAAATCCTGTTCAGTGTTAGGGACTGAATAGGATTCTGGACCAAGACTCCCCGGATACAACATTTTTTCTGGTACTATGTACTGAAAGGGGAAAGGGGTGATAAAGAAAGAGATCAGAGGCTACAGTCTTTCCTCAAATTTCATTGTGTGTCAACATTTTCTCTGACATGCTTTATTTCGCAGCTGCTGTTTAATGCATGCAATTGAAAATCATGGTTCTGTCAGCTGCCTCTAACTGGGGTCCAAGTTGATGTGCCTAGCACTCAACCTTTTTTAAAAAAAGGTTGGTCTAGACCAGGGGTGGCCAAACTGTGGCTCAGGAGCCACATGTGGCTCTTTCACACTTATTGTGAGGCTCTTGAAGCCCCTACCACCCCATCAGCTGGCTTGGAGAAGGCATTTCTCTTTAAATTGTTTCTCCAAGCCAAGCCACCCAGCAGCTTGGAGAATGCATTTAAAGTTAAAGTTGCTTTCTTTCTACTTCCCCCTCCCATCTTCCTTCCTTCCTTCCTTCCTTCCTTCCTTCCTTCCTTCCTTCCTTCCTTCCTTCCTTCCTTCCTTCCTTCCTTCCTTCCTTCCTTCCTTCCTTCCTTCCTTCCTTCCTTCCTTCCTTCCTTCCTTCTTGCAGCTCTCAAACATCTGACATTCACGTCTTGAGGCTCTCCAATATCTGACATTTATTCTATGCGGCTCTTATGTTAAGCAAGTTTGGCCACCCCTGGGACTCTAGACTCTGAAAACAATGTATGTCAGAACTTTTGTGCTAGAGGGAACAAAGGATGGAAAGCAAAGGAACACTGCTTTGAACACTGTCCTTTTCATTTCAACGCCATGCTTTGATCTTACAGAACCAAGCTGAAGAGAACATTTATGGTGCAAAGAACATTTATGTGCCAGAGATTAAAGAAGAGAAGGCAAAGATGTGGACTGCTCTAGCTAAATACTTGCTAAGGACCAAAGTCCATCAAGACTATCTTCATACTCTGCTGCAAGCACAGAAAGGCAAAAGCATTCATCAAAAGCATTTCTCTCTGAGTAGGAGGCCTTGGCAACATTCAGCTGGGACAGCACAGGCAATTCAGACTTTCAGTGCAAGTGCATCCATCCAGAAAGTTGAAGCTCTGGATAAGAACCAGTTTGTATGTGTTCATTGGGAAGACGGGAGTCAGAGCCTCTATCCTTCTGTGTGGCTTCGAGACAATTGCCAATGCCCTGACTGCTTTTTGCACTCTGCTAAGGCACGCAAATTACTGCTTGAAAACTTAGATGTCAATATTGAGGCAAAGGATGTCACTTCGACAGAACAAAAAAAGGTAATTTTCTATTTTATCAGAAAAATAAGATGATGTTTTCACATTATGAAATATGAAATGAAAAATGTACAATAATTTCATTGCGCTCATACTAATACCTAAGCATTCCTATTTCTTGCACAAATTGTCTTCAGATTTAAGAGACTATTAGTTAAAAAAAAGTAAGGCACTTTAGTGACATGAAGACTTTTTTGACTCTCCACCCTCTAAAACCATCAAAGCAAATACCATACCTGCCAGAATTTTTGATAAATAAGTTTACTTGAGGCTGTTTTCAGTGTATGTTTTTAATCAACTAAGGTATACATTATATGGCCAGACAACCACACCAGTGAATTTGAGACTGAATGGTTGAAGAAGAGATGTTTTTCTGAGCAAGCAAGAGCAAAAGTACAAGAAGAACTATTTCCTTCAGGTAAGAATTCATACTATTTCTATTAAAAAAATTATTAAAGCCAAAGTGTTCTTACTAAAACAGCATTTCACTAACAACATTAATAGCAGTATTATTGTTATTATTGATAGGTTATTTATTCATTTCTCACTGAGATTCAAGGCAGAATAAAACATTTTAAAAGCAAAAGAGGAATAAAACTGTATAACACATAAGATGAAATGGAAGGCTACTACCTATTTTTTTAAATTAAACTTCTAGCCTATTCCCTTTGTAAGAATGCCTCCTAAACAACTTGTTTTATATATTCTATGGAATGAAGAAAGTGTGGAAACTTTCCTGCCCTTGTGAAGCAGGCCATTCCACCAAGCCTTGGGTAGACTGGAAGGGGGGAAAATGCCCTGGGAAAATGGCCCAATCCCCCAAAGAATGGAGGGAATGCAGATCCAGGCCTTCAGCCCAACAGGACTTTTCCTGGTAGCTTTAACGACCAGTCTGCTCCTGCCACTACATGCTGTAAAGTATTGAGAGTTCAGTAAAAACTTTGATATCCTTCAATCATGAAACATGAGGGTTGGCAGTTAAATTTAAGTTTATTGTTAAATTTAAAGTTTTTATACTTATTATTGTATATGTATGAGATGTTGTTAGCCGCCCTGAGCCTGCCTAGGCGGGGAGGGCGGGATACAAATAAAATTTTACCTTACCTTTACCTTAATAAAAAATGTCATATACTCAAGCCTCTTGCTTTGCCCCACACCCTACCCAGAGGGATCTGCAGTAGAGTTACCAGGCTGAGCAAAAGGGCTGGGGGTGGGGACATGGGGGCATGTGACTTTGGCAACATCACTGATGCCACTGCGTCACCAACAGGTTTAATGCAGGTTGCGCTAGGAATCATTAAAATAATTCCAGGAATTCCTAGCACTACCCATTGTCACATCTGGGTTGTACCTGAAAGGGATGTACCAGAGCTAGGGTTGCCAGCTTCAGGCTGGGAAACTCCTGGAGATTTGGAGGTAGAGCCTGGGAGGACAGGGACTTCAGTGGGGTACAATGTCATAGAATCCACCCTCTAAACAATCCATTTTCTCCAGGGAAATGATCTCTCTAGTCTGGAGGTAGACTGTAATTCTAAGGGATCTCCAGGAGGCTGGCATCCTAACCAGTGCAGAGGTGGTGGCAATTTTTGCTTTATTTTTTTGACAACAGAGGAGATCAACAAGAGGCCTGGCAGCCCTAATTCACAGCAGCTCAACCTCACCATGGTTGCAAACCCCTCCCCACCCCCGAGTGATAGCTCCTAACCACGGAACCATCCTATACAGTATGCAAACAAGTGGGCTAGCTACCTGGGAAGCCTGCAGCTGAGCTGGCTCCCAACAGCACAATGCAGGCTGAAGGGAAAGAGGCACCTGAGGATGATGATGCTGGCAGCAGTGACTGTCAGAAGCCTGGCAATGGCTGAAGGTATAAAGCTGGCCACTCTAGAGGCAATAGTGGCATGCACATGCCCAAAGACACAGGGGTATCATTGCTGAGGGCGAGGAGATTGCCCTTTGGGTGATAATGTCTAACTAAATGTTTGGGATAATCAGGTTCTAGATAACAAAGATTTACTGTACTTTAATGTGACAGGCCTTTCCTACCTACTGAAGGGACTCACGCAGTCTCCTGTGATTTTGGGGAACCAAGTTTGTATTAAACTATAAACCTTCCCTTCACTTACCAGTGTTCTTAAGGTAATAAGTGTATAGGAATGGGTTCACTGCCATGAGGTAAGTTTTGTGACACGTAAGTAGAACATGAAGATCACTGAGGCAGGATTTTTATATAAACAATGCAGAAGATTTATTTATTTACGGGTTGGTTTCAAAGAATAGATCAGCAGCACAAGCCTCCAAGTGGACAAAGGAGAAACCTGGCTGAGGCACATACAATTAAATTAGTTATTATAGCTTCAAAACATGGTTTGGATTTTCTTTAATACTTTTTTGGACAAACAGACTTTTACTGACTAGTCACTACTAGAGGTGTGCAAAAAATTTTAACCAGTATTTCTCTGTTTAGGTCTATTGGATCCCCCAAAAATTTGGGATTTCTGAAAAATTCCAGATCCTAATAATGATACGGTATTCGGGATTTTTTTGGAAATCCTGGATTTTTTTTGGTCCAATAGACCTGAGAAGAAAATATTAAAGAAGATAGAAGGAGCTCCTATAGCTTTGAGCAATGGATTCACACTGTGGCTGTTGTTACAGAACTATGGTCTTGCAGGCTGGGTTTATGTGAGTAAAAGGCAGGGAAGGGAGAGCAGGGACATTTCCAGACCTATTTTGGCCTTTGTAGGAGGATTTATTGGGGCCAGGCCAACCTAGGATTACCAGCTCTGGATTGGAAAATAGCTGGAAATTGGAAAATATATGTGGTGAAGTCTGAGGGCAAGGTTTGGGGAGGGAAGAAGCTTCAGCTGAATATAATGCAATGGAGTCCAACCTACAAATCAGGCATTTTCTCCAGGGGGACACATCTCTGTCATTTGGTGTTCAGTTGTAATTCTGAGAGATTTCCAGGTCCCACCTGTAGGTTGGCAGCCTTACACCTTTCAGTCTCTTGCACGAGTTGGGTGATACCACCCAACTTGCACGAGTCAACTAGGCCTGGCTGCATCTTATTGTTCAACAGCAGCCACCCTATAAAAGCTAGTGTGGTGTAGAAGTTAGTGCTTCGGAGTACGGTCTGGGAGACCCAGGTTCAAACCCCCATATTGCTGGGACACTCACTGAGTGATTTTGGGCCAGTTACATACTTTCAACCTAATCTACATCATAGGGTTGTTGTAAGAAAAGAAGGAAGAGCGGAGAAGAATGTAAGCTTCTGTGGTTCCCAGTGTGAAGAATGGTGGGGTAGAAATATAAATAAAGAATAAATATAGCTGAAAATGAGAGACAGTTAAAAGTTAGGTTGGTGAATGACTGAGAGGGAGAGAATCAGGAAAGGAAAAAGGAGAGGATTGGGGGGTTACCAGGAGGGAAGGACAAAGGAAAATAGTGTGGGGAGGAGGATCCATGAGACAGTTAGGTTCCTCCCCACAAGTCTTTGAGTGTTCCATACCATGTAAATGGACCTGTCCCCAGTGTCTGGCGCCACAGAACTGGGTCACACTGTTCTAGGTAAAGGTTGCTGATGTGGGGGAAAGCTTAAGACAGGGAGATAAAGGTAGGTTGGTTGCTGGATAGAAAGGAGATAGGATTACCAATTCCAGGTTAGACAATTCCTAGAGATTTGGCAGATAGAGCCTGGGGAGTGGGGGGCAAGGAAAGGAGGGATCATAGATGAACTGGGATTATCAACCTTCCTGCTGGGTTGCGGATCACCCTGAATTTCAGCTGCTCTTCAGATGACAGAGATAATTTCCTTTGGAGAATATTAGCCAAATTGCCTTCAAAAAAGGTATGGGAGATTTAATTAGGTGGGCAAAAATTATATGGGAGCAATAACCTGTGTATACCGGAGTCAGTCTTTCCCAGGAGCCCTTTACATAACGAGGGGATTTTAAACTAAAAATAGAATTTTATTGGAAAACACTCAAGCATACAAGAAAAAACAAATTCTCATCACACATACAGGCCTAAGAAAAATAGGTAGGAAAATAAAATAGATGTTTGCATTAGCAGGATTGTTGCATTGAAGGGTAATACTAGTTCCTGTCCAAAGAGTAGAGAAGAGAGATTCCTCAGGGAAGGGAGGGGGAGCAAGAGACAATCAGCATCACCTTCAATAAGGGACCCAAACTGATCAGGAATGGAGGTGTCTCCAACAGCAAGGTAGGGGGTACCTTCAGAGTCACACCTGAGCAGCCAAAAAGCTGGCCTTAAATAGTCAGCTTCATATCCCGAGGCTGGATCTCCTGATATCCTGCCTAGTGATGGTTCCCAGGGGTTTTGACAGAAGAAACTGATGGGTGATTATAGTCTTCTGAGTGCAAACCATATACTACACAAAGAAAACTAGATTGGTCAGTCTGGAGTGTAATATTCACTATTGTAACACCTCGGGCAGAAATAATGGAAAGACAAAAGAGGGGAGATGGGTGTCAGGATGTGGCTGACAATGATGTTCTATTGTGGAAGAGATTTTCTTTGATGAGCAGCAGGAAGATTCCTTTGTCTTGAGACCAACGTTGCAACAGTCCTTTGCTAACAGCCAGGTATTTGTATCTGCATTTCCTGGGCTTTTTTGTAGCAGGAACTAATTTGCATATTGGGCCACACCCCCTGATGTAGTCAATCCTCCAAGAACTTACAGTGTTCTTAATACAGGGCCTACTGTAAGCTCCAGGAGGATTGACTATATCCGGGGTGTGGCCTAATATGCGAATGAGTTCCTGCTACAAAAAAAACCTTGTGCATTTCCAAAGCTTATGCAAGGCTCTGGAATGTAGTGTATGAGGAAGAAATCTTCTCCACACCTCAGGCACATGGCTTCTCTCAGGGCTGCTTCTGGTCCTGTCTTCTGGAGACAGGAGTGCAGTCGCTGGTCTGAAGGACTGGGCAGCTAATAGACGAAGCACTGTCTGAGGTCCATGTGGGCATAGGCTACCCACAAGATAGCAGGCCTAGGCAAGGAGCATGTTGTGCCTAGTCTGTCTTAATGCTGTATAGTCTATGATGGCCAAGTGCTCATAGCTGACCTGGCATAGGCGCCAGGTTGTTACAGTCCATAATAGTTCAGTGTGGTTGGAGGGGGTCTAGGGCTAACAAGAAAATGGCTGCTTTGGAGGGTGGGCTATACCCTGCTGATGTTGCTACCTTCCCCAAAAACTCACCCTTCCAAGGTTCCACCATCAAATCTCTAGGAATCTCTCAGCCCTGGAACTCGCAACCCTAAGGGAAAACTGATCTCTGTATTTGGGAAATCTCCAGGCCCCACCTAGAGGTCAGCAATCTAGAAGGAAGCAGAGAGAAGGAATAAATGGGCAGTTCCTACAATGATGACAGCCAGTTGCTTGGGGGCCTGATAGGAGCCCTCCAGGGGCCTGATTTGGCCCCCGGGCTGCATGTTTGACATCCCTGTTCTAGGGTTACCAGCCACCAAGGGAGGCCTGCAGATCTCCTGGAATCAAAACAGATCTCCGCTCTATTGTAGGAATTGCCCATTATTCTGCTCCATTGTAGGAATTGCCCATTTATTCCACTCCATTGTAGGAACTGCTCTGGAGGGCTCCTATCAGGCCTCCAAGTAACTGGCTGTCATCTACTTTCTTTTCCCTCTATCTTGCTTCCTTCTGCATCACATTGCATTGCCAAGCTTGCTCAATCGCATAGGAGCTAGAGACTAAAGCAGGGGTGTCAAACTCATTTCTTAGGAGGGCCGGATCTGACACAAATGGGACTTTGTGGGGTCGGGCCATGAGTGTCATAAAATATGCCAGGTAGTGGAGATATAAACTTTATAATGGACACAGACAAACCCAATTAAAGATATTTTTTAAAACGTAAAATACAAACATGCTTAGAACTCTTCCAATGGTTTAAGTTGGAAAGGTGGGGGACTAGTGGAATTTGGCAATGGAATTTTTAAAATAAAACACGAAAAAGCACAAGGCTCTGACTCTGTGGAAGCAATGAAATGACATTGTAAACTTCTCCCCACAAGTCTACTCAGATTGGCAAAGCCTTTCCAGTATAATATCCCCCTTTGGCTATGAGTTCCCACATTAGAGGACTAACTAGGTCCATTCAGGAGAGATAAGCTGGTTGAAAGCATCAACCCTTGTTTGCAAGGACACAACTCCAGGAAGCATGAGTTCCAGCTAGCTATAGGAAAGCTGAAAATGTAACCATCTCCACTCCATTTGAAACCATTGCAGAGTACAGACAAAGCTGCAAGTAAAATGTGGAATGGATCTTACAATCCACCCCACGTTTTCCTTGCAGCAGCCAGCAAAGAAAGGCAGGAAGAACCTGGGACTCAGAATGCAAGCTTCAAAGGGTGCTTCAAAGAGCCTTTGAAGCTCCCAGGCTGACATAGAAAGAGCCTCAGCCTGAAAGCTTCAAAGAGCCTGGGAGCTGTAAGTGCCTGGGAGCTTCAAAGGGTAAGGACAGGAGGGGGAGGAGGGGGGGGGGATGTCCTGGCAGTGGTGTCAAACTCATTTGTTATGAGGGCTGGATCTAACATAAATGAGACCTTGTTGGGCTGGGCATGTGTATTGTAAAACATAATGCCAGGTAGCAGAAATATAAGCTTTATAAAGGACACTTAAAAATAAATCATGTTTAAGCCATTAGCACTTGTTGATCTTAATGGTGCTTTCTTTGCATCTCTCCCAAGGGATCCAGGAAACTGGGCAAAGGAAGTTCTGGCTCTTTCCCTCCTTCCTCAGGGGACCAGGTGGACAAGGAGTCTCAGCCAATAGAAGGGAGGCTTGGCTCAGTAGCTCTGCTGTGCGATTGAGAGAGCCTAGCAAGCAAAGCAAGCTATCCTTTCCCTCTCCTCTCCAAGGGAGGAGCCTCAGCTAACAGAGAAAATAGAGGCTTTAAGGAGAGATGGAAGTAGGAAAAGGGGAGAGGTAATGTGGGCTTTCAGGAAAGAGAAAGAGGAAATGGGGGGAGAAAATGAGATAACCCCCACAAGTCTTTGCAGGTTCCCAATTGTAAATCAGATTTTCAGCGTATAATATGTGCACACACACAGAGCATTATGCTGAAATGAATAATCAAATATTGCACTGTTATTTGGAGGACCATTCTACATTCTAGTTTTGCTGTGTTCTTAATATGAAAGAGTGTGGGGGGGGGGGTGGAATTCATAGGAAATACAGAACAGAAGAACTATTTAGTTCCCTTGACAGAGCTGTTCATGTTCAGAACATTAGTTCTCCCTTGGGAGAGATGAAGAAAACAGTTCATAAATGCTTTAACTGAATAACATAAACTGACTCTGGTAACCTGGGCATAAATAACAGGTTCTTAAACAGAGTTCTGGGAAAGAAAATAATTGCTTCAAGAGAGTGGCTTTGGAGCATTTTCTTCAGATTTTATGTTTAGATGAAAACTTGAATTGTGCAGTTCATATCTGAGATGGAGAGAGCCAAACAGTGCCCTCATCTACAAGCCTCACAGCATTGATCACTGTTTGAGTCCAGCGCCACCTTTAAGATCAACATCTTTGTCTGCTTACTTAAAGATAGAGAATATTGTATCCTGCTGTTCCACTGAAAAAGAAATCTGAAGCTATTTTTCACACTGAGGAGCCTTTCTTTAATAAAAGTGCTCTTCCTCTGGTGAAAGGCTATTTAGGCTGGAGGAGTGCTTCAGACTTTGTTGAGTAGAATGCCAGTATACGAGCCAGAATCTTGCCATGTTTACATTGCACTAATGGTTCCTGAAAACAGTTACATTTCAGTCAAAGTATAAAATGGAAACTTTGGGTGAATTTTTCTGTATTAATTTTTTATGGTTCCTAGATAAATGTTCATCATCTTTGCTGTACCTGGAGTCTTTGTGCCGTCTGCATCAATGTTTAGCTTTCTAAAGAATTTTCACAGTAATGAATACCTTGGTATTTTATAATGTAATTCTAACTATGGTTACATGCAGGCAGTTGCTTTTTACAGAGCCAGAGTTCTGTAGAGGCATCACTGCCTGTGGCATGTATGTTGAGAGTGTGGGATCTTTTTGATGGCGTCTCATCAAATTGGTTTGGGAGGCTGTTGTAACATTTCTCTGTGTTACGCAAACCCAGAACATCTCATTTTCCCTCCTCATTCCACTGGCTTTGCCATTTAGGACAGTTGCCTCACCTTTTTTTTCTTTCTGGTCTTTTAAGTTTGTGTTTCCTTTAGAACTGGACAATCTTTAGGCACATGATGACGTATCTTTTCCTAGACTGTACCACTTTGAAGTGCAGTTGAGGGAATCATCTGTTCGAACATTCCCCATATATAAAAACAGTGTAAGGGAAAAGGAGCATTCTACTTCATTCTAGTATTTGTATTCTTCAGTCAGCATTGGACAGATGGAATCCAGAAGAGCAGGAAACCTTGATATAATCAGTTTATCTAATGAATGACACATTCTTCCTGCAGAATGTGAAAAGTACTATAGCTCATTGATAAGTCCACAAACCATGTAGTTTCCTGGAAAGTTCTCTCTCTCTCTCTCTCTCTCTCTCTCTCTCTCTCTCTCTCTCTCACACACACACACACACACACACACATCTTCTCATAGGGTTTAGATCTGTTTTTCATCAGCAGTTACAAAACTGATTTTGAAAGACATGAATAATCTCTTTTGGACTTCTTCATGTAATCTAAGCTATCCAAGTTTCCTGCAAATTGTTTAAAAAATAAATACATTTTTAAGGAAGTATTTTAGAGCAACCTTGGAAGTGAGATGTAAGCCTGTTGGAGCAGCAATGTCTTTTTAACATATCTTAACAATTTCAACCCTGCTCTGCAGTAGTGAAATGGAAATAATACCAAGCATGGTTACGTAGTAGAAGCAGTGCATCATGCTGAAATGGTAGAATAATGAACAATGTGAGTGGGACCAGGGGTGGAATTCTAGCAGGAGCTCCTTTGCATATTAGGCCACACACCCCTGATGTAGCCAATCTTCCAAGAGCTTACAAAAAAGAACCTTGTAAGCTCTTGGAGGATTGGCTACATCAGGGGTGTGTGGCCTAATGCTTAGTTCTGCTAGTGTTTTCAAGCTCTTAACTTCTTTGATTTTTTTTAATGGGTAGTTCTCTCTCTTATTTAGTAAAAGAACAGTACTTTTACTGAGCAGCGAAAAGACAAGTAAGGCAATGGGGGATGTCAGTGATCATCATTATGGTAACCCTCAGAAAACCATAGCTGAATGTCATATCCATTATTCTAGGATGAATCAAACTCTAGCCAAGAACCCCTTTCCCTTCAGCTTCTGTCATTGATGAAAACATTGGAGGGAGGGCAAGAAGTAATCTGGTATTGTTCCACCACTCTTGAATGCAGCTAAACCAAGAATCACCTCCCCAAGGGATATGTTGTACCGTACTTTATTTGGGATTTGTATTAGATTTTTATTCCTGTGTGCTGTTTTGGGAAATACTGTTGATTGAAAAACAGGCTAAAAATATAAGACAGAGAGAGAGATTATTCACAAATTCTTTGTTGCACTCCTGATGCTAAACTACTAGGCTTACCACGCAAATAGCATTCAAACTCCTGGTAAATGTTGCTGATCCTTCCAGCACTTATCTGGTAGGTGGGTGGAAGCAAGCTGGCAAAACGGGGAGGGGGGAGGTGATCTTCATCGCCATGTGATGACATCACTTCTGGCACGGTCCTGAAGCACTGGCAGGTCACCTGGGAAATGCTCCATCACTCCCAGGTATGCAAGTGATAATGTATTGCCCCAGTGTGATGCCAGTGCTTCCAGTTTTTGCCAGAAGTGACATATCACATGGTGATGGAGATATCCACCTCCCACCCACAGTAAGTACCCACCTCCCCACATGTCACACCTGGCAACTCAGTAAACCACGTTCATTTAACTCTGTATTTAACATTGATGGGATATATTTTTTGAGTAGTCCTAACCTCTGCCACGCAGCCAGGGCTATGGCATGCGTTTGGATGTAGTGGTTCTATAGATATGATTTTAAAACCACATTGAATTTTATATAAGAAAAATTGTAGAAGTAATGTGCATCTATAACTGAAAAACTCACAGGGATGTATAACTGGCTGTTGAAGGAGTTGTCTGAACTTCAGAGGCCAGGTTTCCATCACTGGTCACATTTTTGATTGCAGCACAGTGCTGCTTTTGACTCCTTTGCTTGTCACAATAGTGCCTAGTGTAATATTAATAACAAAAATAGTGTAATATTAGTAACAAAAATAGGATAATTTCATATTTAGGTGACTCAATTTGTTTAATGGTGTTTTCTTGTCATGCAAATCTGAAATTGGCAACACAACACTAGCAGAACTAAGCATTTTCTGTGTGCTTTAAATTTCCAGAAATCTACATGGTTAACAGGCAAAATTCATGCCCATTTTGTTTGGTTAAGAAATACCAAGAAAACAGAAAGATCCATCCAGATCTAATGTAATCATCGGACAGTGCAGTCCTGAGAACACTTTTCTGGGAGTAAGCCCCACTGAATAGACCTCAGTAGGATTCTTAGTAGACAGGATGACACTGTTAGAAAATGTTTTATTATGACAAGATCTGTAGTCCATTAGAACAAACTGTTCTGCTTGTCAGCTAGTTTATTCCTCAATTGAATGGTAAACATATTTATGTGACTTGCCTAGAACTGTGATTTGCTCAGTTATTTGCAATTGTAGGGACATGTCAATCTGATTGAATGTATCTGTTGGTAGTTATTGCTATGTAAATGGCTTTTTATGCTGTAGAAAAGCATATACAGTATTCTAGGTAATTGTGATTTTGGAATCAGTGGTCTTAAAGCCAGGGAGGACAGTAGAATTGTCTGTTAAGGATACAGTCACACTCCCCTGGAAGTAGTTTGCAGGGAAGTGAACCTGGATCCTCAAGTAGAAGCTGGGACTGAAGTGTTTTCTTTGATTAAGAACATAAGAGCCCTGCTGGCTCAGACCAGCGGTCCATCTAGTCCAGCATTCTGTCTCACACAGTGGCCAACCAGGTCCTCTGGAGGGCCAGCAACAGGACATAGAGGCCAAGGCCTTCCCCTGATGTTGCCTCCTGGCACTGGGATTTAGAGACTAACTGCCTCTGAATGTAGAGGCTCCCCTCAGTCATCATGGCTAGTGGACACTGGTAGACCTATCCTTCACTGATACATGAATTCCGTACTTCCCTATAATAAATAGACCTTGCAACTATTAAGGATGGTAGAAATTAATGTAATACATTATACATGAAATTGTCCTTGAAGATAGTTCAGAAAATTCAGTTGACCCACTGTGTAGGAGCCGGATTGATTGGGGTTAGATACACAGGAGCATATAATTTCAATATTACAAGAGCCCACTGAATACCAGTTTGTTACTGGGGTAAATTCAAGTTGGTAGTTATTATCTTTAAAGCCCTTTGTAGTTTGGTACCTTGAGGAGTTTCTGATCTCTTGTGGTTGACACCTCCATCAAAGGCCAAACTGTCTATAATGGCTGATAGCATTTCCATTTGTGGTTCTGCATCTGTGGAGTCTTACAGTCTGAGGCTTGCCAAGGCCAAGAGGTTCCATTTGCCATGTCCCATTTAGGCATATTGTTATAACATTTTAGTCTTATGTGGACATGTAATCTAATGAAAACTTATTTGTACAATGTTTTATTTTTTCCCTGCTAATGGAGAAAAGCTGCTGATTCCATTACTGATTCAATTACAACTTTATTACTGTTGATGGTTTAAATTGTATTTTTTAAAATTGTTGCTTTCCACTTTAAAAATTATCTGAACTGAAAACTGTATTACACGTTTCCAAATAAATACACAAATGACTTTGATGGGAACTTATTTCCACTGGTGTGTTTTAGTATAGCAGACTTGATACCACCCAGTTAGATGTCTCAACTCAGGTACTTAAAAGTCAAGGTTTAGCAAAGTACTTAAACAGAATCTCAGAGCCATAGAATAGTGATGTTGGAAAGAGCCCCAGTGGAACGTCTAGTCCCCTGCTCAACAACTAATTTTGCTCACAGACTCCTTTGTGTGTAAACAGGGGGTCAATATCCCAGATTCTCTACAGTATGCATTTTTTTGCTTCTAGATTTGCAATTGGTGGGATGGGGGGAATTATCCCTCAAGATATCACATATGGCCCAAAGACTACCATTTGTTCATCCCTAGTCTAGACCTGTCTTCTGCACTAAAAAAGGACTTTAAAATGTTGTCACAAGACTGCCTGTTTTGTTTTTGTTTTAATTTCCCAAGTAATGGCAGTCTGGGAACATAATCACCACAAAGTCACTATCTTTTTCTCTCTTCCCCCCAGTCTGTTTCCAGATGGTGATTTTTAATCATGTCAAATGCCACATATGTGCTTTTCTGGAAGGGCAAGGAGAATCATGATAGCTTTATCATCATAATCCAAGCATATGTTTTCTAGGACTGGAAAATTACAGAACAAATTTTTCCCAACATAGCATGCATACTATATGTTTGTGCACATGGGCATGCTATGTCTGCCTCATCAGCAATTCCAAAAGCCATCCTAAAGCTCCTGAAGACAGGGATGCATACTATATGAGTGAGATGGCAGACTTCCATTAACTCAAGGTTTTGGTGGATTGGTAGGTTATAACCACTTTGGATTTTAAATGGAACTTAAAAAAAAACTCGTGGCCCAATGTTCATCAGTTATTCTTAAAACATTAATATATTTCTATAGACAAAAAAAGCTCTGTTATGCTGCACCCGTGGGGTTGCTCGTTAATCAGGTGCTCAGACCTTTGCTCTGCCCTGTCCCCTACCCAGAGGAATTTGCACCAGGGCTTTTCCACATTGAGTTAATGACTGCACTGTCATGGTCAAAATTATTAAATTATTCCACTGTGGTGCAGTGCTTAAAAGTGGTGAAATTTAATCCAGAGAATCAAGTTTAATTCCCCACTGTTCCACCTGAGCCTGCTGGTTGACCTAGGGCAGTCACAGTTCTTTCAGAACTCTCTCAGCCACACCTACCTCATAATGGGACTTTTGTGGGGAGAGGAAAGGAAGGCAATTATAAGCTGGTTTGAGACTCCTTAGGTTAGAGAAAAGCAGGGTATAAAAACCAACTCTTCTTCTTTCCTCTTCCACCCCAACAATGAGTAATTTCTTTTCTTTTTCCATTAAAGGCACTAAAATACTGATATATTACTGGTGTAACAACAGGCTTAAGTGGTTCTCTAAATTCCCAGTTTTCATTTTTTTTAAGTTTCTAGCCCCCTTTCTCACAGAACTAGCACCCTCTATTGAAAATCCCCATTATAGAAGACACATGTGGAAGAATATAGACTGACTTCACAACTGTTGCAGTGCAGACATTCAGAAGAACCATGCCCAAACTCATTCCAATGCTTGTGGATCAATTGCCAAGTAAATCTCCCTTCCCAATTGGGAATGCCATACCAGCAGCCCTCATGGCTGGTGAGAGCCTTCCCTCCGAGCCATCGAGTTGTCGCAGGCAGGCAAGCAAACCAGCTAGAAAGAAAGAAACTAGAAAAACAAAGCGTACAACTCACATTGACAATTGTCACAGAACTTGGGTACTCAGGCAAGTGTGTTGTTGGTCTTTTGTAAGCTTAATTTTATATTGTCAAGGTTTTTTGGACAGTCAAGATGATTTTATCTCCACCAGATTTTTGCCATGAGGAATCAAAAGCATTCCCTGCTTTTTTAAAAATCCTCTTTTAATTATAACTGTAATAGATTGACTCCAGAGAAAACTGAGTAATATGTGCTGGAATAGATTTACTAAAATATTTAGTAATTGTGATTGCATTTCTTTTCAAGGATGACACTTTTTTCATTTTAAGAATATTTTGAAAAAATCAGTAACTCGTCAGGCCACAACTTTTTGAAAATATCAAGTCAAATATAAAGATAATCTCTGTGGATGGTTTATATTAGGATGTGTATTTTGTGTTTCTTGGATTCCCCCTCTAACAGGCTTAAGCCAGAGGATCATACTTGCTAGCTGTGGTTGGAAAGTGCAAACCTTGCAAATGTCGAAGATTATTACTACTTTTGGCAGTCATCTTTTGCTGACTAGATTCTGGTGTATACCTGCCACAAAAACACACGTGAAATAACAAATTTTTAAAAAATCTTGGTTGGCTGTGGCTTAAGGTGAAGGGAGTTTGCTATATCATAGCAAGTTCTGAAAAGCTTCTGATATTCTTTACCAAGGAAAAGTTGTGTTCCCAAGCTGTGTTCAGTAACTGAATTGGAAACATTTTCTTCTGCCACATCATTTCTAGATTTAAGAATGTTCCAAGGACAGAGTCTAGCCATGTAGTTTCAGCTCAGGATTTTTCATTTGCTTGTAAACTATCCTCTGAACATATGAGTAGAGCTGAGTTCTAAGGAACCATTGTACATGAACTGTGTTGTTGGATCTGAGTTTGGGTGGAACTGAGGAAAAATGCTAAGGATTATGGCAGCATCCGGACCTCCCAATAAGACGGAGCCATTAATCATTTCAAAACTTGCACCTTCTGCCTACTGGCTTGGAGTCTGCAATTTGTTGAACATTTCAAGCTCACAATTCTGTAACCACATATGTTAAAACAGTCTCAGCTTGTGGCTAGCCAGTTTGAACTCAAGACTATGATGCCAGTGATTTATCCATATTTTATTGTTTACTTATAACTGAATTTAACTTTTAAAATACAAATGAAACCTTCCTGTTAAATGTGCACGTTTTCAATCTAAGGAAAGACTTTTTAGCTCTAAATACACTACTCAAGGGAAAAACAAACTAACATCACGTCTTTTTGCTCTCCCTCCTCCTCTGCCTGCAATGGGACAAACTCTTGCTACAGCAAGTGGAGAGGAGAAATAGTAAAGAATGGGCATAGCCTTTACCAGTGCACTTAAAGGTAAACGCTAGTTCTCTAGATTCATGACAAACAGTTTTCCTACTTACATCATTCCATTTGCCCATATCTTATTAATTGTTCAACGTACATTGCATTCCAAAGCTGACTGGAAGGAAGATGAATGAAAAGTAAACTAAGTTAAGGCAGGCTGAGAAAGGCAGAATTCAAAGAATTGCAGAGGAGAGAAAATAATCAAAAGACAGGAGAGAGGGGATTGTGCCAATTTCCATTTTTTCATCATCCAATAGAACCTTAGGAAGTCATGCTAAATATGCAGCATCAACTTCCTGTGCCTCTCTGCTGTTAGGACAACTATCTCTTTGATCAGTTTACTTCCTTTAGTGGTGAAAGGCTCAGCATTTCTCAACATGAGCTCTCAGAATTTTAAAAAACAAAGATTAGCAGTCCTAATTGCTCTTAAAACCATCAGATCATCACATCTGAATGCCATCTTTAGTGAAGCTATTTGAGAGTCTGTTTACATGACTTTTCTGGGTATGGTAGCCATTTATGCTGATAGTAACCTAACACACAAATAGAAGAAGTCATGGAAAGAGTGACATGGAAAGAGTCCATGCTTGTTTTAGTCCATGCAATTCTGCATACATAGACAGATTCCTTACTAGCAGTTGCTCCACCCCCAGGTTTATGCTTTCCCCAGCTCAAGCGATCAATTCCCCACCAGTTGCTCTGCAGGTGCAGTTTGATCTGTGGCTTCCTGCTCTTGTTTTTTTATACTTAAAACCAATTTATTATACTGTAATATATTGTAATAGCACATTATCATTTGTTATTAAAATTAATACATATACATTATATTTTCTCCATCCCTCCCCCCTTTTGGTGACCCCCGGCAGTGTATTTTATTTAAATTGTTAAAAAAGGTAATAACTTTATCTATTAAAGAATCTTACCTCATAAAAAAAATCGAGAAGAATAAAAAACCCAAAAAAACCATAGGTTATAATTATAATCCATCTTCATGGTAGTCCTTTAGTCATTAACAAAAAAAAATGAAAAATATATTCCAATAATTTCGCTTTTTTACTATAATCCATTTAAAGTTTCTTTATAAATGAAGCATTGTCAAAAATCGCCAAATATCCTTTAACATTCCATTGTTTTTCAACATACTTTTGGAACTTTCCCCACTTAATTTTAAACTTCTCTAAATCTTGTTATTTTAAGATTCTTGTAAGCTTGTCCATTTCACTCCAATGCATAACTTTTTGTTATAAACAATTTTATTAGTAACATATGGTAGTAGAACTATTTCTACAGCTTATAAAAAAAAGCCTTAAGATGAAAGCATCATTCTACCCCACATCTTACTTTCCTCCCACCCCACCCCCCAATAATTGACCTCCGCCAGTGTTATTTTTTAAAAAACAGATATTAAAGGTACCTTTAAGTATCAAGAAAAAACAAAAATTGATTAAGAAAGAGAAAAAAAGAGAAAAAAAAACCCTTCAAAAGTTATATTCTTGTCTTAAAGGTCTTAATCTTCAAAAATTGTCCAGTGTCCTTTTATTTTCCACTCTTTTTCTACATATCTTCTGAATTTCTTCCACTCCCGATTAAAGAGTTCTAAATCGCAGTCTCTTAATTTTCTTGTTAGCTTATCCATTTCACTCCATGACATAACTTTTAAAGTCCAGTCCCATTTTTCTGGTATTTTTTCTTGCTTCCACAACTGCGCATACAATGTCCTAGCAGCTGAGAGCAAGTACCATATTAAAGTTCTATCTTCTTTTGGAAAATTCTCCATTTGTAATCCCAGCAAAAATGTCTCTGCTTCTTTTTTAAATTCATATCCTAGGATCTTAGATATCTCTTGTTGAATCATCTGCCAAAACATTTTAGCTCTTTCACAAGTCCACCACATATGGTAGAAAGAGCCTTCATGCTTTTTACATTTCCAACACCTAACTGGCATCTTATTGTCCATCTTTGCTAATTTTTTTGGAGTCATGTACCATCTATACATCATCTTAAAACAGTTCTCTTTAATACTATGACATGTTGCGAGTTTCATAGAGTTTTTCCACAGATGTTCCCAAGATTCCATTTTTATTTCTTTATTTACATTAATTGCCCATTTTATCATTTGAGATTTCACTACTTCATCTTCTGTGGTCCATTGTAAAAGTAATTTGTACACTTTTGAAATTAATTTCTCATTATCTCCAAGCAGAACTCTTTCCATTTCTGTTTGCTCTTTCCTTATTCCTTCAGTTTTAATATCATTCTCCATCAAGCTTTTTATTTGTTGCATTTGAAACCAATCATATTTATAATTCAATTCTTCTGCAGTTTTCATTTCTATTTTCCCACTTTGTATTTTTAGTAGTTGGTTGTATGATAGTTGTTTTTCCTTAACTGTTTTGGCCGTTAACTTTATCACTTCAGCCGGCACTATCCACAGAGGTCTTCTCTCATCGCCATATTTCTTGTACTTTATCCACACATTTAGTAAGTTGCTCCTTATATAATGGTGAGAGAAAAGACCGTCCATCTTCTTTTTCCCATAATACAAGTAGGCATGCCAGCCGAATTTTTTCCCATGGCCTTCTAGCACTAGAAGTTTTTTATTTAATAACGTTATCCATTCTTTCAACCATACTAAACAAATTGCTTCATGATACAGTTTCAAATCTGGTAATTGAAACCCACCTCTCTCTTTTGCATCTATCAGGACTTTCATTTTAATTCTAGGTTTCCTCCCGGCCCACACAAATTCCGAGATTTTTCTTCTCCATTTATCAAATTGCTTAGCATCTTTCACAATGGGGATAGTTTGAAACAAATACATAATCCTTGGTAAGATATTCATTTTTACTGCAGCTATTCTGCCCAACAATGACAAATTGAGCTTGTTCCACTTTAGCATATCTTCTTCTTTTTTGCGCCAGAGCTTTTCATAGTTGTTCCTAAACAGATCAATGTTTTTCATTGTTATCTCTACCCCTAGGTATTTTACCTTAGAGGTAACTTCACAACCCGTTAGTCTTTGTAGTTCTTGTTGTCTATTTTTCTGCATATTCTTACATAAAATTTTTGATTTTTCTTTGTTTATGTAAAGTCCCGCCAACTCCCCAAACTCTTGTATTCTCGTTAGCAACAACGGTGTAGCTTGTAGGGGATTTTCATTTATAAACATTATATCATCCGCAAATGCTCTGTATTTATAGGTATACCCTTTTATTTGTAGTCCTTTTAAATCTTTTTCATCTTGGATCTGCATCAGTAAAATTTCAAGAGTCATTATGAACAACAATGGCGAAAGCGGGCAGCCTTGTCTAGTACCTTTACTAATTTTCATTTCGTCTGTAAGATCTGCATTGATGCACAACCTTGCCCTTTGTTCAAAATATATTGCCTTTATCATTCTTATAAAACTTTCTCCAAGCTCCATTTTTTCCATCACTGCAAACATGAAGTCCCAATTTAAATTGTCAAATGCTTTTTCTGCATCCGCAAAGAATAGTGCTACTTCCTTTTCTGGATGTCTTTCATAGTATTCTACAATATTTACAACAGTTCTAATATTGTCTCTTATTTGTCTTTTGGGGAGAAAACCAGCTTGGTCCTCCTTTATAAAATTTATCAGATATTGCTTAAGTCGTTCCGCCAGAATTCTTGTAAATATTTTATAATCATTGTTCAAAAGTGATATTGGTCTATAATTTTTCACATTTGTGACGTCTCTTTCTTCTTTAGGTATCAAAGAAATAACGGCTTCCTTCCATGTATTTGGTACCTTCCCTTTAGCTCTTATTACATTCATCAGCTTCTGTAATTTTGGTATTAATTCATCTTTGAAAATTTTAAAATATTTAGCTGTATAACCGTCTGGCCCGGGAGCTTTATCATTCTTCTTCACATTAATTGCTGCTTCAATTTCTATTTTTTCAATTGGGTCATTCAAAATTTTTCTCATATTTTCAGTTAAAGGCTCAATTTTTATTTTCTGTAAGTATTCATCTATCTTTTTTCTCTTTACTTCAGCACCTTTAAACAGCTTGGCATAGTACTTAAAAAATTCTCTTTTTATTCCCTCTTGAGTAACTATATCTCTTCCATCTATTACAATTCTACTAATTGTTTTGTTTTCTCTCTTTTTTTTCAGCTGCCACGCCAAGTATTTCCCCGTCTTATTTGCTCCTTCAAACGATTTCTGCTGAAGCCTTTTCAAGTTCCATTCCACGTCTTTGTTTAGTAAATGTCTTAGTTGAGTTTGTAATATTGATATTTCCCTTAGAATCTTCTTTTTCCCTGGTCTTTTCCTCAACGCACCTTCTTTTTTCTTTATTTCATTTTGAATGTCCAATAATTGTTTTTCTTTTTCCCTTTTATCTTTGTTGTTCAATGTAATCAACAACCCTCTCATTACTGCTTTATAAGTATCCCAGACCGTCTGGAAGTCAATATCTTCTTTATCATTCATTTGGAAAAATTCCTTAGTCTCTTTTCCTAGGAAAGTCACTGTTTCTTTGTTCTGTAGCAAATCTTCATTCAGTCTCCATCTTCTCAGTCTTTTGGACAATTTTGTAATCCACATTATTGGGTTATGGTCGGCACCGATTTTAGGCAAAATATCTATCTTCTTTGTTATAAGGCCTAGGTCTCTAGTTCCCCACAACATGTCAATTCTAGAAAAGGTCTTATGTCTTGCAGAAAAAAAAGTATAGTCCCGCACTTCAGGATTGAACTTTCTCCATATATCTTCCAAGTTTTCCTGTTTAACTAACTCAAAGAAAGACTTTGGCAATTTCCCTTCTTTCACACTATTTTTTTTCCCTCCGGATCTATCCAATGAGTTCTCAACTGTTCCATTAAAATCTCCCATTAAGAGTATTTGATCGTAGGTCAACTCATCTAGTTGTTGTATAATGTCTTTAAAAAAAACATCTTTTGCACCATTAGGTGCATATAGTCCCAATAACAGCATTTTTTTCCCATTTGATGTTATTTCCACTGCTACAAATCTTCCATCTTTATCTTTAAACATCAGTTTTGGCTCCAAGTCCTGTTTGACATAAATGACTACTCCCCTTTTTTTCTGTTTGGCTAATGAAAAAAATTCCTTCCCCAATTGTTTATTCCATAAAAATTTATAATCCTTTTGTTTGATGTGGAATTCTTGCAGACAAATTATGTTACAATGTTGCTTCTTAATCCAATGAAAAGTTGCCCTTCTTTTTTGTGGTGAATTTAGTCCATTAACATTCCAAGACAGTAATTTGTAATCCATCATGGTGCAAATTCTTTATTTTCTTCAAAAAATCTCCTCAACTCTCTAGCATTTGTAATTGTTACTCTCTTCCCCTGAAGTTCAAAGCTCAAACCCTCAGGGATTAACCATCTGTACCTTGTGCCATTGTCTTTCAGTTTTTCTGTCAACTTTTTGTATGTTCTCCTGTCGTTTATCACTTCTTTGGGTAGCTCCTTCATTATTCTCACTCTGCTACCTCTTATTATCAATGACTGTTCAAAGTTTTTCTTAATGATCCTTCCCATCATTTCCTTTGTCATAAATCTTACAACAACATCTCTTGGTAAGTTGTTTTTTTTGGCGTGTAACGAATTGACTCTATACATATGATCATACATATTCTTAGTCTTGTCAGGGTCTTCTTCTAAGAATTCTGCAATTATGTTTATTATATATCCTCTCAGATCATCATTCTCTTCCTCAGGTACTCCTCTCAAGCGTATCTGATTTTCCATTAATTTACATTCGTGGATCGTCACTTTTTCTTGGACTTTCAGCAAGGTGGTATCATGTACTTTAACTTTCTCCTCCACTTCCTGTACTTTCTTGTCTATTTTCCCAATTTGGCCTTTAAGGTCATCCACTTCTTTTTTAATTACTGTAATAAGTTCTTCCTTCATTTCTTGCATCATTTTATTAACTCCCTTCATAATCCTGGCTTCCATAGCCTCCATTTGGTCCTGCATTTTTTCTAATGAGAGGGCTCTTGTTCGGGGCTGCCTGGGCTCTGACATTTAGGCAAGAAGCAGGGAAATAAAATAAAAATACCAAAAATTTCCGTCTCACAATTTACAAATTTGGCTACCAAGTTCAAAAGGTCTAAATTTTCTCTCTTATTTAGTCTTTGTTCTGTTCTTTTCTGAGCTTCCCAAGCCCAGATATATATTTTTAAAGAGATTTTTCCCCTTTAAAAAATGACGAAATTTTTAGCTTCACCAATTTGAAATTTGACAGTCAGGTTCAATAGAGCAGAGCTTGCCCTTTCCAACAAGCCTATTTTCGCTGGTTTCTGAGCCTCCAAAGCCAAGATATTTATCAAAAAAGCCTTCAAAAATTCCAAGATGGCGGCCGCGATTTTTCCCCTTTAAAAATTTTTTTTCCCCTTTTAAAGTCCTCCCAGGAGCCCACCAGTAATGTAGTCAATAGATCTTGTCCTCTTACCCTCTTTCCCGTCGATTCTGTCAATTTTTAAAGTCCCAGTTCTTTTTAAAACAATATTTTAAATCGGACCTCCCAGCAATGGCTGCCGATGTTTCTCTATGATGTAGAGTAGGCTTTTTTCTTTACTGCTTCCTGTCTGTATCAGCTTCAACTCTCATGGAAATCTCACGATACTTGACGCACTTCCTGTCTTGCTCAGAAGAGTTGAAGAAGTATTCCAGTAATATTCCAGTGCAACGTGGCTATTTACATTCCAGGAAACCGCAAACTGCAAGTAGACACAACTAAATTTCCTTTTCGAATTTTAGCAGTTTTTAACACTGTCTTTTGTATTAAAACAGTCCCAACTTCTCAATTTCTTTCTTCTAATTGCAAGTTTTATATTTTCCCTTTCTTCCCACCTTTAATATATCCCTTTAGTCTGTAAATAACTCCGGAGTGAAAAGAGAGCTTCTGTACCTTTTTTTCTTCACTTATCCAAGTTCCACTGGTCTTCCAAAACTTTAGTTGTTTAGAATTGTCCCAGAAGGTTAGGATCTTGACGGGCTTATGCCAAATCAATGACTCTGAAAGATCTTGCAGACGATAACTATGCAAACTTCTGAGACCCCTCAAAGCCTCAAAGGAACCCCCTTCAGGGTTCCTTTTCAGCCAAGGTAAATCTCTTCCAAAGTTTTAAGTGCATGTCTTGGTCCTTTCTCTCACTGAGAAAGGTAGGCAGTGGGCTTAGATTGCCCTCCACTACCCCGAACAAGATCTTCAGCTTGCTCCCGATGTGAGAGACAACTCAGCCCGCCATTTTCCTCCCCGGAAGCCCCCTCCAATGCATAACTTTTAAAGTCCACTCCCACATTTCTGGTATTTTGTTTTGTTTCCACATCTGCACATATAATGTCCGTGCAGCTGAAAGCATATACCAAATTATCATTCTATCTTGTTTTTAAAAAGTTTCCATTTGTAATCCCAACAGAAAAATGTCTGGTGCCTTCTTAATATTATATCCCAAAATTTTCAAAATCTCTTGCTGAATCATTTGCCAAAATTGTTTTGCCTTTTCACAAGTCCACCACATATGGTAGAAAGATCCTTCTTATTTTTTACATTTCCAACATCTATCCAACACCTGATTATTCATTTTTGCCAATTTCTTAGGTGTCATGTACCACCTATGTAACATTTTAAAGCAATTTTCCTTAATTTTATAACATGTAGATATTTTCATAGAGTTCTTCCATAATTGTTCCCATGACTCCATCTGTATTTCTTTATTGATATTTATTGCCCATTTTATCATTTGTGATTTAACTACTTCATCTTCCGTAGACCATTTCAGTAATAGTTTGTATATCTTTGAAATCAGCTTTTCATTTTCCCCAAACAGCATTCTCTCCAGTTCTGTTTGTTCTTGTCTTATTCCATAGTTCTTAATGCCCTGTTCAAGCAAACTCCTTATTTGTTGCAATTGAAACCAGTTATATTTATACTCTATTTCCTCAGCCGATTTTAATTCCACCTTTCCTCCTTGAATTTTTAAAAGCTGTTTATATGATAACCACTTCTCTTCTTTGATATCTGAAAACAATTTTATTACTTCTGTTGGCACAATCCAAAGCAGTTTCCTCTCATCACCATCTCTTTTATATTTTGACCAAGTATTTAACAAATTTCTTCTTATATAATGATGTGAGAAGAAGCCATCAATCTTATTTTTCCCATAGTACATATAGGCATGCCATCCAAAAACATTTCCATGACCTTCTAATGCTAGTAATTTTCTATTTAGTAATGTCATCCATTCCTTAATCCACACTAGGTATACTGCATCATGGTACAGCTTTAAATTGAGCAGCTAAAATCCACTCCTTTCCTTCGCATCAGTCAAGATTTTCATTTTAATTCTTGTTTTTTTTCCCGGCCCATAGAAATTCTGAAAGTTTCCTTTGCTGTCTATTAAATTGTTTATTGTTTTTCACTATTGGAATTGTTTGAAACAGGAACATAATTCTCGGTAGGACATTCATCTTAATTGCAGAAATTCTGCCCAGCATGGACAAATTCAATTTATTCCATTTTATCAAATCTCCATCGATCTTATGCCAGAATTTCTCATAATTATTTTTGTACAAATCAATATTTTTTGTTGTTATTTCCACAACTAAATATTTTACTTTGGAAGTAACTTCACACTCTGTTAATGTCTGTAGTTCTTCCTGTTTGCTCTTTGACATATTTTTGCACAAAATTTTCGAGTTTTCTTTATTTATGTAAAAGCCTGCCAATTCTCCATATTCTTGTATCTTATGAAGCAACAATGGTGTTACATGAGTGGGATTTTCATTTATAAACATTACATCATCTGCAAATGCTCTTCACTTTCAGTCCCTCTATCTCTTTATTTTCTTGAATTTGCATTAACAAAACTTCTAAAGTCATTATAAATATCAGTGGAGATAGAGGGCAACCTTGTCTTGTTCCTTTACTTATTATCATTTTTTCCATTAAATCTGCATTAATACAGAGCCTTGCTTGTTGTTCAAAATATATCGCCTTTACCATTCTTATAAAATCTTCTCCCAGTCTCATTCTCCATCACTGCAAACATAAAGTCCCAATGCACATTATCAAATGCTTTCTCTGCGTCTGCAAAAAATAATGCTACTTCTTTTTCAGGATGTTTCTCATAATATTCAATAATGTCTAAAACTTTTCTGATATTATCTCTAATTTGTCTCCTGGGAAGAAATCCTGCTGTTCTTTAATAAAACTGTTCAAATGCTGTTTAAGGCATTCTGCCAGAATTCTTGCATATATTTTATAGTCATTGTCAAGTAATGAAATTGGTCTATAGTTTTTTACGTTTGTAGTGTCTCTGACTTCTTTTGGTATCAACAAAATTACTGCTTCTTTCCATGTATTAGGAATTTTCCCATCTGTTCTTATAATGTTCATCAACTTCTGAAGCTTTGGTAATAGCGTCTCTGCGAAAACTTTATACAATTTTGCCGTGAAACCATCTGGACAGGGTGCTTTTCCTAATTTCATTGAGTTAATCGCCTCCTCTATTTCTCCTCTTTCAATTGGTCTATTCAACACCTTCTCCATATTTTCTGTTAAAGAATTTACCTTAATTTTCTGCAGATACACATCAATTTTTTTTCTATCCTCACTTTGACTTTTAAATAGCTTGGCGTAGTATTTATAAAATTCCCTTTTAATTCCTTCATGATCAACAACGTCCTTTCCTCCCGACACAATTTTGCTAATTACTTTGTTCTCCCTTCTTTTTTTCATTTGCCAAGCCAAATATTTTCCAGGTTTATTCGCTCCTTCAAAAGATTTCTGTTGGAGTCTTTTTAAATTCCATTCCACTTCTTTATTCAGCAAATGTCTCAATTGACTTTGTAATATTGTAATCTCTCATCATTTTCTTTTTCCCAGGTTGCTTTTTGAGCTCCCTCCTTTTTTCCAATTTCTGAATGTCCATCATTTGCTTATTTTTGACTCTTTTATCTTTATTATTCAATGTTATTAAAATGCCCCTGATTATCGCTTTATAGGCATCCCACACGATTTGAAATTGAGTGTCCTCATTTTCATTTATTTGGAAGAAGCATTTAGTTTCCTTTTCCAGAGACACCACTATCTCCTGTTTCTGTAGCAAATCCTCATTTATCCACCATCTTGGAGTCTTTTTCCCTGATTTTGCAGACCACACTTGCTCTTGTTTTTTTTTTTTGAGATCTGGAATCTGTGAGGGAAATTGGAGGGAGGTGCAGATCAAAATGCACCCACACAGCAACTGGTGGGGAATTAATCGCTTGAACTGGGGAAAGCAGAACCCCAGGGGAAGAGCAAAAGCTAGTGAGGAATCAGTCAGTCATAGTTAAGTGCTTTCACTCATGTTATTGTTGACTTGCCATCAACAGCTACAACATCAGGAAAGGTCACTTTAAGAAGACCTCAGTAAGAGTTGTATTTTTCACCCAGTCAGGACAGTACTACCAGGCCTCAGATTCATTGGGAGTTCACAGGATCGCAGCTCATGCACCTTTCTGAGAGTTCCACCTCCTTGTCCATTGAATAGTATGTGCAGCTGCATAACAATCCCTGGATAGGCTCCACCACCTATTTTTCTACAAAATGACCGCTGAGTACTACTATGACTGTTATGCCTCCATTTTGTTTGCATCACTCCCTCCCATTTGGGCTAGCTTACAAACAACAACATTTGCATCTCCACAAACACATTTGATAACAGTAGGTACCCAATGAAACTGCTTTTCACTGCATCAGACCATTGGTAAATCACAGTATTGTATACTCAGACTGGCAGCTGCTCTCCAAGTTGCCAGGTGTTACAGGTAAACAAATAGGCAGGCAAAGTTGAGCATTGCCAGAGCTGGAATTCAGGAACAGTAATAGGAACCGGAAGAGAAGCAAGGAGGCAACCAGGGTTCTGGAGTGCTTAAGTCCATTCTTCAGTGGTGCACAAGCTGGTATTGCAGAATTTTGAACCAGCATAGGCTAGATCCCAAATGAGGCATTTTATAGAGGGCTGATAGCCATATTCTTTCTGTTGTCAGAGCAGGATCCCTGAAAATGTCAAGATGCAGAGTGTAGTCTCCTCTTCATGAGCAGGACTGGCTTACAGAATGACCTGGGCTGCCAACTGTATGCTTCTCTACCTTGTCCAGGCTTCTCAGGCCTGCAGTGTTCTTTGCTTCTGGGGTCTTGGAGGAGATTCAGGAGGTGGACAAGTCATCTTAAGGGGTTCCTAATGTATCATTTCCACTAGATCCATAATGAGCCTGCTGTTGTGTAGTGGACATGGAGTTTCCCTCTAGAGCAGGGGTCCCTAACCCCTGGGCCATGGACCACTACCGGTCTGCAGCCTGTTGGCAACCAGGCCACAGCCTCCTCTCCCTGCCCTGCCCACACACTGCTGTGCAACCTTGCCACCCTGCACCCCTTCATGGTGCCTCCAGCACCCTCCGTTTTTATGATTTTAAGGCCAGGGAAGTGGCGAAGCACCGCCTTCTCCGGCTCTTTAAAGGCTGACAACCACCACCCCACTGACTGGCAGCAAAAACCTCCATAGCAGCAGCGGATGACCCTCTGAAGAAGCGGCGCCGCCCTTGTCTCCTCTCCACTTTCTTCCTGGGTGTGAGGGGGGGGGAAGGAGACAAGGGCAGCACCGCTTCTTCAGAAGGTCGCCTGCTGCTGTTACGGAGGTTTTTGCTGCCAATCGGCACGGGGTGGGGGGGGGGTTTGTTGACCTTTAAAGAACCGGGGAAGGCAGTGCTTTGCCCCTTCCCTGGCCTTAAAATGGTAAAAATGGAGGGTGCTGGAGGTGCTGTGGAGGGCAGGGTGAGGCTGAGGGAGAGGCGGTGAGGCTGCGCGGGGATGGGGGACAAGGCTGCGTGGTGGGGGTGGGGCAGCGAAATTGTGTGGTCGCAGGGGGCGGGGCCAAATTTGGTGCCCCCAGCAAGATAATATTTCACAAGGTCCTTATATGTGTAATGACTTGCATGCCTGGAAAACAATCTAGAGGTAAATTACACTAAAACCAAAGTAATGGCCTTTGGCAAAAAGGCAGTCAGATCACACCATTGGTACTTAAATTCTATTCCCATTGAACAAGTTTCATGCTTTAAGTACCTGGGGGTCATGTTTCAAGTGAATGGAAGAAGAACCACCAATATAAACATGATTACCTCAAATGCCAAAAGGAGTGCGGGGGCTATCCAAAAATTCTACTGGGGCAAAGGGGGTAAATGCATAATTGCGACACTTAGATTGTTTAAGGCTAAATCCCTCTGCCAGTTAACATTTGGTGCCCAATCAACATCACTACAAACTACAAAAAACTGGAGAGTGTTCTATCAAAATTTTTAAGAACAGTTCTCCAGGTATCCAAGGGCATTCCGAATGCATTGATTAGAATAGAAACTCGCATGATTACAGTAGAAGCGAAGCTTTGGATTTTGGCCATCCAGTTCTGGTTGAAACTTACGTTTTTCCTAAGGACTTGATCAGTTTAATTCTGCAAGATACCTTGGTCCCATGATGGATTAAGGCCATAGAGGACAGAATTCATTATTACGGCCTTTCCAAACAATATCTCAATTCTCTCACTTATGATAATTCTAGGGAGATAGTGGAACAGAGAACTGCTCTCTGATTTTTCTAAATACTTCTGTGTTGGCTAGGTACCAGATGGCAGTTCCTACTCATTTTTCCACTGGAATTGCCATCCTCGTGTGTGTGTCCTGCCGCTCCAAACGGTGACTCAGGGTGCCAACAAGTTCAAAGAACGTTGCCTGAGACATCCTTAAATTCTCCAGCCAGTCTTCATCAGTCCAGGTGCCCATTACATTGCTGTTCCACCAGTCCTTTCACTGGCACATTAATTGCAGTTGCTGCCCTTCTCCTCCACCTGCTCCTCATAGATAGATGGTCCAGAAGCACTTTGGTCAAAGCAGCAGTGGCACTGACCATCACCTGCACCACCTTCATAAGAAGTCTCAATATTGCTGTGATGGAAACCATGACTATTAGAACAATAGAACTAGTAGAACAATAACCTTCCACACAATCTGCTCACCAACTACAACCCACAGAAATCTGTGGCTTCCCCCCCCTGACATTTATACCTGTTGCAGCTTGGCACAAGTCAATTTCCAGCCAATAGCCTGTGGGCATGGATGGGTGCACATCAGGCTGAGTTAGCAACATCTGTCTCACCAATCCCTGTTGGTCTGTTCTGCCGCCGAAACCTGCTGCCCTATGGGCAACCCCTCTCCACATGGCAACAGGTGGCAACCCCTCTCCAGGTGGTTATCCCGCTTGAACTGTGTATCCAATGGGGCACCTGTTACCAAATGTCAGCGGCTGCAATCTCCGGCATCTCAGTGGAGCCCAGGCATCCCTATGGTGGTGCTGTTGTGAGACATCGCTATAGCGCAATAGCGATCTAAGACTGACGTTCCAAAAAAAAACCCAACAACCCCAGAGATTGCGCACCGGCAGGTGAAAAAGGGCGCAAAAACTGCTCCCAGATTCAATATTGGACATTTCACACAGCGCCCCATAGTGATTTCAACCCGGAAGGAGGGGTTGAAAACTGGAAGAAGCTGCTCTTTGTTAGTAACGACTCAGGCATGGCTCACTACTGGGATAGCCACGGGACTGTGTGAAAAGGTGACAGTATTCCGGTAGCAGCCAGTTACTGAGTCGGATCTGTCTGAAATGCCAGCAAAAACCCATTACTGTTCAGTAATTGACCAGCTGCCATATCGGAATACTTAGGCTGTGTGAAAAAGTTTCTAATAAAGCCCTAATCCAGTGCCAGAAAAATACTATCCTTATTCTAAATGGAAGAAATTCCTGAGCATTAATGAAGGCATTATTGCAATCAGCATACCAAAAACAAAGGGAAGCTGCCAAGATCTGGCAGAAAACTGTCAGCAAGCTTTATAGTGCATCCTAAGCAAAGTTACTAATTTCTAAACCCATTTACATCAGTTAATGGATAGTGGTGTAACTGTGTTTAGGGAACAATCCTAATCTAGTCTCTACCAAAGTAAGTCCCACTTAATATTACAGCATGAGTCTTGAATAGACACGTAAGTTATTCACCCACTCCTAGTTATGAGGGAAGGGTGTGTTTGGCATCTTATATTCTAATAGCAAGGTCAGCCAATCTCTGAATATTTAAACCCCATGATTGAAGCTGTGAATAGGCAAAACAGATTTTTCTACAAACCTAAAAAGGGCCCGAGGTTTGCAGGAAATGCAGAATCTTTATACACACACACACATCTGTCATCTGGAATTCATTTGTAATTCTGGGAAATCTCCAGGTTGGAGGGTGGCAACCTTAGGCCTAGCTGCTTGGAACTGTTTAACTGAAGCCACCCTATGAAAGCCAGTGTGGTGTAGCAGTTAAAGTTTCAGAGTAGGTTCTGGGAGACCTGGGTTTGAATCCTCATCTTCCTGTGGAAGCTCATTGGGTGATTTTGGACCAGTCACATACTTTCAGATAACCAGCCCCACTGATAAAAAGGAGGAAAGAAAACTAATGTAAGCTGCTCTGGTCCCCACAGTGGAATAAAGTGGACTATAAATTAAGTAAATAAAGAATAAATATTGCTGAAGTTGGGAGGCAGATAAAAGGTAGGTTGGTGAATGGCTGAGAAGGAGAAAATGAGGCAGGTAAAGGGGAGAGGAGATACCAGGAAAGAAAAAGGGGAAAAAGTGTGGCATCACCCCTACAGATCCCTAAGGGTACCCTACCATGCAAGTGGGCCTGGTCCAGTGGTTGGCACCACAGAATTGGGCAACAGTTTTCCTATTCAGGGCTGCAGGGTGGGGTGCTTAAGACAGAGCGGCAGATGAGGCTAGGTTGGTTGTTGGATGAGGAGATAGCGTTCCAACTCCAGGTTAGGAAATACCTGGATATTTAGGGGTGAAGTTTGGGGAGATCAGTGTTTGTGGAAGGGAGAGACCTCCAGGAGGTACAATGCCACAGACTCCATCCTCCAAAGCAGCCATTTCCACCAGGGAAACGACAGCTGCCCACCTCCAGGTTAGGTCTGGATATCACCTAGAATTACAACTGCTCTCTGGATGACAGAGGGCAGTTTCCCTAAATAAAATGGCTGCTTTGAAGGGTTGATTCTATGACATTATACCCTGCTGCGGTCACTTCCCTCCCCAAAACTTGCCCTCAAGGCTCCACCTCCAAATTTCCAGGAGTTTCCCAACATGGAACTGACAACCTAAAGAGGAGCAGATCTCTGTAGTTGGGAGAGCCATTGTAATACCAAGGGATCTCCAGGTTGGCAACTCTAGGAGCCCAGTAGAGGAGGGTGGGATATAAATACAATAAATAAATAAATAAGGAAGCAGGAAAATTTGAGAGGCTACGGGAGTTTTCAGTAAATAGCAAATAGTGGGAGAGGGGGAAATGAGATGCCTCCTGCAAGACCTTTTGGGTTCCCACCTGTACATACTTAATATATCTTTAATTGTTTATAACCACAGTCATCCTTTGTGTGGAACTAGTGATATCACAGCTTCTGAGTTAAAATGATATGCAATCTGCAATTGCAAAACAGTGGCTCAGATTCTCAGTTACATAAAAGACAAAGCTGAATAGAGGTTGCATCGACTAATTCATTACATTTGCCAATTAGCTTTGGTTGAGAATAAGCTCCTCTTACATTCTCCCTGATAAGCAATTTTCTGTGTGTTGAATATGTGAATGTGCTACTTGAAGCAAAAATGTGGTTCAGTAAATATTTATTTTCTTTATATTTGTGGTTTGTGTTGGTCAATGGCAGCTATTGTTTTATTTTTGACAAGGGTGTGTGTCACTTCAAGTCCAGAGACACTCATGTATATATATTTTGAATGCCCTCCTGTGCCTTATTGTGGGTTGCTGCTTACTTTCCTAAGTTGAGGAGCAGACCACAGCACCATGTACAAGCTTAGCTCCATGTCTATACAGCTTTAGTGTCTCCAAAACTAGAAATATTACCTCTTGCTGCCAGTTCAGAGACAACCTCAAAGTTCTGTAACTGGAGTACATGAGACAAGTGCCAATCCAGTTATGGAAGTTGGAGATCATGAGCACAAGGAAGGAGAGTTTACCTCCCTTTACCTCTGTAGCCCTTTTCATACAGAAATCAGACCTCATCTCCATCACCTGCTTTATACCAAATGGGACAGACACATGAACAATTTAGCAAACTTCTTTAGCTTTTCATAGTTGTCATAGATCGCTTCCTAAAATGGACAAGGAAAAAAAACCCCTCAAATGAAGTTATCATTTGGGGGGTATACTCGGAGCTATCATCAGCATACTCTGAGATGCAAAAGGTGCTGGAGCATAAAGTTTCTGGGAGAAACCATTGTCCTTGACCCTCACACACACACCTGAACTCTTCCCTGCCACCTATCTGCATGTCCTACTTTGCCCATTCATTTGCAAGCACTTCACCACCCATGCTCCCACTTTGCAGTATTGATGGGGAAGTTCATGCAGGTGGTGACACTCCTGATGACCACAGCAGCAGCACAACAGCAACAAATACCAGCCTTTGCTGTCAGTGAAAGGGCATGAATGTGGTACAAAGAGCTGTGAGTATAGGTGGTGGAAGGCTTGTGAGCAGATAGAGCAGAGAAGTGATTCACAGGCAGTAGGGTATGTGGGGTATGCAAGTGGTTTGTGGAAAGGGAAGCATGAAGGGGGCCTGATTGTGGGTAGATGGGGGACCCTGGGCACTGTCTGCCCAGGGCCCCCCAAAACCTGGAACTGGCACTGGGTATATGGATGGTCTAGCATATAGTGAAATAATTTCTTTGCTTCTTTTGGGCCTGTGACACCTCATCTACTTTGCAATGTCTGTTTTATTGTAGAGAGTTTCAATAAACTCTTTTTATTCTAAAATTTGTGAATTTTCTATAATAATAATAATTTTTAATTTATATCCCGCCCTCCCCACTGAAGCAGGCTCAGGGCGGCTTACATAGCATAAAATACAGATATTATAATGATATAATAATAAAATACCCCAATTACATCATAATTATATTTCTTAATTAAATATACTATTACATTTAAAACCAACAGTTAAAACTAACAATTTAAACCACAGATTAATTTGGTGCTACGATCTTAATATAACACAATTTTTATATGACGACGGTAACATTCCACGTTAAAAAGCCAGCTGGAAGAGGGTGGTCTTGCAGGCCCGGCGGAACTGGATAAGGCTCCGCAAGGCCTGTACCTCTTCTGGTAACTGATTCCACCAGTGGGGAGAAGGCCTTCTCTCTCGTAACTTTCAACTTGGCAGCCAGTGCAGTTCCCGTAGCCTAGGCTGTATATGCTCCCACTTAGAATCTAACGTTATTCGAGAAAGAATGTGTATCATTACATAGGTTTGGAGCCAGTTTGGTGTAGTGGTTAAGTGCACGGACTCTAATCTGGGAGAACCGGGTTTAATTTACTCCTTCACGTGAAGCTCTGGTGTGGCCTTGGGCAAGCCACAGCTCTGGCAGAGCTGCTGCCTCAAGAGCAGGCCTTGAAAGAGCTCTTTTAGCCCCCCCCCCACCTCACAGGGTGTCTATCATGAGGAGAGGCAGGAAAAGGAGATTGTAATCCAATCTCGGGAGGGGGGGGGGTATAAATCCAATCTCCTCCTCCTTCGCCACTGCAGCCTCCTCCTCTCCTGTTCTTCTTCTGTTCTTGCTGGAGCAATTAGGTCCCTAAATGAATTCGTTCTTGCAAATCCTCATGTGGAGAGGAAAATATTCTGAATCAGGGCTAGAATGGTGTACCCTCTGTGTAAAGAATGTAACCTACAGCTAGATTAATATACTTGATATCTCCCTTTGGTTAGTTTTGTAACACAAGACTCAAATTGGCTTTGTAGATTTGGTTTAAAAGATTATATCTGTTTATACAATAGGCAGCATTATATACACATTTTAAAAGAGCAAAGGTCTTTCTTGGTAAGGTTCCCAAGTGTTACTTTTGAAACTTGTCCTCCCTATATGTTAATAATGGACACTTTTTTTTCCTTTTGGCAGATGTTACTACCTTTTGTAAACCATAGGGTGACCATAATGTCTGAAGGCCAGCCAGGGACACTGGTGGGTGGGTGGGTGGGTAGGGGTGCGTGCGCGCAAAGCGCGCCCGCCGCCGGAAACAGGAACTGACGTCACTTCCGGTGACGTCACTTCCGGTGACGTCATGCCACCACCGGAAACAGGAAGTGGCATCACTTCCTGTGACATCATTCCCCCCCGCGTCACCTGCCGGAAACGGGAAGTGACATCACTTCCTGTGACATCATTTTCCCCAAATGACATCATTTCCCCCAAATGCCACTGCCGGAAACAGGAAGTGACTTCACAGCACTTCCTGTGACGTCCCCCAAAATCCCCCAAATATCACCGCCGGAAACAATTTTGTTCTCAAATCCTGTATACACTTCATCAGTATATGGGATAAGGCACTTTCTCAACTGTGCTGCATAATGCAGCCTATTTATTTTGTCCTGTTGGCTCTGTTGGCTCTATCTGCGCCACCTTCATCACTTTCGGGGTGTGGATCCCCCAGTGGGGTGGTCTCCCGACTCCCTCCGCCGACTGTTTCTGATAGCCCTGCGCCCCCTCTTTCATTTGATACGTGTCCCGTGCGGGTGCCACCCTCCCGCCGGGAGATGCCGCAAAATGAGCCCCCTTGAGGCTTATGGCGGCAGGGCTCGGGGGAAGCGAGCTAGACTGCTGTTCTTTTGAGGGGTTATAGAGTGTTTCGAGCCCGTCCCTGTGGCATCGGTCCCATCGTTGTGGGACCCAGGGGGCCGGCGCAGCGGCACGCCGAAGCAGCCTGTCACTAATAACACCGGTCGAGATGCAGGACAGGAACCTGGAAGTGACCGACAGGCTGCTTCAGCGTACCGCTGCGCCGGGCGGAGAAGAAGGGGGGGGAATGCTAGAGGCCCGGGAGGGCGTCGGAAAGGCCCGCGGTGGTTGCTGGAGGGCCTCCAGCGACCACCGCGGGCCTTTCCGACGGCCCCCCGGGCGGAGGAGAACGGGGGGGGAATGCTAGAGGTCCGGGAGGGCGTCGGAAAGGCCCGCGGGGGTCGCTGGAGGGCCTCCAGCGACCCCCGCGGGCCTTTCCGACGCCCTCCCGGGCGGGGAAGGACGGGGGTGGGCGTTCCGAGGCCCGGGAAGCCTCGGGAAGGCCCGCGGGGGTCGCTGGAGGGCCTCCAGCGACCCCCGCGGGCCTTTCCGACGCCCTCCCGGGCGGGGAAGGACGGGGGGTGGGCGTTCCGAGGCCCGGGAAGCCTCGGAAAGGCCCGCGGGGGTCGCTGGAGGGTCTCCAGCGACCCCCGCGGGCCTTTCCGACGCCCTCCCGGGTGGGGAAGGACGGGGGGTGGGGGTTGCGAGGCCCGGGAAGCCTCGGGCGGAGAAGAAGGGGGGGGAATGCTAGAGGCCCGGGAGGGCGTCGGAAAGGCCCGCGGTGGTTGCTGGAGGGCCTCCAGCGACCACCGCGGGCCTTTCCGACGGCCCCCCGGGCGGAGGAGAACGGGGGGGGAATGCTAGAGGTCCGGGAGGGCGTCGGAAAGGCCCGCGGGGGTCGCTGGAGGGCCTCCAGCGACCCCCGCGGGCCTTTCCGACGCCCTCCCGGGCGGGGAAGGACGGGGGTGGGCGTTCCGAGGCCCGGGAAGCCTCGGGAAGGCCCGCGGGGGTCGCTGGAGGGCCTCCAGCGACCCCCGCGGGCCTTTCCGACGCCCTCCCGGGCGGGGAAGGACGGGGGGGTGGGCGTTCCGAGGCCCGGGAAGCCTCGGAAAGGCCCGCGGGGGTCGCTGGAGGGTCTCCAGCGACCCCCGCGGGCCTTTCCGACGCCCTCCCGGGTGGGGAAGGACGGGGGGTGGGCGTTCCGAGGCCCGGGAAGCCTCGGAAAGGCCCGCGGGGGTCGCTGGAGGGCCTCCAGCGACGCCCGCGGGCCTTTCCGACGCCCTCCCGGGCGGGGGAAGGACGGGGGGTGGGCGTTCCGAGGCCCGGGAAGCCTCGGAAAGGCCCGCGGGGGGTCGCTGGAGGCCCTCCAGCGACCCCCGCGGGCCTTTCCGACGCCCTCCCGGGCGGGGAAGGACGGGGGGGGGTGGGGGTTGCGAGGCCCGGGAAGCCTCGGGAAGGCCCGCGGGGGTCGCTGGAGGGCCTCCAGCGACCCCCGCGGGCCTTTCCGACGCCCTCCCGGGCGGGGAAGGACGGGGGGGTGGGCGTTCCGAGGCCCGGGAAGCCTTGGAAAGGCCCGCGGGGGTCGCTGGAGGGCCTCCAGCGACCCCCGCGGGCCTTTCCGACGCCCTCCCGGGCGGGGAAGGACAGAGGGGTGGGGGTTGCGAGGCCCGGGAAGCCTCGGGAAGGCCCGCGGGGGTCGCTGGAGGGCCTCCAGCGACCCCGCGGGCCTTTCCGACGCCCTCCCCGGGCGGGGAAGGACGGGGGGGTGGGGGTTGCGAGGCCCGGGAAGCCTCGGGAAGGCCCGCGGGGGTCGCTGGAGGGTCTCCAGCGACCCCCGCGGGCCTTTCCGACGCCCACCCGGTCGGGGAAGGACGGGGGGTGGGCGTTCCGAGGCCCGGGAAGCCTCGGAAAGGCCCGCGGGGGTCGCTGGAGGGCCTCCAGCGACCCCCGTGGGCCTTTCCGACGCCCTCCCGGGCGGGGAAGGACGGGGGGTGGGCGTTCCGAGGCCCGGGAAGCCTCGGAAAGGCCCGCGGGGGTCGCTGGAGGGCCTCCAGCGACCCCCGTGGGCCTTTCCGACGCCCTCTCGGGCGGGGAAGAACGGGGGGGTGGGGGTTGCGAGGCCCGGGAAGCCTCGGGAAGGCCCGCGGGGGTCACTGGAGGGCCTCCAGCGACGCCCGCGGGCCTTTCCGACGCCCTCCCGGGCGGGGAAGGACAGAGGGGTGGGGGTTGCGAGGCCCGGGAAGCCTCGGGAAGGCCCGCGGGGGTCGCTGGAGGGCCTCCAGCGACCCCCGCGGGCCTTTCCGACGCCCTCCCGGGCGGGGAAGGACGGGGGGGTGGGCGTTCCGAGGCCCGGGAAGCCTCGGAAAGGCCCGCGGGGGTCGCTGGAGGGCCTCCAGCGACCCCCGTGGGCCTTTCCGACGCCCTCCCGGGCGGGGAAGGACGGGGGGGTGGGCGTTCCGAGGCCCGGGAAGCCTCGGAAAGGCCCGCGGGGGTCGCTGGAGGGCCTCCAGCGACCCCCGTGGGCCTTTCCGACGCCCTCCCGGGCGGGGAAGAACGGGGGGGGTGGGGGTTGCGAGGCCCGGGAAGCCTCGGGAAGGCCCGCGGGGGTCACTGGAGGGCCTCCAGCGACGCCCGCGGGCCTTTCCGACGCCCTCCCGGGCGGGGAAGGACGGGGGGTGGGCGTTCCGAGGCCCGGGAAGCCTCGGAAAGGCCCGCGGGGGTCGCTGGAGGGCCTCCAGCGACCCCCGCGGGCCTTTCCGACGCCCTCCCGGGCGGGGAAGGACGGGGGGTGGGGGTTGCGAGGCCCGGGAAGCCTCGGGAAGGCCCGCGGGGGTCGCTGGAGGGCCTCCAGCGACCCCCGCGGGCCTTTCCGACGCCCTCCCGGGCGGGGAAGGACGGGGGGTGGGCGTTCCGAGGCCCGGGAAGCCTCGGAAAGGCCCGCGGGGGTCGCTGGAGGGCCTCCAGCGACCCCCGCGGGCCTTTCCGACGCCCTCCCGGGCGGGGAAGGACGGGGGGTGGGGGTTGCGAGGCCCGGGAAGCCTCGGGAAGGCCCGCGGGGGTCGCTGGAGGGCCTCCAGCGACCCCCGCGGGCCTTTCCGACGCCCTCCCGGCGGGGAAGGACGGGGGGTGGGGGTTGCGAAGCCCGGGAAGCCTCGGGAAGGCCCGCGGGGGTCGCTGGAGGGCCTCCAGCGACCCCCGCGGGCCTTTCCGACGCCCTCCCGGGCGGGGAAGGACGGGGGGTGGGCGTTTCAAGGCCCGGGAAGCCTCGGAATGGCCCGCGGGGGTCGCTGGAGGCCCTCCAGCGACCCCCGCGGGCCTTCCCGAGGCTTCCCGGGCCTCGCAACCCCCACCCCCCGTCCTCCCTCCCTCACTCGCCGCCTTCCCCGCCCGGGGCGCGCGGCCCCCGGCTCTCTGGCTGGCTAAACCGGGACCTCTTAATGGTCCCGGTATACCCAGCCCGGGAGCCGGGAATTGGGGGCCAGAACCGGGAAAGTCCCGGGAGACCGGGACGGTCTGGCCACCCTAACCACCAGAAAGAGAGCAGATGCATTATTTCATGAGATAATGGCAGAATGCTACCACAGCAGTACAAGATAATTTTCTTTTGGAATTCAATTGTTCAGCTTTGTATATGTTCTGGTGTTAAACTGTTGAAGCTTCATGGTGCAGTTGGAAAATAGTGTAGCAACTATCCTTTCTTAAGCTTTATGATCACATGATGTGTTTGTTTTGTGGACGATAGGAGCTGATGCCATGGTATTTCTTCATATGGTATTTTGGTAAATCCTTTGATTCTTTGGAAGTTTCCTAAATTAGATCAGAAATGGTGGACAAGATTCAGTGAAAGTCAACTTTTCCACTGCACTACCACTCTTATACTATAATGTGAACACGCAGAGCAGTATTGGGTGTGTTCTGATCTGTGTTCTCAGTTCCATACAAGTCAACAACAGATCCAAACAGATCCAACCAGTACCCTACACAAACTATGGCTTGAATCCAAACCAGCATTTTTGCAGGCACAAGGATTTTCACTTGTGAAGCATGATTTTCCAACCTACTCCTCCCTACAGCAGCCCAAAATGCCCTCATCAGTCTTGTTTTTGGGGGTCCCATGTCACTCAGGAACAGAACTTCAGGAGCATTTCATTCTGCTGCAGGAGGAAGTTATGATCTGCAGGTGTTAATTGTTTCATCTGTTGAACCACTAGTCTAGATACTCGTCTTAATCCAAGCCTATGTGTCTACCCAAGAATTGCTTGTTATATGCTGAGTTGGTATGAAGAACAAATTGATATGGAAAGCATTCCCTAAAAGTGAGAAACCATTATATAAAATAGATCATAATAAGGAGGAAGGGGAATGAAATGTTTTAAGAGCTTGAGGGCCTGCAGATGGTGAGGGGAATCCATTCTCTGTAAACTTTTTAGGCTGAGGTCTGTATTACATTATACCTTAGACATGGACTATAAAATGTATAAAATACATTATGTTCATTAGGAGAAGGTGGACACTGCTAGCATAATCTCTTGATGAAATCAATTTTCCAGTTTCTTATATCAAGTATATTTTGTTCAAGAAGTCCATGGATTAATTGTGGTTCTTAATTTTAAAACGAATAAAACCTTGGTTTTATGCACATTTTATATGTTTTATTTGTTATTTAATTTTTGCAGAACGTCAGTACTGGGGTTCTGATCTACAGCTCCCAACTATGACCTTTGAAGAGGTTTTATACTGTGATGAAAGTGCATACAAGTGGTTGGTCACCCTTAAAAAGGTGGGAATTGTGCTGCTTAGAGGAGCTGCTATTAACAGGGAGAACTGCTTAAACTTGGACAACGGATTGGTTTCCTTCGCCTCACATTTTATGGGTAAGTTTCCGCTTTTTAGTACTCTTTCCCTTTGCAGCTATGTCATCTGTTTTGCTGGTTGCCATTTTAGGATGTAACAGCTTTGTTGGGAGGAAGGCTATTTATTAACATTGATACAAAATTTTCTTCATATTATTATGAGACCTCTGTTGGTAGGAGATATGACAATGGATGTACATTGGGATATATCTGGTCCAAACATATATCCAAGGCTTTTTTGTAGCAGGAACTCCTTTGCATATTAGGCCACACACCCCTGATGTAGCCAATCCTCTAAGAGCTTACAGGGCTCTTAGTGCAAGGCTTACTGTAAGTGAAGAGGGACTAGGCTGGGAATGGGATGGAACTAAATGGGAGAAGAATATGTAAGGATAAGCAGCTCAATGGAGGTGTGCTTAATGAGGCATGCCTAGACATGCTTGGCTGATAGAGTGCATTGCAGGCCTACCATGGCTTACTATATAACCTTACTATGCTATATTGTAACAGAGGCTTCAGTTTGGGGGTCAGCGGGCGGTAAAGGAAGCTGGACGCAGCAAAAGGCCTAAGTGTGCAAAATAGTACTAATGCAAATGGCTTAAGAGACCGAAGGTTAACAGAAGCGGAACAGCTTGCGGTTGAGCAAAAGGGGGTTTTCGCTTGGAGTTGCACGCCAAAAGGGAACTAAGTAAAAGGCAAGCAGCTTCGAAACTCTTCGGTATGATATGCAGTAATATTGTGTGTAAGCTGCTTTTAATGCAAATGTGTAATGCTATATAAAGTCTGTGCGCCCGAATGTTCTTTGCTCAGACGCCCGTCTTTGGTCTGAGACCACACGTGTGTATCAAATAAATCCTAGCTGTTTTTCCTGATCTTGCCTCAAGCCTCCTTTGTTACGGACACCTGCCTTGATAGATAGAGCGGGCTCTTCCTGCTACATAAGCTCCAGGAGGATTGGCTACATGGGGGTGTGTGTGTTCAGCTGTGATGGACCGTCAAGGGTTAATGCCTAACAGAATCTGAAAACTTGAGTGGCAGGCTGTTCAAATGGAATTCTGTGGAGAAGTCAGTTAAGCACTGACTGTGGACTGGGAAGGAGGCAAAAAGAGTGAGAGGATCAGAGAAAATCCCCATTCAAGCTGAAAAGGGATACTGATTCTAGTTAAGAGGAGTAATCCCTGCTCAGTGAAAAGGGAGATAGCTCTTAAAAGAGGAGTGACCCTTCGTCTGTGCGTAGAGAAGGATTTGGGGAATTTGGTTGTATGTTCCTGTCTTCTAGATTTTAAGAGTCAGTGAAACTCAGAAACCTATGCTTGAGGGTTTAAGTTCCTTAAACTTTTAGGACCTTTTGAATAGCAGGAACACTAAATTGTTGGCAACAAATTATCTGAAGTTAGTGTGATTACAAAGTCACCTCAGATCACATCATACATCATACCCCTTATTCTACCTGACCTTTTCTCCTCTGTAGATAAAATATTTTGTTTATTTTGAACTTTCAAAAGTCTCTTGTGTGCTGTTTCAGAAGCTGAATATAAGAAGGTGATTGTGTCTCTTCCCTCAGTTCCCTGAACTGGGTCAGCATCAAGATAGATAGATAGATAGATAGATAGATAGATAGATAGATAGATAGATAGATAGATAGATAGATAGATAGATAGATAGATAGAGAGAGAGATAGAGAGAGAGAGAGAGAGAGAGAGAGGAGGAGAGAGAGAGAGAGAGAGAGAGAGAGAGAGAGAGAGAGAGAGGAGAGAGAGAGAGAGAGAGAGAGAGAGGACTAGGTGGGACAGCCACAGGCAAACAAATAAGACATAGGGGCTGCTCAGCAAAAATGAAGAAGAAAGGGGAAATCCCTCACACATGGGAGAGGGCGAGATCACTGTGTCACGATAATCCATTAATATCTAAAGCCAGCTTTGTCTCTTCCGCCCTAACTGGCCAGCTTGGTATCAGTTTACCATGTTGGTTTCACTTGGAGTCTGTCCTTTTAAATTGGTCTTGTTTGTCTTGCAACATTGTATTCTTTGCATGAATTAGATTATGTCAAGCTTGTGGTAGATTCCTCTACTTTGCATTGGCACAGATCCTCTCTCTGATTTCACATTTGTTAGGCTTTCAACAGTATTCCTATTTGACTTTGCTTGGACAATTCTCTGGCTTGCTTTTGGGTTGGATTCTCTGATTGCATATTTATTGCCATAGAGTTGCCATATTGTCCTGTGTTCTTCCAGGATTCACCCTGATTTTGCATTAATTCTTTGAGCTTGTTGGTTCTGTCTGCTTTGAAAGGCTTTTGGCCGGAGCTGTTTTGATTGCTCTTGTGTCTCTGGCTATTCTTGCTTTGGAAAAAGCTCTGAATTTTCCTCCCATTGCAAGCAATGGAGGATGTCTGGGGATACCTTGTTCAAGGGCTCATAGGTTCAGTTCACATGAAATTTGGGGGGGGGGGGTATTTAAAGGACAGATATTGTGGGGAGCCATTTCACTTCTTGCTTTCTTCTCCCAGTCATTTCACCCCATGTGTTCCCACTGCCACCAGCTTCCAGCCATTTAAACAAACAGAATAAGTGTATGATCATGGGAATACCAAACTAGTCTAGATTATATATAAGTGATTAAATATTAATATTTTCACAGTAACTATTTGGTAATGTGAAAGTTCCCTGTAGCACAAATGGTGAGTAATGGCAAGTAATAAGTACCTTTAAGGACATGCTCTAGCACTAAATATTTAAATCAAGTTTAAGGCCTGTCCAACTGTGATAGTTCAAAATAAATTGATGAAGAGCAGAAGGCAGGATTTTAAACTCTTGCTTTCCACTCTTTGCAAACTGCATCAAATTTCATGAAAGTTCGTGGCAGTTCTTCAGTTCATGACATTGCTTCGTGAACCATGAACCAGCCAAAAATTTGTGACAAACTTTAGTTTGTGAGCTGTAAGTGCCTATCCCTAGTCAGGCCAATGTTCCATAAATCCCTGTTCTGTCTACAGACTGGCGAGTGGCGATGATCTTTTACATCTGTTCTACCAAGATCCTTTTAGCTACATATTCCAAAGGGGGTAGACTTGGAATAGTTACATGCAAACTTTGTTTTTTCCAAACGTGACATGTCAAATAACTCTTCTTATATTCTACGTATTTCCTCTGTAATCAATCCCATGTGTTGAAGCCTTGAAGTTGAGCACTTGGACAGTGAGAGCTTTTCCCAAACATCAAGTATGAACATGATTTTGTAATACTCTATGGGAGTCTGTGAGGCAAGGCACCCCTGGCTCTCCCCTTCAAGGGTTAATATGGATGGTAATGTGTTTGTTCCATCCTGTAGGTGTTACTAATTGATCTCTCGACCTGTGTAACCCTTATCATCTTCAAGGTCAAAACTGGAGAAGTGGTAATCCACTTCTCAAGAGAACCTGCAGCCCACAGAATGGGAGGGAGGAGGCCAGGAGTGATGATGAGGTAATTTTCTAGATCAGGGTGGGCAAACTGCAGTTCACAAGCTGCATGAGGGCTCTTGGAACCTTCTCCTGTGACTTGCCAGCTTGCCCCCCCCCCAACATCCCCCTCCGCTTTGGAAGTGGAGGTGTATTTTCTTCCTCTTTTTTTGTCATTGAGTTGGGTGGGTGGGCAGGCAGGGAGGCCCTGCCCACTGGCCTCTAACACTCTGCCTCTTCCCTTCCTCTTTCTGAGTTGGTGGCACAGAGAGAGGCCCCACTTGCCCGCACAGCTTCTTTCCAGCCCAAACTCACTATGGTGGTGGTGCAGCAACTGCCTTTTGTGGTGATCCTGGGGGCAAATCTAGGATGCCATTGAGAGAGAGCTGGCAGAGAGCAAAGCAACACCCAGCCTGCAGTGCTCCACAAGGTAAATGTAGCTTCACTCTCTCTTTTTTTTAACACCAAGTGGGTTGGCTCTGGTGGGGCTCACTTGGCTGTCCACGGCAGCAGTGCACCAATGCCAGTGGAGGGCTGAGCCAGGCTGCCAAGTTGTAGGGACAGAGGGAGTTGAAACAAGTAACTAAGGTAAGGGCATGTGGCATGCCAGCAGGTGGGGAAAGAAAGGATTTGTGGCTCCTTGGGAAAGATGCCCAGGCCTGGCTGAACTGGAAAAGGACTATGAGCATAGTCCTTTTCCAGGCTGGCATTTGTTGAGGCCATTGAATTGCCCACCAGAGTCCAGTCCAAGAGAGGACGGCACTCCCTGCAGGTTGTCAGTTTCAGGCTGGGAAATAAAATGAAGATCTGAAGACAAAGCCTGAGGGCAGAGCTGGCAGAAAGGTGGAAGAGCTCAGCATGGATGCTCACCATACAGTCTACCCTCCAAAGCTGCATTTTCTCAAAGGGAAATTGATCTCAGTAGATCAGTTCCCCGGGAGATCAGGTGTAATTCCAGAAGATCAGTTGATCAATTGTAATTCCAGGAGATCTTCAGGCCTCACTTAGAGGTTAGCAGTGCTAGTTTTTTTCTCAGGCTCTGGGCTGGGGAAAGCCCACCCTTCGAATGACTAAGGCTGCCATTTGGCATGCACAGCTTGGCAAGAAAGGTGTCTTTGGGGACACCTGCTAGTTCCCTTCAAAGACAGGAACTCTTCATGCCTTTGCCCCTGGGGTTGGAGCCACTGTTTTACTTGTGCCATGGAAGCTGTGCTGGAGCCCCACTGAATCAGAAAGAAAAGGCCTGTGCAGATCTGGACAGTTTCATGGTACTTTGCATTCAGTAAGAATTTAGCAGGAAAAAGGGCCGTATTTCTGGAAGCATGTCCAGTGGCTTGGGCAGGCCTGGTCTGTGTAGATACCATAGGATGGGTGTGATCTGGAAGCCTGGGGTGCATGTGGGTGTGTGGCTACCCCTGATAAAGCAGGAACTTATTTTCAGCTTCATGCAGCAGTGCAGAAATCCCATTACGGGTAATTGCTGCAGGTCAAGAGTCTGACACACTGAGTTATATACCATCAGGCCATTCTGCAGGTTTGTTCTCTTGGCTGCTGCAAAAATTTCATGGGCTTTGGTCTAATTGTAAGATTTGTTTTGATGCGAACAATATTTTAGGTTTTAGGATAGAGCAGTGGTTCCCAACATGTGGGGTTTGGACCTTTGGGGAGCCTGCAGAGTGATCACAAAGAAGCTGCAAATCCATAAGTGCACTAAACATTGACATTTTGATCTTTTTTGTCATTGTGTATTTTCTCAGTCAGTTGATATGAATAGTACAATTACTATCAGGTGCTGCTGGTGGTGGAAAGTACCATCAAGTCACAGCTAACCTATGGCAACCCCACAGGGTTTTCAAGGCAAGAGATGTTCAGAGGTGGTTTACCGTTGCCTGCCTCTGCTTAGCAACCCTCTGATTGTGCTCCAGTTGTGGAACGTCTTCCCCAGGCTGATGAGCAAGGCACTATGTTAAATCTCATTTAGGGGCCAAGCCTGTGTATTTTCCTTGGTTTTTATGGATTGCTCTTTTGTGCTTAGCTATTTCATGGAGGTTTTACTAATATTTTGAGAGGATATTTTTCTGTTTCTGGATTATTTTCTTTGGTGTAGTATGGCTTATTGGTGCTTCATTTATTGTGCTATCCATTTTAACTGGGTTTTTATTGAGTTGCAGCGTGGACTCTTAGTTGAAAAAATTAACTAGAAAGTTCTTAAACAAATGCTTTGTATATACATCACAATTAAGAGGTTAAGAATGCTCCAGATGGGACTAATGTTTCTGCCTCCTCTTTGGAGATATACAGTCCAGAAGACTGAGGCATAGACAGGGTGTAATTTTTATTACCAGAATTCTAGAAGGAATAAGAGGGGAAATGCTGAAAAGGGTTTCAAAAATAGCCCGCCCTTCATAAAATGATCAGACCACAATGTTTGATAAAATGCTATAACTTTCCTTCTCTGCCTCTGCTTCTAGGTAGCTCCTAGCAAGGATGTAACATCATTTTGTGATGTCACTTCCAGGCCAAAGGTCAGGTGATATCACTTCCTAAGCTCCACCCCTTCCAGCGATGTCCCATCCTGCACCAAATCCCCCTTCCTGTGATGTAACTTTCAGGCAAATTCCCCCAAACCTGGCTCTTCTTCCAGAGTCACCTTGCAGCTCTCAAGCATCTGACAATTAGTCTATCTGACTCTTACATGAAACAAGTTTGGCCACCTCTTTTCTAGAGGGTTCCAGCAAGACTGTGTGCTGATTGGGTGTCATCATCATCTGATGTTGCTTGGCCAAAAAGCTATAACTGAGCTAAGAATCTAAGAAAGTAAGCTAGCTTGGATTCTGATGGAATGACCTGGACTATGATATTGCAATCGATAGCAATGTAAAAAATGGATCCGCTGTGGCCTTTGACTCTTGGTCTTAAGGTTTCTGCCACCTAACACAGGTCTTGGGAAATGAGTTAGATAATTAAGCTAGCATTGTACAACTTCAGAGCATTGTATTGCCTGTAGAATAATTCTTTTGGGGTTTTTTGACAGAAATTAAATAAAATATAATTTTAATAAAACAAATAAATAACCTTCAGATATTTGTACTTTACCTACTAAGTATAAAGATTTTTTGTTCTTTTGTTAGAATACTCAGTTGTCTTGTTAACATTATCTCTTGATGTTAATAGATGGATTTTTTGTTTTTTTTAATTAATGATGTAAAATTATATGTAAACGTTAATAAAAAAATTAAGTTAAAAAAAACTTACTTAAAAACACCATGTAGGTTCATTGGTGAAAGAACCAGCAGCATGGGGTTTTCCTGCAAACCCCCACTGCAGCAGCTCTTTTTATTAAAAAGATCTACTGCATGCCATGAAACTTCACATATGTTCATGCCTTTTTATATCAACACCAAAGCCTGCAACACAGAATTTGGTAGAAATCAGCAGATGGTCAAAACACAAACTAGTACTAACTTTCACATTGGCTAGCAGCTCTTCTCACTCCAGCCACAGGTACTCCTGATTAGAGCCACAGTATCCTATGTGCTTTCACAAGAAGACATAATGAGTCGTCCCCCCCCCCCCCATGCAATATACTATTTCCTTAAACTTGTCACTTCCTGACAAGTAGGAAGTGGACATTTTAAATTCATTTGATAGCCATATGCCTATATAATTCAAACAAATCACAAGATGCACATTTTCTCCTTCATATAAACAGAGAGAGCCTGCACATTTACACTACTAATTTAAGTTAGTTTGAAACTAATCACAAGCAGATTTAAATACCATGGCTTCCCAAAGAATCACAGGAACTGTAGTCTCATAAAGGTGGGTGAGAATTCTGTGTCAGAATTTCTTTGTAATTTCAGTGAATGATACGTCATTATTTTTAAGCTATCATAGTGGACAGGCTCAAAACTTTTGTTTAGTGCAGAGAAGGGAATTATGCAAATGGAGTAATTATGGGAGAATCTTGAGAGTTCCTTCGACTGGAAGAAGATCAAATCAATCAGTCCTAAGGGAGATCAACCCTGGAAGATCAAATGCTGAAGCTCAAATACTTTGGCCACCAAATGAGAAGGGAGCACTTACTGGAGAAGATCCTGATGCTGGGAAAGACAGAAGGCAAATGAAGAAGGGGACGGCAAAAGATGAGATGGCTGGACAGCATTACTTATGTATTCAACACAAATTTGAGCAGACTTCGGTGGATGGTGGAAGACAGGAGGGCCTGGGGTGACTGTCCATGGGGTCGCAAAGAGTCTGACTCAACTGTGCGACTGAACAACAACAACAAGAGATGGTTTCCATAAAAATTCTTCTCCAGCACCACAGCTCAAAAGCATCTATTCTTCTGTGCTCAGCCTTCCTTATGGTCAAACTCTTACAGCCATACATTACTACTGGGAATGCCATAGGTTTGACTATACAGACTTCTGTTGGCAGGGCGATGTCTCTACTTTTTATTATACTGCATAGGTTCGCCATAGTTGTCCTCCCAAGGAGCAAACTTCTTTTAATTTTATAGCTACAGTCACCATCTGCAGTGATCTTGGATCCTAGAAATGTGAAGTCTGTCACTACTTCCATGTCTTTCCCTTCTATTTGCCAAGGTGTGATGGGGCCGGATGCCATGATCTTAGTTTTTTTGACGTTGAGTTTCAAGCCTACTTTTGTGCTCTTCTCTTTCAACCTCAACAAGAGGTTCTTTAGGTCTTCCTCTCTTTCTGCCATTAGAATGGTGTCATCTGCATATCTGAGGTTGTTGATGTTTTTCCCGGCAATCTTAATTCCAGTTTGTGCTTCATCCAGGCCAGCATTCCGCATGAAGTATTCTGCATATAAATTAAATAAGCAGGGTGACAGTATACATCCTTGTCAAACTCTTTGTCCTATTCTAAACCAATCAGTTGTTCCATATCCCTTCTGACAGTTGCTTCTTGACCCTTATACAGGTTTCTCATGAGACATGTGAGGTGGGCAGATACTCCCATTTCTTTAAGGACTTGCCACAGTTTGTTGTGATCCACACAATCAAAGGCTTTAGCATAGTCAATGAAGCAGAAATAGACATTTTTCTGATACTCCCGTACTTTCTCCATAATCCAGCAAATGTTGGCAATTGAACTCTAGTTCCTCTACCTCTCCAAAACCCATCTTGAACTCCTGATAGTTCCCGATCTATATATTGCTGGAGCCTAGCTTGTAGGATCTTTAAGACATGACCTTGCTGGCTTGTGAAAAGAGTGCAATGGTGCGATAGTGTGAACATTCCTTGTCATTACCCTTCTTTGGGATTGGAATATAAATTGACCTTTTCCAATCCTGTGGACACTGTTGTGTTTTCCAAATTTGATGACAGAATGTGTGCATCATTTTAACAGCATCATCTTTTAGGACTTTGAATAGCTCAACTGGGATACCGTCATTTCCACTCGCTTTGTTGTTGGTAATGCTTTCTAAGGCCCGACCTCACACTCCAGAATGTCTGGCTCAAGGTCAGTGATTTCACTGTCATGGTTGTCAAGAACATTGAGATCCTTCTTGAATAATTCTTCTGTATATTCTTGCCACCTCTTCCTAATCTCTTCTGCTTCTGTTACGTCCCTACTGTTTTTGCCCTTTATCATGGCCATCTTTGCACAAAACGTTCCCTTGATTTCTCCAATTTTCTTGAAGAGATCTCTTGTCCTTCCCATTCTGTTATTTTCCTCTATTACTTTGCATTGTTCCTTCAGGAACGCCTCCTTATCTCTCCTTGCTATTCTCTGGAAATCTGCATTCAGTTGGGTGAATCTTTCCTTTTCACCTTTGCCTTTGTCTTTCCTTCTTTCCTCAGCTATTTGTAAAGCCTCATCAGACAGCCACTTTGCTTTCTTGCATTTCTTTTTCTTTGGGATGGTGCTGATTTGCTGCCTTCTGTACAATGTCACAAACCTCCGTCCATAGTTCTTCAGGCACTCTGTCTATCAACTCTAGTTCCTTAAACCTATTCTTCACCTCCACTGTATATTCATAAGGGATGTGATCAAGGTCAAACCTGAATGGCCTAATGGCTACCCCAGTTTTCTTCAGTTTAAGCCTGAATTTTGCAATGAGTTGCTCATGATCTGAGCTGCAGTCACCTCCAGGTCTTGTTTTTGCTGACTGTAAGGAGCTTCTCCATCTTCGACTGCAGAGTATATAATCAATCTGATTTCTGTGTTGCCCATCAGGTGATGTCCATGTGTAGAGTCGCCTTTAGGTTGTTGGAAGAGGGTGTTTGCTATGACCAGCTTGTTCTCTTGACAAAACTCTATTAGCCTTTTCCCAGCTTCATTTTGTTCTCCAAGGCCAAACTTTCCAGTTGTTCTGGTTACCTTTTGACTTCCTACTTTGGCATTCCAGTCCCTTATGATGAGGAGGACATCATTTTTTGGTGTTAGTTCTAGAAGGTGTTGTAGATCTTCATAGGACTGGTCCACTTCAGCCTCTTTTGTGGCAGCGGTTGGGGGATAGACTTGGATTACTGATAGTGAATGGTTTGCCTTGGATATGGACCAAAATCATTCAGTCATTTTTGAGATTGTATCCCATTACTGCCTTCCTCACTCTATTGTTAACTATAAAGGCCACACCATTTCTTTTACGGGACTCTTGCCCACAGTAATAGACGTAGTGATCCTCTGAGTTAAATTCACTCATTCCTGTCCATTTTAGTTCACTGATTTCCAAGCTGTCGATGTTCAGTCTTGCCATCTCTTGTTGGACTTTCTTGATGTTAATATATGGATTTTTTGTACTTTCTTTCACCATCAGACACATCCACATTATCCAGTAGTATACGTTTTCCATTACAGTGGAACAATTAATATCTGGGAAGCAGCAAGCAAGCGAGTTATTCTTTGTTATGTATATGTACATGGTGAGAAATTCTGCTGAAGAGATCTAACATAGGCAAACCACTGTGTTTTGATATTATGCAACCAACCAAGTGCCAGTCATGTATGTCCATGGCTGTGGCAGCGGGTCTCCCTGGCTTCTCCCTAAGGCTGGGCTGCTGAAGGGCAAAGAGAAGGGTCCAAGCATGGGGCAGAGCATGTGGGGGTGGGGAGGGAGGGGGGCCATGAGAAAAAAACATCAGCCACATGCTGTTGGGTAGTTTTACTGCCTATGTCTGTAAGATTTTTACTGTGCTACTCCTGTTTTTGTAATGTTTGTGTTTATTATATTATTTTAACTGTTGTTTTACTGTTGTAAGTCACCTTGAGCCCTCTTGTGGGATAGGGCGGGATATAAATTCAAAAATTAAATTAAAGTTAAATTAAATTGCAGGCACTCAGGAAAGCTCCCACATTTTTAACTTTCCACAGATTGTATAAAACAGAACCGTTCAGGGTGGCATTATAAATAAAGGAGACAGGGTTGTAGTTATTGTCTGTGAAAAAATAGGCTGTTTTCATTGCATTGCTTATTGTACATATTATATTGGTTTTGTTGCATTGCTCTTCAGGTTTGTAATCTTTATTGTATGTAATAGTGTTCTTACAGTACTATAAAAATAAAACTAAAAAAATGTTTAGTGTTAGAGCATGTTCTTTTTTTGGTATAAACAATTTTTATTAGTAACATATGGTAGTAGAACTATATCTACAACTTATAAAAAGCTTAAGATAAAAAAAACATCATTCTACCCCACATCTTACTTTCCTCCCACCCCTCCCCCCATTACTTGACCCCCGCCAGTGTTTTTTTTTGAAAAAAACCGATATTAAAGGTACCTTTAACTATCAAGAAAAAACAAAAATTGATAAAGAAAAAGATCCCCCCTTCAAAAGTTATATTCTTATCTTAAAAATCTTAATCATCAAAAATTGTCCAATGTCCTTTTATTTTCCACTCTTTTTCTACATATCTTCTGAATTTCTTCCACTCCCGATTAAAAAGTTCTAAATCGCAGTCTCTTAGTTTTCTTGTTAATTTGTCCATTTCACTCCATGACATAACTTTTATAGTCCATTCCCATTTTTCTGGTATTCTTTCTTGCTTCCACAACTGCGCATACAATGTCCTAGCAGCTGAGAGCAAGTACCATATTAAAGTTCTATCTTCTTTTGGAAATTTTTCCATTTGTAATCCCAGCAGAAAAGTCTCTGCTTCTTTGTTGAATTCATATCCCAGGATCTTAGATATCTCTTGTTGAATCATCTGCCAAAACATTTTAGCTCTTTCACAAGTCCACCACATATGGTAGAAAGAACCTTCATGCTTTTTACATTTCCAGCACCTATCTGGCATCTTATTGTTCATCTTTGCTAATTTTTTTGGAGTCATATACCATCTATACATCATCTTAAAACAGTTCTCTTTAATACTATGACATGTTGCGAGTTTCATAAAGTTTTTCCACAGATATTCCCAAGATTCCATCTTTATTTCTTTATTTACATTAATTGCCCATTTTATCATTTGAGATTTCACTACTTCATCTTCTGTGGTCCATTGTAAAAGTAATTTGTACACTTTTGAAATTAATTTCTCATTATCTCCAAGCAGAACTCTTTCCATTTCTGTTTGCTCTTTCCTTATTCCTTCAGCTTTGATATCATTCTCCATCAAGCTTTTTATTTGTTGCATTTGAAACCAATCATATTTATAATTCAATTCTTCTGCAGTTTTCAGTTCTATTTTCCCACTTTGTATTTTTAGTAGTTGGTTGTATGATAGTTGTTTTTCCTTAACTGTTTTGGCCGTTAACTTTATCACTTCAGCCGGCACTATCCACAAAGGCCTTCTCTCATCGCCATATTTCTTGTACTTTATCCACACATTAGCAAGCTGCTCCTTATATAATGGTGAGAGAAAAGACCGTCCATCTTCTTTTTTCCATAAGACAAGTATGCATGCCAGCCGAATTTTTTTCCATGGCCTTCTAACACTAGAAGTTTTTTATTTAATAGCGTTATCCATTCTTTCAACCATACTAAACAAATTGCTTCATGATACAGTTTCAAATCTGGTAATTGGAATCCACCTCTCTCTTTTGCATCTATCAGGACTTTCATTTTGATTCTAGGTTTCCTCCCGGCCCATACAAATTCTGAAATTTTTCTTCTCCATTTATCAAATTGCTTAGCATCTTTCACAATGGGGATGGTTTGAAACAGATACATAATCCTTGGTAAAATATTCATTTTTACTGCCGCTATTCTGCCCAACAATGACAAATTGAGCTTGTTCCACTTTAGCATATCTTCTTCTATTTTACGCCATAGCTTTTCATAATTGTTCCTGAACAGATCAATGTTTTTCATTGTTATCTCTACCCCTAGGTATTTTACCTTAGAGGTAACTTCACAACCCGTTAGTCTTTGTAGTTCTTGTTGTCTATTTTTCTGCATATTCTTACATAAAATTTTTGATTTTTCTTTGTTTATGTAAAGTCCCGCCAACTCCCCAAACTCTTGTATTCTCGTTAGCAACAACGGTGTAGCTTGTAAGGGATTTTCATTTATAAACATTATATCATCCGCAAATGCTCTGTATTTATAGGTATACCCTTTTATTTGTAGTCCTTCTAAATTTTTTTCATCTTGGATCTGCATCAGTAAAATTTCAAGAGTCATTATGAACAACAATGGTGAAAGCGGGCAGCCTTGTCTAGTACCTTTACTAATTTTCATTTCGTCTGTAAGATCTGCATTGATGCACAACCTTGCCTTTTGTTCAAAATATATTGCCTTTATCATTCTTATAAAACTTTCTCCAAGCTTTGTTAGAGCATGTTCTTAAAGGTGCTCATTCCTTGCCATTTGTGCCATAGAGGAATTCCACATTAGAAAATGGTTGGTGTGAAAATATTAACTTTTGATCACTTGTAAATAATCTAGACTAGGTTGGTATTCTCATGATGATGCACTTATTGTAAAAAACCAATTTGTTCTGGGAAAGTGGCTTAATAATTACCTCTTCTTCCCAGTTAATGATGTCATATGACCCAGTAGGCTTACCCTGTTGTCTGGCAGCCTTGGCCTATGCAGTCTGAGATACTCCACTTGCCAAGCTACTAATGCTTGTGTGATCTCCCATAGCCTTTTCTTCCTGAGAAGTATGTAAACATGAGATTTCAGGCAACATAGATGACTCCCTTCTGCCAAGTCTTGCATAAATCCCATGGTTGCCCTGTCTTGTTGCAAAATAAAAGCTTGGACAACCATTGTGAAAATATACACTGGAATTCTGATGACTGATTATGTTATGTAATTCGGACACTGAAGGAAGGGCTGAGGAAAATGTGATAGTAAAATGTTACCATCTGTAATTGCACCATTTCTGTCACTTTAACCTAGCCTGAAAAGCTATGAAAAGGACATTCAGGGGCTCCCAAAGACAACCTTTAATGTTTTCTCTTCTTTTGACACAAATAACAATTCCAGCAAAACATCCCCTTTTTTAAAGCACTGCAGTCCAAAAGTTGACAATCTGGAAAACAAGTGTGTCTTCTTCTTTGTTTGAATCAATTTGAAATAAATAGAAGGAAAAAATATATTCAGAATCATGGCATGGAAAAGCCAAATTCCTTTCACATTAGAACACAGAAGCAGCAATGATTTACTTGCCTCTGATAATGTGGGGTTTTTTTGTACAAGACCACATGTGAGTTGTGTTGACACATGCAGCACTTACTGAACACAGAATGGTAAAGATGGGGAAAATATGTCTATCCAAATGGTTCATTCTGGGGCTGAGAATGAATAAAGAAAATCCTTCTCTATCATTAGTCAGTTGCTTGCTAATTAAGAGAGCTGGAGGGGATACTTCAGCCAAGTAATAAGTGCATGATAGAAGGAAAACAAAAAATAAATCATCACGCTAAGCTGAAATTGATTGGTCATTGGAAGCAACAAAAATTAAAATTTGGGAACCACCTCATGAGGCTATAGAACATATGAAGCTGCCTTATACTGAATCAGACACTTGGTCCATCAAAGTCAGTATTGTCTTCTCAGACTGGCAGCGGCTCTCCAGGGTCTCAAACTGAGGTTTTTCACACCTATTTGCCTGGACCCTTTTTTTAGAAAAACTTCTTTGTTTGGAATCAATTTGAAATAAATAGAAGGAAAAAATATATTCAGAATCATGGCCTGGAAAAGCCAAATTCCTTTCACTATAGAAAGGAAACTTAGAAAACGCTATAGAAAAACTTCGTAGAAAGACTCCTCATGCATGGAAAATTAGTCCTTGATAATGGATGTGCTTGTTCATGTCATTTCTACTGTGAATTTGCATTATAAATTATGTTAGCAATCGTAGAAAGGAGAATATCAACACCACAAAACTTCCAGCCTTGACCATGTAGTCCTACTTAAAAGGGATAAATTTACATAAGTTTTTTTTTAAAAAATTGCCTACATGAATATGATTCAGGTGGATCTCAGCTTAGAATGAAATTTTGCAAATCTACCTGCTGCAAATTCATTAAAACCAAGACTTTGACATCTGAACATGTGATGGAATTAGGGACTTTGTATAAATATTGAGGCTGCTGGATGATTACTGTTTTATTTAGGCTAGTAGCCCAGAATGGTTAACTAATGTGTCCTCTGTGGGGGCTTGTAGTTAGGAGATGGATTCCTGATAGATGGGACATGAGAATTTCTCTGTATTCAAACAATATCTTGATTGTTCCTTCATAGAAAAGGTACTAGCCCCACTTTGGAAACCTTTCCATTCTGCAACTTGTACTCAAGAGCCCAACACATACTGCATAGTCCATGCTGGTACCGTGGCAACACTTCAGCCATATTTATTTATTTATTTATTTTATTTCCCGCCCTCCCCACTGGAGCAGGCTCAAGACAGCTAACAGCAATAAAATAAAAATAATCAGCTTAAAAATTGCATAACATCAATACGACAATTTAAAATTCAATCATTAAAGCAATCTGGTGCTGATATCATATGTAGTTGTTTCCCATCCAATGGCTTCAGTGTTCTTACATTTTCTCCCACAATAACGGTAATTCTAGATCAGTTAAAGGCTAACCAGAAGAGTGTGGTTTTACAGGCTTTGCAGAACTGAGCGAGGTCATGCAAGGCCCTCATGTCCTCCGGTAGCTGGTTCCACCAGTAGGGGGCTGCTACCAAGAAGACCCTATCTCTGGTAGATTTTAATCTTTCCTCCCTCGGCCCAGGGATCACTAGTAAGTTTTGGGATCTGGATCTAAGTACTCTCTGGGGGTGTGGGGAGAGATGGTCCCAAAGGTAAGCAGGTCCTTGGCCATATAGGGCTTTAAAGGTAATGACCAGCACCTTGTAGCGAATCCGGTATACTACTGGCAGCCAGTGCAGTTCCCGCAGCTGCGGCTGTATGTGCTCCCACCTAAGAAGCCCCAAGAGCAGCCTAGCTGCCGCGTTCTACACTAGCTGGAGTTTCTGGGTTTGAGACGAGGGCATTATAGTAGTTCAGCCTCGAGGTGACCATTGCATGGATCACAGTTGCCAGGTCATTGCGCTCAAGGAAGGGGGCCAGCTGTCTCACCCACCTAAGATGAAAAAATGTGGATTTGGCAGTGGCTGCTATCTGGGCCTCCATTGTCAAGGCAGGCTCCAGCAGCACCCCCAAGCTTCTAACCTTGTGCACCATTGTCATTGGCTCACCATCAAAAGCTGGTAAGGGGATTTCCCTGCCCAGACCACCACGACTCAGGCAAAGGACCTCTTTCTTTTTCGGATTCAGCTTCAGTCGACTCAACCTAAGCCATCCTGCCATAGCTTGCAGCACCAGGTCCAGATTTTTTGGGACACAGCCAGACCGGCCATCCATCAGTAGATAGAGCTGGGTGTCATTAGTGTACTGATGGCAACCCAGCCCATACCTCCAGGCTGTTTGGGCAAGGGGGTGCATATAAATGTTAAACAACATCGGGGAGAGCACTGCCCCCGGTGGCACACCACAATTAAATGCATGTCTCCAGGACGACTCTCCCCCAATTGCCACCCTTTGTCCCCAACCCTCCAGGAAGGAGGAAAGCCATTGCAACACCAACCCCTGAATCCCTGCGTCGGCGAGGCGTCGGGACAGCAACCGATGGTCGACCATATCAAATGCAGCCGACAGGTCCAACAACATCAGCACCACTAAAACATCTCAATCCAGATGCTACTGGAGGTCATCCACCAGGGCGACCAGTACTGTCTCTGTCTCATGACCTGGGTGGAAGCCAGACTGGTGGGAATCTAGGATGGAAGCATCCTCCAGAAAACTCTGTAACTGTAGCGCCACTACCCTCTCAATAATTTTACCCAAGAAGGGTAAGTTCGAGACGGGCCGATAGTGCACCAATTTGGCCAAGTCCAATGTAGGTTGTGGCACCTCTGTTGGCTGAAAAGCAATGAAACAGGAAATTATCAAATATAAGTGTTCTAAATGTGTTAAATTCAACAGTGTGGCCATTTTGGGTGCATCTTCAACATTAATGTTTTATGATGTCTGCTCTCATTGTGTTTCCCTGTTTTTCAACAGTTTTCTGTCTCTCTTAATTAACTTTGTCTTGCCATTGCACTAAAGGTTTGTGTTATCTTATTAAGATTTCTACCATTCTTGGAATAACTGACAATTTTTATGGAACTATTGTACTGAAAGGTGTGTGTATGTATGTGTATACATACCATCTCAGTGTGAAGCATACCTCTAAACTTCTTAATTTGTCCTGATTACTCCATTTTTCTTTTCTTTTTGCTTTTCTTCCTTCCCCACTACTATCAAAGAAAACTTACTTATAAAGGATTGTGCCCTGCATCCCAAAATAAGCACTTCAAGGAGCCAGCAGAAGTAATTACTACAGCATTGCCTTTAGCAACATAAGCAATTCTCTCTTCACTTGGAATGTAACTAGCCAAATCAAGTGACAAACTTTTCCTGGTCCATATTGCTTCAGGCTTTGACTGTTATGCATAGTGGAGATGATTGCATATTTGAGTTCTCCCCCTTCAAAAAAATGCTAGGTATTTGGAAGAGGTTTATGTATGTAGGGGAGAATGGTTCAGTCTAGTTTTCCCCCAACATGGTAGTTTTCTACATGGCGAATATGCAAACATGTAGGTACAGAACAATGTAAAAAAATTATAATGTGATATTCTGGAATGTATAATGTGAACCTTGGACTTTCCATCACATGTGCTTTGAAAGTTCTATTGTCTTGCAAATTGTGCCAGGGCCCTACTCTGATTGAGACAGTATGGGAGGGTCTTAAGTATATATATACACACAAACATACACACCCCTAGGCTGTTCTCAGATATTGAGAGGACTTGAGGAAAATGTGCCATACTATTGGCTTTGAAGTGCTTCTTACATGATAATGAGTGAACAAGTTAACCCTTTGTTTAGTGAAGCTTTTTACAGAATCGTAGGGTAAATTGTTTGCTGACTAGAGGAACTGGGAATCTAAGGAATGGGATTAATTTGGAAACCCTGTTTTTGCCAGTAGGCTTCAGAATATTGTGCATATGTATTTAATTAAGTTGGTCTTTGTAGAGCTGTCAGAAAATCAGCAGTAATGTCAGTAGCTGTTCAGGAAGGTGGGAAACCAGCTCAGTAGCTGTTTGAGGAGAGAGAAAGAGTTCCCCTTTGTTCCCTTTCCAAACTAAATAGCAGATCAACACAGCTACATCAAACGGACCTAGCATCTCCAATCCTGCCTACCGCATAAGTGCACAATTACATTGGGGGAGGGGATGCCCGAGGGGATGCAGTCCTGAGAAATATGCCTCTAATATCTGGGGACTTTGGGGGTGGAGCCAGGAGAAACTGGGGATGGAGCCAGGAGCAAGGGTTGAATTCCAAAGGGAGTTCTGGCCATCACATTTAAAGGGACCACACCTTTAAAATGCCTTTCCTCCACTGAAAATAATGAAGGATAGGGGCATCGTCTTTGGGGGCTCATAGAATTGGACCCCTGGTCCAATCTTTTTGAAACTAGGAGGGTCTTTTGAGGAGAGGCATCAGATGCAAATGTAGTGTCTCTACCTCAAAAAACAGCCCCCCCCCAAGCCCCAGATATCGACAGATCAATTCTCCATTATACCCTCTGGGAATCAGTCACCATAGGGAGACATTTCCCTCCCCCCCCCCTGCTTTCTGATGACCCTGAAGCAGGGGGAGGGCCTCCAAACCAGGGGATCCCCTGCCTCCACCTGGGGATTGGCAACCCTATACTGGGTTCTCTGCTCTACTTTCTTTCAGAAATCTTTGCTTTAATCACCGACCATTCTTTAATCAGTTTACCTACCATACCCATACAAAACTTTTAATGGCATAATAGTTTCAAATGAGAATACACCAAATATAAAAAATTTAAACATTAGAGAGAAAAGAAACAGAGATTAAAATGCATTCATACATAGATTTAAATTTAAGACTATCAGCCAAAATTTTTGTTACAGCCTCGCTAACCTCCCACTCAGTATCATTCTGTAAATAATGACAGGATGGCAGAATAGACAGATCTGGGGAGAATGGGGCATTTTGCCACAAAAAACATTGAGACCTAAAAATGCTGGGGAGCAGATATGAGGGTCTGTTGGGCATAATTTCGTTTCCTCCAACTCCAACAATCTCAGTTTAATACATCTGAGGATATTTTGAGCCAGAATTTAAACACTTTGTCTCCACCAAAGACTGCTCTCTGCTCTGAAGTGGGTCAGTAATCTCCATGATGATGTAATCTCCATGATGATGTCACACCAGATGAGGGCTGTGAAAATGTGATTGAGGTTTTCATATTTCAGTAATGAGCTCATTGAGTACATATGATACTAACCATCATTTGAGTTTCCTCTAAACAATTAAATGGTGTTGTAAATAAAATTTACTTATCATTCCAAAATTTTCAAAAACCTATATGTAGTTTTGGTGTTATGTTGCCTAAATTAAAACTTTGTATGCATAATATGTATACTATAACATTCTGAAAAGTGATTCATGCATAACAGAGGTATTTTATGAAAGAATTTTTATATCTGCTTTTCCAGTGGAGTAGGATAGTGAACATTTGGTTTGTACAGTTTTACCAGCTGATTGTCCATGTCTTTCCTTTCAAATCACTTTTGTGACTATTTTATGATTATTTATAGTTTATACATTGAGAAGTACTTCTAAAACAAATGTCTGACTTATGTATATATTATGCTTTTGTTGTTGATTCGGTTCCATTACATAAAAATTAAATGAACTGGAGCCTGTGGTTTTCAGCCTTGGCCTTTGCTTTGTGTTTTGCCACTGAAAGCATATTTGGACTACATTATAGTATGTCATCATCTGCATGCCCTTATATTTCAACCATTTTACAGTCTGTAATTTGTTGCTGTTGTCAACAGTATTCTCTTGTTTATGTTAATATATTTATCTTGAAAATATGAAAGGATACAAGGAGCAGAAGCTTTCTTTGTGTAAGAGACACATAAAAAGTATCAGCATCTTCCATTGAAGCATTTGTTCTGTTCTGAAATACAGTTTTGTGGAGGGACCTTTAGACTTGCCCCAGACTTTCAATGAAGAAGAAATCTAGTCCAAACCAACAAGGAAAATCAAATCTAGCCTTTATAACAATGCTTATGTCTGTTCTGTTTAGCAACCTGGGGCTTAATCCAACCTCTGCCATGGGCACCAGAGCTATGTACCTTCCCAGAGCTCAATGAATCCCCTTACCAGCCAGTCTTCAGATGGAAACAAGTAATGCAGAGCATAGGCTGCTGCGCACCACATAATAGAGATCCTGCTATTTTCCCCCTCCCCAGGGCCCTGCACAAAGACTACCAATGCTGGAGCATTTTAGATACATTGGTTTATGCTTTTTGCACTATTAGCCTCCCTGGTCACACAAAATAAAACTTTTTAAGAGAGAAAAAAACTGAGGAGAGTGTACTGGTAGCATTTCATATGCCTCTTGTCTCCTTCAATTCTTTGAGATTAATCATTGCTGGAAGTGTGAATCCAAGGACCATATCAAAGGCCTGCAATTGAATTTTGTTGTTGTTGTTGTTCACGTGTTTCTAAAAGTAATTTGAAAACTGTGCTGGCTCTGGTTACTCATGTGGATACAGATTTTATGCTCAACTTTATTAAGAACTCTTGTATCTAGGGTTTTATAGAAAGGCTGTTATAATTTCCCCTCTCTTTTCTCCCCCTCTCTCTTGCATATTACAAAGTCCTACTTGGCAAGTACAAGACAAAATGGATGCTAACAATGTGGCTTACACAACTGAAAAGCTAAGTTTTCACACCGATTATCCTGTTCTACAACATCCACCTGGGGTAAGAGAGGGCCAAGCAAAGGTGAAAAGGGCTGCACTGAAGGAGGGCCAATGTTGCTATAATAATCTGAAATAAGGACCTGTGTAGAGTACATTCTCAGTGAGACATGGACATAGATGGAAACCATCCATGAGCCATCTAGTCTCACTTCTGAAGCATAATGTGTTGTATTATTATTGATTTAAATGTCAGCCTTTCCTATCTTGCAAGTGCAGACTGGATTCGTTTGCTGAAAGGAACTCTTGGCTATTTCTGCTGTGCTGCAACTACAAGCCTCAAAGACCAGTAGAGGCTAAAGTTTTTTTCCATATGTCTTCCTCTCATTGTTACCTCAGTCTTTTGCATTCAGCTTCAGTTAGCTTACTTAAATTGACACATACACAGGAACTGCCAAACTACCAGTGGGATTTATATTTTAAAAATTACAAGATTCAGCTCAGTATTATTAGTGTACTGAGGTTACCTCACTCTGAATCTTCATGTGATCTCTGTCAGCTGCCTTATATATGCATTGAACTGGAGTAGAAACAAGACTGAACATTGTAGCACTGCACGGTGAAGATTCTAAAGATACACAGGACTGCCCTGCTAGAATAGAAAATGAAATCTTAAGTGGGGTTTCTTACATAGTTACCCACACAACTACATCACCAACAGCACGCAGTCTAAGGTCTTCATCTCATGACTTGTCATGCAGTTAAATAGCACAAGCACATCTTCTGGAGGTGCCTAGAGAAATTCTAAGTTATGCCCGATGTAGGCATTCTGAATTAGCCAAGCACTAAATCAAATCCAGCTTAGCCATGTGAATGTGCAATAAGTGTAAGAAAGTCCATGCCCACATAGCAGAGCATCAGTTCATTGTGATGCTGAATGTTTCAGTGGAAACCATGATTCACTTCTGTACAGTGCTTTAATAACCTACTGAACTTATAACATTCTGACACCATGACAAAATTCCTGCCATCCAAGTCTGCCTTTGCGAAGACAGCAGATTAATGTTGAAGTTCGCATGCTGTAGGAAATATTTGCTCAAGGCCCTCAGACAATTATTAATGAATTGAGCAGGCTAGCATCATGTGCCTCTGAACAGGTGCCAGGTCATTCATACTAATGTGTTGTTTTGAAAATTCATTTACAAGCTGTAGAAATGAATATGGCATAGAAATGGGAAGAGTATTCCTCAAATGGAAACAAATGCAAGTTAGCTCATTATCTCATTTGTGCCAAAAATCACACAGCCCCATATGATGTTACTCACAGTCTTTTCAATTTGGAAATGCTTGTACAAAATAAAAATTGCTTTAAAACAGTTTTAAAACCATCTGCCATCTAAATGTTCTTACTATATGCTTGTGTACATTGGTTATGTGACATTTTGAAATTGAGACATTATATAAAGAGTAGCAAAAAAACCCCAAACCCCTGCTCCAATAAAAGTTTCACATTCTTCATGTCCCAAAACTACAGGAAGTAAAAGGCAGTCTTTTACAGTCAGTTGCCTTATTTACCCAAATTTTATAGTATCTGTTGGCTTACTTAATAAATCTATCAGGTGAGCATGAGAGAAGCAGGCAGCCAAGAGAGTATCCCCCAAATCCGCCCCAACAGCATTCCCTCCTCAAAAACAAGCAGCATTTAAAAAAGAGTAAAGCTTTCTAAGTACTAAGGAATGTTCTGCAGAGATACAGCAAAAACAAACCAAGCCCTTCATCCTCCCCCCATTCCATGGAAAGCTGTGTTCAGCGGCAGCAAGAAGAGCTCGTGACAGCTGCTGGGATAGGTGAGGGCCTAGGACTCTGCCATGGGAATATGCAGCAGTTTCTAGGGCTATCAGGAACTATGGGAAATGTAGTTCCCATGGCTTCCAGCATCGTTAGATGCTTTTTTGGCATGCACTATATGTACCCAAAAAGAAAGACAACCATAATGTAAAAAGATTCCTCCATCCCATCCCCAAACATGTTATACTATGTTTATGTAAATGTAGGTTAGCCCTCTTTTTTATGATACTTCTGGAAACAAACTTCTAGTCTGCTTTTTGAATAAATACATTAGAGTATTCAGAAAATATGGCTCCCGTGCTGGTGTGCCCACTTGCAGCAGTTTGTAAGGGTGCTAACCATGGGAACTCATTATTCCCTGAAGCCCAAACCACTTTTGAAACAGCATCTGGTCTAAAAGAAGCATACAGGCCTCTGAAGGCAGGTCTATTGTGCCCACTCATCTTTAGTAACTTAGAGAAGCTAAAGGTACAACAGAGGCCTGTGATGATGAAGAAGAGAAGAGGAGGCTTCCGGTTTTGGCGATGCGCATTTAGAAGCGGCTTGGACCGGCGCGTCCAGAGCCGCTTCTAAATCGGACCGTTTGAGGGGTCGCCCACGAAGGACAACTCAACTCTGAGGCCTAGGAAGAGTCCCAGAAGGCAGGGTGCTTGAGCGGTAGAACGGGGGTGTCAGCAGAGGCAGCTGCCCCCGATCTCGCTTGCTCCTAGCCTTATCGCTCCGATCGCCATTTTTAAATGGCAAGAGGGTCGACCACCGGCTTCTCGTCTTCTTCTTGCACTCTACACTCTGGACTTTAAAATCTCTGCAATACCAAGACAAGCTGCATCGATCTTGCTATCACTGTAAGTGTTCCTTCTTCATATTATTGATGTGAATGGCAGTATCTCTGACAAGCAGGGAAATGGAGAACCAGGACTGAAGCAGACTTTAAGTGGAGGCAAAAGACTGAGGAGGGGGGACTCTCTCTCCTTTTTCAAGGTTTGTAAAAGTTTCTGCCTATCCTGGTAACATTTACAACACCTGCATGAGGAGGACCACACCAATCTTTAGTTATACAAGAGACTTCATGGTTGAATTTAACTGACTTGCTTTAAACCCCCTTTAGGGGGAAAAAAAAGTTTTGGATTTTGGGAAAGTTGCTTGCTTGCAAGTTTATATGGATGTGAAGGACAGCTGGCTTAAAAGTACTTTGAAGCTTAAATTGAAGTGCTCTGAATGAATTTATAAGAGCCCCAACTGTCTTTCAAATGCTGGTGGGCATTTTTTTACTGACTTATGACATAGCAGGATTTTTGATAGGAAGAAGAACGTTTCTGCACGTTTCCAAAGAGGATTTTCACTTATTCTTGTTGGATGTTATGAATATAATCCTTTAACCTTGTTTTCATTTTTTTCTTTTCCTTCCTTTTATCTGTGGCTGGAATATTTTTGACGTGTTTTAAACATTTTTGGCTCTGGATTCTTTTTTAATTCACCCTTCTTTTTTTGCATTACCAAATATGGATACTTTTTCTTATTTTCTGTTATTTTTTGCTTTGGGAGTGCCTGGTTTCCTTTTTTTCAGTCTTCTCAGCAAAAATCAGGATTTTTGTATGAGAAAAGAATCAAATATCTAGGTGTCCTTATTTCAAATAAGTGTAGCAATTTAAAAACAGACAATTATGATAAACTACTTAAAGAAATTAAAAAAGACTAGGAAAAATGGCATGACTTGAATCTATCCTTAATGGGAAGAATAGCCTTAACAAAAAGTCTATTATTCTTGTTTCAAACTATTCCAGTATTTTTAAATAGTGGATTTTTTCAAGAACTGAACAAGATTGTCTCCAAATATGTTTGGCAAGGCAAAAAACCTAGAATCAAACTAAAGACATTGCAAGATTCCAAATTAAGAGCAGGTATGGGCCTTTCAGACTGGCAATTGTATTACAAATCTTCTGTGCTTTTGTAGGTAAGAGACTGGATATTATTGAATGATAAGAGACAACTGTTGTTAGAGGGACATGATCTCACTATGGGGTGGCATGCGTATCTATGGTATCAAAGACTTGAAGGCCATTCCTATTTTCAGAATCATTGGTTTTGAAAATCCTTGTACCACACGTGGTCATGGTTAAAAATCAGAATTTATCAAAAAATTCCAAGATGGGTCTCTCCAGTAGAAGCATTTACTCATCCAAATCTTCTAAAACCAAATCAGAATTATAGATATGATGACCTGTTGGGAAAAGGCAATCAGTTGAAAACCAGAGAAGAGTTGGAAAATATGGACATCAAAATGAACTGGTGGTTGAGAATGCAAGTTGAATCTAGGTATGCCAAAGACAAGATGACAGGTTTCAATACAGAACAATATTCATTTGATAAAATATTTTTGGGTCCACAGGAAAAGCTAATCTCCAAATTATATGCATATTTACTTCAGATGAAGACACAAGACAAAGTTGTAAAAGACTGTTTGGTTCAATGGGTGAAAAAATTTGGTCACAATATTACATTAGAAGAATGGGAGAGACTGTGGAAGTTCAATGTTAAATTAACTAGGTCAGTAATTTTTAAAGAAAATTTGTATAAGGTGTTTTATAGACGGTACTTGACTCCACAGAAATTGTGTAAGATTTATACTAATATGTCTAACAAATGTTGGAAATGCACTAAACAGGTTGGTTCTTTTTATCATATGTGGTGGACATGTGAGACGGTGAAGGGTTATTGGAAAATGATGCACAAAATACTACAGAAGATTATTAAGACACAGAATCAATTCAAACCAGAACTATTGTTATTGAATATATTTCCTGAGGACTATGAGACACTTGTTGGCACAAGAAATGAGACACTTGTTGGCACATTTCAACACAGCAGCCAGGATTCTCTTGGCACAGAGATGGAAATCTCAGGGAATTCCCACGAAAATGGACTTTGTGGGAAAAATTCTGGAAACAGAAGAGCTCGACTTTCTATCCCAGCTATTGGCTGGGATATCTAAGGAAGAAGCAAGAAAATACTGGATGAAATTCTATGCCTGGTTAGACTCTCAAGACTCTTAAGATTCTCTGGTGTGAACTTATTTCTCCCTTTTTTCTTATATTTTATATTACAAAATTGCCTTTACTGGAATTGTCAAAAACAATAGATAACTTAACCAAAAGATTTATAATATAAAATTTTAAAATGTTGATGATGTTTAGTTTAAAGATAATAATAGGGGACAGTTTATGTAAAGAAAGTATTGCAGATGTAGGCTTGTATTCTTTGAAAGTATCTTTATGCAGAATAAGATTAAAATTGTGCTCTCTATTCCCTACTCCTATTTTTTCTGAAACTAATAAAACTTTTTAAAACGGAAGAAGAGAAGAGATTGGATTTATACCCTGCCCTTCACTACCCAAAGGAATCTCAAAGCGGCCTACAATCTCCTTTCCCTTCCCCTCCACACAACAGACACCCTGTGTGAGGTAGGCAGAGCTGAGAAAGCTCTAACAGAAACTACTCTTGAGAGGAATAGCTCTGTGAGAACTTGTGATTGACTCAAGGTCACATCAGCAGGTGCATGTGGAGCAGTAGGGAATCAAACACAGTTCTGCCAGGTAAAAATCAGTCCACTTAACCACTATGCCAAACTGGCTCTTCTGATGCCGCATGTGGCATCTGCTCCATGTTTGAAGAAAATAGGCAAGGCTATTTCTTGGTTGGGGCTTGTGGTTGGCAGGTTGTTCCCTCATTGAAACAGCTGCCACTGAAGAGTCTGGAGGACAGCAAAGCTACAAGCCTCCCTGAGCCGCAGGCCTTGTACCAGGAAGGAAAGTAAAGGCCCTTCCTCTCCAGCAATCCCCAACCCTTCTCATAAGAACATAAGAGAAGCCATGTTGGATCAGACCAGTGGCCCATCCAGTCCAACACTCTGTATCACACAGTGGCCAAAATATATCTATATATAGACACACACACACACACACACACACACACTGTGGCTAATAGCCACTGATGGACCTCTGCTCCATATTTTTATCCAAACCCCTCTTGAATCTGACTGTGCTTGTAGCTGCTACCACCTCCTGTGGCAGTGAATTCCACATGTTAATTACCCTTTGGTTGAAGAAGTACTTCCTTTTATCCGTTTTACCCTGACTGCTCAGCAATTTCATTGAATGCCCACGAGTTCTTGTATTGTGAGAAACGGAGAAAAGAACTTCTTTCTCTACTTTCTCCATTCCATGCATAATCTTGTAAACCTCTAAGAGCCCCAAGCATTTTAACCTTCATAGGAAAGTGTTCCAACCCTTTAATCATTCTAGTTGCCCTTTTCTGGACTTTTTCCAATGCTATAATATCCTTTTTGAGGTGCGGTAACCAGAATTGCACACAGTACTCCAAATGAGACCGCACCGATTTATACAGGGGCATTATGATACTGGCTGATTTGTTTACAATTCCCTTCCTAATAATTCCCAGCATGGCGTTGTCCTTTTTTATTACAATCGCACACTGTCTTAACATTTTCAGTGAGTTATCTACCATGACCCCAAGATCTCTCTCTTGGTCAGTCTCTGCCAGTTCACAACCCATCGACTTGTATTTGTAGCTGGGATTCTTGGCCCCAATGTGCATTACTTTGCACTGGGCGACATTGAACCTCATCTGCCATATTGATGCCCACTCACCCAGCCTCAACAGATCCCTTTGGAGTGCCTCACAATCCTCTCTGGTTCTCACCACCCTGAACAATTTAGTGTCATCTGCAAACTTGGCCACTTCACTGCTTACTCTGAACTCCAGATCATTAATGAACAAGTTAAAGAGCATGGGACCCAGTACTGAGCCCTGTGGCACCCCACTGCTTCCACTGTGAAGACTGCCCATTTATACTCACTCTCTGCTTCCTATTAATTAGGCAGTTTTTTGATCCACAAGAGGACCTTTCATTTTACTCCATAACTCTTGAGCTTACTAAGGAGCCTTTGATGAGGAACTTTATCAAAAGCTTTCTGGAAGTCGAGGTAAACAACATCTATTGGGTCCCCTTTGTCCACATGCTTGTTCACCCCCTCAAAGAAATGTAACAGGTTAGTGAGGCAAGATCTTCCCTTACAGAACCCATGCTGAGTCTTCCTCAATAACTTGTGCTCATCAGTGTTACAAAACCCATGCTGAGTCTTCCACAATAACATGTGTTCATCAATGTGCCTACTCATTCTGTCCTTGATAATGTTTTCTACCAACTTTCCCGGTATTGAAGTCAGACTGACTGGCCTGTAATTTCCCGGATCTCCTCTGGAACCCTTTTTAAAGATGGGGGTGACATTTGCTACCTTCCAGTCCTCAGGAACAGAGGCAAATTTCAATGAAAGATTACATATTTTTGTCAGGAGATTCACAAGTTCAACTTTGAGTTCTTTCAGAACTCTTGGATGTATGCCATCCAGACCTGGTGACTTATTAGTTTTTAATCCGTCAATCAGTTGTAGGACCTCCTCTCTTGTCACCTCAATCTGACTCAGGTCTTTCAACACTTCCAAAATTAGTGGTTCTGGAGAGGGCAAACGCTTCTCATCTTCCCAGTGTAGATGGAGGCAAAAAATGCATTCAGTTTCTCAGCCATTTCCCTATTCTCCTTCAGTAATCCTTTTACCCCTTGGTCATCCAAGAGCCCCACTGCCTCCCTGTCTGGTTTCCTGCTTCTAATATATTTGAAAAAAAAATTATTGTTGGTCTTTATGTTTTTTGCAATATGCTCCTCATGGTCCCTTTTTCCCTGCCTGATCACAGTCTTCATTTGATTTGCCACAGCCTGTGTTCCCTTTTATTAATCTCACTTGGACTAACTTTCCACCGCTTAAAGGAGTCCTTCTTACCTTTTACAGCTTCCATTACTTTGTTAGCCATGCAGACCTTCTCTTATACCTGTTTGTGCCTTTCCTAACTTGTGGTATATATTTTATCTGAGCTTCTAGGATTGTAGTTTTAAATAGCCTCCAAGCTTCCCCAAGGGTTTTGACTGTATTTACCTTTCCTTTCAGTTTCCTCTTCACATGCCCTCATCTCAGACAATTTACCCCTTTTAAAGTTAAGTGTGGTTGTGCTGGTCTTTTGGGGCAACTCCCTATTTATACAAATGGTGAAATCAATAACGTTATGGTCACTGCTCCCAAGCGGTGCAATCACTTTTACATCTCTCACCAAGTATTGGACATTACTTAGGACCAAATCCAGGATCGCCCCACCCCTGGTAGGTTCTGTGACCATCTGCTCCATAGCACAGTCATTGAGAGCATCAAGAAACTCAATCTCTTTCTCTCAACCAGAACACATATTGACCCAATCAATCTGCGGGTAGTTAAAATCACCTATTATGACACAGTTTTTACGTTTAGCCACTATCTTTGATCCTTCCATCATATTATAATCGTCCTCTATCTTTTGATTTTGTGGGCGATAACAAACTCCCATAGTTAAATTTCTTTTTGGGCCCTCTATTTCGATCCAAAGCATTTCTAGAAGGGAATCTAATTCTTTGACCTCAGTCTTACTGGACTATATACCCTCTCTGACATACAGAGCCACCCCACCTCCAACCCTTCTCTCCCTATCCTTCCGATATAACCTATATCCAGGAATCACCATGTCCCACTGATTCTCCTCATTCCACCAAGTTTCTGAAATTCCCACAATGTCTATGTTTTCCCCTAATACTAAACATTCCAACTCACCAATTTTACTTCGAACACTTCTAGCATTTGTATACAAACATCTATAATTTCCCAGACAAGTTACGCCTGCAACCTTCCTCCTGCTGCGAGACTTTGGCAGGCAGCCCATACTGTTTGTCACCATCTCAGTGGACAACTCTGATCCATTACCCGGTAGAAAAGTAATAGCTAACCCTTCATCTCTTTGAGATGAGTCCTCCCGAAACAGAGACATTTCATCTCCTGTCGGCTTTCCCCCAAGATTTAGTTCAAAAACTGCTCTGCCACCTTTTTGATTTTATGCGCCAGCAGCTTTGTTCCATCTGGGGACAAGTGGAGACCGTCTCTTTTGTACAGCTCCGGCTTGTTCCAGAAAGTATCCCAATGCCTAACAAACTTAAACCCTTCTTTCCTACACCATTGTCTCATCCACACATTGAGACTTCTAATTTGTGACTGTCTCTCCAGCCCTTCACGTGGAACAGGTAGCACTTCTGAGAAGGCTACCTTGGAGGTCCTGGCCTTAAGTCTCCTGCCTAGCAGCCCAAATTTTTCCTCCAGGACTTCACGACTGCATTTCCCCACATCATGGGGCCAACATGCACCACGACCACTGGCTCCTCCCTAGCACTGTCAGCCTATCTACAACACACGTAATGTCCGCTACCTTTGCACCAAGGAGGTAAGTCACCATACGGTCAGTACGCAGTTTTGCCACCCAGCTGTCTACATGCCTTTCTCACAATACATCCCTTTCTCACAATACAAGAACTCGTGGGCATTCGATGAAATTGCTGAGCAGACAGGTTAAAACGGATAAAAGGAAGTACTTCTTCACCCAAAGGGTGATTAACGTGGAATTCACTGCCACAGGAGGTGGTGGCGGCCACAAGCATGGCCACCTTCAAGAGGGGGTTAGATAAAAATATGGAGCAGAGGTCCATCAGTGGTTATTAGCCACAGTGTGTGTGTGTGTGTATATTTGGCTGCTGTGTGACACAGAATGTTGGACTGGATGGGCCATTGGCCTGATCTAACATGGCTTCTCTTATGTTCTTATGCCTAAGGATCGAATCACCAACTACCAAGATCCCCCCCCTCCCTGCCCAGGGACGGTTCCTTGGCACAAAAGGATACCCACTCACCAACTGAAGAAGAGGTCCCTACTGAGGGCACATTCCCCTTATCCTCAGCCCAGTGCCATTCCCTCTCGACCCTCATGCTCCCTGGCAGTAACAGGGCTGCCACGTTCAGAGTGGGGCTCATCTAATACGTCCCCAAGAGTCTTCCCCGAGTGCCTAACTGACTGTCTCTGCTTCTCCATGTCAGTCACCTCGGCCTCAAGGGTACGAACTCATTCCCTGAGGACCAGGAGCTCCTTGCATCGAGCACACCCAAGACTTCTGTCCTGTGGGCAGATAGTCATACATGTGACACTCAATGCAAAACACTGGAAAGCCCCCACCCCCCTGCTGGCATTCTACCTTCGATAGCTTTTTTCAAAAATATATAGTCCCCTTTTAAATCCTGTTTGTTTATGTGGCTCTCCTTCTGGAGGGTCTACTTACCTTATTGGGAACACAAGGAATCTGGGTTCCTGATTCTTACAGAGCCCCCAGGCTAAGAGCCACAGGCCAAGAGTGCTTTAGCTCTCTGGCAAGGCACAGCTTAATAATGCCACACTCCACACTCTCTGTGCTCTGATCCCAAGCCCCAGGTGGCTGCTGCAAAGAAAGGAAGCTGGATTGGGGGGAAAAGAGAAAATACAACCACCCCATGGGAAGTTGTTTTACTCCCTGTCCAAGCAACTCTTCTCTGGGAGCCTTGGCAATCTCTGTTTCTCTCTTGTTGAGAGCAGGAAGCAAGGGAAGCATTTCTCCTTACGCCAGACACATGGGCTGCCTACATATCAGCAGAGGTGGGGAGAGACAATCCTGCATCTCTGAAAAGGTTATAGTCATAGTTATATAATATTACTAACTAGGAGTAAGGTCCATTGTGAAGAAAAATACAATGGGTTCTAAACGGAGGCTCTTGGCGAGTGGCCGCCACCCTTGCTGTCTTCCTACCCACCCAAGTGAAGGCACTGACCTCCCCCCCCCCACCTCAAGGGGAGCTGATCTCTGCCATCTAGAGAGCAGTTGTCACGTGGCTCTTCTGGTTGATGGTAATTGTGAATGCAGCTCTCCATAAGCCACAGAGTGAGTATGACATGTCCAGTTTGGAAGAGCCTGGCTGATTGTAACTGCATCTTGGAGGAAGATCTGTAAAATCTGGTGTCTGAACCCATTGTCAGGCCCCACCCCCACTGCTGTTTGTCTCTCCCTCACATTCATAGTCCACAGGCAAACAAGACACTGATTTCAGCTGCCAGGATTGTTGCCTGATGACCAGTGTCCAGTGACTATTACACCACAATTCCTATAGCATAGCAACTTGTTACAGATTCATAGATGTCTCTGGTTGGCAAGATTTCGTAGTGACTCATCACTATAGAAATAAGAATCTTCCATCCTGCAACATACCTATGAAGCTTGAGAACCCCAGTTCTATCAGAGAGGAAGGAGAGAATAAACAGAGTTTGAAAAGGTGAGATGAAGAAGCAAAGGTTTCATTTAGTGAAAATAGAAATAAATTCAAAAGTCCAGACCAAAGCCTGCAATATATTTATTCTGTTGTAGTCTTATCAACAATAGTAGTACTGCCTTTGATTAAAGTGATATGTGGATTGTAAACTGGCACTCTCTAATGCCACCCAGTTTCTGGAAGCCAGTCCCATTGAATTCAAAGGAAGTGACTTCAGTGTATGAATGCCTGATTTTTTTGTTTAATTAGCATACTTGCAACCACTGTCTCTTTACAGCTATCGTTTTTCCCTGGATTAGCTGCTAAAGCCAGATCAGGCACTAGGACTGCCAACTCTGTGTTGGGGAATTTCCTGAGATTTGGGGTTGGAATTGATCTCTGTAGTCTGGAGATACAGAAAATTTTCAGGCCTCCCCCTCCCCCGAGGATGGCAACTCTATCAAGCACTCCTGTCATGGTTATCAGTCAGCCCACCTGTTTATTGCATTTACTGTTGATTCTCATCTGCCTGGAAGTACTTGAGAGAGAGAGAGAGAGAGGAAAGCAGTGTATTTGCATGCATGCATAATATGGATCATTTGGGCCTAACTCACAGCATTTTTATTTAAGTATCCTGTCTGTGGGGTACTGGAATAATACCGGTGTAACAGAGGAATACAGTGGTGCTAAATGTAATATCTTTTCATAGCAGCTTGTAGTTTATGCCATCCTAATGCAATTTACAAAAAGTAAAAGTAGAGTAAACATAAAAGTAGAATAAATCAGAATTTGAATGAAATACAACAGTTATGAATTATAATGCATTTAGGATAGCTCTTCTTGTAATTTAGCACTGATTTGTTACAGATTCAATTCCTGCACTGTATAAAACAAACACCCACTGGAGGAGAGAGTGAAGTTGTAGATGGCTTTCATGTAGCAAACAAGTTTAAGGAGCAGAATCCTCAGGCGTTCCAAATCTTGACCTCCACCCTTGTTGATTTCACAGACACTGGAGCAGATTACTGTGATTTCTCCCTACAGGCCAAGCAAAGAATTCTAGAGTAAGTAACAGGGCAAGAGTTGATTATCCCCTATTGCCTATAACAGTATGTGCCTTGCAGTTATTTTACTCTGAATTACAGGGCAACACATCAATAATCTTGTTTAAATAGCAAAAATCCAAAGGTCAATCACCGCCACCTTGTGGAATTAATTTTCGAAGTGACGTTCTGGGTGCTGTTCTGATCTCCTTGGAGGCAGAATGGCATAAAAATGTAATGGATATTTTTAAACATTAATATGGCATTTCATTTACTATTTTGTAATCTACTGTGGGGCACATGTGAGCTCTTTTGTGTCAAATTATGTCTACTTTATAATAGCATAACTCTTTGCACTATACTCCATTAAAATGAATAAATTATTTTTCTCTTCTTTCTTTTTTGTGAAAATTATAGTGTTCTTACACCCAAACTGCTCAGAATTGAATGACAAGATAACATGTTTTGTTCTTTATTCCTCAACAGCATAGATGACAAGGGTCAGGTGGTTCGTATCAACTTTAATAACGCAACCAGAGACACAATATTGGACATTCCTGCTGAAAAAGTAAAGCCATTTTATGCTGCTCTCAAGGATTTTGTTAATTTGCTAAATAGTGCAGAGAATAAGTACACCTACAAGATGAAACCAGGTAAGTAAAATAACTTTACGTCTTGCACCACATACAGATGCGTCTGAAATATCCCTCCTGGTATAACTGGGAGTATACTTGCCCTTTCCTTTTTTTGTTCTTCTTAGCACAAATGGGTATCAGCAGCAGGGGAACACACATGGCATAACCAAGGCAGAAATGCTGGGATACCTCAGATGAGAAACAGACATGTGAGAGTGTCTAAGGCTTTGTGTATCCTGTGTCCATCTCAATATGGATGAACCTTGACTGCTATGACCACCCATCTCAAGTCAGCAATGCAAAATGAAGTCAGATGACAAGGAATCTTGTATTTATTTTTATTTATTTATAATTTAGATTTATGGATTGCTCAGTCCCTGAGGACTCAGGGCTCTGACCAATAAACAACAATAAAAAATACACATCATAATGAAATATGTTAAGAATAAATTGTCAAATGACACTAATACACCAGATTTCAGGCTATATCATCACCATGTGGGAGAGGTGGGAAGAAGCCAGGAGGAGGGAGCACCAGCCAAGATGGTGCCCATTCCTCTCCTCAACCAAAAGCTTGGTGAAACATCTCTGCCTTCCAGGCCCTGCAGCATTGTATCATTTGGCAGAGAGTTCCCCCACATGGGAGGCAGGGCTGAGAAAGCCCTGGCTCGGGTCAAAGACAGCCAGATGTCTTTTGGGCCAGGGACCACCAATAAGTTCTCAGCAGAGGGACATATCAGAGGAGGAGGTTCTGGATACATAGGTCCCAGACTGCTCAAGCCCTTAAAAGTCAATATCAAAACCTTGAACCTGGTCCAGTACTGCACTGGGAGTCAGTGTAACTAACACAGCACAAGTTGGATGTGTACTGTCCATGATGTTCCCATCAGGACTCACGCTACCACATTCTAAATCAGTTGGAGTTTCCAGATCAGTCTCAAAGGTAGGCCAGTGTAGAGTCAGTTACAGTAATCCAATCAGGAGGTGACTGTTGCATGGATTACTGTGGCTAGGTTGATACGAGACAATCACTGTGCTTGACACGGGTGGGAAAACAGCTTGGCAGCATTCATGAGCTGGACCTCCATAGAGAAGGAGGTATCCAAGACCACATCCAAACTCCTGATGGTTTGTGCCACTGTCAGCAGCACACCATTAAGAGTGGGCATTTGACACTCCAGCCCTGAATCTGCCCTCCCCCCCAGCCACAGAACCTCCATCTTAGTTGGATTCAGTCTCAAGTGGCTCTTTTTTTTTAGCCATTTCACCACAACCTCTAGACCCTCAGCCAAGATATGTGGGGCAGTATCTTGGCAGCCACCTGTTAATAGATGTTATCAGCATACTGGTGACACTCCAGCCTGAAACTCTGCACCAGCTGGACAAGGGGTGCATATAGATGTTAAACAACATGCTGGGATACCTCAGATGAGAAACAGACATGGGAGAGTGTCTAAGGCTTTGTGTATCCTGTGCCTATCTCAATATGGATGAACCTTGACTGCTATGACCACCCACCTTGAGGGGCCCTACATGTTAAGGGACACCTTGTCAACACCCTGTCCCATAGTACCATCCTCTGTTCCCAACCAAGAAGAAATGAGGTAGGTCATTTCAAGGCTACCATGTGAACTCCTACATCAGTGTGGCAGTGGGGCAGAAGATTGTGGTCAAACATGTTGAACGCTGCTGTGAAATCAATCAACAGCAGTACTGACCCACCTCAATCCAGCTGTCTGTGGAGATCATCTGTAAGGACAATAATCATAATCTCTGTCCCATTGGACAGAGGGGTACAGGGGACATCAAGATGTCTCCCTCTGTCTTTGTCTTCTGCCAGCGAGCAAAGGCTTTTTTTGTTTCATTTGGCATTTTCCTATAAACTCTTACTGATCCACCTCCCTGATTATGTGTGTTTGTTGTTTGTATGTATTTATGTTCTTATTGTATTCTTAAATATTTTATATACATTTTAAATGCTATTTTAATGCCTTGATGTTTTCTGGCTTGGAATCTCTATTTGTCATTTAACATCACAAGAATACAGTATACCCATTAATGCTTTTTTCTAAGTTTTACTATTTGTAAAATTTGATGGCAACTCTAAGGCCTTGCTATCATTTTTTTTACCTCATAAAGATATGATGATGTCCTGATTCAACTTGGATTTCATAACTTGTATCAGGTCATGATTAATCTTCATCTCATCATACATCACGCCATACCCAGTGTTTCACTAAGAAATTAACCTTCAACTAACTGAGAATATGTCTGAGCTCACCCAGTCGTATGGTATTCCTCACTAGTTGCATTCTCTTAATGCTTTTTAAAGGTGAAATAGTGGTATTTGACAACTGGCGTTTACTGCATGGTCGACAGAGTTATGAAGCAGGAACAGAAATCTCTCGTCACCTTGAAGGAGCCTATGCAGACTGGGAGGTGGTAATGTCAAGACTACGAATCCTACAGAAGAACGTTCTGAAGAGCATGTAACCTCTGAAGGCTGGACTACTAGGGAATTGTGCCCCAGCACAACTGGACAGAGTAGTCCAGAGTGTTTCTGGAGGATAATGGTCTCATGTGTTTCCACACTACCAGCATGAACGTCCCAGTTGACATAGCTCTAACTACTCTACTAGAAACCTGGTTGATCTCTGGTACAGGATTAACTGGGCCTCTGTGGTTGACATGAATATTGACATCAGTGTTCATAATTATGTGATTTGGAAAATGAATTTGGCCAGCTTGTATGGTTCAGATATGTTATGAGTCAACATGGAATATAGAATGAGTTTCTGCACATTTATGTTTCGTGTTTAGCATACCACAGCCCCAAAAGCCAGTTTCTTATCAAGCATAAAACTTATTGAATATTAAGCCATTATTCTCTATAAAATGTGTCTATCACTATGAACTATGTGAGCTACAAACCTAGCTGATTTGTAGGCAGGGCTGGCCCGTGGGTTCATGGTGCCCTCGTCAGATGCCCTCCTGCTGCCCCCCCACCAGTGCCGCCCAAAGGTGCCCCCCACCATCGCCTTGCACCCCCAATGCAGCTCTGCAACATAGTGCCGAGCTCCATCACAACCCCCCCTGCCGTGGCAAGGCAGAGGCAGCACCCCCTTTCCATCCCTTCTCCCCCCCCCTGGGGCATTCACAGCCCAATGCAAGTGAAACTTATCTGGCTGAAATGAAGGCTTGGCTCCCCCCTCCTTTCTGGAACCAGTAGTAGTGGGCGGCAGAGGCAGGCAAACTAGGTGCTTGCCTGGGGCACTGGGAGGAGGTGGGGAGCTCAATTTGGCGCCCTACCCTCCCATCGCCCTAAGCAACTGCCTAGTTTGTCTAGTGGGCAAGCCGGCCCTGTTTGTAGGTGCATGCTTAGAAGATTTTTTTAATGACAGCACTGTACTTGTAATGAATTACCATGGATTTCTGTAAAATAGTAGGAGCTACATACCCATCTACTTTGAAATTTACATGCACAGAAATTCTCACCAATTTCTGTGAACCGCTTGATCAGGGTTGCCTGTGTGGTGAGTTGCTTCTCAGAGTCACTTCTCTCAGTCATCACTTGCAAAAGTTCTGGGGTACTGTTCCTCATCTAGATCTATAATTCCTTTGTTCTTTGGGGTGTTGGGAATAGGGGTTCAGTTTCCATCTGGCTCTCTGCCATGGCTGGTGCTGGGCAATATAATTGACTTGGGGGAGTACATCAGCATGTATGCGCCAACATTATGAGCTAGGGAAGCATTATTGGAAAATAGACAAATATTCTCTGAAAACATAGTGAGAGAACTCTTCAGATATCCTCATTTGTCAACACAGTTAACAACTATACACCTTCTTCACTGATTAAAGCTCAGGCAGCTCTCAGGTTTCCTGGAGAATTGAGGGCAATGAAACAGCAGGAGAAAACAGCTAGAAATAGATGTGTTGAATGATTTGCAACAAGTTAGAACAGTCACCACAAAGTGCCTTCTCAAAGTCATCTGATAATGGAGGTGACGGTAGCAAAGCAACAGTGTGAGTATCTTCTTCGTGGTCTCTGTGCATCACACTTGTGGGATACTGCGCCTGCGCGGGTCCCCGATCGGTATCTGTAAGAAAGCCCGGGAATTTTCCGCGGTCGGTGCCACTGGGCATGCGCAGGCGTCCCATTGCGCACGCCCAACGGCGCCATCGCGGTAATCCCGCCAGTTCCTTTCTGACCGCTGCGCGAAGAAGCTGCGTTTTCCTCGTGTTCCCGGTCGGTGAGCTTCGGGTTTTCCCCTTTTTTCCCCTAGCCTCTGTAAATATTAGCCTGTTTGTTGTTTTCCTTAGAGTAGTAGTTAGTTCTTAGTTAGTTAGTTAGTTAAGAGGTTAAGAGGTTAAGAGGTTAGTTAAGAGGTTAGTTAAGAGGTTAGTTAAGAGGTTTTTTAAGAGGTGCCAGGCCTGCAGGAAGAAGATCGCCCCTCCCGACGGCCATTCCCTGTGTCTTCTCTGCTTGGGTGAAGCGCACCGTGTGGAGGCCTGCCCACACTGCCTCCGCTTCTCCAAACAAACCAGGAAGAACAGGGCGGCAAGGCTCTCGGCTGCACTAACTGCCTCGGCACTTCGTCCTCCAAAACCAACGGCGGGCCCTTCGGCGTCGGTACCGAAAATGGCGACCGCCCAACCCCCGATGGGCCCATCGGCCGATGCGCCCTTAGTCGACGCGGAAGCTCCGAGGGAGCAGCAGCCCGCGAAACGGGCCCTCGAGCTATCGGTCGAGAGGCCCGCGAAGAAGCGACGGGAGGAAGCGGGGCGCGAATCCTCCAAGAAGGCGAAGAGTAAGGAGAAGCGAAAGCGACCACGCTCCACTCCGCCTTCTCCCGATGTGTCAGCGCCGGTCGCCACCGAGCCGCCGAGAAGGGTCCCTCCCTCTCCGCAGCCCCCCGACTCCAGGGGTCGGCGCGCGTCGGCCGCACAGCCCTCCAACGCCAAGGGCTAGCGTCCATCGGCCACGCAGCCCTCTGACTCCAAGGGCTAGCGCTCATCGGCATCGCAGCTCGCCGATCCCAGCGCTCATCGGCCGCAGCCTCCAGCATCGGAAGTGGAGATCGACCTAACCCTTCAATCCAAATCGGTGGCATCTCGTCGGCGGAGCATCGACTCGGCATCGGACGTTGAGGCGTTGCCATCGGCCGACGCGGCGACGCCTGCAGCGCCCAAGCACGTGAGATGAAGGGAGCCGTCGGTCGAGTCGCGCCGCTTCCCACCGATACCCCCCTGGGAGCAGCATAGATGGCAGTCGACATATCCCTGCTGCCCGCAGTACCACTGGTACCAGCCACCGGAACACCAGGAATGGGAGCATCGGTCCGAAATGTCCTCGTTCTCCAGGACATCGCACCGACCCAGGCAACCATCGGCATCGGTCTCGATCCCACCGGAGCGACGCGTCACACTGACAGAGCCCCCACACCGACCACCGACGCCGATCCAGTCGCCGCGGAGGGAGCCAACACCACCCCTGTCGGGGCACTCGGACCACGGAGAGTCCTCGCCATCGGGGTCGGAGAGCGACGGGGAGAGAACCTGGGAACCCTCACCGGATCCCAACACAGCGGAGGACCTTCCAGTCTCGCCTTCTGAAGACCTGCGGTCCTATGCAGAGATGGTTAAAAGAATGGCAACCACCATCTCCCTACCCATCTCACAGCCCAAGCCAGTTGTGGACGATAGCGTTTTTGATATCGTCCAGCGAGACACCTCCGCAGCCGTAGCCCTGCCTATGACCAGGGTCATGTTACAGGCACTCAAGGACCCATGGAAGAAGCCATCCTCGGCACCGGTGTCCTCGAGGAAGCTGGACCATATGTACAAGGTCCAGGAGACGGGGGCTGAGTTTTTATTCACGCACCCAAAACCAAACTCAGCCATCGTCTCGTCTTCCTCGAGGTCGCACAGGGTGCATTCTGCCCCCCCCCCCTGATAAGGAGGGGAAGAAGTTGGATTCCATGGGCAGGAAGATCTACTCGGCGGGGTCCCTGGGCGCCAAGGTATCGAACTATATGGCCTGTATGGCGAGATACCAGTACGCCATGTGGGAACAGCTGTCCCCCCTCCTGTCCTCCCTACCCGAGGACAAGAAAATGATTGCCAAGAGGCTGCAACAAGAAGGCCAGAAGGTAGCAAAGCAGCAATTAACAGCAGCAAAACACCTGGTGGACGTGTTTGCCTCGACCATCATGTCTGCCGTCTCCATCCGCAGACACTCCTGGCTGAGGTCTACCGCCCTGCAGCAGGACACCAGGGTGCTCATCGAGGACTTACCCTTTGAAGGGGACGGGCTCTTTAGTTCCACCACAGATAACGCCCTGCAGGAACTTGACAAAAACCAAAAGATCTTCAGGAGCCTGGGGGTGCAGGCACCCTCCAGACAACCCAGAGTCAGGCAGTGGAGCAGGTCCTGGACTAGGAAACCCCCCCACAAGCCGTCCTCAGACCAACAGTGGCGCCCACGTCCCTTGCAGCCCGACAAGCAGGCCTACTCCGGTAACAACAGAGGTCGCTACAGCACCCAGCCTTCAGGCAAACCTAAGGGTGCCCGCCCCTCCAAGCAGGGACTTTGACTTTTCTGTCCCACGCATCGTCGCTATAGCAGCGCCCGCCTCACGGCCTCACTGGATCTCTATATTTTAGTCTCTTCGGGGTATTTTTACTTGTTTAGTTGATGGGACCACAGCAGCTTTGTTTATTCTTCCCACAAGGTATATAGGCTCACGAGAACTTTAACTTAAACCACAGATTTATTGTAACAAAAAGCCTTAAACTGGGGATATGGGAGATATTTACACAGGCTTACACGTTTGTTCTGTTGTTTCAAGCTTACAGTCACTTTTACTTTCTTGGATCTTTCACAGTTACACAGTTCACCGTTCCCTTTAACTCACTCTCCACCTCTAGCCAAGGTCTGGCCTCTTGGGATTGATGTGTCTAGTCTCACCCCTCGACTGAAGTCTCTCCTCTCAGCCCTTCTTGGTGTCTCAGACCCACATCCACTCCCTCAACCTCCTCACTAGATCTTTAGAGTAGTTTCCTGGTGTCTGTGACCATTCCGGTCTTAACTGACTCACACACACACAGCCCTCTTGGCTGGTTTTGTCCAGCTGGCAGTCTTTGGAAGACTTCCCCGTCTCCATCTCCAGCTTCTTCACAGGATCAGCTGTCCTCTCAGCCTCTACCAGGCCCGAACTGACCCCCTCAGTCTCTGTCAGGTCCCCACTGACAGACTTCTCTGACAGGCCTCCACTCTGTCAGACATCAACGGCCTGAACTCCTGCCTCAGCAGTTTCTCTTACTAAACTACTTTTCCCTCCCTGAGAGCTCTGAGCACTTTGCCCCCACCCTCAGGTCACCTGACGCAGCCCTGTGCGTCTTCAGTTTATGGTTAACCCATTGCTTTCCGTCACAGTCGCCCCCACCCACTGCACGATCCGCCTCCGCCCTTTCCTGCCTGCCTAGGAGCGGGTCTCCTCAGACAGGTGGGGCCTTTCCATCATCAAAGAGGGCTACAAAATAGACTTTGCTCAGATTCCAAACCAGTCCGTAGTGATTACCACCCCTCCCTCCCCACCTCTGCTGGCGGAGGTGGCCACCCTCCTACAGAAACAAGCCATAGAGAAAGTACCAGCAGGGGACAGAACTGGTGGGTTCTATTCCCGCTACTTCCTGGTTCCCAAGAGGGATGGAGGGCTGAGACCCATCATGGACCTTCGGAATCTGAACAAATTCATCCTGTACCAAAAGTTCAGGATGTCCACACTGCAATCTATCCTGCCCCTCATCAACCAAGGGGACTGGATGGCCACCCTAGATCTCAAGGATGCCTACTTCCACATCAGCATCCACCCAGAGTTCAGAAGGTTTCTAAGGTTTGCAGTAGGCCCACAGCACTTCCAGTTCACGGCCCTACCATTTGGACTCTCCACAGCACCCAGGGTGTTTACAAAAATGATGAGCGTAGTGGCTGCCCACCTCCGGCTGCAGGGGGTGATAGTCTTCCCATATATAGACGACTGGCTCCTGGTAGCCAGTTCAAGGGAAAGTCTGTCTTCCCACATCACAACCACACTACGCCTTCTCCATGCCCTGGGCCTGCAGGTCAACCTAGAGAAATCAAAACTCACTCCATCAAAGACAGTGCAGTTCATAGGGGCAATACTGGACACAAACCTGCATCGAGCGTTTCTGCCCGCCCAGGGGGCAGAGGACATCACTAACACAGTGCAGTTGCTCCAGAGACAAGGGTGGGGCACAGTAAAACAGCTTCAGCGGATGCTGGGGCTGATGGCGGCGACGACAAGCGTGCTTCTCTTCGCGAAACTGAGGATGAGAGACCTGCAGCTATGGTTTCTCCGTCAGTTTCGCCCAACCAAAGACTCACCTCGAAAGAGGTTCACTATCCCTCCTACGACGCTCCAATCCCTCCAGTGGTGGGAGTCGAGGGACAATATCTGCCAAGGAGCGCCCTTCCACCTCCCGGCCCCCACAGTGACCATCACCACGGACGCTTCCCAGTGGGGTTGGGGCGCCCACATGGACGGACTGTGCGTGGGGGGCCAGTGGCCTCCCAAGCTGGCCTTGCACCACATAAACTACCTGGAACTGCTGGCAGTCCACTTTGCCCTTCGTTCTTTCTGCCCAAAGCTGGCGGGAAAGACGGTGGCACTGCTCACAGACAACAACACCGCCCTGGCGTACATCAACAGACAGGGTGGAACGGTGTCCCGTCGCCTCTGTGCACTGGCGATGGACTTGTGGACGAAATGCATCCAGCACGACGTCTTCGTAAAGGCCGCACATCTCCCAGGGGTCCTCAACATACAGGCGGACTCCCTGAGCAGAGGGGGGGGCCTCACCACACGAGTGGGAACTCCAGTGGCGCTTCCTGCAACCAGTTTTCCAGCTTTGGGGATACCCGCAGCTGGATGCCTCTGCCACAGCAGACAACAAGAAGTGTCCCATGTTCTGCTCCAGAGGGGGTGCCGACCCAGCATCCCTGGGGGACGGGCTTCTCATCCCCTGGGAGGGCCGTTTCCTCTACCTGTTCCTGCCCCTCCCCCTATTGACGAGAGTAATCAACAAGATAGCAACGGAGAGGCCACGTTGCATCCTCGTGACCCCCTGGTGGCCTCGCCAGAACTGGTTCTCCTCCCTACTACACCTGTCGGGGGGAAACTTTTACCACTTCCCAGCAGAACCAGACCTCCTGTCATCTCAGGGGGGGCTGGTGGTACACCACAACGTGCCACACCTGAAACTAACGGCGTGGCTCATAGACCCTTAGAGTTCTCGGGCAGGGTCCAGGAGGTCCTACTAAATAGCAGGAAACCCTCCACCAGGGCATCCTACGATAGAAAGTGGAGGAAGTTCTCGAACTTTATGGCTGACCGGCCAGGCGCACCAAGGGAGGCAGGCCTGCCGGCAATCTTTGACTTTTTGCTGTCCCTAGTCGACGCAGGCCTGGTCTTCTCTTCCATTAAGGTCTACCTGGCAGCCATATCTGCCTTTCACGAGCCTGTGGGCGGATACTCAGTTTTCGCCCACCCCCAGTCCAAAAAGTTTATGAGGGGGCTATTTAGACTGCATCCACCATCTAAGCCTCTCACTCAGTTGTGGGACTTGACACTGGTCCTAGACATGCTAACCAGGCGTCCCTTCGAGCCAATGGCCACATGCTCCCTGCAGCTCCTGTCCTGGAAGACTGCCTTTTTGGTGGCCATCACCTCTGCCCGTCGTGTAGGGGAGCTCACGGCGATGCGTTGTGACTACCCTTGCCTAGCCTTTAGAGAATCCGGTGTCTCCCTGGCCCCGGATATCAACTTCCCCCCTAAGGTGCCCTCCCAATTCCATCTCAATCTAGAGGTTTGGCTACCCACCTTTTTCCCTAACCCCTCCTCGGACGAGGAGCGGAGATTGCACTCCTTAGACGTCAGGCGTGCCTTACTTTTTTACCTAAAGCGCTCTAAAGCCTTTCGCAGGGACCAGCAGCTATTCGTCTCGTACACTGCGCCCAGACTGGGCTCCAGGATCTCTTCACAGAGGTTCTCGAAGTGGCTGACGGAGACCATCAAGATCTGCTACCTCCTAGCAAAGAGGCCGTTGCCGGGACCTGTTCGTGGGCACTCCACAAGAGCAATGGCGACATCGGTGGCGTTCCTGAAGGGCGTGCCCTTGGCGGATGTCTGCAAAGCTGCTACCTGGTCTTCCCCGCATGCTTTCATGAAGCACTACGCGCTGGACATGCATGCTCAACAGAGGACTCGGTTGGGGACTGCGGTTCTACAATCTGTTATCTCCGATTGACCGTCTTCCCACCTCCAGGTATGCCTTGCTTGCTAATCTCCCACAAGTGTGATGCACAGAGACCACGAAGAAGATAGACAGGTTGCTTACCTATAACTGTAGATCTTCGAGTGGTCATCTGTGCATTCACACTACCCGCCCTCCTTCCCCACTGCTGACGGTCTCCCTTCAATAGGAGCTTTCAGCGGTCATGAAGGAACTGGCGGGATTACCGCGATGGCGCCGTTGGGCGTGCGCAATGGGACGCCTGCACATGCCCAGTGGCGCCGACCACGAAAAATTCCCGGGCTTTCTTACAGATACCGATAGGGGACCCGCGCAGGCGCAGTATCCCACAAGTGTGAATGCACAGATGACCACTCGAAGATCTACAGTTACAGGTAAGCAACCTGTCTTTATGGGTGTAGGAGTACCTCATTAGTGGAATGCCTTTGCTTGTGAAATCTGCTGGGTCACATCACTATTGAACCTGTAGAAGTAGAGCAAAGCCATTTGGTTTCAGTGGGCCTTTCTGGTCTTCCGCTCTGATGACGGTTTTTATGCTTCTTCGATGCTTTTGAGTTTTATTTTATCCTTAGGAAGATTTTTGATATTTAACTTGAATTATTTTACATATTGGGATTTAATGTTTGTGGGCATGTTGTGGAAGGAATAGCAGGCTGAAGATTATTATGTTGACAACAGCAACAATATTGCAACCTCTGTTTAGGTTTTTAAAATAGCCATGATTGGGTCTTTGCACTGCTATGCTACATTTGCAGCAACACGTCTTCTAATCAAGAAACAAAGAAGTTTGAAGCCCATTCAGATATGACTTTTTAAAAATGAAATGTAAATAAATACAACACATGGTTTACTCTGTGCTACAGCCAGGGATGACTCAGACAAGAGTGAACATATCTTACATGTTTTAAATGGCAGCACTTGTACTTCTGAAATAGGCCTGGAACCTGCCATAAAACAATAGATTGTAGTGGTGGCATAGAATTGCAATGTAAAGCCAAGTAAAGCATTCTCTGTAATAAAGTTGGAAGCGCTTGCACATTTATGTGATGTCTTGACGGTTATGTAATATTTCATTATAAATTATATTCCCATTTATTTCAGTTTCAGAGATGTGGTATCACACTCAGCAGTTCCTCAAAATATTATGGAATTACAGAGTTAGATTTGTTTCAATCATAAGCCAGACCATATTTATTTACTTCAGTTTTACCCCACTTTTTCTCCCCATTGGAGATCTAAAGTGGCTTACGCCCTTCTCTCCTTCTCTGTTTATCCTCTTGACATCTCTGACAATGTGCAGTTAGCCCAATGTCACCCATGCTAGAATGAAGATTCAGACCTGGGTCTCCCAGATCCTAGACCTACACGCTAACCATGACACCATACTAGCTCTCAAACCTTGTACAAGGAATACCACCAGCTGCATAGCAATAAAAGCTGCACCTAAATTGAAAATACACTTTTTGAATTATAAACAAATAATTTTAAAATATGGAGATCATCTCAAAATAAAAAGTGGTCATTGCAGTTAGGGAATTTGCATTGGAAGCACATTATTTGTAAGTCTTGCAGTGACTAGCTGTTGTTATGGCTTTCTTAGAAGTCATAACAAGCAACGGTGTTCTTCAGCTGTACACTTGAATCTCTTCAGGGAGTTAAGAGTATAATTCCAAGATGGATTCCACTGATTTGTTTACATGGAGCAAAAAGTCACTGATGCAGGCACAGTGTTTCCATTTCAGTTGCAACAATTTTAGAACTCCTAAGCAGTCACCTTTTTTTTTTTTTTTTTACATATCCCAGTATTTTCTATGTATCATAGGTATTTTATTATCTGGAGATATGGTGTGAGTCACTGGAAACAATAAACTCATGCTTGTCAAAATTATAAAGAAAAGCCCAAATACATTTTAACTTGCATTTATAAGG